>NC_134585.1:68716399-69345149 GCF_037038515.1 Microtus pennsylvanicus | reverse complement strand
GATACTGAAGACAAATTCAGACACTGTATAACCTTTAATTGGTTAACCAAATAGGGGATATAAAGTACTATGAGTGGATATTGGATTCTTTAATTGAAGGTTGTATGGGTGCCTTCAAAGAAGTCTGGAATCTTCTGGAAGTTTGAAGGCATAATTTGTAGTTCCCACCCCAAGACAAGATGTCTAGCTGGCCTGGAACTCACCACGTTCAACATTGAAAGCCTAAGTTTGCCTTCGGATGAGAGGTGCAGCACCACTCTTACAAACATTGCTGGCTCTCAACAGGAGACAGTTGGAGGTTGGAGAGGAAGTCTATCACTGGAAGTGTTTTAAAGGTCATTAAGGGCCTTTATCCAAGGGATAGAAGAGAATTACACATTCTTCAGATTGAGTATAACCTAATCTGACACCTGTGCCAGAAGCAGAAAAGCATCAAACATACTGGTTTTATTTATTTTTTACAGATTTTATAATGGCTATCTTTAACAAGAACAACTGCTTGGTAGACTGGGGTTTTGTTTAAAACAAGGTCTGGAGCCCAGACTACCCTTGACTCCTTCTCTTCATACCTTGACTCCTGTCTCTTCATACCCATCTTGAATTTTACCTATGTTTAAAGATTCTATTTTTTTTGTTTTGTACCACATGGCTAGTAAATGCTAGTGTTCTCCAGCTATCACAAGACTACTCTTTTACTACTTTCCCACTGTTAACCAATAATTTTACAAAATACACATGTATCTCGCTAAATTCAGAACCAGCGTCAGACTGTCTTTACCTTGCTTAACAATTTAATACCTCACCAGACTTGATAAATGTAGCACCAGCTGGTTTCCCTGGTGATGGTGCCACAATAGTAAGGTCCTCAGCAACCATCTAGAAGAGAACTTACCCCATTTTGTTAAATAAAAAAAAAAAAAGGTCTTGCCAAGCATGGTACATGTCTAAAATCCCAGTGTCAGGGGGTGGACACTGAAGAATCAGGACTCCAAGGGTTTTTTTCTGTTACCTAGCCTTTGGTCTTGCCTTTATGACTGTTTTCCACTTCATTGTGATGCTAGGATTCTTTGGTAGAACTATTTAGAATTTCTATTATAACATTTTTGCTGATTACAGTTCTTGTAAGGTGAAGTCCTTTCACAACTAGCCACAAAGTACTTTGACAACTTTCATAACCTATTCAGTTCAGTCATACCATTATAAAGTCCTTGGGATCTGTTTTAGAGTCCCTCAAATAAATTAGTACAATCTTGTTGACTTCCACTGTCCCTCATTCTAGAATGTTCCTCTTACCACAACATTTTTTATGAGAATACTTTACAAATGAGAAGATAGCCTTTGACCCTAAAGGCTGAAAGTTATTTTCACAGGACAGTAAGAGGAAACATTTCCGGCAGAAAGCATTTCAGAAACAAAGGCAGGTATTGAGGATACAGCCTGCTTGGTTAAAAAGCATGGAGTCTGGAATGGTACAGAGACAGGATACATGCTGGCTAGGGAGCAAAGCCATCAGCACTCTAAAATGTTAAGATTGAGCCATTTCTGGCTTGGATCACAAAGCATTGTGGAAGAATTTTCTACAGAAACCCCAAAGGGGGCCAGGGAAAGCTACCACTGTTCCATCACGCTGAAATGCCTCAGCCCTACAAACCTCTTAAGCACACTGTCCAATGTAGCTTCACAGCAGCAGCTAACATCCAGCACAATAGATTGTCATACCATTGGCTCATTTGTGTGTCCCCAGACCAACTGTCACTTATCCTGCTTTGCTTCTAAATTTAATTTGCTACCATTCCACTTTTTCCTCATTTTGCACTCTATCCATTCTTCCCTCATCCTTTTGGACTCAGTGCTATATGATGAGCTAAATGGTCTTTTGCTATTTTCAGATTGTTAGAGATATACCAATAAGTAACTGTAAAACTAACTTAAGGTTATAACAAATACAATAATGTACCTCGTGGAAGTTTTCTGCTTCTCGCTCTTTAATTTCAAGGTCAATTGCTCTCCTCTTTGCTCGCTCTTCTTCTATCTTTTTCTGTATTTCTTTTTCAGACAGCTGTCCAATTTTTTCAAACTTGCTTTTTAGATTTTTAGCTTGAATAGAACCACTTCTTTTTAATTTGATTAACTCTTCATATTCTCTACTCAATCCAAAAGTTTCATTTTCTTCTTCCTCCTTCAAGAGAGTAAGATTTCTGTATGTTGATTATCAGTGTATTACAGAGGATCTCCTGCCCATCTGCGCGGGAATGTGGGGCAGGGAGTATGTTCCAAGACAACCAAGCAGATTCCTGGAAGCCACTGGTCAGATGGTATCCTATATGTACTGTTTTAAGAGTTTTATTTCTGGGTTTGGAGACATGATTTAGAGGTTAAGAGCACTGGGTTCAGTACCTAGCACCCTCATGGAGGTTTACAATCTTTAACTCCAGCTCCAGGGGATCTGACACTTTTCAGGCCCGCTGGTACTGCTTGCAATATACGTGCAGGCAAGAACACCAAAACACATCAAGTAAGTTTTAAAAGTAAAAACATTTACTTATTAAGAACTTCCAGTTCCAGGATAGGCTCCAAAGCTACAGAGAAACCCCGTCTCAAACAAAACAAAAAACAACTTCCAACCTTTCACATGAAGGAAGCCCTGTATAACTCCAACTTCTCTTTGACAGCTACATGGACTCCCAGCACTTAGGAGGCAGGTGAATCTCTAAGCTGGAGCCCACCCTAGTCTACAGTCAAGGCTACACATAGACTCTCTCAAAGCAAAACAAAACAAAAACTTCTCTTTGGCATATTAAATTGCTAGTATCAATACTACTGTGCTTTGGACCCACAATTAAATACAATATTGATTACAATTTTTTAGATCTTTTTTTTACATGTATAAGTGCTTTGCCTGTATGATGTTTGTGTGTGCTACATGCATACCCTGTGTAGGTCAGAATAGGGCATCAAATGCCCTTGAACTGGAGTTAATGGATGATTGTGAGCCACCATGTGGGTTCTGGGAATTGAATCTCACTCAGTCCTTTAGAAGAACATATTTACTATCTTTTTGACATTGCATCAGGATACTGTTACCTACAAGGTTCACACAGGAAAAAGACTTTAGTTACAACAAATAACTAAAAAGATACCCATAGCTTTCAGTTTTGTGTCAGACCACATTCCTAGCTACACTCTACCAGGTTGGACACACACACCTATATTAAGAATATCTGTCATAAAAGTATGTCAGATACCCTTATGTGATTAATAACATAAAGGTCACAATAGAGCAATATAAGGAATGCACTCAATTAGATCTCTAAGTGAATATTCTTCCACCTTACCTCTCCCATTTCTTGTCTCAGTTGTTCAAATCCCTGTTTTTCCATTTCCAGTTTATGCCTCCGTTCCTCCTCTGTTCGTCGTCTTTCTTCTTCCATTTTTTGTTTTAATAATTCTTCAAAATTAATTTCCAGTTTTCCAGGCATCAGAGATTCTTGGGAAACTGTTTTATATATCTCTGGGGAATCATCATCTAATACCTATTTAAAATAATTATTTTTATCATTTTTTCCAGAATTGTGCATACTAAAAAATGGTATTGTAGAAACTGATATTTCTTGAAAAAAAGTGTTTTATGTTGATCTATCTAAAAATTCAGAAATCATAAACTGTTTTACAACTCAAGTCAATGAACAAGGGGATATTAACAAAAATGTAAGATTGGGGTATCTGTGGTGTGGAGGATGGTAACCATCTGTATCTAGTCTCTATTCAAATGAACAAAAATATTCATGCAATAATATATTTTAATGACACGGAGAACATTTTAATTGAAGTGAATCTCCAAATCTGGTCACTGAATAGGACATTTCAGTTAAGTCGTAGTTACATCTGGATCATCATGAGCTTTTAGCACAAAAACAAAAAGCCTTAATTCATAATTTTATTGTGAAGAAGTTTTGTTGCCAAGATGTTTTAAAGTAATAATAGTTACACTCTTAGAACTGCCAGTCCACTAACAGATGCATAGATTTAGCTAACCCTGTAACCTTATAAAGTAGCTGAGGGTAATCACGTGAGGTTTACACGTGAGGACCTGAGGCATTGACTGAAACGAAGTCCAAAATCAACAGAAAGGCCAGCTAACAAAGCCAGAAGTCAGGCTTCAGCATATTTCTTGTAAGGTTATAAATTATATGAAACCTGTAGGAAAGTATTAAGGTGAAACCTAGTGTTTGATACACTACAATAAATTATTTAGAAATGGGAATGATTAATAGACTGCTTTTCATTATTTTGCAAATTTCTATGAGTAACTAATTTGACTGTGACCTTGGGCAAGCCACTTACCTCTCTGAGCCTCCACCATGATGACTTTCTTATGGTTGTCACAGGATTAAACAAATCTTGGAAATAGGTAGCACTCTGCCTAACATAGCTGGCTCCCAACAGTAAGGTTTGAAACTTTTTAAAAATGTTCCTCTGTCTATTTATGGGGGGGGGGGGCATTTAGGTCTCAGAAAAATTTCTTCTTATCATGCAAGTGTCTAGGACTGAACTTAGGTCATCAGGCTTAGTAATATCTTTACTCAGCTGAGCTATCTTCCTGGTCCCCAAAACAGTTTCATCATACTATCACATCCTGAGGACAAGCAATCTCCAAACTGAACTAGAAACTTTGTAAGTTGTTGTCAGATATATCTTACCATGACAAGTAATGTAATTCTGTTTTCCTGGAAGTGAAGACTTCTATCTCTGATCTGAACCGTGGTCTGCCTGCAGACATGGACACGGAGTGAAACAATCCTCTCCTGAACTCACGGGCAAGGAATAGCAACAGTGCTATGGACTACGGTGGTGAAGATGGGAGAGTAAGTCAGGGCGTTGAATAAATGGGAGTTTATAGCCACTTGGGCATGAGTGAAAGGTTGAAGGCATGTAATTTCAGGCTCCCAAGTTTCTGATTTGAGTGTACAAGAAAACTGGTGGATCGGATAGCCATGTTATAAACATTAACATGGCATGGAAAGTTTACCTTTGGGACAAATTAGGTATCGTTGTTTAAGAAAGAATGATGGGTGTTTTGAAGAGTTAGATAATTGTGACTAAATGATTTTGGCCATCTAAGTAGACTGAGTGGGATTAAAATGGCAAAAAATAAAGGAGAGAGGGGCAGCAGAGAGAGGAATGGAAGGAGGGACTGTATGGGAAAATTCCCTGACTTTTCTTGACTCAGATCTGGTCTAGAAAATGGATCTTTGAGAGAGGGAGATAGTGCCCAACCCTTTATGCATTGGTAATCAGAACCCTTTGGACACGGCCAAAGAAAATACTGACAAGGGACTGGTGTTTAAAACCTATTTGCCATTCATATGCTTGCTACAGATTTCAGAGATGACAGACAGGATGTTCCTCGGAGTCTAATCATTTCATTTACAGCCTCAAAAACTGAATCCCTAGCTAGGCTTGATAGCTGAGTCAGTAAAGTCCTCATCTTTCAAGCTTGAGGACCTGAGTTCAGTCCCCGGAACACAAGTAAACTAGGTGCACACCTATAACCCCAGCACTGAGAAGGCAGAGACAGGAATCCTCAGACCGCAGCCATTCCTGAGGATGGCATCCAAGGTGGTTGTCTGGCTCTCCACAACTTACACAAGTGCACACACGATGCATACACATACTGTTGAGGTAACTTTGTCTTACCATGCTTCTCCTTGCTTCAGCAAATGCCTTCCTCTCTTCCTCTATTCTCCTCCGGGCCTCCTCCTCTGCTTTTCTTTTCTCACCTTCTCTCCTTTGCCTTTCTATTTCTTCAAAACTGAGCTTGAGTTTTCCAGGGCGGTACTCTGTAAAAACTTTTGCTGTATCTTGGTTTTCATCCTCATCCTCCTCATTTACCTAAAAAGAAACTATGTATTACTAAAAGTTGAGACTCACTGGGACAGGAAAGCATTGCCAGGGAAGGGCATGTGCTTAGCAGCTTGACCAAGTATTTCCTTGCTCCCAGAATACTTACTTCAAAACCTCTTACTTTTTATTTAGCTTTTATTTGTATTTTTGATTTTTGAGTCAGGGTCTCTCTAAATAGCCCTGGCTGCCCTGGAACTCACTATGCAAACCTAGCTGGTCTTAAACACAGAGAGATCCACCTGCCTCTTCCTCCCAAGTGCTATCATGCCTGGCCAAATTCTCTTCCTTTTTAATGTCCTATATGATAAAATAATCAAATGTGGAGAAGTTACAAGTAAAAATGTACTCAAGATTAAATAAAATTTCTCAAGCTTTTGAATAAAGGTGACTGCATAACAAATTTTAAAGGGCTCAACTGAGATAATTCTCATAAACTAAACAGTTTGTACTTAGAGTTCAGGTACATACACACGGAGACACTTTAATCCCAGTTCTCACAGAACTCTATGAGTTCAAGGCCAGTCTAGTCTACACAGTGAGCTTAAGGACAACCAGAATTACAGTGAAACCCTGACTCAAAAAGATTAAAAAAAATTTCCTCCCTTTGAACTACAGCGATTTTCCATAACTAATCAGATAAAAGACTGTCATCTGGTATTTTATATAAAATTCATACCACAATTACTTGCTCATTTAAACATTAATTGAAATATTAATTTAAATATTAAGCTGATTACCAGTTATATTGAAATGTACAGATTTATCTAAAAGTGAATAACATTTGTTTGATTTTGGGGCAGAGTCTTACTTTATAGACCAGGCTGGCCTGGAACTCACAGATACCTGTCTGCCCCTGCCTCTCAAATGCGGCAATTAAAGGTGTGCCCTACCACACCTGGCCAAAGTAAGAATATTTTAAATCAATGTCTAGAAAGTCTAAAATGGTGAGCTATAATCCTCATAACTTTAATAATGAAAGCTGATTAAGAAACTCATGGTAACTTTGAAATTATAGCTATTCATTTTTAAATTCTCAAAACAAGACTGGAATTCATGCTCCCTTCTTTTTTAAAAAAAATATTTATTTATTTATTATTTATACAGTATTCTGTCGACTTGTATGCTTGCAGGCCAGAAGAGGGCACCAGACCTCATTACAGATGCTTGTGAGCCACCATGTGGTTGCTGGGAATTGAACTCAGGACCTTTGGAAGAGCAGGCAATGCTCTTAACTGCTGAGCCATCTCTCCAGCCCCCCTTCTCTTCTTATAGTAAAGAATAAAGTGGGGATTAAGTCTCTGGCCTTGTGCATGCTAGGCAAGTGTACTATAACTGAGTACATCTCCCCAAATTGTCTAGGTTGGCTTTTACTCGGACTAACTCAGTAGTCCGGGCTAACCTTGGATGTGTGCGCTTCCTCATCCTCCCAAGCAGCTGGAATTATAGACCTGTACTTCTCAAATGAAATTCATTATTTGACTTAAATATTATCCTAAAGCCATACCATTAAATATACTTCTTAACTCACACACAAAGGGAAGCCAGATGCATTGAGTAATACCTATATATTAATAGAGTATACAGTATTAAAAATAAAAATTTAAAGCATATTGGATAAGATGCCCCAAAGTGAAAGCTCAAAGAAAATACAGATGAATTATATATATATGTATATTGTATATAAAGATGTATATGGTTTTAAAGCCATGCCTTTTGGGATTTGAATAGAGGCAGTGGTAAAGCACTTATTTAGCATGCACTAGGCTCTGAGTCCAGTTCATAATGCTAGGAAAACACAATGAAATGAGGCTTCCCCACCAGAGAGAGCCTGCTTGGACCTGCAGTCAGCCTCATGAGAGGCTTCCTGATGGAAGGCAAAGCCAGCACAGATACACTTGCCATGTGCCTCCTTGCTTCCTCAAAGGCGCGCCTCTCTTCTTCTAAACGCTGTCTCGCTTCCTCCTCTGCTTGCTTCTTGCGATTTTCTTGTCTCTGCCGCTCCAGTTCCTCAAAAGTTAATTTCAGTTTTCCAGGAAAATGGGATCCTTTTTTGGCCTCAGTTTCATCATCCTATGAAAACAAACTTGTTACCCAAAGGACAATTGCTGTTAACTAAACTTTGGATTTGTTCTCGTAAAAAACCTTCTTACCATGACTAATGACAGACACTTTGCTTCCTTGAGAGATCGACCCTCTTCTTCATATCTTATTCGTTTGTCGTCTTCATGATTAAGCCTCTCACTCCCTTGCTCTTTGTCCAGGTTCTCAGGATTCTGTATTTTTCCAAATGTTCTGTTCGATTTGGCAGGCACCACTGTTATAAGCAGTGAGTCATCTCCTTCCTATTTGTAAGAAAGACAATTAGCATCCATACTCCTAGTAAGAATGTACGTGGTAGGGTACTTCACCTCCATAAGTGGTGAATTACATTGCTGTCAAGGCTATGAAGGACAAAAAAAAAAACCTTTTATTTTTTAAAACTAGTTACTTCTAAATACATCTTTCTCTGAACTCATTGTGCATGCTACTGAAGCTTCCTGAGATCCACCCATGGCAGTCTCAAGAAGTACTCTGCATTTTGGAAGATAGGATTAATATACCCTATCTAATTAAGTAACAATACTGTAGTACCATTGCCTGATTTTAGACAATCTGTACATCAATTACACAAAAGGTGATGTGCATGTGAGCATACTTGAAACCAATTTGATGGTGGATAGTTTGACTTAAACATCCAACTTAGCTTTCTCCATAATCTGCTCCTCCTTCCAAATTTTTCAGTACTTAATATAATAAAGTAGTATTTGATGAGAAAAGCGATTGACTGTTCACCCAAGTGATATACTAACATAGTATAGATAAAGCTGTAAAGCATTTATCTTATTAAATTTTCAAACAAATTGTTTGTTTTGTGACAGGTCTCTCTAAGTAGCCCTGGCTGTCCTGAACTTGCTACGCAGGCCAGGCTGGACTCTAACTCAGAGATCTGCCTGCCTCTGCCCCGAGTGCTGGGATCAGCCATGCACACTACACCTAGCTGAAATGCATTCTCTTACAATCGATTTTACTACAAATTTATCATTACATCTACTTTTTTTAAAAATAAAAATTATAAATTGTAACACACGCTCCTAAAATAAAATGTTTCCAATTTTGTAAGCATAATTTTAGGCACACCATCAAATTGGTTGGTTGGATTTTAACCTTGCTAGTTGACTGGGTTATATTTTTAAGGTTATTGGACCATTCCTTCACAGTGATACACACTACCCTCCACAATGGTGTGTGAAAGCCAGAACTCGAGCTCTTAGGAACTCTGAGGGAAGAAGACAGATGACGAAGAAGAAACTGCCCTTTTACAATGCCAGCTTCAACAGCCAGCGAGGTTAGTTCAGGAACCATGTGATCTTGGCAGAGTGTCCCTAACAGCCTCCCGGGCCCTGTCTTCATGACCCACTGTGCAGGCAGAAGCATACTTTTCTTTAAACACATGGCAGTGTTTGAAAGGGCCCAGGCATGCTCTTGCCTTCACAGAACATTCTTGACTTCTGTCATTGTGAGATTTATAATCAATAGTGAAATAAATGCCTCTGCATGGCCTTCTTGGATTACAAGATAATTTGTGAATCAGATAATTTTCAGTGAATGTTTCATTAAAGGAAACGTCTGTTACCTCTGATGCAGATTCGGTTCCCGTATTGTTTATGTCCTCAATCTATTGAATGAGAATTTCATATCGTTACATTACAGTGAATTGTCTGCTTGGTGATTTCAAACATACAACTGAAAAGTAATTTAGCTGCATCTTCTGGTAAAATTTCAACGTTTGACTGTGAGCTTATGGGGAACAATCTTTAATTTAGTAGCAATCTAAACTGAGACACACAGAAACGCCCCCATCCTCTGCCCCTGCTGTAGCAGCAGGAACACTTATCACAATCAGATGATTGTGACCCTATTTCTTATCAAGATATATCTGGCAAAAATGTAAGCGACACGATAATAAAGTATGGTAGAAATATTAGCTAAATTAGAAGGGAGGCTAATGCTGGTACTTATAATATTTTCTCATATTTCAGCCACACAGAACTGGGAAAAGGCCATCGTCTAAAGTTGGAACACATTTCTCTGAAGAAATATCATGAGGTTAGCTTGATGAGCTGGAGCTTAGCAGACTGCTGAGAGAAAGGAAACAGATGGTGTTAGCAATGCAGTGTTTGAACTTTAGACAAGTCTGAAGTGTCACGAAGCCCAGGCAGGGGGTCTACAGAGCGAGTTCCAGGACAGTCAGGACCACACAGATAAACTATCTTGAAAAACAAACAAACAAACAAACAAACAAAGAACTTAGAAAATTTATCCAGGATGATCTCTGTGAGTTTGAAGTCAGCCTCATCTACGGTATCAAATTCCAGGACAGCCAGGGCTACCTAGAGAGACCAGATCTCAAAAGACAAAACTTAAAGTACCTTACATTTTAATAATGAATAGTTTTATCAATAATTTTATACTACAAAATTTAATTTTGAGAATAATTTGTTTTATTACAGAATTACTCATTAAACTGACTTGCTATATAAATGGAATAGATTTTTTTTACACAGTAAAATTTTAATGGTTCTCTAATAAAATAATTATAAATGAGTTGTTTTCCAATGAGCAATCAAATTAATTCCTCAATAGAAAGATCCACAAAACGTGAGAAGTCAGACACCGAGAATACAGGAAAGAGAAACAATTCATGATCCCCAATTCTATTCCTAGAGCTCCCCTGGGTCTGTCTGATCTCTGCTAAAGTGGACAGACACTTACAGGGCTTCTACATCTTGTTTGCTTAGAGTTCTGTTGTGTCTTCTTTATTTTTGCTCACTTTAAACCATTAAAGAACAACAAAAGAGAGAACCATGGAGTTCTCCAACAAAATGAAAAATGATGAATTTTGTTCAAGGCTATGCTACTAGTATAGTTAAGAGGAACAAATGTTCAGAATTTAGTTAAGTGTTGACTTTCAAAGTTAACAAAGAACTGTTTCTCAACTTCTTTTCTTTTTCTTCTTGTTTTTTCTTCATAGGAAGCAAATTTGTTTCATCCCTATATTTCTTTCCTTGCCTCTCTCCAAGATCCTATTTCCCAACAATATCTGTCTGTAAATGGTGGGCTCTAATTTTGTCCATCAGGCCATCTTCAGAGTTAACTAGATAATACACCCTCAGGATTTTCCCACACTTTTTTTTTTATCTTAGTACCTAATACACGAGGTATATTCCTTTGCTTTAAGGGGCTAGAGAGGCAGCTCAGTGGTGAAGGGCTCCTCTGCTCTTCTGGACCATCTGGGTTTGGTTCCTAGCACATACATGATAACAGCGCAGAACTGTCTAGAACTTCAGGTCTGGGGATCCGATGCCCTCTCCTGACCTCTGCAGGCACTGCATGCACAAGGTGTACAGACACACATGAAAGTAAAACACTCTTACATATAGAATAAACATACTCTTTTATAAAAATCTGTTTTATAAATGATAGAAATTTTAAATATTGCTATTAAAAGGCTATATTGTGCTCTGTGATTATGAATAGTTTATGTGTAAAAATGTCTTATATCATTATAAAATTCTCAAAGATACCAAGAAAAGTTAGGACGATAGTCAGTTTAAGGAATGTAGAAACAGTTGGTAAGATCATTTCTAACAAAAGCCGCATCGCCATCCTAAACAGGCACATTCTGCACATAGTACTGGGCATCCCATACTGAATTGTTTCCCTTAAGATAATGCTTTTAGGCTAGCCACTATTAATAAGCTTATATTAAATATTTTAACGAGGCAGCATCCTGATTAGTTCTCATTTGTTCTGTTAGGTTCAGAAACAATCGGCAATGTAGCATCTACCTGCTCAGCTCTTTTTGCTAATTCACGCTGTATTTTCCTCTTTTCCAGCAGATCCTGTTCAAGTCTGCGCTTTCTCTCCTCTTCCGTTCTCTTCCTTTGCTCTTCCTGTCTGTGTCTTTCCATTTCATCAAATTTACCTTTAACCGTCCCTAAGAATACACAAAAAAAATTGTCTATTTTGCCAGGTTTCTTTCTTTTGCAAGCCTTTTTACATTTATCCCTCAAAGTTCTTACCTGTTAACTTTGGGACATAAGCCTTTTCTACTTTAGCAGAAATCTCTTCCTCATCATCAGAAGCAAGCATTTCTTTAATCTGGGTGGTTAAATAAATTACCATGAACATATGGCCCAACAGCAGACTAGATTATATTCGAGTGGCCCCACCCCCGCTGCAGGAGAACCCACTAGGATATCCACCGGATCACTGAAACCACAGGTAATTCTGAGACTGTGCATGCTGTTTTTTCTTATAGGAAAATTATATATTAAAATAAGGAAAATAATTTTATAGATCTTATAGTTGTGATGAACTTTAACTTTTACATTAGGTACAGTAAGAAAATAACAAGTAATTATAAAAGAAAATAATTATTAAAATATATTGTAATGAAATTCACTGGAAACTTCAGTTTACTATTTTAGACCATGGTTAATGACAGGCAATAAAAGCAGTGGAGAGAAGCAGCAGAGGGGAGGAGCTGATCACACAGTGGAGACTGCAGAGAGGGGAGGAGGGGGATCACACAGTGGGGACTGCAGAGAGGGGAGGAGGAGCTGATCACACAGTGGAGACTGCAGAGAGAGGAGGAGGGGGATCACACAGTGGGGACTGCAGAGAGGGGAGGAGGGGGATCACACAGTGGAGACTGCAGAGAGGGGAGGAGGGGGATCACACAGTGGGGACTGCAGAGAGGGGAGGAGGGGGATCACACAGTGGAGACTGCAGAGAGGGGAGGAGGGGGATCACACAGTGGAGACTGCAGAGAGAGGAGGAGGGGGATCACACAGTGGAGACTGCAAAGAGGGGAGGAGGGGGATCACACAGTGGGGACTGCAGAGAGGGGAGGAGGGGGATCACACAGTGGAGACTGCAGAGAGGGGAGGAGGGGGATCACACAGTGGAGACTGCAGAGAGGGGAGGAGGGGGATCACACAGTGGAGACTGCAGAGAGAGGGGAGGAGCTGATCACACAGTGGGGACTGCAGAGAGGGGAGGAGGGGATCACACACAGTTTAAATTAGATTATAAATATAGGCATTTTTGTTATAATTTGTATAAAATGTTAGTGTCAATAATTCATTAAAATAAAGAAAAGTAACATTTTCACGAGAATAAAATAAAATCAGATGACCTCCTGCTTTCTCCTGTTCCATTCTCTCTCTCTAATATATTGTTCTTGTCTTCTTTGCTTTTCGTCTCTAGATCGCCTTTGATTTCTCTCTTCCCTGGCCTTCTGCATGGCTTCAAACTTATCCTTTACATCGCCCTTGCCAAGTTTTGGCACATAGGATTTGGGGACAGGTTTAGATGAAGAAAGCAGAATCTTCGTTAGAAGAAAGCAAAGAGAAGGAAGTTTAAAAAGAAGAAATTAGGCAAGGATAAGAATAAGACACATCAAAATACTCATCAAAACAAATAGAAACAAGTTTCAAACGCTAATTTGGATCACCACAGCGTGATTAGATGGTCTCTAAAACTTTAGTTAATTTCCTTAAGTTACACGAAATACGAGAGCAGAAATTTTGCTAAATCACCACTTCTTCAGAAACGAAACCCCAATTAAAGGTAGCATTCTACTGAGGCTTGAGGCCAGTACAATATAAAAATCAAATAAGAAACTCTAATTAAAAACTGCTTTGTAGAGCCGGGCGATGGTGGCGCACGCCTTTAATCCCAGCACTCGGGAGGCAGAGGCAGGCGGATCTCTGTGAGTTCGAGACCAGCCTGGTCTACAGAGCTAGTTCCAGGACAGGCTCCAAAAAGCCACAGAGAAACCCTGTCTCGAAAAAACAAAACAAAACAAAAAAACACAAAAAAAAAACAAAAAAACAACAAAAAAAACCTGCTTTGTATTCTACTTCCCACCCTATTCCTAAAGACTCGGATTGAGGATTGTCATCACAATCCTCAATTAACAAGATCAATCGCAGTAAAGGATATGAATTTGAGAACAAAGCATAAGATTGGGCTTTCAAGGAAAAGCCCATATTACAAAAAGCATTATTGCTGTTGTATTAGACAGGCTAGGCAAAGCTGAAGGCCAGCCTAACCCCGCAAGAGGTGAGTCAGCTTCCTGCTGTGCTGCCCACGCGTGACTTCCTAAAAGCTCATTAAAATGTGCAGGGTGGCCCACCACTGAGAAGAGGGTCCGAAAGAGAGGAAATCTGACAGGAGGCTAGAGCAATCAATGGTTCCCCTCATCGGAAACTAAGGCTATAGACTCTTCTCATCTTTTTCAGAAGTTTGTTTCTAAAAGAGGTTAAAAAATTGAGTGTCAGAATGCTAAATTCTCCTAAAGACAGGGACAAGCAGCTTGCTGATCTGTGCCCGATCTGGCTCCCGCTCATCTGCTGCGCGTCACTGTCACTGGTCCATTCAAGTTCCTTAGCTTGTCACTTCTGAGTGTCAGCATCTGGGGCCTCTCAATTCTCAGTGACTAAGCCAGAAAAAGGGTGGAAGTTAAGAGGCCCTTCTTTGTTGCTAGAAGATGCTGAGCCCTTCTTTTCAGAGCGAATTATCACCGCCAATGGTCCCAGTCTCAGTAAAACCACATTGAAGGAGTCATTACTAAGACCAACGTATTTAAAATTCTTCCTAAGACCCTAGCTCTTCACTGCCTTCCAGAAGTTCAGTATGCATGTTTCCCAGAACCCAGATTAAAGGTACTGAACCAAAACTGCGGACAGAACCTTCTCTCATTGTACATCCTAATGTTACCAATTACAATCACCGAAGTATGACCCTTCCCACAATCCTCCAGTCAACTCTGTATTGCTCTTCTCTTCCAACTTTTCCAAGTCTCTTCCTGCCTCTCCATTTCGCGCGCGCGCGCGCACACACACACACGCACGCACGCACACACACACACACACACACACACACACGAGAAACGAGAGCTTTTGAGATTTACTTACCTCTGCCTTTTGCGAAATGTCATTCATGTTTGCTCTATGTGGTTTGGGGCTGAAGCTTCGTATATTTTTGTATCTGTAAAATAATAACATTTCTGGGTGTTGCAACAAACACACATTTTTATTTTTAATTTTTTTATTTTTATTTTATGTGCTTTTGTGTTTTGCCTGTATGTGTGTCTATGTGAGGGTATCAGATTTTGGAGTTATAGACAGTTGTGAGCTGCCATGTGGGTGCTGGGAATTGAACCCAGGTCCTCTGGAAGAGCAGTCAGCGCTCTTAACTGCTCAGCCATCTCTCCATCCCCAGCACCTTTAATCCCAGTACTTGGGAAGCGGAGACAGGCAGATCTCTTGGAGTTTAAGGCCAGCCTGGTCTACATAAAGAGCTCCAGGTCAGCCAAGGTTACAAAGTGAGACTTTGTCTCAAACAAACAAACAAAAACCAAGTTAGTATTAAGAATTGTAATGACCTTCCCTTTTATATGCTGTATATTTCATCAGTATACATTTCTAAATATATATATACTTATATAGAAAGATATAATTTTTAGGTTATAAATTTCCCTTTAGAAGTTCAAATAAGTAACTAGTTGTGATAATCTTCAGCTCTTTAAGATTTGTGGTACAGCCCAGAGGAGCTTGCTGAGCCCACAAGAGCACAGGAGTTACATGACACTTCCTTTAAAACCATCCTTTTGTTTCCTGTAATTTGATTCTTAAGGATGAACATGCTTTGATTGTAACACAGCCTTTAAAACTGAACCTTTCAAGCTGCTGGTGGCGTACACCTTTAATCCCTCTGAATATTTCCCCATTGTATATTTGTCCATTTACCCAATGAAAAACATTTTGGTTATGCTGTTTTGGTAATTGTAAATAAAACTGATATTAAACATCTATGCACAGGTTTTTACGTGGACAGAATAAATACCGAGTCTTGATTGCTGGCTGGCGTGGTAAGAATGCGCTTGGTGGAGCCAGGTGGCGAACTGACTTTGGAAGTGGTGCAGGCTGCTGCACTCCACCAGCAATGCGGGAGAGTTTGGGTTGCTCTCCCCGTGTCCTCCGATGCCAGTGTTCCGGGCTGTGGTTGCTGTCGCACTGGATACAAGCTCATCTTAACTTGCACTTCTCTGATAACATGAGATACATTTTCGTATGCCCACATCCCACGGGCATATCTTCTCTAGTGAGATGTCGGTAGTCTTTCCTTATTCGCAGAAGGATTTGTTTGTTGGTTTGTTTTGTGTGGCCTGGAACTTTTGATCCCCTCCAGTCTACCCCGTGAATGCTGGGGTTATAGGCATGGCCACTATACCCATAACACAGTCATCATTATTTCAACAATAGCATAGAAATTTAGGGTTTCATGCACTACACTGCTACTTGCTAAGGATCTACCCTATGCTGGCTTTTCTCTGGGAGACGCTGAGGAAGGGAACCCTGAGTAGACAGGCAGGCACTGTCCCCATCCTCCTGTTCGTAACAAATGCCTTGGAACCAGGTTTGTAAGTAGTCTGCTTTTTACCTGGATGATTTCATAAGGCTCCAGCCCAGCTCTGTCAGCCCTGGAAGGCAGGATACTCAGTTGCATGCCTAGTGACCTGCACACTGCGCTTAGGTTCTGACCTGCTCTTACTTCCGTACCCAGCACACTTTATGCTCCCTGCCTAGGTTACAGATCACTTGCTTTCTGGATCCACCTTGCAGCTCTAACTAAAATAAATCTCATCCTGGAAACCTTTACAACATGCATGTATAAACTGCCAAGTCTGAAGGATTCTCTAATTCAGTTTCTAGTCCCATGGTAGGAGCTGGGGGGCACAGTAAGTGTGAGTGCTTGTGTGTGCACACACCTGTGTATGGCGTGCATGTCTGTGTTGAGAGGTAGAGACAGTCTCTCAGTGAACTCTGAGCTCACTTTGATTCTGCAGTGCTGACCAGCCAGTGACCTCCAGGGAGCCACCAGCCTCTCTGCTGGGACTGTGGGTGTTGTGTGCCCTGCACCCATCTTTTTATGTGGGTGCTAGCAATCCAAACCCAGGCCTTCACATTTGTGCAGCAAATGCTTTGCTGGCTGAGGATCTCTGTAGCCCGCAGCTTCCATCCTCACCGTAAACTATCTGTACGGTATTTTTTTTTTTTTTTTTTTTTTTTTTAGTTTTTCCAAGACAGGGTTTCTCTGTAGCTTTGGAGCCTGTCCTGGCACTAGCTCTTGTAGACCAGGCTGGCCTTGAACTCACAGAGATCCACCTGCCTCTGCCTCCGGAGTGCTGGGATTAAAGACGTGCCACCACTGCCCGGCCTGTACAGTATTTTTAAGGCAGTCTTTGGGCCCTATTCTCAGATTCCCAGCACCATGCATTAATCACATACAGCTTTGGTGCGATGTTCACCTCTCGTTAATGTGACATCTGCCTCGTTCCACCTTCTTTGCTCTGTACAGCAGGGCCAATGGTCACAAGAGGGAATGTGTTTTCAAAGTAACTTCTTACTTCAACACAACCATGCTTGCCAGCAATACCTACAGTATTTATACATGTCCTATAAATCAATAGTATCCATTTTCACAGTTTACTTCCCTCCAGAATCTCGGCAACTATTTTCAAGTTGCCAACTCCTTCTCAATGGGTCAAGACGCAATGAGAACAGCCCCTTCCACTGCTCAAGGGCTCCTGTCCTAGCGCAGGTTCTGGAAGACGCTGAACGAATTTGAATACCAGATTAGCATTCTTGGTCACAGAATCCAGAAGCCCCACAGTGATGCCTTGCACTGGTTCTTCTGGCCTCGTGCAGCCAGGCCTTCCTCTCTGTGCTCCTTAGCTCTGGTCTGTCCCTAAGGGGAGTGGCAGCAGAGAGCCCCATGGGGCAGAATGAAGAGTCCTCAGCTGACTAAGCCTCCTGCAGATTACCTCAGACTCCAGGTTTTTTTTTATTGACTTCCTCCATCCTGACAAGTATATTCAGTAACCGCTACCTACCTCCAAGACCTTTTAAAAGTCATTTCTTTACAAATGAAGTACTTTCCCAAACGAAATAATAAAATTGAGATTCTGTATGCTACCCCTAAACATGGTTCCTCCTCCTTAAGTATAAGATATTTGAGTTTGCTTAATTTTCTAGGTATGGCTGACAAGTTTTAAATATAGATATTGTTAAACATGCTCTACATTATAAGCCTAATCTGTCTTTTTTACCTTTATATTTGGAACCTCTGATGTGAACCCTCACAGATTCACACCCAGGTCCATCCCACCAGGCACAGCTTGTCTCAAATGATGCCGTCTGTTTCACGTATCCTGAGTAGCACAACTTTCAGCAAGCATGTCCTACAGGCACCTCTACTTTATACACACTTTCCATCTTCCCCGTTACCAGCCACACGCTCATACCATGTGTGCAGCATACCGTCCTATCCAATCATGTCCCTGCCAGGGAGGAGACTAACCACTCAAAGCAGTGGGGAAGGCTCATTTGTTGTTATAAAGTAAGCAATGAAAGGGTCCTTTAAAAAAGACAAAATGCAGGGTCTTCCACATAGCCCTGGCTGTGCTGGAACTATGTAGACCAGTCTGGTCTTGAACTCATTCCACCTGCCTCTGCCTTCTGAGTACTAGGATTAGAGACTCTGCCACCATACCCAGCACAAATATAAGGATTTAGAAGAAAACAAACACAAATTTGTTAGGAAAGCTTTCCTAAGTTAAGAAGAAGGATGGAAACAAGGTATGTGCTGTGCACTAAATGATGGAAACAAGTCACGTGACATGTGTGCTGTATAATAAGTAGCTCCTTTTTCTTTTATAATTTTAAAGCTGATGAATACGACAGAGCCAAGAAATGAGGAAATTAGCTAAAGTGGAGGCTCACGAGTGGGTAAAGGCCACTTGAGTTCTAGTCCTGGACCCCACATAGGTGGAAAGAGAATTGACAGCAGAAAGTTGTCATCTGACCGACACCCACACATTGCAGCAGGCCCCACTCCCGCTAATAATGATGGGGTTTTTTGGTTGCTGTTTTATCAAGACATAATGATTTTTAAAAGCTAGATAAAATAGATAAACATGGGTGCTGGAGAGATGGCTCAGCACTTAAAGCACCGTCTGCTCCTGCAAAAGACCTGAGTTTAGTTCCCAGCACCCACATATGCTGCCTCTGGTTCCAGAGGATCCAACACCTCTTCAGTCTCCTGCAGACACCAGGCATGTACACGGTGCACAGACATACATGCAGGTAAAATGTTCATACACTTGAAATCAAATCATAAAACTAATAAACATGTAAATTCAGAAATGTTTGCTGAGCGTCTGTCTACAGTCTGTTAGGGTCAGTCCATTATACAATGACAAAGAGAATAAACTATGTTCTCACAGCACATGAAGTCTGCACAGGATGCCCTGGAGTATAAAACATCTAAGGCTCCACCCACTTATGTGCATACAGATGTGGGCATGCACCACAGGACACATCTTTGAGGAATCAGTTCACTCCTCCTACCAGGCAGATCTCAGACACGGAGCTCAGGGCTCCAGGCAAGGCAGTGAGCATCTCCATCTGCTGAGCCAGTGCTCCAGCCGGTTTCTGTTCCAAGATCAGAAAATGCACTAATACTATCAAAGTGCAGCCTGCATGAAGGAGGGGTTTGAACATCCGGGGCGCAAATAAAGCCCTGTTTTTGAAGATGCTGGATAAGTTTTATTTATATAAATTTATCTACAGATAGGGTGATAAAATATATACTTACTAGTTCACTTAAATAAAATTACAAAAATTATTATCACCATAAAACACCAGAAAGTAGCTATGTCCCAAAATAAAGATAACATGGAGAACAATATTGTTTTATAGTTTTGAAAACTCAGAATCTGGCTTAACAAGAGAGAAACACATCCTAACATCTACTTCCATGTGCGAATTACTATGGGATGTTGTCTTGACTGAAGTCCATAAAGAGAACAGATGGAAAGTGGTGATGTTGCTGACCCTATGGTACAGGGTTCTGAGAACACCTTTTGAGAATCACCGAACAGAGCATCAAATCGTCAGTTCTCACTCCAGGAAGTAAAAACTGAGACTGAGATCTACTCAGGGTATTTAGAATGATAAATGAAAATTGGTTGAGATTACTTCCTATGCCCAGTAACTGAACACCAAAGGACTTTATATATCTAGGAGCACATGAGGTTTTCTGACCTGAGTGTTAGTGACTTTTGTGTCCGAACAGGCAGATGCAATGCCGCTGGCTTCCACACGGGGGCAGCAGCAGCATAACCGTGCCACCCTATGAAGTTCTAAATGTAATGCCAGGCAGGCCCCTTAGAACTGGAGAAATGGTTCAGCTGCTCTTCCAGAGGACGCAGGTTCAATTCCCTGGGCCATATGGCAGCTCACAATGTCTGTAACTCCAGTTCCCCGGAGAGGACTCCCCCTTCTGGCCTTTGCTGGCACTTCCACTCACACAGATATATTCTCACACACAAACAATAAAATACGTCTTCAAAGAGCTAGTCAGGACACTAGCTGGGACACTTTTTAAATATCTTTCTTCGTGTCTGTATATATATGTGTATGTTTGAATTCAGCCTTGTGTGCACCACAGCATGCACGCATGTGTGAGGGGCAGCCCTCACTCGCTACCTTGATGAGACGGGCTCTCTCACTGCCTGCCGCAGGTGCCCTACTACCTGGCTGGGAGCTCTAGGGGCTGGCTTGTTTCCTCTCCTCCCCACCTCCCTGGAGGAAGGCTGGAGAGCCGATGTGAGAGCACGGGCTTTACATGGGCTCTTGGGATTTAAACACAGCTCGTGCTTCACCGACTGACCCATCTACCCAGCTCCAGACCACTGTTCCTTAGGCTGTGTGACGTCAGGGCGCCACATATATGCCCTCCACCACCGAGCTTCACCCCTACCCCACCTATAACAACTTTTATTCTAGACTCTCCAGACCTATGTGTAACCTCTGCTTTCTGTTTTATTTCCCTTCACATTTTAGACATACAACCACAGCATTGCAAGAACAGCAAATAATGTACAAAATGAATTTGAAATCATAGCTGCCCATCAGGTACTGTGATGACCTTGCTAATAATCTCAGGAGAGCGAAACCGCCCAGACAGTGGCAGCCACACACCTCCCTTTGCTGCAGGACTGCAGGGGTTTGCTAAGTCAGCCAGGCTGGCCTCCCAATCATTTCCTTGTTTATTCATTTGTTATTTTAGAGGCCTGGTCTCACTTTGTAGATTAGGCCCGGCCTGGGTAACTTTCATTCCTCCTTCATCCTCCAAGTGCTGACAGGCTCACAAGTGTCTACTGTCAGGCAGGGGTTCGTCTCAACTTTTAAGGAAGTTTTAAATGAGAAACTTAACAATACATACTATATATACAGACAAATCTATATATACAGAAAAGTGTTAAAACCTAACTCTTTGAAAGAAACAATGAAACTGTTTTGAACTTCACAAAATTTAAGCCTAAATCTTTATCATTTTTAACTTGTACAAAAACATTTAGCCAGCCCTGGGAAGTGCAAGTCTGTAACTGGGCAGCCAAGGCAGATGACTGTTAGGAGCTGCAGGCTAGCCTTGGCTACACAGCAGGACCCTGGCTCAATATATAAAGGAAGAAACCGATATCTAACCATATTGTAGTGATGTGAAAATTACAAACCAGAGGGACGGCGCCCTTGCTCAGCACTCAGAAGCCTGAGGCAGGAACCACAAGTTCAAGGCCAGTTAGGACGACGTAGCTAAGACCCTATCTGGGCAGAAGAAGGAATAAAATGAAAGCACACGACATTCCTGTCCTACGCTTCGTCACAGCTCGAGAGGGGGAAGCCAGACCTCCCCATCCTGCTGTCCTGCTGTGCGATGAGCACCGGTCAGAAAGAGTGCAGGCAGGAACACATCTGACTTAGCTTACACTTCCGGGTCACCGTCACTAAAGAAAGCTCAAGCAGGCCAGGGAGAAACTGAGAAGGAACACTGCGGCGGCCTCCTCTCAGGTGCCCCCACTTGCCCACAGAAGCATCTTTGTACGGGCCAGAGCACCTGGGTCCTAGTCAGTTAACACAAACTTGCACAGACACGGTCACAGAACAACGTGAAGAAACTCAGCTGAAACTCTTCCCTGTGACCCAGACCAGGTTGACAGCTGATGTGAGTTAGAGCATATTGCAAAATAGACGTCCAAAGCAACCCCCCAAAAGGAACACTAAGCTGCAGCCCCTCAAAAGAGACACTAAGCTGCAGCCTACTCTGACATTCTTCTGTAATAACTATAACCTCCTGCCTTTCCGTGGTTGGGATACTTTTCAAAGTGTATTTACCACTCCGGAGCCCTGGTAATAAAATCTGTGTGCTCCTCAGTGCTGTGTCAGTGATAGTCACACCGCTCAGGACACAGGACAGGGCCAAGATGGGAGAGGTAACAGGAATCAGCCTAAACAAGGGCGCCCCGAGATGACCACCCACCTAAGAGAACAAGACAGCAACATCAGAAACCCAGGATAGGAAACTGCCTTCAGGAGATTCAGGAGTTGTAACCGCTGGGCTTCCTTCCCCTATGGAAAATGGAAGACAGCCCTCACGAGGACCACGGTTTGGATGGCAAGATCTGGAATTCCGGCTGAGAAGTCAGTGGGGCAGTGGGGTAGAATAGTAAGTCATTCCTTTTCCTGGCCGAGTTCGTTTCCTCCTGTTATGGTGAGAAACCACTCTGGCTGAAAAACGACTCAGGGATGGAAGGGTTACCTGTCCAGCTTACCTGTCCAGGTCACCAGTCCCCCAGGGCAGGAACAACTGAGGCCTTCTGCTTGCCCAGCTTTCGCACACAGTCCAGGGACCCCCGGACAGTGGGCCAGGGGATCACCCATAGACAGTCCCACAGGTTAATCTAATCTGCGCTCTCCGGCCCCCCACGGACTCTAGGCTGTGTCAAGTCAGCCAAGCTGAGATGATCAGCAAGCTCCAGAGGCCACGGCAAACACTGCTAAACATAAATGGAACGAGGACTGGAGGTCCGAGAAAGGACTTCTTTACCCGAATCTCTTCCACACTTTCTGAAGTCACTTGATTTGCTTCAGCTATCAATCCATGGCCATCTCCTGTTCTGGGAGACACACTAACACAGGTGTCCCTGAGTGTTAACTTCCTCTCCCCGCTTCCTAACACTACCTAAGAGGATTTTTTTCTTTTGGAGGCAATGTCCTGGAACTTTATAAAGCAGGCTGGCCTTAAACTCAAGAGATCCACCTGCCTCTGCCTCTTGAATGCTGGGATTGAAGACCTGTATCACCACGCCCAGCTTTCCTCATTGTTTTAAACCGTGCGTGTGTGTGTGTGTGTGTGTGTGTGTGTGTGTGTGTGTGTGTAGGAAGCACACTGACAAGGCAGCAGTGGGTATGCCCCAGGGATATGCAAGGCACTGATTTCCAACCCCAGGAGAGCACCATTATCAAAATGGACACCACCAGGAGCTGTTGAGAGGCAGTCAGAGCTCCTGCTGCTCTTTGCATAGATATCAGTTCGGGGGTTTGGAGGCCCTCTCCTGGCCTCTGTGGGAACTGCATCCACACAGTGCACACATACATGGAGCCAATACACTCATAAAACATAAAAAGCACACTATCATAAAATAAGCCACTATACAGTGGATATTTAAATTTAGAAAGCCGCAATTTCAAATGTATGTACTATGTAACTAATAAAACCAGAGGGCAAGAAAGAAACTGCACAAGTCACGTGGACCAGAGTGGTCCAGTGAGAGCAGAAGCATGCAGCTGTCGGTAGGCAGCAAGTCCGTGTCCTCCCAATTATGAAGGAGACCAAGGAGCTTCGTGTGCAGCTGCATAATGAAAAGACACCAAGAGACGTCTATAAACACGCGTGGATGTGTGCCACGGGTCCCGCTCCTTCACAGTCGCCCCATCTCCGTTCTCCTAGACACCTATAACTGATCTATAACTGATATCGTTTTAAACAATGGAGCTTTCTCCCCACAAATGGAGCCCATCATTTCGGGCACTTCTTTCTAAGCCAACGAAACCCCCAGTTAATCTCTCCCAAATGTACGCACATAGCTGCCGTGCCGTTCACAAACAAAGCCCTAATCTAAATGCTTCAAGTGAAATTCCAGGACAAAGCGCTGTTCAAAACCTAGATAATGCATTCCTTGGCTGACGCTAAATATAGTCTTCTCAAGATGACATACATTTTGACAATGATCAGCCTTACATGTCAAGAGTTCTAAAATAGCACAGATCCCATTTTAAGGAAAGCAGAAAAAAATTGCTCCTCCCTCAGCATCACTGCAAATCTATTAAACCTATTAAAGCCAGATCGCATCACACGCTGCTAGACGGAAAACTAGATTTTGTTGCAGTTTTTGCATTGGGCTAAGTCAACCGTTGCAGGTAAAATTAAAAATTGCACTCATTTCTCAGAAGCATCAGGCAAGGACAATACTAAGCTGGGCCTGAGGGTACAGGCCTGTAAGTCCAACAAGTGCAGGCTGAGACGGGAATCGCCGTCCCGCCTGCACTACAGAGTGAGTCCACGGCTAGCTTGGACAACCTAGTAAGATCCTGCCTAAAACAACTCAGTGGCAAGAGCGCTTGCCTAGCAGGGACCAACTACATCAAATAGTCCGTTTATACTACAGCCCACCCCCAAACAAACAAGATTTTCCTTCAGTTAATTATGCACTTCAGAGATAGTTTGAATTTTCTTACAGCAGCAGTTTAACCTATAAAAGAATAATATTGGGAAAAAATTATATAGTTCGTTCAATTTGGTATGACCAAGCCGGTCTGAAAACGTGAGCTCGTTTCATGGAGACGTGCTCCTGCTGTTGCTTGCCCAATGGGCTCCTGTCGTATTAACAAAATCTGACTGGTGGATGACACCCCGTCACTATTCTCAGAGCGGGTCAGTGGCGTCTTTTCTCTGCTTGCCTGTCTTTTTCCAAGGGCAGCCACTTTGTGAGGGCGGACCGTATGCTATTTTTACCACATTATCTATGCTCAACTCCTTCTCCACTTTGTGGCCTTAAAATAAAATTCATATCTCAAAACCACTGGGCAATCACCTAATCTCTCAACTTGATCCTATCTCTCTCTTTCTCACGCACATGTGTATGTATGCATGTATGCATGTATATTACATATGTGCACACACTGCATTTGACATCTCACAGTTTATTCACACGGTGTCTTCACTCCGATTTCTAGAGCTAGCAACTCAACCTCCAAGCATAATCCCAGTCTTGGCGATGGGAAGCAATTTGGAGACCCGGGATGGTAGGCTATAAATCCCTTGCTTCCCAGTTTTCACAGGGACCTATGAGCAATTTCTTCAAAACCACAGCCACTGCTGGCAGAGACTGCGGCAGGCACGTGCTGGGCCACCGAGAACTCACCCGCTCGGACCCTGAGGGTCCCCGGCGGAGGAGTGGACACACACTCGGCTCCCCGGAACACTCTCCCCCAAACTCAGCCATCCAGATTCCGATAAAACAGAAGACCCAAGACCTGGCAAGGGACCAACCCGCAGCCAAGGCCGGCGGGGCAGAGCGCAGTGCTCCCCGCGGGCCCGGAGCCCCTCCGTGTTCACCCCACCCAGCCCTCCTACCCGCCTGTCGCCTGGGCGCCGCGCCGCTCCTCCAGCTCCGCGCTGCGCGTCCGGGTCTGCGCGCTGCCCACGCCGCTCCAACCGCCCCGAGCCCTCTGGCCGCCGCGCGCCAGCAGCAAGTTTCCATAAAAGTCCTGGTGCGCAGCCGGCTCCCGCATTCCAGACGGGCCCAGCGCCCGCTGCAGCTGTTCCGGGACGCCAGGCCAGTCCCCAACCCCCACCGCCGCCGCAGCTCTCGGGAGAGGGGTGGAGAGTCACCCAGAAAGGAGAGGGGCGGTGGCTGCCACTCCGGGCTGCCTCCTGGCAACCCGCCGGCGCGTCCCTGCCCCAGTACCCCATAAAAACTTACTTGGAACAGCTTCCTTCCCGCTTTCTACTGAATGGGGAGGCAGGGTGCCAACACTGTGTTTGTTGCTCCTCTTTAACTCGGAAGCGCTAAGTGAAAAGGGCGCTTAGGTAGCGGGATGTGAGTCTATGCAACCGCTCACCTTTCCTTGGCTGAAGGCAAACCACCTCTGCGCCTCCTCAGCATCCAAAAGCAGGGGTGTGTGAGCGCAGCACTGCAGGGAAATCACGTTGGATTGTGAAAGACTAGCCCAGCGGAGGCCTATTTGGGTAAGTGGAGGCCCTCAGGTCTTCCATGTATTAAAACAACAAACCAACGAGGTGTTTGTGTCACACAAATAAAGGTCCCAGGTTCAACCCCCTCCAGCACTACACAAAAGAAAAACAATATTAACGAAACAAGTTAGCCAGGAGGTGAAGGCAAGATCGGGCGTTCAAAACCTACCCTGCACTATAGAGAGAGTTTGAGGACCGCCTGGGCTTCAAAGGCCTTCTCTTGGAAATCCATAACGAATAGAAAAAGGAGGCGGCGAGGTAGGTAACCTAGGGACAAAGGTAACCACTTCTGGTTCCGCCACCGTGCAGACCAAAGAACAGGTGATGCTGCCTTCTGTTTAGCTGTTTGCTCTGCGTCCCTCACCACTCAGCTGGAGGGAAAACGCGGGAGGCCGCCAGGAGGAGCCTGCTCGCCCCTGCCTCCTTTCACTAGCCCCATGTCTTCAGTTCGTGGGGCTCTCCCTGCCCTCTGCTCACTTAAGCTGCCCTTAGACCTTTCTTTGACTCTTCACCTCGCTTGGGCACACCCTTTGGCCCTCCACCTGCAGGAAGTGCCCCCCCCCCCCACAACTCCCCAAGTCTCTTGTAGATGCTGCTGGTGTCTTTGGCTCCCTGGGCACTTAAACTGTAATTGTATCTTTATTCTGAGATTTAAAAGATGAGATTTTGTATTTCTACCCAACAATCTCAGAGAAAGATGTGGTGCCCTTCAGTCATAAAATTATTTTGTTGCTACTTCATAACTAATTTTGCTACTGTTAATGAATCATAATGTAAATATCTTTCTTTTGATGGTCTTAGGCAACCCCTGTGGAAGGGTCATTCGACCCCCAAAGTGGTCCTGATCCACACGTTGGGAACCACTATTCTAGAGTGTTCTGCTCACAATAAAACTACCCGTGGCCCAACAGGATTCTGTGTTTTATGGAGAGAATGGAAAATTTTGCATAATCAGATGAGGTTATTGGCACAGAATTTGTGGGAGAGACCACACATGGAGACAGGAAAGTGTAGTGAAGGACAACTAGTAACGACCTCTCTAGACCCCAACCATTTTTTTTTTGCATACATGTGTTGGTATGTGTGTGCACAAAGAGGCCAGAGAACCCCCTCAGGAGTTGTCTGCTTAGGACGACCATCCACTTCCTTTTGAGACAGGGTCTCACTGGCCTGGAACTCACTCGTTATGTTTGACTGGCTGAGCATCCAGCGCCAGGACCGCCCTGTGTTCTATCCCTAGGCCTGACAGCCTTATGTGTCCCCACTGAGGATTGATCATGGGTCCTCTGATCATGGGCAAGGCAATCACTTTTCTGAGACCACTCCTCAGTCCTAGCAGCTCCTCCCCGAAAGGCCTAAAAGGCCCACTACCTCTTCTCACCACGCAGGACCCAGCACCCATACACAGTTTATATGGATGGAGAGGATCACATCACCACAGGAGGCAGTGAGCTACATGAAGAATTTCAGATGTGACTATCTGGGGAGAGTTAGCTCACAGAGGGATCCTACCTGGTAAGTGCTAGGAAAAACAAGGAGGCTTGTGTGGGGGAAGCTCAGGACCTGAAGGGTGAAATAACAGGAGCGGAGGTGGGTGGGGCCAGACTACACAGGCGCTTTTGTGGGCATGGGACAGGTTTGATTTTACTCTAAGATAGGTGGCCACCAGTGGACCTGAGACAAAGTGATGGCAATGGTGGCTGCTGTGACCTGCTTGCAGAGTATTTGTTTGGGCTCCAGCATTGCAAATAGACAAATGGGGTGAGGGAGGAAGCAGGAGACAGATGCAGGGGTCCAGAGAATCAGGAGGGAGACACTGGAGTTTGGTGACTGGAAACTTGAGGTGTGTCTCAGGTTGAACTGGTGGGCCTCTGAACAGACTGATGCCAGATAGGAAGAGAGGGCATGGTGTCTCTGCACAGTCATAGAGTCCCTAACTCAGACCCTGGGTTTCTAGTAATGTCAAATTTAGATGTCAAAACTTAACCTACCCTGATCTCCACCCTCTGTAGTCTTCTACATTTAACTGGGTGGCTTACAGTTTCAGAGGAAGTGGTCTGAGACACTACGCATGGCTTGAGCATATATGAGTGACACATTCCTCCAACAAGGACACACCTCCTAATAGTGCCACTCCCTATGAGCTGATGGGGCCAATTACATTCAGATTACCACACCCAAGATTTGCAAATATGTATATGGACTCCTGTTATATTTAGCACCAATCAACTGGGTCTGTTCTCACTCTGTATTAGTTATAGTATTGGGGTTCAAACCTTAAGTGTACTGGGTGCTCTAACGTTGAGCTATACCTTTAGCCTCTGTCCAACTTAGACACACAACAATAGAAACACAGCTGGAGCTTTGAAATGAATTGGTAATAGCAAATAGCTTATAAGACTTAACCATCAAGCCTGGAGAATACAAACATAAAATCCTGGGTACAGACATCAAGCTAGAGCGGCTCCAGCCATTGCCCTTGTACTGCTAAAGGCTTTCTCTCTTTAAAGTAAGGGATGTAATTGGCTGTCTAGTGCCAAACAACCCTGAAAGCACACATACAGGTAACCTTATATGGACTGAGCAGGTTATATTTATGAGTATATATATGAATATACAAATACACATATGTGTGCACTAACAAGTGGTGAGAAAGGAGGACCATGACTCTGAAGGGAGGGGAAGGGTTTGTTGGGGGTAAAGGGAAGGGGAAAAGTTACAATTAAAACCGAGTTTCAAAAGCAGACCATGACAACAAGCAAGGTATGCTGGGCATGGGGCATGTGCAGTCAGACACCTATAGCCTGATCTACATAATGAGTTCTAGGCTAGCCTGGGCTACATAGTGGCACCCTGTCAAAAAGGAAAAAGTTAGGGACTTGTAGGGTGCAGGATATACATTGGTGGGGCACATGCTTAGCAAGTGAGAGACCCTGAGTGCTCATGCGTGCAGGTCAAAGGACAACGTTCAGGAGTAGAGGCTCTCTTCCACAGAGGGTTCTAGGGAACAAACTCGGTTTGTGAGACCTGAATGGAAGTGCTTTTACCAGACAAGCCATCTCTCGGGCTCAGTTTACGCTTCTGTGCTGTGGTGTTCAGCCAGCATGAGGATCCTGAATGATCTTGCCTCCTGGCAATTGGACTGTGCAGCATTCTCCCACACTGGGTCAGGGTTGGTGCCCAGCAGAGTCTAGGCACTGCCAAGACTGGGAGATGCCAGTGGGCAAAGTGCTTGCCACACTCGCGCGACCACTGGAGCTGGGATCCCCGGAAGTTGTAAGGAGCCAAACTCAGTAGGGCATGGGTCTGTTATCCCAGTGCACACCATCGGCCCAGTGCACACCTAGGGCGGGACGAAGAGAAGCGCTGGAAGGTACGAGCCAGCTAACCAGTGAATAAGGAAACCCGGCCTCAAAGTGGAAGGTGAGGACGGCAGCTGATGCTGTCCTGACTTCCACACATGCGCCGTGGGCTGTCCGCGCTTGTGCGAGCATGCGTACACCCTGTCCCAAACACTGCCTATCACACAAATACTGCCTTTCACCGTGCTTTCCTTGAATTACACTAGAGAAGTAGGCACTTCTGTGTTCTAAAACACCCAGGAAACTGCTGAGAGCTCAGTCCATAAGGAATTATTTCCCCTGCCGACAGTCAGCAATGGACAGGGCCTCCTGACAGCAGGGCCGAGTTAGCCAATCTCCCAGCCTTCAGACTATTTTGTGTTGCTATCACAGACACCTGATACGGGGTAACATTTTAAAATTTATTTGGCTCATAACTCTGGGAACTTGGTTGACACTGGCATGGATGTGAGGACCCCCTGCTGTACCACAGGGTGGCTTGCTCCAGCACCATGCTCTCAGGGAAGTAACTCATGCTGACCAAGCCTATCAGCAGCACTGACCGCCCAGGGGGCGGAGCCTGACCCCCGGAGGGCGGGGCCGCACAACTTCACTGATTTCCGTGAGGCCCATCACCATCTGAAGGTTCCATCAATCACTTCAACAGTGCCACATGAGAAGCTTCCAGCACACGAACCTCTGAGGAGCACAGCAAATGCAAATCCGTTATCCCCAGTTGAGCCTTTAGTTTCCTGCAACCTTAGGAGAGACCTTGATTCAGAAGCAGCAGGCCGGACATCCATTGTGGTCCACCAACCCTCAAAGCAGCGAGTGTTAGTTGGTGTTAAACTGTGTGACACTCCTCACACAGCTGTGACAAGTGCCTACTGGGAGGCAAGCTGAGGCTCTGGGAGCTGAACATCACCTGAACCCAGGAATTTGCAACAGGCCTTGGTCAACACATAAGACCCTGTATCAAAAATAATGAAGCGGCAGAGGGAAGATGAACGCTTTGTCGCCTGCTCCTGCCATGTAAGCGCTGCGCCTTCTCAGGCTCCATCATCTTAAGGAGGTTTAGCAGCATTGGCGAGGCTGTAGGACCCGCTCTTCCCCAGCACTGCGCATGGCAAAGTGGCTCTGTGTTCAGGTACCGCCGTGTTATTTCAAACAGCAAATTACCAAGCTCTGAAACTTCCTATATATAAATGTGCCTGTGGAGGCTTCCGGTGACATGCGGGCAGTTAGAAGCGGGATGCTGAGGTGATGTTTGACATTGCAGTTACTCTGCTGCGGCTTTTAAGTAAAGGATGAAAAGCGCCATCAGGAAGGCGGGCTCTTTCTCTTTGCTGTCCTGGAATCCAGCGCTTCTTTGCCCGAATGATGGTTACTGCAGGCTTTTTACTGTTTTGATGTACGAAAAGCCAAAGAACCTGAATAGCCCCAAAATGTGTACAGCAGGATCAGAGACCGCAGAGAAGAGCAAGGGAACAAAGGGCAAGAAATGGCAGCTGCCAGTCAAGCTGGTGGGACAAAGGGGTATACTGCATGACCCACGGAAGTCTCCAAGGCCACGGGATGAAGAGGTGATAGAGGCAGGAGAGGAGCAGCAGAGATTTTTCTGTTTCTAGTGTGGTTTTTGTTCTGTTTTGGTTTATTGGGGAGGGTTTTTTTTTTAATTCTTGCTTTTGTTTGCTTACTTTGTTTTCTTTCATGGGGGGATGCAACAGGGATGAGAGGGGCTATGGGGGGGACAGGGAGGTGAACAGAATTGGGGCGCATGATATGAAACCCCCAAAGATTCCATAAAGGAGTTAAAAAATATTAAAGACTACAGGAACTATGAAGAAACACTGCAGAAAAAAAAAAGATGTCAAAAGTTGAGTCCGAGCCGCAGGGAAGACAGCACAGAGACAAGAGTTCATGAAGGGGAGGCCCACAAAGGGAAGAGCAGGGCAGAGGCAGACGAATGAGCAGCCACCAAGATCACAGCTAGAGATGTAACCTGGAGTAATGACAGACATGGCGAGGCCCGAGGAGGGGCTTCAACACACGTCACAGGTCTGCGAGATGTGCGCACCTTTAATCCCAGCACTCGGGAGTCAGAGGCAGGCGGATCTCTGTGAGTTCCAGGACAGCCACTGCTACACAGGAAAACCCTGTCTCAAAACAAAAACAATAACAAACAAAGGAAAACAACACAACAAAACAAAAAAGAATTCTGTAAGATTTTTCAAGTGCCAAGACCTTAAGTTTAGCCAGGAGAACCAAAGAGGACACACGAGCTGACAAAGGCCTAGCCAGATGATGACAGGAGGAACCAAGTGAGCCCTCAGAGCAGTGCAGAACTGTCCCTCACCATGCAGCTCTGTGAGCTCTCGTGTGACCTGGTTACCAAATAATCTGTTTCAGTTCATATACTTAACAAGTTAAACAGAACAGGAACCCTGGTGCTTGGGAGGTCGAAGCAAGAGAATCCGGGGCTTAAAGCCAGCTTGTGCTACGTAAGACTCACTTAAACAAACTGAAGAACCTTAACAATCCAGGAGCGGGGTGAGGAGCTCCTGGTGGAGCGCTTGCCTAAGATGCTGAGTGCTGGGTTTGGTCTCCTGCCCTGGAAACAGACTCACTGACGGTGAGGGATGGTGCGGTCATACCAGCCCAGGAGCTTACACTCTTGATGGCTTTGTTCATTGAAATGTTTTAAGCAAAACATGATGCTGGGACTTTATCCATAGCAATACTACTTTATTTCCATGTTAGCACATACAGACATTTGGTAATATGTTATACTTGACTTCAGTGCTCCCAGAGTCCTGTTTCAGCCTCCAGATGTGGACTATGTCAAAGGGCAGCCTACCGAGGCCACCGTGGCCTCACAGCGGTATCAAACGTTACTTAAGGCAGCTAGCACATCACCAAGACACCATCACTTTTTTTATTTGGCCAGAACTGACATGCTCATCCTAGCGCCTGCACGGGACTAGTGCTGCTGGCTTCTCCCGCGGTGGTTTACTCTTACACAGATGAATGAGTCCAGTTCCTACACTGAAGAAACAGATGTGCTGACATCAGCCAGGGATCACATGTCCATTTACCGCAGGTTATATAAACTCTATGTCTCATATACATATTTGTTGGTTAAAAAATTCACAGATTTCAACTTAGCCTAATCCTTATAGTCAGTTTGAAATTATAGTCCAATTAATTTCTGAGTCCATGTTCACACAGAAGGTAAAAACGAGTTCTGAACATAACTTACAGTTCTGATCGTGACAGGCCACGGGGGGCTCACCTCCACTTTGTCAGCCTTGCTTTGCTTTCTCATTCCTAGGCCAACTGTGGGGACTGAAGTAGAAATCACTCATCTTAAAGCAAGGAGACATTGTAAATACATTTTTATACCCAGTTAACTCCACAAGTCAATAATCACAGCGAACAGATACAAACGATAAGTATTCTTCCAGGAGACAGATACAGGTCTTTGGAGCTGACTTTAACAGAACAGAAAACTTTCTTGAACATATTTTTAACCTCCAGTAAGGAATGACGACCCTTTTAGCTGAACAAGAACAGAGAGAAACAAAGGAAAATAAATCAACTGAATGTTTCCCCTTTCTTTCTGGAAGGTTTTTCTTGGGATTCACTCCGTCCTCTTACGTAGCATGTGGAGGAATGACAGGCAGCCTTCAGTTAATGCCATGAGTCCCATTAACTGCCCCCGGCTCTAGCTTAGTCTGGTCTTTTATTTTTATTTTGTAAAGCATCGCTACTTTGTTTAATTTTAAGGCAAATGAAAACTGGTGTGTATATATATCTCAAGTATTTTCAATAGTTAAGCCGGAGATGTTCTGTTTAAAAAGACATTTTCCTTTAAAAAGTTAACCCCCCCCCCCCCACCGTGATCCCCCCAAAGAGTTTTCTCCTATTTTTATTACCCCAAACTCTTGCGGGGTCATTATTATCTCTTTTGTCAAAGGCCACAAAGAAAGTATCTGGTGAGTGTGCCTGTTAATGAGCTCACCAGAAACTAATCAACTTTAAGTACTTCAGTTGGACAAACCAACCCTTTCTTTTCAGTTTTTGAGTCAGGGTTTCTCTGTGTAGTCTTGGCTGGCCTCAAACTCACAAAGACCACCTGCCTCTACCTCCTGAGTGCTGGGGTTAAAGGCGTGCACTGCTGCCTCCCAGCCAAACCAAGCCCTTCTTGAAGATGGGCATTTATTGTTTTTAATTGAAATTAAAAGCAGGGAAAATCAAACGCTTTTTGGAAAGGTCATCCACCCACGATGATCTCACATTGGAGCAGCGCTGTTGCTACAGAGGGCAAGTCTTCCAACAGTATTTCCCCCCGAAACAAAGTTCCCTTACAGCTCTGTTTATAAAACCTCAGCACAAAATATCTAGCTCTCCAGTGAGAGTGAGTTAACTAATACAATCCATAACTGTCTTGCTTATGCGGCAACCGGAATGTGTAGGCACGTGCACGGGGTCACTCACATCTGCTGACATCTCAGAAGGTAGATAAAGTAAGTACAAAGGGAAGCAGGGCAGAATGCATTTGGTACTCGTCATTGGTGAGAATCACAAACAGGGAATTAGGGGAGTAAAAAGTGGTGCAGAAGGCGGCAAGGCGTTGACAGCCTAGACACGCAAATGGCACAAGTCAACACTTTACAAGTTATGATTACTGCACAGAACTATGATGGATATATAAAGGCTTAAAAAAGTTATACTTATTTTTTATCTTTTCTTATCATTAACCTTAATCTAGGCACTTTAATCTAAAAATGCATTTTTAAAGAACGCATTTCAGATCTTTCTGTATAACTCACTCTGAAAACGAACACAGCCCACTCTAGGACTTCAAGCCAACAAACCGATCCAATGAGCAAGTGGGACCTGATCTTACAGCAAAATTCATGAGGTCTGAACATGTATAATCTGCTTTGCCACTTGTTCATATGTTTATCTTAAGGATACAAAATATACTCCCATATCATTGAAAGTATTTGTGTTCAATTTCTGAGGAAAAGGCCTTTAAAATACAAGCTCAGAGAGAACTAGTATTTTTAAAACGTGGGCATAAGTTGGCACTCTTCCAGTGTGCTCTGCTCTCTGTGGGGAATTAAGTTTGCTTTGTGGACAGAGAAAGAAGTTATTTGATTCTACCAGGTTTAACACCTTAAGTTCATAGTTTCATTTAAAAGAGGATAATTAGTTTTTTCTTTGTAAATAGATTATAATTTTAAATTTAATATTCACCTAAGGGAAATTGTTCCAATTTATAAAAAGCTAAAAGTCCTTGGGTGCATTACAACCCAGCGGACAACAGTGTGTCCTCTGGACACGAAGGCGTCGGTCCTCCACAAGCTGCACTCTGTGGACTGCTGGCCTCCTCCATTTTAGTTCTGTACGCCAATCCCCAGGGGTTACAATTCCCTTGACTCAAATACAAAGCAAATATACAAGCAATAAGGCAAACAGCACAGCCAAACACCACTACTGCCTACATTTGACTAAACTAAGAAGTAACTTGACAGTTAAGAACACGCTTCAGGCAAAGTTAGATATGTTGACACTAGAAGTCATAAACTCCTGCACACGTGAACCACAGTGGTCTTGGGCTAGTGTATTTTCAGGGTGCAAAGCATTGAGGCATATTTTGAGAACGACACTGGACATTCCAGACAATGTGGAGACAATTAATGAACCCCTATGTATTGGCTGCAGTTCAAGCAACAGCCACAAATTATGCAACGTTTCACAACTCAAATTATTACCTAAAGATTATGAAAGAGTCGCCCGGGACATATCACGTGGGCTCAATGACAGAATCTCTGCAGAAGTCCAGTGCAACACCCATTCTTTGAGACTTTCTTTCTTTCTTCCTCCCTGAGTCCGCAGCATCAATTCTGTGGATCCTGAGGCACACCTCACAACCGGACAGCGCTCACACCTCTTCTGTACTCACTGTACTTTGGCTTCTAACAGTGGGGTGGGCACAGCATGGCAGTGTCCACTAGTACAAGCGGTGGCATGCCTCAGGGCATCCGTGCCCAGACAGGCAACTAGCAGTTCTGTGCGGCGGATGAGCAAGTGCATCAGGTCCTCCGCCAAGGCGTCTATGCTTGAATAGCGCACCTTCTCAAAGTCAAAGATGTCTTTGAGAAAGAAAATAACTTGATTCTGAAAAATGAATATACAAGAAATTGGAATTTATTAAACCACAATTTGTTACATTCATGAATTGCTAATACTGAAACAGACACCTCAGTTCTTAGTTTCACACCTCATGTGCAAAGAACATTGAACAAGTTATTTGATCATTTTGATTGTTGTTTTCTATGTCTGCAAAATTTGGGCAAATACTGCTTGTCCTGTTTTTCATTTGTTTCTCCCCCCCCCCCAAAAGTCATGGCTTCTCTGGCTGTCCTGGAAGTTTGTAGACTAGGCTGGCCCCAAACTCAGAGATCCGCCTGCCTCTGCCTCCCAAGTGCTGGGATTAAAAAGTGCACCGTCACGTCCTGTTTACTACACAGAGCTGGCACAGTGAGCAAAAGAGATGCACCGAAAGCACTGGGTAACTGTGAGGGGCTGTGTTCCAGCCTTTCCTCTCGGCCACCTCTAAGCCTGAGCCACACAGGTATAGAAAAAGGAACCACTCTCAATAATCACAATACTTTTTTTTTTTTGGTTTTTTTTCGAGACAGGGTTTCTCTGTGGCTTTGGAGAATCACAATACTTTTTAAAGGTATATTTTTCTGTTAAAAAAAAGACATAAATGAAAAATAATAGTTTCATGTCTACAGTCAGTGGCAGGCCTTGAAGAGTTTCATTTCAGTGAATTAACTCACACAAAAGCACATTTAATGTGAGCTGTAGACTGCTAAATCCTAACCTCCACTACTCTGAAGTGATGGGAGAGTGAACTGCAAAGAGAAAACCCAGCGACATCAACTATTACTCCTCGAGGAACAGTGTGCCAAGACTACTAGGGGGCTATCACAGAGTCACTGTGGGTCACAGGCCAGCAGCATCCTAGTGCCCCATCTAGAGCTAGGAAGGAGGCGGGAGTTGGAGGACTCAAGACCATCTAACCAACTCCACTCTTCCCACTGCAACACACCCTTCACAGCTGGAAGGCTAAGTAGACTAGAAGTCATGACTTCCAAAGGACAGTAAGATAAATACTTCCTAAATCATTATACAAACATTGTATTACTAAAGCAAACAGAAACTTAGAAACAATTCCCAGCACCATGAGGCGTGCAAGCTCTCAAATTCATGCTCATCTAATTGTTTGTCTCTGGAGCCTCAGCCACCGCAACACAGCCCAGCAGAGGTTTTCCCTGGCATTTTGTCAGCTGGAACATTTTGCAGTGAGTTCTAACAAATGTTTTGGCAAGCACCAACTTCTGACATGAGGACACACTTTATTCCCATGTGATTTCTTATAACTTGGATTTCAACATTCATATCACTTGTTCTGCACCACAACATCACATAGGCACCGCTGTAACATGGCAACAATGTTCAAGACCCTAACAGGAAAGGTGGACACAGTCAGGGGACACACGGAATCTAGAGGGGGGTGTCCACTCTCTAAGGCACTGGTCCATTACATTAGCATTCGTATTAAAAATGAAACCAATTTAATACTGGCACTTAAATACAGAGGCTAGGTGATTTTTATAACTTCATATATGGTAAACAAAAGTAAACAACTTTGTTTGATTCAATGGCTGAACATACCTTAAAGAAGCAACACAAGTCATACAGAGAATTCCTAGGGCCCAAGAAGCCCCAGGCTAACACAGGGCTTACATGCTCACAAATGGCATAAAAATGGGCGAAAAATCCATCTGAGATCTGTTGGGAAGCAAAAGGGAATCTAGTTATTTTTAGATTCTTAAGTTTACTTTCTCTATTAATGAAACACAGACCGCTAGCCATTGTGCGGGCAGCAGTCTGTGGGAGCAACCAAGGTTCCACAACGAGCCAGCCTATTGGGAAAATTAATACACTTAACGGTGCCTAGGAGTCAAAGGGTTTTGTATGGGGTTTATACTCTAGCCTACAGTTTCAGATGAGAAACACTTTCTAAAAGGCAGATTCGCCTCAAAAAAATACATTTTGAGTGTTCCTTACCAGGGGTTCGGGCCAGAAAAATTTCAGATTTTTTTTAAATTCTGGAACACCTCTTCCAACAAGGCCACGCCTCCTATCCTTCCCAAACAGTTCATCAACGAGGACTAAGCATGCAAAAATATGAGCCTCTAGGGGCCAACCTCAGTCAAACCACCACGGAGCACCCGGGGTTTGGATTTAACTTCTCTTTCCTAAAGCAAGTGTCATGTGGTAGTGAAATTCTAATTAATATCAGTACCGTGCTCTTCCATGTAATTTTTAGGGGCATTGTGCTCACTGTTATTTTCATGATATGAAAGTATTACTCAACTGTAGTGACCTAAAAAAAACTCCTTCTAAAATGGGTTTTAAGCAATTAAGCACTAAATGATTAAGCATTGGGGCTTGGGATGTAGCTCAGGAGGTAGAGTGCTTGCCCGGCATGCACAAAACTGTGTGTGTGAAACCCAGCACCCTATAAACCAGGTGTGGGGGAACACAGCCCAGGGGAAGTGGTAGCAAAAGGACCAAGAATTCAAGGTCATTGCTGGCAACTTAGTCCTGACCAGCCTGTGCTTTAGGAGACCTGGTCTTTAATAAACACACACACAAAGCACTGAACTGTTCTTACTGAACTCCAACCTTTAGTTAAGAAGGTCAATACTACTAAACTTGCTCATGTGACTGACTTATGAAATCCTGGTGCATATGTTTGCATTTGAGGAAGGTCTCTATGCTCGTTTCCAGTTTAGTGCAGTGTAGGTTTTAAAGCTATGTCCTTAGGAGTCTGAGGGTCTCCTCTGTCAGACTGCCTGTAGACAAGTCTCAAGGGTGCTTTCTTGGTTAATGACTGCTATGGGGGGGGGTTACTACAGGCGGTGCCAGCTCTGGACAAGTGGTCCTGGATGATATAAGAAAGCAACCTGAGTGAGGCACGAAGAACAAGCAAGTGAACAATTCCTTCACAGCTTCTTCCTCAGCACCTGCCTCCAGGTTCCTGCCTTGCATTTCCTGGATGGTGCACTGTAATATGGAAGTGTACGCCAAAGAAACCCTTTCCGCCCCAAGCTGACTTTGGTCCTGTTCCTCTCTCTTATCTTGATGTTCTCTCCCTAATCTTTTCAATCGGTGAAGCTTTCCGTTGAGGTGGGTTTTGTTTGTTTCGATTCAGTGTAAAGATCTTGTTATGCAAGACTGACAACCTAAATTCAGATCTTTAGAACCTGCATAAAAGTCAGACACACGGCACAAGTATCTGTGATGCCAGTATGTCCTCCCTGCTGGGAGACGGGAAGAAGGCATAGGAGAATCTTCAGCGAGCCTGGCTCACACAGCAGCAGAAAGACACTGTCTCAGAAGAGGAGAAAGGTGTAGACTGATCCCCAGATGCTGTTCGTTAGCTTCCACAGGTGTCCTGTGTACACCCTGCACCCCCACACACATATACATTATCATCTACCCGCTCACCACAAACATCCACACAAGCTCATACCACTGCCAGAGAAAGACAAACAGTATAGCTTTCTGGAATGATTTTAAACTAGAATTACTCACATGGAGTTCCCAGAATGACTTCTGGCAACACCTCCTGGGGAAACCGGGAGAAGAACACTACAGAAACCGCTAAGGTCGGCCCTCCAGGCTCAGTGTTACAAACTGTTAGCCTGAGAATGTGGGTGGGGTAGAAACAGCACAGGCCACTGGGTAATAACAGAGCAGTAGCTGGGACAGTTTAGCCCTTAGCACTTTGCACCAATCTTTTAAACATTGTATACAGTAAATATTGGCATTATCTTCTTTCTCAAAGATGAAGATGTCAAGGCAGAGAGATTAAGCAACTAACCAAGGTCACAGAGAGTTAGTCTCACTTCGGACTTCACCCACCTCACCACAGCCGTGCAGAGAGAGCAGTGCTCTGTGGGTAGGATGGACTAAAGATACATGGGAAGACACGTTCACCACAGATGGTGCCCCGGGTTTACCAGTGCTCTAACCGAGTAAGCCACCACTCTGGTGGACAAGCCACTGTGAGCGCAGAGGTATGAAGCACACCTGCCCTTGATGGCCCTCTTGGCACACAGGCCTGCCTGCTCTGCGGGTGCCGCCCCTGTGTGGTCCCTATCAGTCACCCAGCCTCAGCCATTTTCACAGCAACGAAAGGGAGCCAGGCAGGAATCTAGGGCATGGCCAGTTTACCTTCATCTGCTGCCTTTTCTGTTTCAGCACCGACCAGCAACTTGAAGCCACAGCCTAAGTATGTACAGAGGAGAAAAGCAAGGTTTAAAGTTATAGCTGCTACCAATGTTTCCATTTAAAAACAGTGATTTTTATTGGAATTCAAAGTTTCTTGATCTAAAAATTCCAAAGAGCAGAAGTAAGGGATACCCTGGCTTCCTTGTATTGTTTACAAGCATCAGGGGAGATACCTCATTTTCATGAAATTTAAAAATTAAATACAAAGCCTGAACTCTAGAACCAAGGAGCTTAGCAATTACAAAAATGAACTCAACTTCTCTCTCTCTCTCTGAGACAGGGTCTGTCTGTGTAGTTCTGACTGGTCTGGAACTCACAGAGACCCACCTACTTCTGCTTCCTGAGTGCTGAGATTAAAGGTGTGTGCTACCTCTCCTGACCTCCACGTAACTCTTTAATAAAATGTCCCTGGCCATTTCCCATCAAGCTTGAATGGCGAGGAAAGTAAACATCACTCACGGTTTCTTTGAAGGAGGAGTTGAGCCAGCGATTGTTCACTACGTTCTGTATGGATGTTGGTGGGTTTTCTAAATCTTCAAAGGAATCCATTAAAATAAAATCCAGAACCACATCATAAAAATTTATATTTTTTACCTGTATTAGATTGCAAGATAAAAATGGGTGTTAGATGGAGCTTTGTGATGCCAGAATTTTCAGTGGTTTGGATTATGTTTCTCCACAAGCAGAAGGTAAGTACAAAGCCACATCTCCAGGGTATTCATTCCTTTGCTGTGGGAACTCCTTCAGCCAATAGCCTATACCATACTGGTCCACTTTGGGTGTGGTAACATGTGAGATATATATATATATATATATATATATATATATATATATATATATATATATATATCACATCTGTGTGTGTATATATATATGTACACACACAGATGTAAAAGTGTGTCCGGCCCTTTGGCTGTGGATTCGGTTCCAGTTCCCTGCTCACACAGAGGACTGCTGATCTGCGAGTCTACCCCTAAGTAAAGAAACCTCTATTACACTCCATTCTGGGCTAGTCTGGTACTAGTTAGTTTATTATAATCTGCAGCACCCCTTCCCGGCCCACCAGGTCCGACCAGTCTCTCCTTACCCCCCCTTTCCTTATTCTGAGCAGCGGCAGAGCTCGCAGGGCATCGCCACTCACTCCCCAGGTCTTCCTGTCTTACCTATGAGGTCACCCCTTGCTCTATCACACTCACTCCCCCAGCTCTGCCTGTCTTACCTACGAGGTCACCCCTTGTTCTATCATGCGCTCACAGGCTTTACGCTCTAGCAGGTGTTCAGATAGCTACAGCAAGAAACCTGGAGTCTATGGGAAGAAAATAATCCCACAGAGATCCGATTACAACCCCAATAAGCACAAGAAAGCATCTAAGTGTGCAGCAGAGATTGGTTTTAAGCTGGACATAGAGATGGTCTCCCTGGGGAGGGAGCCTTCCCAGGGACAGGGAATTCCTGTCAGACTTTAAGGTCAGAAGAAACACTATGGCGTCAAATGGAAAAGGTACTCAAAGTGTGCCATAGCAAAGCAGGTGGGAAACGTGGTGGGAACCAAGGACCAGACCCTGTGAGGACTCATCCCCGTGTGCAGGACTTTTAATTTATTCTCACTGGAGGATGGAGTTGGTGGGGATGGGAGATGATCAGACCACATATTTTAAGGTTGATCTTGACAAGTTAGAATGAGTGACCTGGGACTGGAATCTCGGTGCCTGGGAGGTAGAGGCAGGAGGATAAGAAACTCAAGATCATCACACAGAGTTCAGTGCTGGGTTACAATGAGACCTTGTCTCAAAACAAGAAGAAGATAACTTTAGCAGAAGTGTAGGAGGAGCAAGGAGGAGCGGAGTAATGCCAGGGAGGGATGCAGTGGGCAGGGATCACAGGGTACAAGACAGCAAGTAGGTCAGGCCAAATAAAGGCCACGGGAATACAGAAAACTTTGCTGCATTCAGAGACAATGACAAGTGGGTAGCAGAGGAAGGATGAAGGGTGAGGCTCAGGGCTCTGCTGATTAAGTTCATAGAATGAGGGAGCACCAGAGAAGGAGCTCTCTCCGTCTGCACCTACTGTTCCCTCTGCTACAGTGTCTCTCCGCTCCCTGTAAATTCACCTCTAAATGACCACAGCAAGCCGGTCCAGGCTCAGTATGGACTCGCCCTGCCCAGGGCTAGAACGGCCATTTTCCTACTGTGCTTTCATGGTGCTGGTTAGAAACCAAGAACTGTGAGCTGGAATAATACTTTTGTGCTGTTGCTGCTCCGAGACCCAGAAATAACCAGAGATGGAAGTGTTTGTGTACTCAGACCTTTATATCCGCATCAAGTTCTACCACCACGCATAGGCTACAATCTAGGAATCCACATGTATAGCTGCGGTTTACGTCCTAGGCTTTCTACCTTCTGACAGTAAGAACCTGCCTCTGACTTTTCTGCCACATTTGCCTCTCCAGTCCTATGTGTCTACGTCCCTGGCTCTGGTGAGCTGCCCTGTCTCTTGCTCACCTTAAACTGCTCTTGCATGGGACACTGTCACTGTGTCTTGTATGAGGAATGAAGTCTGCCACTTGATTGTTAGATGGAAGATGTGAATGAAGAAAAAGGCTTTTAAGAGTCATTCTTTCCAACCAACTGATTTATGAAGACTATGGTTTCCACTGTTTATGAAGGTCAGAAGTAGGCCAGTCTCTGCCACCACACACACAGTTGGCTAAAATGGCACCCTACCACCACAAAGTAGATGCAGTGGTGCCCTATCACCACACAGTAGGGACAATGGTGCTTTATTACCACACAGTAGGTACAACGGTACCCCACCACCACACAGTAGGTACAACAGTGCCCACCATCACACAGTAGATACAATAGTGAACTACCACCACATAGTAGGTACAATGATGCCCACTACCACACAGTAGGTACAATAGTGCCCTATCACCACACAGTATGTACAACAGTGTCCTATTACTACACAGTAGGTACAATAGTGCCCTATCACCACACAGTAGGTACAATGGTGCCCCCACCACCACACAGTAGGTACAACAGTGTCCTATCACTACACAGTAGGTACAATAGTGCCCTATCACCACTTAGTAGGTACAATGGTGCCCCCACCACCACACAGTAGGTACAACAGTGTCCTATCACCACACAGTAGGTACAATAGTGCCCTATCACCACACAGTAGGTACAATGGTATTTTACTACCACACAGTTAGATTTCCTATCACTTAAAAAAGACAAAGAAACAATGCCTTAATCAGGTAAATATATGTAGATAGCAGAAATAATGATTGTATGAAATTTGAATTTACCCCTCTGGCAGCAAGTTCCATCTCAGTACTATCCCAGTGGTCAGTCTGCTCTAAAAAATAGATCATCTCATCAAAAACATCTTCAAATTTCTTTGGATTCTGCAAAGAAAATATATTGCAGGCTCAACTTAGCTTTATAACAAGACTTAAGACTACAAAATAAATAAATTACTTTTAAAGAAAGTTAGTTGGATCTTAATTATTCTAAAAAACATTTTCAAGTATTATTTACCTTTTTTAAAAAAGTATTTCAAGTATCCCAGTCTAGCCTCAAATGAACTGTATAGTGGAAGATGACCTCAAAATCCTGACCCTTTTATCCACCTTCCTTCCAAGGGCTGGGATTACAGATGTGCCCCCTATATCTATCTGGTCTATACGGTGCTGGAATTACAGATGTGCCCCCTATACCTGATCTATATGGTGCTGGGATTACAGATATGCCCCATATCTTTACGTGCTGGGATTACAACTGTGGCCCATACCTGGTCTATACGGTGCTGGGATTACAGATGTGGCCCATACCTGGTCTATAGGGTGCTGGGATTATAGATGTGCCCCCTATACCTGGTATCTGTAGTGCAGGGTTTGAACTCAGCCCCATTACATGGCAGGCTAACCACATAGTCTACACTCCCGCCCTCCACTTACCACCTGCTACTCTAGTTTACAGAAGCTAAGAACGAGAATGTTAGTAAGGCCTCATAGCAAACTGCTGCTCGGGCTTTAAGATGAAAACGGGATTCGGGCAGAAGGCTGGGGTTCTTCCTGTGTAGCCTGGCTCCTCCCCCCAGGGCTTGCCTACACTAGGAAGGCCAACCAACCTTGATGCAGGGGGAGGAACTTGGTCCTGCCTCAACTTGGTGTGCCATGCTGTGTTGACTCCCATGGGAGGCCTGCCCCTTTCGGAATAGAGATAGAAGAGTGGATGAGGGGGGGTGTGCCACAGAGGGGAAGTGGGGGAGGGGAAGGGAAGAGTGGAGGGAGGGAAAACTGTGGTTGGTATGTAAGATAAATGAAAAAAAATTAAAAAAAAAAAAAAAAGAAAAGAAGGAAGGCCAAGAAAGCAACCCAGGATTTACCCTGTGACCTGCAAGGACACAGAGTCCCCGAGAGTCACTAGAACTGTGCACTTTAAGTTCTTTTCCCAGATGGCACTTATTCAGTCACAACAGTTTCTCAAGTCGGGTAAAATGAATGCAGCTCTACAACACAGACAAGGGAACTGAGAGAGAAGGGATTGGAGCTGAATCCCAGGTAGGCAAAGGGCTGCAGGCAGGCCTGTTTGTTTTTGTTTGTTTTAATCTGGATAAGCCTGCACAAAGTAATGTGGTTCCTTTGGTCTGAACTAAGCTCTTATCAATGGCTCTGCTCCACTCAGCCCACGCAGATCAGTGCCAGGCAGCTCAGTCTGCACTGACGAGGCTGGAGGAGGGGCCGCAACAGCTGTAATGGTAGCAGCTTCAATGACAGCTCCACTCACCAGAGGCCTCCAGATGCCACCGGCAACTGGAACTTATCAGAAACACCCTGGTCGGAGGACACGAGCTTTGCCCACAAAAAATAACTCGCGTGGAAGTCTTGCTCTTTGAGCAAGGCGGGGTAGCGCACATCTAGAATTCCAGCACCGAGGAGAGGAGACAGAGGCAGGAGAATCAGCACATATTTGAGTCTAGCTTCATCCACAAAGTGAGTTCCAGGCCAACCAGAGGAAAACAGTACCTCTGTCTCAAAAAAGGGAAATCAATGGAACTTTCCAATTACTTATAAAAATTTCTTCCACTATCAAAATTTTAATGTATTTTAATCTTAAAAATTTCTTCATTTGGTAGACAGGTGCCATATGCCACCCTTAGTGAGAGAGAATTAACTGCTAGTGTTGGCCCTTGATCATATGGATTCTGGGGCTCATCAGCCCCTTGTATTTTATTATCCAGTCTTAGACACACCTGGTAAAAACAAAACTTGCGTAGAGAATAAATTTACCTTCCGTGCTTTCACAATTAAAGCTGACAAAATCTTCCTTCCACTCTCAGCCAGGAATATCCTGTTGGCTGCTTCCGAGAGAACCACCTGGAAAATACCAGTCCCCATGGTGAGGATGGATTCGAGTGACCAGGGACGCACGAGGAAACCGAGACAGTTGACCTGCGACTGTCCGTGGACACACGAGGGACCCGAGACAGTCCGTGGGCACACGAGAGACCCGGGACGGTCCGTGGGCACATTGAGGGACCTGAGACGGTCCGTGGACACACGAGGGACCCGAGACAGTTCTTGACTGCACAGTGCTAGGTCAGCACCAGAAATGGAGGAAGTCCAAGTTCAAAGACAAAGAGAGCTCTTACACCCAGTGATCAGAAAAGGTCAAAGGCGGGTAAATTTGAATTTTAATTCTGTTTTAGACAATTAAATATCTAGGGTGAGGAGCTGGGCGGATGCTTAGGGGTTAAGAGCATGTGCTGTTCTTGCAGGGGATAAAAGTTTGGTTCCTAGCACCCATGCTGGGCAGCTTAAAACCACCTCTAATTCCAGCCCCGAGCTATCTGATAGCCTCTTCTGGCCTCCATGGACACCTGCACTCACATGTACCCACACACACACAAACTAATAAAAATTAGTCATTAAGGAAAAAAAATGGGCTTTGTTTGTTTGTTTGTTTTCTGAGGCAGAGTTTCTCTACGTAACAGCTATAGCTGTCCTGGAACTCAGTCTGTAGACCAGGCTGGTCTTGCACTCACAGAGAGAGATCCACCTGCCTCTACCTCCCGAGTGCTGGAATTAAAGGTGTGTGTTACCACTGCCCAACAAATCCTGAAATTTAAAAACAAAACTAAGGTAAATTTTGTTTTTGCTTATTGACACTCTGGCTGGTCTTGAACTCACAAAGAGTGTTGGAATTAAAGGTGTGTGCCAGCAATTCAGGTTTTATTATTAACAACCTCACTTTTCTATAGGAAATCGGTACTTTTAATCATTGATTCAAATTTTAGAAACCTAACTATACACTGCTCGATAAGAACAAAGAGTCATTTTAAGCAGCCGTTCTCATACACTTAGACCATGATGGTGTTCTGTCCAGACAAAGTGTGGTGGACCTGGAAGCTGTGGGAAAGACATGGAACTGGAGACAAGCAGCAAGGATGGGGAAGAAACTCAGCTGGCAGGCTATCTGCCACGAGCAGCCGGTCGGAATAGCGAGGAGAGCTGTCCTGTGCACAGGGGACACACATCACTCACTGCTGTAAGAGATACCTGGAAAGCCTGCCGGATACAGTGGAGCTTGGCCAGGAAGTCGCTGTCGCCTAGGCACTCCAGCATCTCAGTTCTGCAGGATGACGAGGAGAGAGGAACTGTTAGGTTTCATCTTCTATAAATCTGGGTTTGTGCAGGGCTTCACCACAGGACCTTAACGTGAAGCACACGTCCTCCACATACCAACACACCACGGACCAAAAATACATTTTTCCCATATCCATAAGCATAATTTAATAACTGTCACATAGAAAAGAGCAACAGTGCTGGGCAGTGGTGGCACATGCCTTGAATCCCAGAATTTGGGAGGTAGAGGCAGGTGGATCTCTGTGAGTTCAAAGCCAGCCTGGTCTACAGATTCCAAAGCTACACAATGAAACCTTGTCTTGAAGAAAATAATAATAAAAAAAGAGCACTTTAAAAATATAGCCACTAAAATAAACTATTAACCATAAGCTAAACTGGAATAATACCTCAGTACTCTGGAGTAAATTTTTCCTTCTTCAACTAAATGCATGGCTTCTTCGTAGAAAGGGCAGCGGCAGAAGGAATCCAGGCTGTAGGTGGGCCGCACTTCTCTGTGCTCCGTCAGCTAAGGATGCAGAAAAACGAGTTACCGAAGGAATAAGAACTATCTTAAAAATCTAGAATTTCCATATTGCCAAAATAAGCTAAATGTGACTAAGCCACATAAATCACTAACATTTTATGTAACTACAACCAAACATTACTGTACTTCAAATTTCAGTTGTTAAAATTCAAGGTGAGCCTGGACTAACATGACTAATATGGGCAAGATCTTGTCTCAGCAGAGAAACCAAACAGCAAAATCTCAGGCGCTGGGCTGCAGAGCTGGCTGAGGTATTACCTGCAGCATGCTCGGTTCCCAGCACCCACGCTGGACACTCATAACCTCCTGCAATTCCGGCTCCAGGAGAGTCGGGAGCTCTGGCTTCCACGGGCACTTGCGCTCACTGCACGTACTTACTCACAGATACACCATCTACACACACACAAATAAAATCCTTTGCAAAACTTCAGTTGTTAAAAAAGGGCATGGTGGTTCACACCTTTAATCCCAGCACCAGGGAGGCTGGCCTTGCTAGGCAGCCAGCTCCAGAGTAGCCAGAGTCACAGGATAGGATCTTGTCTCCATTCAAATGAGTAGAACTTAACAAGCTTAGCATTTCAAACGCAAATACTTAAATCTACAAGGTGAGCAGAAAAGCAGAATAACTGTCAAGGAAGAGGGTTTTTATCATCCAAAGAACACTTTAAATCCATGCAACAGAACCGAAAGAAACACAGACACAAATCTAATTTGTGACCTGTAACTTGCTGTAAGGAATTCTGTCTTCTATGTGACTTTGGTCAGCTTTTATATAACTGAAAGATAATGCTTTCCAACTCTGAATAGAATCTAATAACTCTATAAATAAAATTCCAGTTGACACTTCATTAAAAATCAACTGCAAATACTGCTGGGTGGCCAGCTACACAGAAATCCCAAGTCATCTGCATCCTGGGAGGCTGTATTTTTTATGGCACTATGGGGAGAGAACCTAGGGTCTCTGCACAATAAGCAAACACTCTACCTCCTCGGTTATAGCCCCAGCTCTAAACTTTTAACAGCAGTATTACTGGAATGCATCTCATGTGCCATAGCATCCAGCCAGTTAAGGTATACAACTCGCTGGTTTTGGAACACACAGAGTTATGCAGCCACAGCACTTCCAAGAACATATTTGTCTCTCTACCAAGTGGCCTCTTCTCCATTAGCAGTGTCCCCGTCCTCCTTTCCTTGTTTCTGGAAGACATTACTTGGAAACCAGAGTGTCCTACTGAGAAAATGAAATATAAATGAAATTGGCAAGTATGCGGCCTTGTGTGTTCAGCTGACTCATTTAGTGTGCTTTCAAGGTTCTACTGTGAGGTACCATACATCAGTAGCTCACTCATTTTTACGGACCATGGGAGCTGGAGAGATGGCTCAATGGTCAAGAGTGCTTGCTGTTCTCATAGAGGACCTGGGTTTGGTTCGCAGTTCCTATGCCAGGCAACTCACAACCACCTTCGAGTTCAAGGAGTTCGCTGCTCTCTTCTGACTGCCATGTGTACAAAGCAGCATGTGGTACATGTGTATACACACACACATACATGCATACACACACACGCACACACACATGCAGGCTACTCACACGTGCACATGAAATCAAATAAAAACATGTAGACAAATCTTTAAGAAGATGAAACTCTGGTGAACGGGCATACTACATTTGCTTATCCGTTCCTCAGTCATGGACTATGGGTTTTCCCACTTCTGGGGGATTATGAACAGGCAGCTATGAATATTTGTATACAAGTTCAAAAACATCTATGTTTTCAACTTCCTGGCACATAAAAACAGAAGGGTCAGATGGTACCTATGTGTTTTTCTGCTTGAGGAACTGCCATATGGTTTTGCAAAGTGGCTCTCCAGGTTCCAGCTCCGCCAGCAATGTACACACACCCTTTCATAACAACTATAGCAGACAAGAACCCATTGCATTACAAAATGACCAATAATATTAAACAGGTTTTCACCTTATTGGCCATTTGTATATTCTCTTTGGAGAAATGTCTATTCAGTTTTCTATTTAATTTGCCCACTTTTACATTAGGCTACTTACCCATTTTATATTTAACTGTAAGAGTTCTTTATATAGTAGACATGCACGTCTTTTTGTTGGATATGCACTCTGTAAACATTTTTTTCTTGCTTTACCATCTTTATAACATTTTGGTGTCTTTGAGGATAGCAGATCTCTATGAATTCAAGGCTAGCCTGGTCTATTTAAGGAGTTCCAGGATAGCCAGGACTATACAGTAAGACCTGTCTCATAACACCAAAACCAAACAAAACTAAACAAAAACAAAGAGACAAATACTGAGAATCCTGTTCTTGGAAGCTGCCACATAGGTCAGATTCTGACTGTCCTCGAGCGAAGTGCCAGCCCTAGCCCCATTAAGAGGCCAAGAGGACGGCACAGCAACTACAAGCCCTGGCTTTGCAGACTTCTGCAGAGAGAACTGAGCAGTGGGGAACAGCGCAGCTCACTGCTCCTCTCCAGAGTCTGCAATCTGGACTTGCCAAGTTTTCTCAGAGCTCTGGAAGTTTTGTTTTTGACAATTTATGCCAAAATAGTCTCCTTGTTTTCTGGGGGAATTTTTCAGTCTTCTTCCTCCTGCTTAGGCTCAAATCTTGGGCCTTGTGCAAGTGGGAAACAGAAGCTACAGCACCAGCCCTGGACGCCTGCACGCAAACCCCAGAAGCTCCTGTGTAGGCCGAAGCTTCTGCATTTCACATGCAGCTGTGCAGTGATGCATGCTTTAAATTGCAGTCAGATCCATTTGTATTTTCATAAATAAAGCTTGCCTGAAGATCAGAGAGTAAAACAGCCCCAGTGGTCAGCCTTCTAGACCAGGCAGAGGTGACACAAACCTTTAATCCCAGCCCTAGAGAGGAATAAGGTGGGAGGAGACAGCTCTCACACAGTCTCATGCTGAGATTTCTGGAAGCAGAATCGCCATTTTAGACTTAGAGGTTAAGAGCCAGTGTCTGGCTGCTTTGCTTTTTTGTCCTTCAGGTTGAACCCCAATATCTGTCTCTGGGTTTTTATTAATTGTGCTACAGTAAATGACCCCATCTATTCCTTCCATCAGATCGTAACTTGGGTAAGACTACTATTGTTACATACAGGCAAAGGAGCTGAGATTCACAGTAACAGGAACTGTGCTTTAAGTCCTAGAAGCAAACCCTTAAATTTGAGCCCAGACATAATATTCCAGAACGTAGGCTTTTTGCTGTGTGTGCATGTGCAGGCTTAAGGTTAATGTTTGGTATACACCGTGACCATTTCCCTCTCTTTTTAAAAATGGGATCTTTCACTAAACCTAGAATTGCTGATTTAGCAAGACTGGCTCCCCAGCAAGCCCCAGGAGTTCTTCTGTATCTAATATCCAGATTCTGAGCTTGCAGGTGCTAATCCAGGCACTTGTCTCATGACACAGGTCCGGGGCTCGACCTCAGACCTTCGCACTGTGCAGCAGACACTTAACAGTGCTATTGCTCCAGCCTCAGACCTTATGCTCTCAATCAAACTACACTGTCTCGCTGTCATATCTAAATGCCACAGAGGCTGTCACGCAACCAGCAATATCCAGACTAATATACACGTGGGCCAGAGAGGTGGCTCACGGGTAAGGTACTATATAGACACGTGGGCCAGAGAGGTGGCTCATGGATAAAGTACTATATACACAGTGGGCCAGAGAGGTGGCTCATGGGTAAGGTACTATATGCACACGTGGGCAGAGAGGTGGCTCATGGGTAAGGTACTATATGCACACGTGGGCAGAGAGGTGGCTCATGGGTAAGGTACTATATACACACGTGGGCAGAGAGGTGGCTCATGGGTAAGGTACTATATACACATGTGGGCAGAGAGGTGGCTCATGGGTAAGGTACTATATGCACACGTGGCTTAGGGCCAGAGAAGTGGGCAAAGTTACTTGCCTCAAGTCTAATAACCTGAGGACTCCCACAGAAGAGAACCAACTTCCTGAAGCCTTCTCCTGACGCCACGGTGCAGGGAGTTCAAAGCTGAGGTGACAGGGAAGGTGGCCTTTAACTCACTCAGCAGTCTATGACAAACAGCTACAAAGAAGCACACGGCTCCCTCGCTGCAGAGCATAGACCTCATCTCGCTGCCCCAAACACAGCTGTGCTCTCCTGGAAACTGGCCACGATAATTAAAGACAGAGAGAAGGAGCAGAAGAAATAAAATGTCAAGCATTAGAAAATGTAAATGATGAAAGAAGGCTACAGGAAGAAGGGCTCAGCAACCAGAGGAGAGCCTTCTGGACCTGCATGGCTTCACAAAGACTAGAGTTTCTTTACCTTTTACGACAACATTACTTAGGACAGTAAATCTGACCACAGAGAAAAATCAGGTTAGTTCTGATCTCGGTGCTATAGCAACTCACTGGCTAGGAAATAACAGCTTTCTGGTATCTGCTGACACTAACATAACTTAGCATTTATCATACAGGTATGAAAACCCACCCCAGAATGGTGCATAACTTGTAGACTGTGTGCAGATGTGATATCACAATGGAAAACGCCATACCACACCTTGTAGGGGTTGCGGCTGAGGTACAAAGCAATAAATATTACCTAAAATTACCTTCAGGCTATATGGCAGATAGATTTATTTATTTTACATGTATTAACGTTTTGGCTACATGTGTGTATGTGCACCACATGTGCCTTTGGATGGTTGTGAATCACTATGTGGTTGGTGGGAACCAAACCCATGTCTTTGACAAGAACTAGTGCAGGGCCATTTCTCTAGATACAATATAAATGAATTTTGTGTCTAGACTTGTACTCCAAATATGTCAATATTATGCAAACACTCCAAATTACATATATGTGTGTGTTTATATATACATACGCATGTATAACATTATATAACATTACTGGAATCAAACATTTCAGGGCAGGGATGTTGAGCCTATAGTGCAAATTCTTGGTGACAGACACTTGAGGAATGCTGTTGTCTTAGAACTAAAACTATTGTTCTAATAGAGATTTAGTTAAAAACTAAATTTTAATTTTTAAAAATAAATTAAAAATATATAAATATTTATATATTTATAAATAGAACATTTATAAAAAAGACTCAAGAGTCAGAGGCTGGGGTGGAGACTGCCAGCTCAGAGAGGTTGAGGAGCAAGTAGCTGAACTTCCCTCTTCGCAGGCATCTCAGAAAGACAGCCTTCTTCTGCTCAGCCAAACCAAAAAATGATTGCTACATTCAAAGTCCCTCCTTACTACTTCCTGTGTGCTTCTCTATCCATCTTCCAGACTCCCTCTGACTCTCTATGCTTACTTTCTATCAACTCATTGTTGACTCCGCCTCCTGACCCAAGATTGATTTTATTTAATTAGTGCAAACACAAACTTAGGGTTCACAGTGTGATCGAACATCCTGCAACACAGGTATCATGATATTTCTCAAAAATAATTTTCAGCTATCATTGGAAATGACCTAAATCAACGTGCAGCAAAGCTTACATATAGGAAAATTTTGTCAATCACTTTGACAAATGATTGGCCTAGTCTAAAAAAGAGCTTATTGCAGTAATTGTCTTACTCTAAACAGGGAAAACAGATCTTTTAATTCTGAATAAATCTATCAAGTTATCACACACTGTTTAACTTCTCAGGATTCTGATCCCTTCTTCCCTTCTTTCATCTTTTCTTCCCCTGAAGCAGGATCTCACTATATAGCTGTGGTGTCCTGGAACTCCATCTGTAGACCAGGCTGGCATCAAATTCAGAAATTCGCCTGCCTCCCAGAGTCCTGGGATTAAAGGTGCATACGATCACGTTCAGCTATATTACTTACAAAATAATTTATCTTGTAACACTCATATTCTGAGTTATACCTTAGAAGCAGTGCTAAAATATTTTACTATCCCAGGCTGACCTCAAATTTTCCAAGGATGTGGGTGTTGTAATAAAAAAAAAATACAAAAAACAAACCAGTGGGAGAAAGTCGCACAGAGCTCTGGTGAAGTAGTGAATGGGAATAGGGGAGAGGAGAGACCAGCCTCTGGGGACAGAGTAGCAGGAGAGGGAGGGAGGGAGGGAGTCAGTCAGAGAGATAAAGAGGGAGAGACGGGAGGTGAACAGGACCCTTTTATAAAGGGAAAGTAGTGAATGTGCACAGGAGGTACTCCTAGTGGCTGCAGCTGAGGACATATCCTGTCAGGACCCCAAGGGCAGGCCAGTACAGAATCCTGAATTAGGCCCATGTGATGGAGGAAGGTCATTGGCTAATAAAGGAACTACCTTGGCCCATTTTTTGGTTAGAACATAGGTAGGTGGAGTAAACAGAACAGAACACTGGGAGGAAGAGGAAGTGAGCTCAGACTCCACAGCTCTCGTCTCCGGAGCAGACGCCTCAGAGAGACGCCATGCCCCACCTCTGACCCAGGATGGACTTAGGCTAGAATCTTCCCGGTAAGACCGGTGCTCACAGATTATTAGAGATGGGTTGATCGGGATATCGGAATTAGCCAGTAAGGGCTAGAGCTAAAGGGCCAAGCAGTGTTTAAAAGAATACAGTGTCCGTGTAATTATTTCGGGGCATAAGCTAGCCGAGCAGGCGGCTGGGGTGTTGGGGACGCAGCCCCGCCGCTCCAATTACTACAAATGGCGCACACGTGGACAACTGCTTCCACATAAAGCCTGAGACAGCTTGGGAAGTAATTCTAGAACAAAATGAAAGCATTGTGCCTGGTTTCTTGGTAGCAGCAATTTCTCGGTTCTACTCTGCTTGCTAGAGGCAACCAAGCGCTCTCATCTAAGATAGGCTTCCTGACTCAGCTTCAGCTGCAAAACCCTGCAGCTCATTAAGAGGTCCTGCCACAAAACACTTAAATGGTGTTGACGAAAAGCTGAACGCATGCTTTTCGGTTTTCAGCCGTAGCAGGAAAAAAGCTGCGCCGTTTAAAAATGCTGGCTTTCTGGGCCATCCTGCCAGGGCAAACTCTGACTGTTTGAGGCAGGAGGGCCGGCTACAGAGAGAGGACTTGAGTGTTGTCTGTTGTAGCTCGCTGGCTGGCAGGGACCTTGAAATGCCATAGAGTTGTGGCTATAAACATGGCTACAGCCAGTACCTCAGCCATGAGGCTGGAAAGCTAAGGAATGGGCTACATCTAGCCGGCAAAGCCACGCCTTTAGTCCTACTGAGATTGCTTGGTAAATTAAAGACTCATGTGGTCAGAAAAAGAGAGAGAGAGAGATACAGTAAAAAGAGAGATTCAAAGACAAAGAAAATTTTTAAATGATTTACAGCGTGTTAAAAATATATGCAGACTAAAAGTTGAAGTTCTTAAAGTAAAAAACAAAACAACAAAAAAAAGCAACAGAGTTGTTGTGTGTGGTAGTACACACCTTTAATCTCAACACTTGGAAGGCAGAGGGAAATTGACCTCTGTGACTTCAAGGTGTGGTAGTACACGCCTTTAATCCCAGTGCCTAAAAGGCAGAGACAAACAGATCTCTATGAGTTCAAGGTGTAGTAGCAAATACCTTTAATCCCAATGCCTGGGAGGCAGAGACAGGTGGATCTCTGAGAGTTCAAAGACAGCCTGGTCTACAGATATACGCTCAAAAAGCAAAAAGTTAACCTAGGAATGTCACAGCTTAGATTCTTAAGCGCCTAGTGATTTAAAAGCGCAAATCAAAAGTGCTCCTGGATAGCAAAAAATTGCAGATTCACAATAGGACAGATTCAGACCACTAAATGAGTCACACTGTTGGATGAATGTACGTAGGCTTGGGAGAGAGAAGAAAAAGAATATAGAAAATAAAGTTAATGTTAAAAAAAAGGTAAAGTCTTTAAAGAGACAGAGTACAGATAGTTAAGAGATTAAAAGAAATAAAGAAAAATAAGCCACGTAAAAATGGAAAATTCACAGAGAGTCTGGATTATGTACATTGTGTTTTCTTTAAAATTTTTGACTGTGAAGGAGCTAAGTACAGAGAGACATTTCATTATATGGACTGCCAAGTGTAACCAGAACAGATATCATGAGGGTATGACTTCAGAATTTGGGTCTAAGGATATGATGCTTTGGAGGTCTTCTTTTGTTTTCACAGAGGACCAGACCCTGTGGATTGCATCTATCCTGATATGGTATGATAAACCACGACCTCCCGAAATGTTCCTGTGAACACCCTCAAAAAAATTACTTCACTCAACTGCCAACTGAGATAAACCTGGCACACAGGTTACACCCTAAATGATCTGATTAACAGCGCCCCCATTCAGCAGGAAGCAGTTTGGAGAGAAAAAACTGCGCCCATGTTCCCAAATATGGTTTATAAATGTTCTTTTACATTTAAAGGGGGAAATGATATAGGTATGAATAATTTGCATTGGTGAAGACGTAAGTCATAAACAATGCCACACCAGTTTGGAATTATGATTAATAGGGTGGTATTTATTTAAAGGGGAAAAAACTTACAGATCACTGTCAGCCCTCTGCGTAACCAGGAAGGAAGTCAAGTCACCGGCGGAGCAGGAAGTGAAGAGAGTGAGGAGAGGGAAGTGGCCGCTTTTTTAAAGGGAGAGAGACCACGCCCCAAGGGGCTGGTATCTCAGCGGCGACAGGCTGGAGGAGTGGGAGGACCTCCCGTAACACATTGGTATGGATTTTAAGGTCAATTTTGTTATATTTATATGCATATTTCTGCTATTGATTAAGATATTGTGATTGTGTTGTTCACTTAAAATGTAATATATATAGCTTGTTAATAGATAATCATAATAGTCAAGTTTGTAGTCATGTTAGTTAAGATTTTCTAGATGTGCATAGATATATCTTAGATAGGCATTCTTCATATCTTTCAAAGATTATAGAATATGGCATTTTAAATGTTTTAATAACTTAGGACTTTTCATGACAATGAGACACTCTGCTCCTGGCAGCACCAATCTACTTCAAGAGGAAGATGGGCATCGAAGAGGATCGTTATGGAGTTTGATAGCCATTTGGGCAAGAAACTGCTCTTGCCTGGACTATTGCATAAACTGGACACAGAGAACCCACAGAGAGAGGACTACTGAACTTGCCTAAGGTGAGATGATCTTTCAGGGTTCCTGATTCATGAAAGAGTCTGCGAGACATTCTGCAGGACACAACAGATAGTGACTAAACTGACTTTGAATTTTCCTGCTCTATGGAAATGTCTGCTGGATACCATGGGCCTAAAGGCTGAAGATGGATGCCCCAACGGTACAGAGGAACTTTGGGTGACTGTCCAGGCAGCGAGATGTCTCTGTCATTTCTAGAGTTTTAAAAGTTGCTTTTTTCTTGTTTGCTTAGGTCATATTGTATCTTTTTGGAGTCTTTGATGAAGTTAAGAATAGTTAGTTATAGTTATAGTTTTCCTTAGTTATGATAAAGATTATTGTAACTTTTACTTGATAACTGTTTTGTTATATGTAATTTTGCTATGTTAAAGTTAAACCCTTCCTTTTTTTTTTGTTTAAACAGAAAAAGGGGAAATGATGGAGGAAGGTCATTGGCTAATAAAGGAACTGCCTTGGCCCATTTTATTGGTTAGAACATAGGTAGGTGGAGTAAACAGAACAGAACGCTGGGAGGAAGAGGAAGTGAGCTCAGACTCCACAGCTCTCGTCTCCGGAGCAGACGCCTCAGAAAGACGCCATGCCCCACCTCTGACCCAGTATGGACTTAGGCTAGAATCTTCCCAGTAAGACCGGTGCTCACAGATTATTAGAGATGGGTTGATCGGGATATCAGAATTAGCCAGTAAGGGCTAGAGCTAAAGGGCCAAGCAGTGTTTAAAAGAATACAGTGTCGCCGGGCGGTGGTGGCGCACTCCTGTAATCCCAGCACTTGGGAGGCAGAGACAGGCGGATCTCTGTGAGTTCGAGGCCAGCCTGGTCTACCAAGGGAGTTCCAGGACAGGCTCCAAAGCTACAGAGAAACCCTGTCTCGAAAAACCAAAAAATAAAATAAAAAAAAAAAAAAAAAAAAGAATACAGTGTCCGTGTAATTATTTCGGGGCATAAGCTAGCCGAGCAGGCGGCTGGGGTGTTGGGGACGCAGCCCCGCCGCTCCAATTACTACACCCATGTAAATACCGGAATAGAATCTGAGTCTTCGGGGAGAGCGGTCAGTGATTTTAACTGCTGAGTAATCTCTCCAAGCTCTAGAAAGACAATGTTGCTAGGCTACATACTTAATTCCAGTCTCAGAAGGGTGAAGAAGAACTGTGAGTTTGAGGCCAGCATGGGGTATAGAGCAAAACCCTGTGTCAAACAAAAGTGAAGAAAAACACGACACCAGGCTAGAGAGATGACTTGATGGGTATGAGCACTGGCTGCTCTTGCAGGCCTTGTTCAACTCCCAGCACCCGTATGGTAGCCAAAAACCATCTGTGACTTCAGTTCCAGGGCACCTAAAGGCCTCTCTTGGCCCCTGTGGGCATCAGGCACAAACGTAATGCAGAGACATATTTGAGAACCACACATACACACACACACACACACACAACACACACGGCAACTGTGTCATGCAATGGCAAACTACCTCACCATGAACATGACTTCTCTCACCTCTGCTGCTGAAGCAAAGAGATCTGCGGATTCACTGCTCAGGGCGTCTTGCAGGCCAAAGTCATCCACATTCTCCTTGGTGCTCACATCTGTATCTTTATCTTAAAAGTGAAAATGTAGAAGGTATTAGGTCGTTACTCTGTCTCTGCCGTGTTCACTTTCTACCTCCCGTCTTTATTCAGATGGTTAGGGCCCAGGGAAAACAGGAACAAACTATAGCAAGCTGTAACCTGACAAAACCCGCAGGGCACTTCATATACTGCCATGCCATGGGACACGGTGCTATAAAAAGTTGCACTTTTATTAATTTAGAGAGATTAAACTTATCTTTTTTCATTAAAAGAGCTTTAAGCTTAAAAAAAATAACTTGGTTAAATTATTTTACTATACTTGATAAAGTATGTAAACACCAAAACTAGTTTAAAACAATTTAATTGCAAGTGTCTTGTCTAAATTTGAAATATTTAAGGTTCATTAAAATCAACTGAAAAAATTTTGAGACAGGGTCTCAGTATGTAGCCTAGGCTGTCCTGCAATTCACTGTGTAGACAAGGCTGGATTTCTACTCACAGAGATCTAATGTGGGATTGCCCTCTGTATGCCTGAATATGTTTTATTACCATTGAATAAAGAATCTGCTTAGGCCTATAGCAGGGCAGAATAGAGCTAGGCAGGAAAACTAAACTGAATGCAGGGAGAAAGAAGGCAGAGTCAGGGAGACACCATGTAGCCACCACAGGAGACAGATGCCAGACGGAACCTTACTGGTAGGCCACAACCACAGGTGATGCACAAATTAACAGAGATGGGTTAATTTAAGATATAAGAGCTAGCTAGAGATATGCCTAAGCTAATAGGCCAAGCAGCGTTTTAATTAATACAGTTTCTGTGTGATTATGTTGGGTCTGAGCAGCCGGGAAACGAGCAGGCAGTCTCCATGTGCAGAGATTCACCTGCCGCTGCCTCTTGAGCCAGGATTAAAGGTGTTCACTATGCAGGCTGCGGTGGCCCACAGCAGTAAGGTAAGCTGAAGAAGCTGAGACGGGAGAATCACAAGTTCAGAGCAGGCAGCCACACAGAAACTGGCTCAAAACACAGAAAAGGCCACCACACTTGCGTTCATAAAGCGTGACTGAATTATTAACACATTTCTGGCTAACCACTGAGAGTAAGCTGTTTGTTATCCATGTCTCCTTCAAACTCCAAGGCTGACTTTACAAACGGAGCAGCCAACAAAGCTCAGGCTACAGTTTCTCATGCTTATTCTTTTTATTTAAAAATCAAATATGACCAACTGCCTCAATGGCTTTTGCTTTGTTTTGTTTTTCGAGACAGGGTTTCTCTGTGTAGTCCAGGTTGTCCTGGAATCAACTCTGTTAGACCAGGCTGGCCTTGAACTCACAAAGATCCGCCTGCCTTTGCCTCCTAAGTGACAGGATTAATGGCTGCCTCAGTGGTTCTTCCAATGGTGGTAAAGCTCAACTTTTTGGAAATAATTTATCTGGCCACACTAGGCCGGGCATCTATTGGCAATGGACAACACCCTGAAGGTGGGTGTGAAGCCGCCACACCGCCGACAGGAATCCATTCGATGGCAATTCATTTTCAGGTTAAAACCCACTTATCTAGGTGATCAGACTGTAGCAAATAACTAACGTACCTGGAAATGCATCATGGGTATAAAAAGCAAAGAAGAAAAAAGATTCTCAATCTGTTAACCTTGTCAAATGCTTTATCCCCGTTAATAAGAAATCAGGAATTTCCTTGCTTTCATTTATTCAAATTTCCATTCTACTAAGCCTTCCCTAAATAAATGTCATTAACTTAGCCAGAAATCTTTCAAATTTTCTTGAGAACCCCTATGTATCAGAAGAACCTTTTATGACTCTATTGGGGAGTAAAAATCCAAACCCCTGTTAATTTAGTTTAAATTCAAAAGCTGTGCAACTGCTGTTATTTTCAGTCCTGTGGAGGACAAGAGGGTTGACACACAGCGCTGAGGCCTCAGTAGGGTGGGGGTGCCCACACGGCTGCACACCGATCGCTGTTTCATGTCTGCTGGGACAGCTTTTACATTTCAACTACTTACCTTCTAAAGTCTAAGGTATAATTGTTTCAACTGTGTTAATCCTTTGAACACACTGAGCTTCTTGTCTTAAAATTCTACCATGCCAGGTGTGGTGGTGCACTGGTAGAATCCTGGTTATACCTAGGAGCCAGGAGGTTAGTTTTGCCCAGCAGTTCAAAGTTCGTACGAGCAATATAGCCATACCCCATCTCAAAAAAATAAAATAAAACTCTTCTGCTAGATGACCATTATAAACCAAGATTAAATTATTCTATTTAAATAATAATAGTCTGGAAATACAGCTCAGTGGTAAAATACGTGTGTAGCTTTGACACGGACTAGAGCCCTGGATTCTCTACCTTGCATAGCCAACAAACCAACCACCCCAAACAAAGGGAAACAACAAAACCTGAGAAATTTATAGTATTCTACCAAACCAGAAAATGAACCAAGTGTCTTATTACTATATACCTCTATGTGTGCTGAGTAGATTTATGTGAACCACATATGTGCAGATGGTGTCAGTCCCGGAACCAGAGCTACTGGCGCTGTAAGCCAGGAAGTGTGCACTAGGAACCACACCTAAGTCCTCTGTGAGAGCCAGAAGCAGTTTAACTGCTGAGCCATCTCTGCAGCGCAGTTTAACTGCTGAGCCATCTCTGCAGCGCAGTTTAACTGCTGAGCCATCTCTGCAGCGCAGTTTAACTGCTGAGCCATCTCTCCGGCGCAGTTTAACTGCTGAGCCATCTCTGCAGCGCAGTTTAACTGCTGAGCCATCTCTGCAGCGCAGTTTAACTGCTGAGCCATCTCTGCAGTCCAGTTTCACACTTTTATAAACAGCTCCATAGCTGGCAAATGTTACCTTTGGACACTCAATTATGAGGGAAATTCCCATATTTTCATTTCAATACATATAAGACACTTAAAAAATGCACACACGTGCAAATGTACACACACACATATACACACGCATGCACGCAAACACACATATGCAAGCACACACATACACACGAGATGTTTAAGAGTCTGAGTTTTGAAGCTTTATTTTCTTAATTACTTTCTATTGTCAATGTGTAAGCTGCTGGTGTAAGGAAGCACAATTTCACGATGCCCCAGCAGCGTTAAAGCAGGTTACATTCACAGTCTGTTAACTAGGCTCCGCGCGCCTGTTGTCACTGTCTCAGTACACCGCAGCCATCTAGAGCCCCTTTCCTTTGCATACATTACACAGGAACTGTCCAGCCTCTGTAGCTTCAGCTGATAGTAACTAGCTATTCAATGTCATCGAGATCAATTATGGTTGCACTCTATTTAATAAAGAAAGAAAATCTGGCCGGGCGGTGGTGGCGCACGCCTTTAATCCCAGCACTTGGGAGGCAGAGGCTGGCGGATCTCTGTGAGTTCGAGACCAGCCTGGTCTACAAGAGCTAGTTCCAGGACAGGCTCCAAAACCACAGAGAAACCTTGTCTCGAAAAACCAAAAAAAAAAAAAAGAAAGAAAATCTAACAAAGCTGACTCAATTCCAGAGGGACGAGAGTGACTCACTGAGTCCAACCTTGCTGTGCGATGTCACATGATGGTCTACAGGGTGAGTTCCAGGACAGGCCCCAAAGCTACACAGAGAAACCCTGTCTCAAAACACAGAGGACACATCTCTTATATCCTAACAGTCTGGAACTCTTGCTGGACCTCACAGCCAGAGTTTGCAACACACCTTAAGGTCACTTAAGACTGCTGTCCTACTGTGTACCCAGCCCATTGGTTTAGGCTGCTTTTAAGAGAACAACGTAACGATTAACCTCACAGCCCTGGATTACCATGTATCCGCTTTTACAGAATAATGTAAAGATCAACCTCACAGCCTGGATTACCATGTATCCGCTTTTACAGAATAATGTAAAGATCAACCTCACAGCCTGGATTACCATGTATCTGCTTTTACAGAACAATGTAAAGATCAACCTCACAGCCTGGATTACCATGTATCCGCTTTTACAGAATAATGTAAAGATCAACCTCACAGCCTGGATTACCATGTATCTGCTTTTACAGAACAATGTAAAGATCAACCTCACAGCCCTGGATTACTATGTTTCTGCTTTTACAGAACAATGTAACGATCAACCTCACAGCCCTGGATTACCATGTTTCTGCTTTTACAGAACAATGTAACGCTCAATCTCACAGCCCTGGATTACCGTATATTCCCCTTTTACAGCCTGAGATAATGCTCAGCTGTCATCTTAGTTAGGTGCTATCCCTGCCCCGACTGAGAGCAGGGCACGTGTGCTATGATAAGCATTCGCTGGGAACAGCAAACAGACTGAGGACAGCCTTTTAAATGGCTATTCATGATATCCAGATGGGGTCAGCTGGAGTCAGTGACTTAACCCCTTGTGAAACTTCATTAAAGATTTCTGTAATGTGACCCTCAAGTGGTGTTTTCTGGGCTGTTCAATAAAGGCAGAGCAAAGCTCTTTACAGAGACAGACACGTGGACATAGACAGACACACATATACGGCGACTGATTCACATAGCCTTCAGGCAGGAACAGATTCAGACTCATACAGCAGGCAGTGGATGGAAGGCACATGGACAGTCAAGTAGAGAATTCAAATCTGGGCTGCTCTTGGTTCAATAATACCACGGGAAAGGGCTTTGATTTCTTTGATTAATGCAATACCAGCAAATTATTGGTGACTCTAAGTACATCGCTAATGTGTTATATCTACATGCCGGAAAACAACAGACTGTGTCTCTTATTTCAGTGATTGTTGTAATTCCTGAAAGGCAGCTTAATGATGCTGAAGAGAAACAACACATCTGTTTCTTGAATGAACCAATAAAATGTATAAAGAAGAAAGCCTGGGCAACACCCCAAACTCACTGTTTTTACACACCCAATTAAAATGTACAACATTCTTTGGAAAGCATCTCAATCCTTGACTGTACTACCAAACACAGGGAGAGCGCAAGAATGTGAAGACTGAAGCTTTCATTTTTAGCAGTTCCCGAAACTGCTCACTGGGTTTCCTCCAGGGCATGTCTTAGTTAGGGTTTTTATTTACTTGATTTACTTATTTTTGATTTCTGAGACAGAGCTTCTCTCTGTAGACCTGGCTGGCCTGGGACTTGCTCTGTAGACCAGGCTGATCTTGAACTCACAGAAATCCGCCTGCCTTTGCCTCTCAAGTGCTGGGATTAAAGGTGTGCACCACCACCAAAGTAACTTGGGGAGGAAGGGTTTGTGTGGCTCACACTTCCACATCTTAGTTCATCACTAAAGGAGGTCAGAACAAGAACTCAGCAGGTTAAGAACCTGAGGCCATGGAGGGTGCTGCTTACTGGTTTGCTTGCTCCTCATGGCTTGCTCAGCCTGTTTTTTTTCTGTTATTGTTTTGTTTTTATAGAACCCAGGACCATACTCCAGGGAGGGTTCCACCCACAATATGCTGGGCTCACCCCCGTCAATCACTAATTAAGAAAATGCCCAACAACTGCCTACAACCCAGTCTTATGGAGACTTTTCCTAATGGTAGTTTCCTCTCAGATGACTCTAGCTTGTGTCAAGTTGACATAAAACACTCAAGCATGGGATCCAAAGCCGTTTTCTGGTCTGAGGGCACTGCACACATGTGGTACACACACATGTATGCAGGTAAAACAGTCAGGTACATAGAATAAAAAAATCTTACAAAAGTTTAAAAGTGCATCCCGTGTGACCTAGCAGTTTTATACCAGGTGTTTTATATAAATGCATGATTATAGGTATAAACATCCTCCCAAATCCTCTGATGTATCAGGCAGTGTTGAAAGAGTTAAAACCATGAGTTGAAAGGCAGAGAGTTGAAAGGCCCTACCCTATTGCTTATCAGCTGTGTACCCTTGAGAGCCTCACCTCTGTTTCTCAGTGAGCTCTGTAAAAATAGGAACGAAATCTACTGCTAGCTATCACAGGAATTCAACGCCAGGTCTCTAAACATCCAAAATTAGCAGCTCACAAATGTGTACCATTTAGTAAATTCTGCTTCTCAGCAACCACTGCTTAAACATATACCATAGAAGAATAAACCAATCTGCAGGCTGGAAGAAGCAGCTTTAGCAAGGGATGCAGTTCTTGAGAGCCCCGAGGATATTAAAGCCACTTAAGTGAGGCTCATGCAAACTAACATTTCTTATTTGTTATAAACTAGCAGTTTCCCAAGACATGAGGACCATGGCTAAAAGGCCGAACATTGATTTCATTTGGGTCATTTTGTCTATAGTAAGATTTTAACATATTTTTAGAGTCCTATTAAATTTCTAATGTTTCTAGTATCGAGACCTAAATTAAGTGTGAGAAATTAATTTATAAGCCTGAAATATACAGCTTATGCATTTTTATGAATGAATTCTTAGACATTCTTAAAGCTTCCCACGCAGGATAAATTACAAGCTAACGGCAGTTAATAAATTAGCAGTGGCCACACCGGCTCTCAATGGAGCAACTCTTTGGTTGGGTTAGTTGATTGGTAATCTTTAAAAGAAAATAAGTAGATCTTAAAATGTTTTCTGCCTGTCTTTGTCACCTAGCACGTGAAACAGACTCACGCCGAGACATTAGCAACGCTCTTCTTTGGGAGAGCTATGGCACCGCGGTGTTTAATTTTAGCTCACTTATGCTGTAGGCCAAAAATCTGACTGGATTCAAGCCTTCCTCCTTCTTTCACAACCTCATAATTGATATATTACTTAAGTTTTTTCCAAAGAAGGATTTGCTTTTAAAGTTTTGGGTTTTTTTGTTTTAAAGGAGGGAGAGGGAAGAAAACCAGAAGCCATCTCAGCCTTGACCCTGGCCCCACCCTTGCTTTATTTCCTTAGATCAAGCCAATTGGGCTTCTCTGTCTTGGTTCTGCTGTCTCTAGGCACATTCTATTCCTGTTACTGAGAAGCCCTGGGTCTATTTTAGCCTCTGCAGACGCTGTGGAGATTCCAGAGATGTCTCTCTTCTTTCCTGACTCCACAGAGAGGAGGGCGCCCACTCATTCCCACTTGACTGTTGCTGGTTAGTCTCCGGAGGCGTTTGACCAGCTTAACTATAACTTGGAACCTTGTCCTTTCTCCGGTGTCATTGAAAATGGACAAGTTCCTGCTGCCAACAAGTATTTTGTGGTCTTAAGTTGTTCAAATTACCAGCCGTCCAGAAAACTACTGTGGCTCTTCTGTGGGAAGGTTTTTGTGTGTTCAAGAGTTTGTTGCTGTTTTGAGACAGGATCTCACTATGCAGCCCTGGCTGGCAGAGAGCTCACTATGTAGCCTAGAATAGCTTGTGCCTGGGATCAGAAGCGTGTGCCACTGCACACCTCCTCTTTTATATGAAAATCTGCTACCCATATTGTAAACCATCCTCCCCCTGCCCCGGTTTTCAGATGCTGAAATACACAGCATGGAAGGAAAAACAAAGTTGAATTTACAAGTCAAACGCAGTTTCTGAATGGGAAAGATGGAGCCTGCAGTACTTTCTTGATGCACCCTTCAGTGGGCCTCTGTACTGCTGTGGGTAGCACTGAGATCCACCGGCCCCGAAGACTGCTGGGCTCCCAAGAGTTCTGACTCCCACAAGAGATGGTGGCACGCGCACACAAACAGCTTGCCGCTATGGCACCGAGCAAGAACAGCCTGCCCTAACAGTTGTGTCTGGCTTTCCCTGTTTATTAAAACACTCAAACACGACGATGGCAGAGCAGAACAACTGTGATCCTAACTGGGAAATACAGCTGACAACACACCCTGGGTGACACGGGGAGAAGAAGGGGCACCCACATTTTAATTAAGGCTGGGCAGTGGCAGCCCATGCCTTTAATCTCAGCACTAGGGACGCAGAGACCGGCAGATCAAGTTGAGACCAGCCTGGTCTATAGAATGAGTTTCAGGACAGCCAGGGTGACACAGAGAAACCCTGTCTTCAAAAACCAAAAAAGAAAATAAAAGAGTTTGAGTTCCAAGTTGTCTACAGAGGTTACCAGGCCAACAGGGTGTAGGGATAAGTCCCGCCCCTTAGGGGGCGTGTTCGCCTCGGGCTACTGTTTGCCTATAAATTTGGCAAGAGTGCTCCCAGCCTTCCCTTTCTGCTTTCCTGGTCTCCGCAGGAACGGTGGTTCTGTAAGTCTATTTCGCCATTAAAGCTATATATATTTTTACAATCTGTCTGCATTCGTTTATGCCGTTACATTTTGGCGCCCAACGTGGGGCTATTTTGCCCCCGACTCAAGCGGGTAGCCCGCTAGCTAACACAGCACCCTCCCGGGTGCTGTTTTTTAGTTCGTGACTCCGGCCCCAGTGCCGAGTCCGAGACATACTCGGCCACACAGGCTCATTCTGCCTACCTTGGCTAAGTTTGCAGCGGAACCCCACTGCCTGAATTAGCAGAAGCTCAAGTACCTGCGGTTTTGCAACAAAAGCTGCCACAGCAGCAGATTTGGTCTGATACAAAGTGACTTGGCCGGGCAGTGGTGGCGCACGCCTTTGATACCAGTACTTGGGAGGCAAAGGCAGGCGGATCTCTCTGAGTTTGAGGCCGGCCAGGCAGCGGTAGCACACGCCTTTAATCCCAGCACTTGGGAAGCAGAGGCAGGCGGATCTCTGTGTGAGGCCGGCCAGGCGGTGGTAGCGCAAGCCTTTAATCCCAGCACTTGGGAGGCAGAGACAGGCGGATCTCTGTGAGTTCGAGGCCCGACTGGTCTACAAGAGCTAGTTCCAGGACAGGCTCCAAAAACACAGAGACCATCACTGGCAGGAACCGATCATTGCAGGTAAAAAATTTTTTCTTTTATACATAAAATGTCTGAGCACGTTAGTATTCAAGAATTTAACAGTTTTTTAATTGTACCATGTGGGAGATTTTACAAGAGGTGTCTATCACCCCACATCTATGGATCCTTCTGGGATTCGTAGTTTTCATTGCCACTAAATGGTTTGATAATAGAAATATGATAAAGTCTTTACGAGACGAATCCAGGATTCTTAAGGCAGAGATTGAACGCTTAAAAACAATTGAGAATCAGTTTGAAGTTCTCCAGGCTGATGTTAAGGAGAAATTCATTACTATGGAAGAGGGAACAGCTGATCTGGATCGTAAGCTTCAGTCCTTTTCTGTAGGAACTGAAACATTAGTGGCTGATATTAAGGAGAAATTCATTACTATGGAAGAGGGAACAGCTGATTTGAATAGTAAGCTTCAGTCCCTTTCTGTAGGAACTGAAACATTAGTGGCTGATATTAAGGAGAAATTCATTACTATGGAAGAGGGAACAGCTGATTTGGATAGTAAGCTTCAGTCCCTTTCTGTAGGAAATGAAACATTAACTGAGAGAATCAAAACTGCTGAATGTGACAATCGGATTTTGTCTAAAGCTTATGACAGATTGACGGAAAGATTGTCAATACAAGAAGGCACGGTTTATGCCATAAAAATTATGTCCAAAGATGAGATGTTATCTCTAACGAACAAACTTCATACTTTAGAATCCTCAATGAAGGCTTTGGAACATAATTCTGGACAGAAGATTCAGACATTGCAGAAGGCAATGGTGAATAGAATTGAAAAGATTGAGGAATTTCTAAATTTTGATGAAGAAGAGCAAAGGGTAGAAAGGCAAATTTTAACTACATCTGTGGGTAAATCTCTCCGGGACAATATCCACAAAGCTCTACCTACAGCTCTACCTGCCTTTCCAGTAATAACAACAGAGACGGTGATTGGTTCCAGAAACCCTAGGGTCATCAAGGAGGATACATGGGAGCCAGTCCGTATGAATGACCTCAAGGAAATTAAACAGGCTGTCTTTTGGGATGCAAGCCTCTTTTGTTAAAGAGATGCTAAGATCTTGGGCCACGACAAGCAGAGCAACCCCCTCGGACTGGGGACTGGCTCCAGCTGAGCTCTGCAGTACTTAGGGGGCGTGTTCGCCTCGGGCTACTGTTTGCCTATAAATTTGGCAAGTGTGCTCCCAGCTGTCCCTTTCTGCTTTCCTGGTCTCCGCAGGAACGGTGGTTCTGTAAGTCTATTTCGCCATTAAAGCTATATATATTTTTACAATCTGTCTGCATTCGTTTACGCCGTTACAACAGGGTACAATTGGTCCGTATGCTGCATGAAGGCCCTGGCCAGAGGGACAAGTAGGGACAGAAAACTAGTCCAAGTACTAGGCCAACTTCCCCTGGAGAAAGTGACGCTTGGCCTTTTCCTAGTTCTACAAAGCCCCTGTATGACAGGCGAATTGAAGCTATGGAGATATGATTTGGATCAGGAAAGAGGGCATGCGTCAGGCGCCCCTTCGTTTCTGGAGCCTACAGCAACTACAACCCTGCTGCACTGGTCCTCTCTTTAGTTGTCCGGACATGCAGCGATGACACCAGGTCAGCTTCCTTTTGCGGTATTATTACATCCTCTGAGATTGAAATCATGAGCTTCACACGGGAGGGAAACAAGGAACCACACCTGGCCAGTGCTGTGCCATCCGCACTGTGCTTATTTAGAGATCTGACTGCATAACTTAAGCCTGCTGCTCCAATCACACCCTAAAAATACAACCTCGGAGAAGCTCTCCTCCTGTCAGGGAATTCTGCAGGGAGAGAGGACGACACTGGTCCCATCTTGTCAACTTTGGGACATTTGGTGAGAGGAGAGTCAGAGGTATTTCCAGTTATAGCCAAACTCATTCAGTGTTTCTGGATATTCTATCTGGGAACTTACCAAACAGTAATACCTCTCTCCTGGACAGGAGACCCCATATGACAGTGCTGTTCTTTTCTCTGCCGGAGAAATTTGTGTACTCAGCACTAAACTAGAAAAAAGGACATTTTTATTTTCCCTTAGAGGACCTCTCAGCAACTCAAAACAACAACAATAACAAAATAAAAAAACCCAAAGAGACACAGGCACTTCAACAAAAAAGGAGCTACAAGAGAGGATAAAGATATTGAAGTCACATCAGCTGCCCTTCCACAATCTCCTTCAAGCATATATATTGGACTTGACATCTCAGTTATTTTCAGTGGCTCATTTTTGCCTAAGAAACAAGTTCCACATGACTTCCCTGGTCCTGTCTCCTAGGTTTAGCCTCGTGTGCACACCGCGTCCTCAAACAAGGTCTCTTCTGCAGCTGGACTCTCTGGTACTCTCTGCTAGCTCTCTTCTCAGCTGTCTTCCTGCTGTGTGTCTTGGAGCGACTCCTTCCACACAGCCTTCTCTTCAGTGCCCCACAGACACTCCCAAGCTCTTTCTTCGCTGTTTCCACAACCCTTGACCAACACGGAGCAAGGCCTATTCCCCAGCACCACGCTGTCTGTGCTGCTTCTTAAACACCAGATGAGTCAACTAAAACTGTAGTTAGCTTCCGGTTTCCCCCTCTGACACCTTTCCATTACACCATTTTTGCTATACACAAAGAAATCACATGTTTGGGCTATGTTTGCTGGTACATTTCTGTAATGTCAGCATGCAGAAAACACGTTTTTCACACGTATCTATTGTGCATGTATGTACGTATGCATATGTACAGACATATACATGGCATGTGTGTAGAAGCCACAGAACAATTTATGTGATTCAGTTTCCATTCTCCACCAAGTGAGCTCCAGTGGTCCCAAGTGCTCAGGTTTTGTGCCATTACCCACTGGGCCACTGGGCCAGCTCAGATCACGACTTTAATTAAGGCCAGTCTATGCTATGTAGCGAGGCATCCATCCAAAACCAGCCAACCAACAAGACAAACAAGCCTAAACAACAACAAAAGCACCAAAGCAAAAATGTTTTTCTAAATGCATATTCCAGACTTAAGATCCTTAGTTCATTCTGCTTTAAAAATAGATCCTGTGGAAGCCTAATAGCAAAAGTATGCATATTTTACAGCACCGCTTTTGAACAGTATAAAATTCCTGGTTTGTTTTTAAGGTCTAAATTTGTTCCTACACATCAGTGTAAAAGAATCTCAAAATCCTTTGCATCAGCCAAAAAAAAACCTAAAAAAAACCCCAAAAAACAAAAAAACACAGCCAACATTGATCATATTCATGGCTCTAGGGTTGCTCCTAATACTGATGCTGCAATAATACTGTTATTTAAAGAATGCATATAAGATATAAAGACTAATTAATTTTAAAAGTAACTATAGATTAATAAGCTAGAACTTAATTCATGTATGCCCTATCAATCAAATAATGTCCACAAACTATTAGCAAGCTCTGTATGTTGTAAATCATTTTTATTTTTAAACTGGTATTAATCCATCAATTTGGACCTACACAGAGGACCAAAAAAGCCAGCCAAGATTACGTCGCGCCAGGGTGTCTCAGGGTTAATTCTCGTCCAGCACACGAGGCACTGCACTGGATCTCTAGCAGCACAGGAATGACCGAAGAACAGTACCAGTTCCTGAATACTGGACGGGATTCCCTGCCTGAACATTTAGAGATGAGGATACAACTAAAGTCTAGGATTCATATCGCTCCCTAAAAATAACTGGCTCCTGAAACAACTTGCTACTAAAAACACACAGAACCCAGCACGCGAGCTTGAGTTGACCCACACCAGAGTGACAGATGTGTGGTGCAAACTCAGACACATGACGCTACGGAGGATCCTGTCTAAAGTGAGGTCATCCTGTGGCCTACTTACCCCACAGTCTTTGTGACCACCTAGAAAGTAGTTTCTATCAAAAGATAAGAAAGGTAACACAGGGGCTGGAGAGATGGCTCAGCGGTTAGGAGCATTGCCTGCTCTTCCAAAGGTCCTGAGTTCAATTCCCAGCAACCACATGCTGGCTCACAACCATCTGGTCTGGTGCCCTCTTCTGGCCTGCAGGCATACACACAGACAGAATATTGTATACATAATAAATAAATATTTAAAAAAAAAGAAAGGTAACACAATAATGAAGATAATAAAAATTTCTACTTATTTTAAGATATACTTTTATCATATATACATATAGAGAGAATAAAATAGTATTTATGAATTTACCATTCATTTATACCATGTGTTTCAAAATTTACAAGATTATTTACTTATTAAGAAAAGCATAACTAAGTGGACCGCTGCTGTGTCTACTCCTTGATGTCTGTGGTATGTGAGTCTGGAAAGGAGTCCGCCAGCGCGGGAATAGCAGCAGATAAGTCAAGAATTAACTCACGTCCCAAAGCACATCTGTTTACTTTCAAGTTCTTTATCTGAGGCTCTAAAACAGGCAAGCTTCAGTTACAAGACACGGAAAGAACAGGCGGGCCGGGAAGCTAAGGGCATGGTCTGCAGGGAGCTTCCAATGTTAAACATACACTGCACTGAGCTCCAACTGTCTCATGTGAGGAAGACTTACCTGGTCAGTCCAGCTAAGTGCAACTGGATGCCTGGCCTGGTCTTATTTCACTTGAATCACACAACACAAAAGGTGCATGGTCAACAGTTCAATAAGTACTTGCAAATGTATTCCTTTACTTTTCTTCTATTTCTTTATGGGCTGTGCATGTGGGGTCAGAGGACAACGTGAGGGAGTTCTGTTCTCTCTCTACAGCGTGTGGGTTCCAGGGATTGTCAGCAGGTGTTCAGCTTAGCAGTAGGCACCCAAATTCTCCGAACCATCCTGGCAATCAACAATTGCCTTGTTTTTTGGAGACAGGTTCACTATGTAGACCAACCAGGTTGGTCTCAATCTCAGAGGGACCAACGTCCCTCTGCATCCTGGCCGCTGCATCAAAGGTATGTGCCACCACGTCTAGTACAGACCAGAAAATCCCATTGCCACCATCTTAGCTACTGCTCCAAGCGCATGTGAAATCCATCTACTTAATGAAGAATCACCTGCCACACTCTGAAATGCCAGGGTCACAGTCTCAACCACAGGTCTAGATCAATCTCAGGACTCTGTTGTGTGAAAACAGCACGGGGCTTATTTGGTTGTTTCTTTTGACACAGTCTCCCTAAGTGGTCCAGACGGGCCCCCAACTTTTACTCTTTCTGGGCTACTATGCATGGATGCAAAGGAGATAGAGATATGCATTTTGATAAGACTCAGACCTATGAGTCTATCCTACACTTAAGGGATGTGACATCAGCCACTGAGAAAAGCACCTCCCCTTACTTCCTAATGCAAGCCATTTTCTATCACACGACTAAAGATGGGTAGAAACACATCTAACAATTCTACTGTATTTCTTTGGCAAGCACTTGTGTGTCCCTAAGCATGTGTGTTTGCAGGTGTGCACACACGTGTAGAAGCTTAGATGTGGAGGCCAGAAGTTGAAGGCAGGTATCTTTGTAAATCACCCTCTACCTTTTTTTATTACTATCCATTAAATTTGTTCTTTGACAATTTCATGCACATATATAGTGCATTCTGCTTCCTCTTATCCCCCTCCCCCAGAGGTCCCTTTCCTACATCCATGCCCTACCTCCCTTTTTGGTTTTTTGATCCATGGATTTTAACCAGGATCATCTAAGTGGGCATGTGTTGGAGCTGTGTGGACTTACCATTTGGTACACAATGGAAGCTGATAACTGTCCCTTACCCAGAATCAATCTGTTGCCAACAGTTTATTTGGGAGGGAGAGGGTACCATGAGTCCCTCCCACCCATGATTGGCAGTTGAGTGGCCCAGTCTCCTGTAGGTCCTGTATAGGCAACCACAGCTGCTGTAAGATCGTATTTGCAATAGCTGTGTCAGGCCCCGACAATAGCATTTCCTATCTCCCCTCTTACAGCTCTTACATCCCTGCTCTCTCTGCTGTAAAGATCCTTGAGCCTTAGAGGGTGGGGTCTAAGTATACTCTGTTGGGAATCTTCTTATTTTTGAGTCAGGGTCTCTCACTGAACCGGAAGCTCACAGATTCAGGGAGGAAAGCTAGCCAGTGTGTTTCAGGGTTCTGTTTCTCTCCCCCACTCCAGAGATTACAGCACATACCAACCCAACTGCCTTCTACATGAGCGCTGGGATACAAACTGAAGTCCGCCCTACCAAAACAAAGCACTCTCTCTCTGTGTTCTAAGTTGCTTCTCCCTGTGAAAAGTGTCCACTGGCAGACACTGAGGACCGGATCCTCACTAAGCAGCCAGGGACACAATGTAACGAATGAGTCATTGAGTCCATACTAGGCAGCTAGGGACACAATGTAATGAACGGAGTAACTGCCCAGCTCTGGCTGTGTTCTGGGCCTTGCAGCAAGATCTGGACCTGCAAGCTCATCACTGCCCTGCAGAACCTGACCCCACTCTCCTAGGCCAGACTGTAAGTGGGGGGTCTTAATAGCAAGGCTACATGGGTGTCACCAAGATGGTGAGCCAGGGGTCCAACAGCTGCACGGGTAAGGCTGGTAGGAACTTCTCTGTCTTCCGAACTCCTCCCCAGGAGGACGTTATAGGAGCCACACTGTCCAGCCCAGCTTATGAGAAAAGGGGTTTAAAAAGTTAATATTCAAGGGGAGAGGAATCAGTCAATAAAGCAGGAGTCAATACATTTTCTTAAACAGGAACGAGATGGACAATTTTGCTGGAGTTTTGTCAGAAAAAACAAGGCAGGCAAGCTAGAGGGCTTGGCGACGCCCACCAGCAGGGAGATGGAACAAGGGAAACAGGGGTGATTTCTGGGCTGGAAGTCGAAAAACTAGGCAGGCTTTGCAATGGAAGTCTGGGAGTGGCTGTATTAGGAGAAGGAATCTTGAGCGAGGCAGAAACAGAGAGGGAGAGGGAGGTGGTGAGAGGTCCAGAGCACCACACAGAGAGAAGATTTAATACCTTAGCCAGCATCAGAAAGGGGAAAAGAAAGAGCGAGTGTTTCTGAGCTAAGAAACAGGCAGTCTCGGCAGTGAGAGAGACCTGCATAGCGGCATGGGTTTCTGTGGTATACGCACCATTAAGGGCTATTCCTCTCAAGGCCTGGTCTTCATGTGTATCATGCTATGTCCAACCACTTCCATTTCACATGCTGTTTCAGATGTAAAGGAGGGCTCCTCCCTCACTACACACGGGCTTCAAATTATAAGGAGGGCGGCTGGAATATTTTCTCTCCCTCCCTCCTTCCCTTCCTTCCTTTCTTCTTTTCTTTCCTTTTTTCTTTGTGTAATTGCCCTGGCTCTCCTAGAACTCAGTCTGTGACCATGCTGGCTTCAGACTCACAAGAGATCCATCTGGCGCTGCCTCCCAAGTGCTAAGATTAAAGACGTGTGCCACTACTAACCGGCCACTTTCCATTTCTTAAAATTAGTGTGTTGATAGGGAAATGGGGTGTGGTCCAGGGCTGCTTATGAAGAATAGAGGCTAGTCCTCCACCTCTAGGTAGAGATTTAAAAATCAAACAAGACATGTGATGCCCGGGAAACCAGAGCCTCTCTGGGGGTGCTCGCCAAACTCCGAAAGGAGTAAGTGTGAACCAATAAGTGCTTGCTACACAAGCATGAGAACGTTAGTTTGGATCCCTGGTGTCCACGCTAAAAAAAGAAAGAGTTGCCTGGTGGTTGCACACATCTTTAATCCCAGCACACGGGAGGCAGAGGCAGACAGATCTCTGTGAGTTGAGGCCAGCCTGGTCTACAGAGTGAGTTCCAGGACAGCTAGAACTGCACAGAGAAACCCTGTCTCGAAAAACAAACACAAACAAACAAAACCACTCACAACAGCATTCATCTGCAAGTTCAGGCATGAAGGATGGAGACAGCGAAGTCTCTGAAGCTCACTGGTCAGTCAGTCCAGCTAAGGTAATAAACTCCAGGGTCAGAGAGACCTGTCCATGCACAGGAACACACACGCACCAGTATATAACCATGGTGCACACCACACCACACATGCCACACACACCAGTACATCACCATGGTGTATACCACACTCACACATACATGCACCAGTACATAACTGTGGTATACACCCATACTCACACATGCACAAAGAAAAAGAGAATTATCGTCTTTCAGAGAATGCAAACGTTATTATCATGAGAAATAGATGATTAATTCACAGGAAAGATTCTGTTGTATGAAAATAATAACAAAACAAAATTATCGCAAAGCAAGTCACAGACATATCTATTGACCCATCGTCATGCGGTCTGTAAAATCAGCTTAGGATAGGCCTTTTGAAAGAGAGAATGAAATACAATAACAAATACAGAAGCAAGGGCAGTGTTTGGCTATTTCAAACGTGTTCTCTCGATCTTTCTTTTTTTTTTTTTTGAGACAGGGTTTCTCTGTGGCTTTGGAGCCTGTCCTGGAACTAGCTCTGTAGACCAGGCTGGTCTCGAACTCACAGAGATCCACCTGCCTCTGCCTCCCAAGTGCTGGGATTAAAGGCGTGCGCCACCACCGCCTGGCTTTCTCTCGACCTTTCTAAAGATACGTAATGTGGTCAGTAATGTGGTCTTGACAGTTTCTACTTGTTTTCAGTGCTGCAGACAGAGCACAGTAGGCCTCCTGCTGGGTAAGCCATCCACCAGCAGCTACAGCCTTAGCCCTCCTCCAGCTGGGTAAGCCCTCACCAGTGAGTGACAGCTTTAGCCCTTCAGTCTGTCCTGGAACTTACTCTGGAAGCCTAGGCAGGCCTTACCTTTGGGTCTTTCTGTCTTCACTTCCCAAACTGGGATTACAGGCTGGCAACAAAAGCTAGGCTAATCCTACATCTGCGTCTAAGGTAAGAACAAGGCTTGCTGATGGTCTCTAGGTAGGAAGAGGGGTGGAACAAGCCCCCGCTTGCTCAGCTTCACAGTTCATGTTCACACTGAGCTACTAAACTACACTAGCCATTTTACCTCATCTTACCTGGAACTAAAATCATCCTGGGTTTGGCTGACCGCACACTCAGAAATGGTTTCTTTTGCGCAATATTTTCTATAATAAAGTTTTAAAATGCACAGCAGAGCTAGACAAATGCCTCAGCAGCCAAGGGCTCTTGCTGCTCCTCCAGAGGACCAAATCCAGTTCCCAGCTCCACAGTCAGGTGGCTCACAGCTTCCTGTAACTGGTTCTAGACCTGAGGCCTCCTCTGGCCTACGCAGGTACCCACACACACATGTGCACCCCAACACACACATATAAGTGAAAATATTTCTTAAAAATAATATATAATGCCTGTAATCCCAGCACTAAGGAGGCAGAGTCAGGGGAATCTCTGTTCGAGGCCAGCCTGATGTACAGAGTGATCTCTAAGACAGCTAGAGTTACACTGAGAAATCCAGTTTTGAAAAATCAAGCAAACAAAAAGCTATAACAGCTAGCCAGTCATTGTGGCACACACCTGTAACTGAAGCATTTGGAAGACAAGAGGATTTTGAATTGGAAGCCAGCCTGAGTGAAACAATGAGTTCAAAGCCATCACTGGATACACAGGGAAACCCTATCTGAAAAAAATTTTACAATTACAAAGTCACCATTGTTAATAATCTGACAGGCAGAAACTGAATAAACACATCCTAAACCTCTAGATGCTTAGGTAGAAGAACTTTCACACTCGTGTAAATTTTCACTATTATTTCAAGTGTTCTGAAAATAACTGTCAAGGTCTTTTTCACTCTGAGTTACAGTGGCAGGTGCATGCAAAAGGTGCCAGAAGTGTTGGCTTAAAATGAACCCACAGTTTAGGAAGCAGCACAGAATGGCATTTATGAGTCATTGGTCTCTAAACTGGAGACAAGATATGCTGCCCTCTAGCGATTTCAAGGGCACATTCAACAGCAAGTCTCTACATTGCAAGTGGAGAACTAATTCAAACCTTCATTTCATGTTTGTAACTAACAGCTGCAACAAGAAGGGCAGAACAAACACCTGCTGTTCCCATCAAGCATAAGATGTTAGTGTGTAAGAGTCAGACAATGGGGGGCTGGAAAGAAGGCTCAGTAGACCCTTACAGCTCTCAGGCAAATCCACATAGCCAATTGGTGAGTGCCAGGTTCACAAGAGACTGTCTTAAAAAATCCAGTGGAAAGTGATGAAGGAAGACACCCAGAACTGACCTCCTGCCCGCAGGCATCTAAACCAGTGGTCGAGCATTGAGGGTACTGACTCCCTGCCCACAGGCATCTAAGTCAGTGGTCGAGCATTGAGGGTATTGACTCCCTGCCCGCAGGCACGTAGGCCAGTGGTCGAGCATTGAGTGTGTACAAGCCCTGTGTTACATCCCCAGCACTGGAGAAGAGAAAAAAAGAAAGTAAGACACCCACAAAATACTATCACCGACAAAACTGAGTCTTCTTGCCTCTGCAGTACGTGATCTGCAAGCTTCACACTCTGGTGGACCTCCACAGACTCTCTGCCCACGTAGTTCAGAGCCATTATAAGGCTGTAAGTTAGAAGGTGCTGCTTGGCCTCATCAGCGGTCAAGTGGTGTGGAATACTGACCTATGAACTCTTGCACTTCACTCCCTCCTTTTCTCACCTGAAAACAAGGATGATTCTACGCTGGGCTTTATTAGGGTCCTTCTATTTCAGTTCGTTATAAGATAGGCTCTTATGGCCAGCCGGGCGGTGGTAGCGCATGCCTTTAATCTCAGCATTAGAGAGGCAGGGGCAGGTAAATCTCCGTGAGTTTGAGGCTAGCCTGGTCTACAAAGTCAGGAAAAAAAAAACAGAAAAAGAAAAGAAAAGATGGGCTCTTACTACTATGTATCCCAGTGCATAGCTGGAAACCACCAGTGGCCAGCTGGCCTTGATGTCATGGTCCTGCCTTAGCCTCCTGGGTGCGGAGGATCCTTATTATGAGTAATAATACGATTTTCCCTGCGAATGGTTCTTGACTCCGAGAAGAAAGTGTGCTCAACATGAAGTGCTCAGCAAAGACCACAGCACAAGATAATCAGCGTCAAGGTGGTTACCATAGGCTCAAGCAATCCCCCTGCCTCAGCGTACCAAAGCAGGTAGGGCTACAGATAAGATACAATCAGATCATAAATTATTCAAAAAATTTCCCTCCAAAACAGAGGCAGGCTGATCTCTCTGAATTCCTGGCCAGCCTGGTCTACAAAGTGAGTTCTAGGACAGCCAGAGCTATGTCCCCCCAAAAGCATCAACAACAACAACAAAACCCAATCACTAGGCCATCTCTGCTGCTCCAACCTCCTCTTCATTCCCTTATTTCAAGCTTAAGAGGAATTTACCAAAAGAAACAATGTTAAATCATTCCTTTCTTCTAAATTTCATTCACAAAACCTCTTACTCTCAGCACTTCTGAGCTCCAGACCAGCCTGGTTTATGAGTTCTGGCCAGCTAGGGCTAAAGCAGACATTTTTTCTTCTTGGATATTTCACAAGGTATTTCTCTCTTAATGCTTAATACATAAGACACTTCAGCAAATGATTTCAATATATAAAAGAAAAAACCCACAGGCTTCAGAAAACCATAAAAACCTCTACCTTACCTGTATCGTTTGCAAGGGAGTTAGGATCAGACCCTCCCAGGGTAGCTTCGAACTCCTCCTGGAGACGATAGGCCCTTTGCAGCAGAGCTTCAAGTTTGTGTATGAATTCCGTACTAATTATATCCTATGAAGACAGAAGAATAACAGAAACACTCAATGTAAACAATCTGTACACAGAAACCTGCCTTCTAACGAGAAACTTGCGTGTAGACAGAGCTGGCGCAGGGATCACTTGTGCTGGTGGCTGTACCTAATCATAAAATTTCAGACAGGCCTACTGCTTTTGTAATAGAGAGGAAGAACTGGGTCCTAACTGATCATTTAAGTAGACTAAGTTTTTCAGGCTTGAGCATATAGAATTGCCTAGAGGATTTGCTCAGTTAGATTTAGGGCCCCTTGTCCCGGGCTTCTAATTCTACAATCCATTTCAATTTTGAAATGATCAATAAAGACTCAGTTCAACCTCTGTATTACAAAATAATAAAAATCAATTGCGTCTGCTGCTTCTACCTCTCCTGAGCTGGGAGAGTGGGCTCAGCATGGTAGTGCTCCTGCAGAGGACCCACCCTGCCTGGCTTTGCTTCCAGCATCTGCATGGCAGCTCACCAGTGTTTGCTACTCTAGTCCCAGAAGACGCAACACCCTCCTCTGACCTCTCAGGCAGCTGGCACACTCATGGTACACATTCATACATGCAGGAAAAAACTTATCCATATAAAATAATAAAACAATTTTAAAAAAAACCAAAAGTGATTAAAAATTAAAAAGCCAAAAGTGGATAGAAAATGCCCAGTGAGAAGCCCCTCGTGCCGGGCATGATCCCAGGCCTGGGGAAGCAGAAAAAACTTATCCATATAAAATAATAAAACAATTTTAAAAAAAACCAAAAGTGATTAAAAATTAAAAAGCCAAAAGTGGATAGAAAATGCCCAGTGAGAAGCCCCTCGTGCCGGGCATGATCCCAGGCCTGGGGAAGCAGTGGCTGACAAGCTGGGTGTTTCTGATCAGCCTGGTCTACTAAGAGTCCTAAGCCAGCAGGGGCTACATAGGGAGCCCCTCTTTCAAATCAAAACAAAACAAACCCCCAAAGTCTCCCATACAGTCCCAATTTGGGAAAGCAAACGAGTATTAACTGCCGGGAAAGAAGCCCTTCCATAACCGGAAGTAGAACGTCCTTACATCCACGCTTTCTTCAGCAATGGCATCTCCGGCTCCCAGCTTAACAGAGCTGCAGGCCTCCTCCTCGGCCTGCCTACTGCGGAAGGTCAGAGCTTGTTCCCATCGTCGCAACGCCTCTTCAAACAATTCCATACCTAAGAATTAAGCGGATTGTAAATGGGGAAAACCATGTTTCCTTAACATGGAACATCAAAACCAGAAACTGGGAGGAAAGCCACCTACAGGAGCTATTATTGCTGTGATAAATACGATCATGTTGTTTGTAGGCTTGCGGGAGGAATTTGTGTACAGCTGCAGGCTACAGATGCCCTCAAATGCTGTGGGCAGAGCTTACTGGTCCATTCTGGAGGAAGTGTGGAAGACCAGAATGCAGACGGAAATGCAGCCAGTGGATGTAGCCTCATGAGGTTCCAGAGAGAAAGGACTCTGTTGGGAACTGTGCAAAGGGCTACTGACCTCACACGCTGATGGAAGAATCCAGTGACCCTGGCCATGTCGTGAGAACTTTTGTGAGCCTGAATTAATTCATAATGAACTAGCGTGGTGTAGTGGGACACGCCTTTAAGCCCAGGACTTGGGAGGTAGAGGCAGGTGGATCTGAGTTCCAGGCCAGCCTGATCAACAGACTGAGTTCCAGGACAGCCAGAGGTACATATTGAGACCCTGTATCAGACAGTAACAAGATGTAACAAACAGGAGATTCAAGTAATGGCCCCATGGCCAGGGTTCACTTCTTGCCAGAAGTAGCTATGATAAGAACAGGGGAGCAGATGCAGCCTGGCTGTCCCAAGAGTGGGAAAATATTCAGAACTGAACCCCTTTCTGCCCAGTCATTCCCTTCCCTGCTTGAAGGCCAAACCATGTGAGGATTTTTGGGCACATCTGCTATCTAGCATGAACCTCTACGGAAGGGAACACAGCTTGGCATGAGGAGAGAAGCATGCTGAAGGACCCGGTCCACATCAGGAGCAGCTGGTCCCCAACACTCAGTCAGCTTCCAAGTCATTCATGCTTGTGAATAGATTAAATTGATTTTCCTCCTACTTGATGGTTTTTCTGGATACAGGACACAGTGATATGTAGACAAAAGAGACTAAGTAAATCAGGTTCTGATGCCGCCAGTAGCCAAGAGTCCAAAGATTAGAATAGGTTAGCAAATGAGGCAGAATAAAGGCACCCCAACACATCAGGTCTTCGCTTCTGGGACCTGGGTTCTCTCATAAGGAAGGGTCTTTGGAGATGTGGCTAAGATCAGGGTGTCCTCAAGAGGCTGCTTTAGAATACCTGGTAAATCAAATTACAAGTGTAATGGAGAGGTTTGGGCAGATGGGACACACCAACGAGAGTGTGAGGTGGGGAGTAATGCAGAAGAGCGATGTTGTCACGACCCCAAGGAATGCTGGGAGCCACAAGATCCTCTCACAGGTCTCCTAGAGAAATGTGACAGGGGGTAACCAGCACAGGACCAAACCAGGCCCTCTGAATGTGGGTGACAGCTGTATGGCTGGGACAGTCTGTGGGGTCACTGGCAGTGAGACCAGGATTTATCCCTACTGCTTGAACTGGGTTTTTGGAAGAAAGATACCTTACTTAGCCTAGATATAGTAGGGAGGGCCTTGGTCCTGCCTCGTAGCAATGTGCTAGACTATGTTGTCTCCCTATGGGAAGCCTTACCCTCTCTGAGGAGTGGATGGGGGTGGGGATGCAGGTGGGGGGAGCAGAAGGAGGGGAGAGAGTAAGAACTGGAATTGGTAGATAAAATTTCAACTAAAAAGAAAAAGGAAATGTGACTGAATTGACACCTTGATTTCACCTCAGTAATAAGGATTTTGGACTTCTGGCTTCAGAACCCTAAGTGAATTAATTGTTTTTTTTTTAAGTCTCTGTGTTTATGGTAATTTATTATATTACTCTCAATAAACTAATACAGCTGGTGGTATTATATAGCATGAATTCAACAGACATGGGTCATAAAATTACAGTTGATTCTCTTAGAGGAAATCACGTCTTTGGTTTTGTTCCCCCCGTCAATGCTGGGGATAACACCCAGGACGCTAAAGGGCCTTCCTCGTTCTTTGCCTCTGAGCGCCTCTCCAGCCCCCACCTTCAGATGGAAGCTGAGGTCAGTACCCAGAGCTCTGGAGTTCTGTACCCACCCATCAAATACAAGTTCTCTGGGGTGGTCACCGGAATATTGACAAGCTTGATGTCATCCTCATCCGCTTTGTCCCAGGAGTTAGAGTTCCCACAAGCACAGCTATGGCAGGAGTTGACACTCTGGACCTGAAATGAAGGCCAAGGGAAGTGGATCACACACACACTTGCACACGTGTGTGCGTGCACACATACACACCACACTGGATCTGAAATGAAGATCAAGGAAGTGGATCACCATGCACACTCACACATGTCCACTCATACACTCATACACGCACACACACACGGTCTCCTATATAGCCAACAATGACTTTGAATGTTTCATCCTTCTGCCTATACCTCCCAAATGCTGGAATTACAGGTGTGAGCTACTACACCTGGTTTTTATACAAGGCTAAGGAGGAGCCCAGAGTGGCAGGCACGCTAGGTAAACATTACCCTGAGGTACATGCCAAGCCTGCTATTGTATTTACAAATTATTTACATATGTTTTATAATTATGGTTTAGGTAAGTTCCACCTGAAGAAATAATTCTGATTATATTCAAATTTAGTACTCATGTGACTCTTAACTACTCTGACCCTGCTGTTAAAAATATACAAAACAGAACAATATTTAATATCTTGAACATAAATCAGTATTGATATCCCTTTACTGTGTTAGCACTTACAGACTCTCTTTTGGGAGTTCAGACATTGCTGAGTCATATGTAAATGGGCATGGTTACTGCTCACGCCCCTTCCTTCTCTAGGAAAACCTACTGTGCCAACCAGGCCACTCACTGCATGCAAATGACCACTCCCTAATTTTAGCTCTGTTCTCTGGAAAGAAATCGAAATGCAAATCTCTATGTGCCTTTGGTGACTCCGCCTGCTTCTCTGCTGACATCACAAGCTTACAGGATGAGTTCAGCATCCTGCCCACAGTGACAGTTCCTCCTCCAAGTCCATCGAGCCTTCCGCTCCATCATTTCTAAAGCATCTCTTGCCACACCTTTACACTTCACTTTTTAACATTTTTTTATTTTAATTATGTATATGCACGTGTGCCTGTGTGGGGTTATATGCCCAAGGAAGTCAGGAGGGTGTGTGAGGTCCTCCAGAGCTGGAGTTACAGGTGGTTGTGAGTTTCTCAGGGGTCCTCTGCAGAAGCAGGACACCCTCTTCACTTCTGAGCCCCTCCTCTCAGCTCCCGATACCACTTCTCAGGTTTTGTAGACCTAAATCCCTCCTGTCTTCCATGTCACAGCCCTGATCTAAGTGTTTGTTGCCTGCTGTCTGAAGGCAGAGCCCTGCCTCACAGCCCTTGTGGCAGAATGGTTGGCCGGCTGAGTAAATGCAGAGATGAGTGAAGTCCCTGGAGCTTCTTCTGCTAAGAGAGGCCCCTTTAACACTCACTTGAGAAACGCCCACAGCTGAGGAAGACACAGCTAGTGTCATCTGTGCCCTGCTGTCCAGCTCTCAGCATGCAAGGCTGCGGTCTCTAGTCTAGGTGTTCCTGCTCTGTCACAGGTCTTTAAACTTTACCATTTTTTTCTAGGCATAGTGACGCTCTCTGATACAGCAGTCTAGCTACTCAGGAGGCTGAGGCAACAGAATGACTTGAGCCCAAAAGTACAGGGAGAGCTCAGAAACACAAGAAGACCCTCTTATTCAAGCGCTGGAGTTACAGGCATGAGCCATCACATCCTGTCCAGCACAAAGGATGCCTGCACTCTTCTGAATCAACACTGGCACATCCAAGCTATTTGCAAAGGACCAAGTGGACCATATCACTCATTCAGTGAAGCTGGACGCCAGCAGCAAAGGAAAAAGACTTGACCAGATTGTCTCCTAAGAGCAGCAGATACGTGATACTTAGGCTAATAAGAGACATGTAAACAAACGTAAGAAGAAGAAAGTATGTTTTTTCTTACAGAGGCTAAGCTCTGGGCAGAATCTGAGTATTTGCTGAAAAGTCCTCCATTAGCGTAGTTACAGGACTGAGATCCTTTGTCCTTGGTAGAACTTAGTGACAAGGTCAAATTCTGTCTACTGCTGGAACAACTTGAACCTGGTAAACAAACACACCAAGACCAAAAGCATCAGCAATTCCAACAATAACTTTCAAGAAAAATTTTAAGTTATATCTGTTCAGAAAGCACCTGATTTTTTTAAAAACACATTTTACTCAAGCACATAAGTTATTAAATGTTCAATGTTTTTAAGACATACATTTCTAATGTTTATGTATTATACATACTATGCCAGATTTAATAAAACATTCAGCTAACTGTTCAGGACAGTTTTGAATAGTGTTATGTAATCGGTGTAGAAATATTGGCAACAGCCTCACAAACTGTCAGTATAAAATGTAAGCACTCTTCCCCTGAATTCCAGCTTCTCTTTAAACGTGTTAGGTTTTGTGCATGCCTGACACCCGCCACACGCTTGCACACTCGTCTGCGGAGTACATACTGGTCTAGTTTCTCTCGGCATGAAAGCTCAGACTATTCTGATTTCAAACCCCAGTACACGTTATGTGACCTTGGTACCTTCTTCATATGTAAGTGTTTTAAGTACATAAATGAGAACAACATGCAACTGTAGTTGTCATTTATAGGACTGCTATAAAAATTCAATAAAATGCTGAATACAGTGCTTGCCTAATAAAATCTCAGTAAATAAAAAATGGTGACCCATGATGTGTGCGAAAGAATAAAGCAAGAAGCCATAAAATACATGAAATAGTAACATGCTGAGAAATCTCTCCTGGTCAAGGGATTATTATCATTACGTTCTTGTTCATGTTGTGTGTATGTGGGCCCGTGTGCTACACGAGCATGTGGGGGTTAGAGGACAACTTTTGAGAACCATCTTCTTTCCACCACGCGGGTCCTGAGGATGAACCAACTGCAGGTTGCCAGGCTCACAGCAGCACCCTTACCTGCTGAGCCATCTTGTCAGCCCCAGGGAACTATTCTCATTGCTACAATTCAGCAGTGTGTACCATATCTCTTATAAAAAACAATACAAATCCTTTAAAGGTCTGCAACTCTTCTACAACTTCTGATAATAAGGAAATAGAGAAAAGCATGCAGAACAAGCTGGGCAAGGTGCTGCACACCTAAAGAATCCCAGCACCGAGGACTTACAGCCATGAGGATCAGAAGTTCAAAGCCAGCCTTGGTACACAGTGCTGTGGAACAATCCTTTTGCTCACTGTGAATATGCATTACTCTGATTGGTTAACAAACAGCTGACAGGCGAATAGCTAGGCAGGATTTTCTGGGCAGAGAGAACGCTGGGAAGAAGGGAGGGGTCTGAGGAGTCAAGAGGAGGCACCGTGAGACCCAGAGCTAGCAGGATGGGAAAGACAGAGGAGGTAAACGAGCCTGTGGCAGCACACAAATTAACGGAAATGGGTTAATTTAAGTTATAAAGCTAGCTAAAACCAGCCTAAGCTATGGGAGCATTTATAATTATCAAATCTCTTTGTGGTTATTTGGGGAATGGCTGGTGGGACAGTAAAGTCTGACTACAACATAGTGAAGTCAAGGCCAGCTGGGGCTACAAAAGACTCTGTTAAGCAAAACCTACAAATTAAAATAAATCACAAATACCATACAGGTAACAGAGATCAATTATAGTAGTATATTTATACAAATGCAATAATTACTGTTATACAAATGACAGCATACATTACTGACTTAAAATGATAGTCTCACACGTTATCAAATACTTTGAAAGCAGGTTATGAAAGTAGTATCATAGTTTTACAGTTTTTAAAAACTGTTTATTATTTTAAGTTAGTGTGCATGTATCTGCATGTGGATGTGTGCACGCGACCGAGGTGCTCAGAGGCCAGTGGTGTCAAACTTCCGAGGCTGCCGGATGTGGATGCTGAGGACAGAACTCAGTCCCTCTGCGAGACGGGCTCTCAAGCCCTACAGATGAGCCACCACCTCTCCTGCCTCTCAAACTTTATTTTACTATATGATTTATTGACATGTAGCTTTTGTTTTTAGTTTTGTTTTTCAAGACAGGGATTCTTTGTGTGGCACCACCTCTTGCTGTCCTAGAACTCACTCTGTAGACCAGGATGGCCTTGAACTCAGAGAACCGCTTGCCTCTGCCTCCCAAAAGCTAGGATTAAAGGCAAGGCACCTCCACCACCCTGTGACCATATCAAATTTGAAGTCAGTATTCCTATATGTAGATGTACAGATGTGTAACAAAGAATTGTCAGTCACGACTTTGGTGAAGCAGGACCCTATGTGGCTTTACCACATCTCTCTTTTCTCCTCTGTGCCTTCTCATCCTACAGACCGGTGCTCCAGCTGTGATACACAGTGCCTCCTGCTCCACAGATTTAATCTGGAAATTTCCACAAACCTTTGTCCGAAGCTGCTCGTTTAGTCTGTTCAAGTATGAGGTGCTCCGGCTCCCATGGCAGTACCTTTCCTTTCTTTTTTCCACGTCTTCTTTTAAAGTGATGGGCAAAAAAGATTACAGATATAGCGCTCACAGCAGTCACCACAAACAACTTTTTAGCTACTGGTGAAAATTTGATCTGGAAAAGATTGGGAAAAAAGTCTCATAGTTTTTCACTAAAATTAGCTTTTGCAGGATATCTGTGAGCCCTTAGATTGCATTATTTACTGGAAAAACCTGTTTCTAGTTGTGGTGTGACTCAGCCCTAGCACATACCTTTAATCCAAGAGCTTTCTGCTTGAATATTGTAAACAGGATTAAATAAAGTCAACCATAGGTCAAGAGGAGAAGCAAGCAACCAGTTGACAGGAAGTGAACATAAGATTACTAAGAAAAACCATAGAGAGAGGGAGTCAGGAGGATGGCTAGAGGCAAAAGAAGTAGAAGAGAGGAACTTTCAGTTGGAGACTTGAGGAAGGTCAGGGGGTGCTTTTCTCTGCCTCGCTGAGCCAGCAGGCTTTCACCCCAGCATCTGGCTCCCGAGTTTTTATTGGCAAAATAGAATGTTTGAGATTTTGTTAAAAAAAAAACAACAACTAGCCTTTAATCCCAGCACTAGGGAGACAAAGACAGGCGGATCTCTGAGTTCGAGGCCAGCCTGGTAGACAGAGCTAGTTCCAAAACAGTCAGGGCTGCACAGTAAAACCATGTCTTGAACCCCGACCCCAAAAACACAAAAACAAAAAAACCCTAAAATTAGATTGTCTATAAACATTATGAAGAGTCTACGTATCCCTCTTTTAGGGCCAGCCTGTCTGTTTTAACACTGTCACTGCTCTGAAGTTACTAAGTCTGAAATGCACACTATCATTTCAAAGTCAGTGGATATGTAGAATAATTCAACCCTGTGAACATTTCTTGACAAAGTGATGATTAATCTATGCAACTGAGTCTTCTTTTTGTGGGGGAGAGGGCTTTTCTGTGTAGCTCTGGCTGTCCTGGAACTCACTCTGTAGACCAAGCTGGCCTCAAACTCAGAGATCAGCCTGTCTCTGCCTCTCAAGTACTGGGATCAAAGGTGTGCACCATCACTGCCTTAATTTTCTATATGAACAATTAGCAAGATTTTTAAGTACAGAAATGATCACATCAGACTTTAAAGCAGAGCTCATTTTTAAAAACTATATCTGGAATTTTAAGCGAACAGAAGTTAACTTATTTCTAAACACCACAGGAATAAGTGATTTTACTCATAAGTTAGATAAAAAATATTTTTAGAATCCTACTGTCTGGGTACTACACAACTTGGCACCAATGCCACCTTGTGGTCTCTATGGATCATGGCATATACACAATGCCCAGACATATACACAGGCAAAACACCCGTACACATAAAATAAAAATATTTTAAAATTAGAATGAAAGATCCTAAGAACAGAATATAACCCACAGAACGAGGGAAAGACCTGCAGGATGGCAACCACAGGGAAACAAGTTCACATCATTAGCAGGGCTGCGGGGATGTAAATCAGCACGGCAGCTCTCTACAAAATGAAAAGAATAAAAACCTGATTCAGAAGTTCTACTTCTGAAAAGAACTGAAATCGGGGTCTGGCCCGTCTTCCCTCCTTTGTGTTTGGGTGCCCATGGGCACGATGGGGGCAGTAGGGTGCCGTCAGGGTCTTCACAAACCACTGTCCATGCTGACCCTGGCGCTCACTCATCTGGACGATGGGCTGGCACTCAGCACCAGGGCCTCCCCAAGACTAGACAACAGTGGGTTCCCACGTTGCCTGGCTTTTCTGTTTGCCTGATTTTTAATGTGAATTCTGGGGATCAAAGAGACATCTCCCCAGCCCCATATCTCTAGCTTATTTTTTTAAAAACAGGAATCCCTTTACAGTCCAGGCTGTCCTTAAATTCCTGCCTTTACCTCTGGAGCGCTGAGACCACAGGTGTGGGGCACCATGATGGTTAAAAGCGGACTTTCAGAGACTACTTAGACATCCAGGGGCTGACCCAAGTGGTTCACAGAGAGACGAAAAGACAAGCAAAGATCTGTGTATCCATACAATGGAATAGTGATTCCATATTAAGAGGAAATTCCATTATCTGTCACAATGTGGATAAATCTTGAAGATATGCTCAGTAAAACACATGTGATGTGGGAGTGTCATATATCAATCTGTTGATTTCATTAGCTAAGCAATAAAGAAACTGCTAGGCCCATTGGATAGGCCCACCCTTAGGTGGGTGGAGTAAACAGAACAGAATGCCGGGAGGAAGAGGAAGTGAGGTCAGACTCCACAGCTCTGCTCTCTGGAGCAGACACAGGAGAGACGCCATGCTACCTGCTCCAGGGAAGACGCACGCTATGAAGCTCAGACCCAGGATGGACTTAGGCTAGAATCTTCCCGGTAAGACCGGTGATCACAGATTGTTAGAGATGGGTTGATAGGGATATCAGAATTAGCCAGCAAGGGCTAGAGCTAAGGGCCAAGCAGTGTTTAAATGAATACAGTTTGTGTGCAATTATTTCGGGTAAAGCTAGCCGGGCAGGGCAGGCGGCTGGGGTGTTTGTGGACGCAGCCCCGCCACCGCTCCATATTACTACACACATGAGTCATTTTAAAAAAATAATGGGGTTAAAGGTATGTCACCACACCTGGATAAGAAGGGTTTTTTTTTTTTTTTTTTTTTTTTTTTGGTTTTTTGAGATAGGGTTTCCTCTGTGTAACAGTCCTGGCTGTCCTGGAAGTAACTCTTGTAGACCAGGCTGGCCTCGAACTCACAGAGATCTGCTTGCCTCTGCCTCCCAAGTGGGATTAAAGGCGTGCGCCACCACTGCCCGGCTAAGAAAGGAAAACTTTTTAAACTAATACAGCATATATATAATCTACTTTAATGAAATATTTATATTTGCATAAAATATAAAATATTTATACATAAAATATATATTGTAAAATATGTATATGCACATATACATATACACACAAAAAAATGTTTAAAGTAAGCATTAACTGCTTTAGCGTTTTACTATGCTGTGTGACATCCTCCCGGGCTGGGAGGGTCTCTCAGTGGTGGTCTGCCTGCTCAGCAAACTCTGGGTTCAAGTCCTCAGTACCACCGAACAGCCTCAAGGGAAACAAATGCCACAAACAAATTCCACTGAGCAATATGAACGTGCTGTTCAAATCCAGTCCACTTCAGTGTTTACCTGGGAGAGAGAATAGTACCAAGACGCAGGGAGGTCGAACACTCTCAGTGCGGCCGTCTTCAAGGAGAACTGTGATTCTCTGACTGTTTCTTCGGACATGACTCCTCTGCCTGATCGGGGTCAACGAAACAGACATTAGTCAGCCACAGAGGCTTTGCAAAGTTAAATTCGTTCCAGGTGTGGTGTTGTTCATACCTTTGTCCAGTTCTTGGGAGGGAGCAGCAGGCAGATAGATCTTGAGTCTGAGTGGTCTACATGGTAAAATTAGAGAGCCGCCTCCTGCAGGTTGTTCCCTGGTGCCCACAGAGCACCTAATAAATATAATAAAAACATTTAAACTCTGTCAGTTTTACAATTATGCATGTGTGATATTGCAATGGAGCTAAAACTGCCTTTATCAGTTACTAAAACAGCAAAGGAGAGCACACGCTGTGTTTATACTTAGTCTTGACCAAAAGGCTAACAGTGATGAAAACACAGTAAATTTAATCCTCACATTCAAGTCAAACCTTTTCCTTTGAAAACCACCGTTTCTACCAGTGAGCAGAATGAATGAGAACACGCTACATATATATGTATGGAGAGCCCCTGAGCCAAAAAGCCTTTGCCCTGTATATTAACCTAAAAGTTACAGGGAGAAAAGAGGGCGTGGGGAGATTTGCATGTTCTAGAGCAGGCGTCCTCACCCTTCCCAGTGCTGTGACCCCGTTAGCACAGTTCCTCACACTGTGGAGACCTCCAACTATAACACTGTTTTCGTTGCTACTCCAAAACTGTAATTTTTCTACTGATATGAATGGTAATGTAAACACTGTATTTCCTGATGGCCTTAGGCAACGCCACACAACGGTTATTGGACACTACAGTGGGGTCATGACCCACAGGTTGAGGTGAAGCATGAAATCTACACAACTTAAGTCTGAGGAGAAATTGTCTGTTTCTATCTCTGTACCACCCCCCCCCGGAGTGGGGAGCAGGGTCCCCTATAGGCCAGGCAGGCCTCGGAATTCAGTAAGTAGGGAAAAAGGACCTTGGATCTCTGATCTTCCAGCCTCCACCTCCCAAGTGCTAAGATTACTTACAAGTGTGCACCCATTCGCCAGGTCATCTGAGGAGGAGTTTTCAATGCGGTAAAAATCGTTACTGACAATAACCTAATAACAAGAGGTCTGTTTAACACAGACGGCTAGGGGTCACACCTGTAATCCCAACACTTTGGAGGCTGAGGCAGGAGGATTTCCACCAGCTGGAGCCTGGTGTCGTTTTTTTTTTTTTTTTTTTTTTTTACAGTGAGTTCCAGACCAGTCTGGTGGGCAACAGGGTGGGGCGCGGTCTGAATAAAAATAAACATAATAAAACAAAATATCAGGGGGCGTTCCAGGTAGAGTAGGCACTCGGCGATTTTAGTCAATGGGCCATGGCTTCTCTGCAGGAGCCCCCCGCCCCCCCAAGAAAGGCGTCATCTATCACCCAGGTAGCTCAAGGTCCAGAGACCGGCGCTCTCTGCACCCCGGATCTCCTCACCCCGCACTTGCCTTGCTCTCTCCCTACCCCGGATCTCCGCGCCCCGCACTTGCCCTGCTTTCTCCCCACCCTGGTCTCTCCATCCCGATCTCCGCGCCCCGCACTTGCCCAGCGTTCTCCGCACCCGGATCTCTCCATCCCGATCTCCGCGCCCCGCACTTGCCCAGCTCTCTCCGCACCCCGAACTCCCCACCCCATCATCTCCGCACCCAGACCTTCACCCCGCTCCTCTAACAAGTGCGCTCGCCCCCCGCCAGCCCCGCTCTCGCCCGCACCTGCGTCTCGTCAGCCCCCAGCCGCAGCCCGCACGGAGCAGCCTCGGGCTGTGGGAAGCGGAGTCCTTCCGGGGTCAGGCCGCAGAGGTAAGGAAAGTGGAGGGCACGGGCGGGCTGCGTGAGGGGCTACGTGCGAGGCCGCTCCCGCCATATTTGTTCAGGGCAGTGGGCTCTATGCGGAATTGCAAACCTTTGGACACCTGTCAATAGGGAGCATGAAAGCTGGGAACCTTTTGGGAGCATAGGGCCATTTGGCCAGTCTGGTTAAAACTATGAAGCTTTTCTCTGTAAAAACTGTCATGGCCTCTCAGGATTAAAGAAAATATAATAGGCACACATGCACACCTTTTTGAGCCCCAGAAGCCCATCGTAGATCCCAAATTAAGAATTTCTGGGCTAGGAATGTAGGTCCGTGGTAGTTTGTGCTGAGCATAAACGAGGCTATTCAATGGATATAAACCCTCCCCAAACCAACCACGCACCTCTGTCACAGACCCTGAGGCCTCGAGTGAGTGAGGTTACAGGCATGACAAATGGACCTATATAATTGATGCATTTATTATTAGCTTAAATCCTCTACGGCTGCTGGCCAGTGGTGGCGCACACCTTTAATCCCAGCACTCAGGAGGCAGGGGCAAGCGGATCTCTGGGTTCGAGGCCGGTCTGGTCTTCTACAAAGCGAGTTCCAGGACAGCCAGGGCTACACAGAGATAACCTGTAGGAAAAAAAAAATTATTTTTTAAAATCTCCACCAAATTAGGTAACCTAAGAATAGCAATGAAGTTAAGAATTAATTCGATTGAGGATTAAAAATCAAACATTAGGGCTGCTGGAGCTCTTGTCTCTCTTGTACAGTTGTGAAACTGTCCGTAACTCCAGTTCCATGGAGATAGGATGCTCTCTTCCGGCTTCGGTGGGCGCCTGCACACAGGTCATACACATACAAACATGTAAAATAAATTGTCTCTCTTCAGAGCAGCAGTCACACCTGTCTAAACAGCTGATGAGTGGCTGGCCTGTCCCGACAGCACTCCGGACCCCCCCCCCCACACACACACACACGTAACTCCAAAGAGGGCCTTGGCTACTGAGCAAGGTGATGGGTAACCTGGAGCTTGATGGAATGTACTAAAATGCTGAAACAATTCAAAGCAAGAATTTCTGTAGATGAGATTTTGCTGGGGGCACATCTCTTCTTATTGGTTTTTAAAACTACATATTATTTATGTAAGTACATGTCTGCATGGCTTTTTATTATTTTTATTAATATATATTTTTCTGCTCCCCTCCCTTCCTCTCCTCTGCCCTTCTACCCTCTCTCATGGTCCCCATGTTCCCAATTTACTCAGGAGAACTTGTCTTTTTCTACTTCCCATGTAGATTAGATCCATGTATGTCTCTTTTAGGGTCCTCATTGTTGTCTAGGTTCTCTGGGATTGTGAACTGTAAGCTGGGTTTTCTTTGATTTATGGCTAAAAGCCACTTATGAGTGAGTACATATGGTATTTGTCTTTTTGGGTCTGGGTTACCTCACTCAATATATGTTTTCTAGGTCCATCCATTTGCCCACAAATTTCAAGATGTCGTTATTTTTTTTTCTGCTGCTCCATTGTGTAAATGTACCACATTTTCCTTATCCATTCTTCGGTCAAGGAGCATTTAGATTGTTTCCAGGTTCTGGCTATGACAAACAATGCTGCTATGAACATAGCTGAGCACATGTCCTTGTGGCACAATTGAGCATCCTTTGGGTATATACCCAATGTAGTTGAATGTGTAAAAGAGGATGAAGACCCAAATTGAATAATCCCAAGGTAACTCCAAAAGATTCCAGTTATAATTCTTTATTGTAAGGGGGAAACTCACAGAACAGAAATGAAAAGTCCAACCTCAAGGTGCGTGATGTGGGAACAAGAGAGCGAGAGCTGGGTGAGCCAGCAATTTTCTCTGGGTACCCAAAAGGTCATGCCCTAACCTGGTCTAGCCTCTTAAAGGTCACTGACTGAAGGAGGGTCCCCATCACACCCAAAAGTGGTTTGCTGGGTCTTGAGGAAGGCTGTTTCCTAATTTTCTGAGAAATTGCCACACTGACATCCAAAGGGGCTGTACCAGTTTGCATTCCCACCAGCAATGCAGAAGTGTTCCCTTTCCCCCACAACCTCTCCAGCATAAGTTTTCATCAGTGTTTTGGTCTTGGCTATTCTTACAGGTGTAAGATGGAATCTCAGTTGTTTTGATTTGCATTTCTCTGAAGACTAAGGATGTTGAGCATTTCCTTAAGTGTCTTTCAGCCATTTTAGATTCCTCTATTGAGAGTTCTTTGTTTAGGTCTGTACCCCATTTTTAAAAATCGGATTATTTGTTCTTTTGATGGACAATTCCTTGAGTTCTTTGTATATTTTGGAGATCAGACCTCTGTCTGATGTGGGGTTGGTGAAAATCTTTTCCCATTCTGTAGACTGTGGTTTTGTCTTGTTGACCATATCCTTTGCTTTACAGAAGCTTTTTAGTTTTAGGAGGTCCCATTTATTAACTGTTTCTCTCGGTGTCTGTGCTGCTGGGGTAATATTTAGGAATGGTGGGAGATGGATAATAGTCCATGATGGTGGACACAGGTGCCAGTGGAGCAGTAACTCACGCTCACATGTTGACCAGCAAACGGGAAACAGTGCAATGGTAAGGACACAAGGCTTTTGTAGCCTCTAAATCTGCCCCCAGTGACACGCCTACTCCAGGAAGACCACACCTCCTACGCCTCAAACAGCCACCAACCGGGCATCAACTTTTCAAATACCAGAGACTTATGGGGAATATCTTAAACAATCACAAGGTGTATGTGTGTGTTTGTGTGTAGCAAGTGTTTTTCTATACTGCCAGCTCCCACATAACGACAAAGAGACTTATTAATTTATTATGAAAGCTTGGCCTTAGCTTAGGTTTGTCCCACTAGCTCTTATAACTTAAATTAACACGTTTGTTTTCATCTACATTCTGTTGTGTGGCTCGTTGCTTTGTCTCTTGGTACTGTTCATGCTGCGTCCTCCACAGCTGGCTAGTGACCTGCCTTCTTCCTATCTTCCTAGAGTTTTCTTTCTCTCTCTCTCTGCCCAGAAGTCCCACCTATACTTCCTGCCTAGCTATTGGATGTTCAGCCTTTATTACACCAATCACAGCAATACATCTTCATACAGTATACAAATATCCCACGGCATATGTGTGTGTGTATATGTGTGTTGAATTGTGTGTATCGCATGCATATAGGAATCCAAGAAGGCCAGAAAAGGTCACCAAATCTCTTAGAATTGGAATTACAGATGCTAGGAAGCTAATTCAGGTTGTGTGTGTGTGTGTGTGTGTGTGTGTGTGTGTGTGTGTGTGTGTGTGTAAACTCTCCGTGTCCAAGGCTGACAATTTTCATGGCTGGAGTTAAAGGGGGTTTATAACTGTTCAACATGGGAAAACACACACTGTGTACATATAAAATATTAATAAATAAAAATTTAAAGTACTTTTTCTCTGTCTCCTGATGTCTACTGCTGTACAAACAGCCAGATCACACTCCTACCACCACCACAGCTTTGCTGTGGCACAGACCCGACCCTTGAATTTCACAAGTCAAATAATCCTCCCACCCGGACTCTAAGAAATCAGGACAGAGAGGCAGGAGAACCAAGAGTTCAAGGGCTATATAACAGGGGAGTGTCTTGAAAATAAAATACCAGGGCTGGAAGATGGTTCAGCAGTTGCAGACCCGGACTGCCCTTCGAGAGGAATTGGGTTCAATTCCTAGCACTCACAAGACGACTCACAACCATCTGTAACTCCAGCCCAGGTGGAATCTGACACCTTCTGGCCTCCTGGGGCACCACACAGGTAGATGATGCACAGACTTAATGTCGACAAAATGACCATATAAATAAATAAAGTTAATTCAAAATCGTCACCAAAACAAAGCAAACAAGCCCCTCCCCAAATCCTTGTATGTAGCGAACATGCACGGTATGGTATGGTACTCTGTCCTCTGGGACAGTTCTTCAGAGACTCTGTGGTTAGCAGCAAAGCACCCCCGCCAGATGGGATTCATTAGCATTTCCCTGTGGAGGGAGGGGCGGGCTCCCAGGCTCATGTAGCCCCTCCCATCTCTGAGGATAAACACGTGGTTAACAATTGCTAGAGGCGTAGGAGATACTCGGTGCAGCTGCCCTTTAAGTGGTCCATGCTTGAATAACCCCAATTAAATTCACTGGTCCACCAGGTTGCATGTGGATGGAAACATTTATTTGGTCTGCTGGTTGTTCTCTCTGGGTGACTAGGAATGGACTCCCTGGGAAAAGTCATTCAGGAAAAATTGAAAATATTATTAATTTGGATATTGATGAAAGCAAAGAAGCAATATTAGCAATCGGCTGAAATTAGAGTATAGCAGCACCCACTGAGACCTTCCTGAGTGGGACGCTTCCGTCTCTTCCGTGTCGGGCCCCACAGAGAATGTGGTTTCAAGGTTAATATCCTCCACCTCCACCAGAAGAATAAGTGGAAGCCCCCGCGTTAGTAACCTGCTTCTGATGGAGCCGGTACACCTTGCATAACATTTGGATACGTCCTCCCACGTAGAGACCAAACCGTTGGAGGTAATCAGATAAACAGGTCTCATTCTGTAATCCAGGCTGGCCCGGAACTCACAATCCTGCCCCCCCCCCCCAAAGTGCTGGGTCTGTAGGGGTGCACCACCACGCCTAGCTGACAAACTTTGCAGTTTTTATTCACATCTGTTAAAATCAACCCAGGGAAATGCAACAGACTCACAACTAGAAGTTGTTTTTTTTCCCCCCAGTGCTCTCAGCACCAGAAGATCCCAAGGTTTCAATAAATATTTTATTTGATCTTGAGTTTGACCTATTGGAAAATGGTAGAGATTAATTTCTTCTTTGTCTATGTGGAAAAGAGAAACGCAATTGCTCCCAGAGAATGTAGGTCTTGAAGGAGTAAGAAGACAAACAAGGGTCGGGATTAGAGTTGAATTGAGGTAGGTCTAATATTTCATATATATATATATAAAGTGTTAATGCCTCACACGGTAGCACAGGCTAGCCTGGAAGTCATGGTAATCCTCCTGTCCCAGGCTATTAAGTGCAGAATTTATAGGAGCTCAGATTGCAACCCTGAGACCTTTCAGTGGTTTTCCGTACTGCAGTCAGCAACGCACCGCGACGAGACCTTGGGAAGTCGTCTTGTGACTGCAGCGGGTGGGAGACTACGAACAAAACCGGAAAATAGAAGGTAGCAGACAGGTCAGCTGCGGTTCCCTAGCAAGGCCCCAGGCAAGCGCAGACCTGACAGAGAAGCCAGGCCAGATGCGAGGCTCCGCCCCGGGGCGTGCCATCCGCTAGGCCCCGCCCCCAGACGCCCGCTGCGGCCGCGGAGGCACCGGAAGGAGCGGCGGCTGCCGAGGGAAGCGTCGGGCTGCGGCCGGGATTCCGCGGGCAGCGCTGCGAACCGTTTTGCGGCCCTGCGGAGCCGAGCGCGCAGGGCTGCGAGGAGGAGCGCTCGGGCGGCGGGCGGCGGCGGAGGTGAGCGCGGCGGGAGGGCGGGAGAGAGGGCGGGGAAGCGGGCGCGCCTGGGCTGTGGCTCGCACCCGCGCGCGGCCCGGTCGGGCCGCTCCTTGGACAGCGACCGGGGTCGGGGGGGACGCGACCCGTGCGCGCCGCCCCGTTATTCATTGCTACCGACGGGAAAAGCGAGGTGTCATCGTCCCGGTGCCGTGTCTTCGGCCGACGCTGCGTTTGGGTCGAGTCCAGTCCTAGCGTCTGTCGGTCCGCAGCTTTTGTTCGGGTCTCATTTCCACCGTGTGTGTGCTTTCCCTAAGTGCTTAAATGTTTCTCAAATACAGAGTGCTCTTCGTCGGAAAATTCGTAATGTTGACCTGTTAGGTAACGAGTCTGATTGCCTTAGGGATTTTGCACTCCACCTAAAGATTGCTACGGTTTACATTCTCCTGGAATCAGTATTAGGCCTGCAAAATGGAGACAGGGGCTGACATCCTGGCTGGAGCAGATTCTGAACTGAGGATACATTTTACCAATGGTCTCGAGACTTAGTGATTAATGTAGAATTCTAAAGTATTCTTTCTTTTTCCTTTTTTATTTTCGAGACAGATCTGTCTGGCCTCCAACCTCCAAGTTGCTGGGATTCCAAGTGTATTGCCACCAAGTCTAGTTAAATATTTTTTTGTCTGATTGGATGATTTTTTTTTTTTTAACTTTAAGAAAACCCTGTTACCAAAGATAATGAGAGCCAGGCTAGATAGCTCAGGCCTAGAAATACTAGCATTTGGGAGTCATAGGAAGGAAGAAAAGGGTGTCGAGATTAGCCTTGGCTACAGTAGCCCCTATTTCAAAGGCAAGCAAATGAAAGAATGGGACCGTTTCTCCTCCTTCCGTCTGCGTTTGAGAGGGCATAGTTGTTCATTTGGAGAGATGACAACAGGCAGTCTGATGATTTTAAGAGCCTAAATGGCAGTAGTGAATTCATACTGTTAATATACATAGAGGGCAACACGAGACTCTTACTGTTTGATAATGTTACTTCTCTTTAGTAACTTACACTGTGCTTGCAGTTTTGCTATTTCATTTGCTTTGGCAAGATGAGAAAAAAAACACTTCAAAAAAAATCCTACAATAATACATTTGACCTCACTGGACTTATGATGACAGGTCATTTTTGATCTAATGAATAACCAACTTCCAGTTGCTTTCTTTTTCAGTTCTGTAAGCCATGCATAAGCAAATCTTTTTACATAATTGCAGTAAAGCTGACCTGCTGATTTTCAGGAACCTTTCTTTCCCTTACAGAGTTTTACTGCTCTTACCCCAGTCCTCTTGGAGAATGCCAATAACCTTTCCCCAAGTCAGAGGGAGCTTCAAGATTGTGGCAGGAGCCGCGTTTCCTTCTGAAGCACAGTGCCAAATCAGCCTGTGATGAAAATTGAGATAAAGATTAAGATTAGAAAGATTGAGCCGGCTGTGGTGGCACATTCTAATCCCAACCCCTGGGAGGCAGAGGCAGGTGAATCTGTCCTGGTCTCCAGAGGGAGTTCCAGGACAGCCAAGGCTGTTACAGAGAGAACCTCTGCCCCGAAAATAAATAAATAAATAAACAAACAAACAAACAAACAAATGTATATGTGGATGGATGTATGGACGGAGATGTGACTTACCACGTGAGAGAGACTGACACAGGCTAGCCTTGAACTTGTGCTGTGCTGTAGCAGGTGACCTTGAACCATTGGTTCTTTTACACTGGCCAAGTACTTGAACTACAGTACATAATTGCCCTGCCACAGCAAGAATGTGTGCTTCAAGAAAATAATGAAAAATGCTGCAATATTCTTAAGAGAGGAAATGTGAATTGTTTTAAAAATAAGGAAATAAGGAGATAATGTGCCTTACCCTGATGCTCTGATTGGCCTGGGACCTCCATGTTTTCCCTCTCCCAGCCTCCCCAGTGATCAGGACTGGAGGCATGCACTGCCACATGCACTAACACCTAGCAGCAGGTCTAGTCCATTAGTGTAGTTTTAAAACTGCTTAAACTCTACATGGGATTTCAGGAGTATTTTGATAAAATTCTGTATGAAGGTACATGCATGGGGTTGGAGAGATGACTCAGTGGTTAAGAGTGCTTGCTGAAGTCCTGACTTAAATTCCTAGCCAGGTAGCTTGAACTTCATCTTCTGGCTTCCATGGACACCAGCAAACACACCAACACAGAAAATAATACAAATAAATCATACATATAGGGCACATGAATTATGAGCAGTCTGTATATGTAATGAGGACTCATATTTAAGAAATAGTGCTATATCAAATATTGCGTTTGTGTGACTTCATAAGATTAGGTAGGTCAATAACTGGAGTCTAGTGGAGGCAAGGCTCCCTGAGTAAAAGGAATGGGGCTGGGGGCTGTAGCTCGGTGAAAGGTCTCTTCATCATCATGCGCAAGACTCTGGACTCTGATCCCTGGAACCGGCTAGGAAATGAAAAGGAAGCCTCAGGTTTTCTAAAATCTTAGTTGAGTGTGGTCTTTGCGGGGATTAAACCCAGGGCCTTGCACGTCTTTGTTTCTCCTGGCTGCTTGTTTGTTATTTTGAAACTAGTCTTACTAAAGAAAGAGCCTAGGCTGATCTTGCATTTATTTACTTTATAGCCTTGAACTTTTTAAAAAAAATACTTATTTATTTATTATGTATACAGTATTCTGTCTGTCTGCCTGCAGCCAGAAGAGGGCATCAGATCTCATTTCAGATGGTTGTGAGCCACCATGTAGTTGCTGGGAATTGAACTCAGGACCTTTGGAAGAGCAAGCAGTGCTCTTAACCGCTGAACCATATCTCCAGCCCCTTGAACTTTTTACTTTTCCCTGCCTTCCCTCCCTCCCTCCCTCCCTCCCTCCCTCCCTCCCTCCCTCCCTCCCTTCCTTCCTTCTTTTCTAGTTATTTGGATGGAATCTTATGTAGCCCAGGCAGAAACTTGTTGTGTAGCTCAGGCTAGCCTTGAACTTGAAAAGCCTGCATCCATTCTAGGGTGTATACATTCCTCCCCCCCCCAAGACTATTTAGCCCTGGCTATCCTAGAACTCATTGTGTAAACCAGGGGGTGGGGTACATGCCATTAATCCTAGCACTTGGGAGGCAAATGCATCCTGATCTACAGAGTTCCAGGACAGCCAGGACTGTAACACAGAGAAATCCTGTCTCAATAAACCAAGACAAAATCAAAAAATTACTGGGTAGACCATACTGACCTCAAATTCAGAGATTTGCCTGTCTCTGCCTCCCGAGTTAAAGGCAGGAGTCACTATGCCAGCTTGCCTCCCGTCTTAATGAGTGTCCTTACAGTGCACTGCAACCTTTCTCCGTCCTTGCTTCATCATAAATAAATAAACAGGAAAGGTCTCTTGGACGTTTAGTCTAGGGAGACATTCCATATTGCTCCCAGCCCTGTACAGAGTGAGTTCTTAGAGTGGTCACAGAGACTGGAAGATTAACTTGGGTAGCTTCAGGTTAAACTAGATCTTGGCAGCATGGACTCCCTGGTTTCTTTACATGAACATGAATTGACTATACACCGTGGTGGGGTTCCGTGTGATATTTCAGTGCGTACATCCTGGGATCCGCATCGTCTTTGAGGCTTTCACAGTATCTGTTGAATTCAGAACTTCAGTAACAATATGGGTGTGCGTGCTGCGTCAGAAGATGTGAGACGTGAGTAGAACAGCCTCTAAGGACGGGCCTCTGAGGGCTTACTGCTGCAGAGACTCTGGAGCTGTCCCCAGTGTAGCTGCGGTGTGCTGTTTCCTAATTACCTCTGTCCTTGATGACTGTGACTGCTCCAGAAAGGTTCCCTTGTGAGGGCCAGGCGGGCTCCTGGAGTGGTAGAGGAACTTAGGAGAGAGCAGAGCTCTGGGCTGGGACCCTGCAGTGTGCCCGGAAGTCATTTGTACAGCTGCTGTGAGGCCTCAGGTAGGTTCAAAGGGCACTGTGGCAGTGTGTTCCTGCGAAGACAGTCCTGGTGTGACTTACAAGGAATGGAGTTGAGAAGTGGTGAAAAAAAAAAAACAACAACCAGAATTCGGCACTAGAAAGTAAGGAGGGAATTTAAGAGTAATGATGGTGGAAAGCCACCTGTCATGGGCCTTCAAATTAGTTGTTTCAGAAGAATAAAGGAATGAGTGTCAGTGGGAGCAGGAGTGATTGATAAAGACGGATTCAGAGAGCCGCCAATCGCACCGAGTGCTGGCGTCAGGGCTTGTAGCAATCCTGACCTGACCTACTGTGAGGTGGTGAAGGTATGGGGCTGAATGCGACTTAAACGAGACTCTTGCTGACAGTTTTCAACTGATTATGAAATCCCAAAGAAGGAAACTTTTATCGGTTTTCTGGCAGCATTACTCAGATGACTTAGAATTTTTCTTTACTCTTTTCTTAGGATTTTTCTTTTTTTTTTGAGACCAGGTCGCCCCGGGTAGGCCAGAGTGGCCTTGAACTAACAACTTTTTGGCTTCCAGTTCAGGGCAGGGATGAAGGTGTGTGCTGACACTCCTGTCAGGGTTTATTGCATTGTGCTCACTGACTCCTCATCCAGTGAGAATGCAAACATGTCAACCGTTTTCTTTATGCTGGCTGCATTTGTTTGCCTGTCTGAATAAGTAGTTTGTGTGGTGCTGGGGAAGGCACCTGGGATCTCACGTCTTCCGGAAAGACACAGGATCACCGAGTGTATCTCATGTCTGCCGGAAAGACACAGAACCACCTAGCTGCACTCTCCAGATGAGTTGTTCATGACTGACTGTTTCTGTCTGTGTAGCTCTGGCTGGCCTTGAACTCACTCTGTAGACCAGACCATTCTCAAACTTGTGGGCATTCTCTGCCTCCCTAGTGGTGGAATTATAGGCAGGGGCTACTGTGTGGTGCCAATGACTGTTCTTGGTCTTTTTTGAGTTAAGACTTAAGGCTCAGATTACTTAAGGCTTTTATTAGGTCTGTGTCAAATTTGTTAACCCCTCTCTCCCATGTCTGTCAGAACTAATTCAACTAGATAAACTAAAATTGACCATTTCTTATTACTTATTGGTTAGGGTTTTTTTTAATTATTTCTTTTTATTTTTAAGATTATCATTTAATTATGCCATTTCCTCCTTCCCTTTCCTTCTGCCAAGCTATCCTGTATACTCCCCCCTTAAGCTCCTTTAAAGCATGGCCAGGTTTTTTATTAATTGTTTTTACACTTAGGAATACATATATATTCCTAAATATAATCTGCTGAGTTACTTGTATGAACGTTTTCATGGTTGATCACTTACTTGGTAGTGGATGACCAGCTGGCATGCTCTGCCCTGGGGAAGTCTCTCTCTCTCTCTCTCTCTCTCTCTCTCTCTCTCTCTCTCTCTCTCTCTCAACAGTTCTTAGGTGCCCTAGTTCTTTAGCAACGTTGAGGTCTTGTGGGTTTTCTCCAGTCTATAGTTTCTCATGCTTATTTAGTCAGTCATGCTCATGAGACTATCACTTCTGATGTTACTAGGAGACACAGTCTCACAGAAAAGCATCTGGTCCTTTGGCTCATACAGTCTTCCCACCCCATCTTATGCAATGTTCCCTGAACCTTATGTACAGAGTTATTTTATAGGCATGTCAGTTGGAGCTGGGCCCCACAACTCTGCATTTTGATTGGTTGTAGTTTTCTGTAATGGTCTCTGTTGCAGAGAGGAGCTTCCCTGACGAAGGGTGAGGACTGCATTTGTCTTAGGGTGTGAGGACACACATTTACAATGTAGTTAGGAGTTAGGCTGGTTTAGTAAAGTGGTATTTGTAGGTTCCCCAAGATGCTTGACTTACTAGGCCCAGGTAATCAGGCTGGGTTTCCAGAACCAGGCATGATTTCCTTCCTGCATGGCTCTGAAGTCCAGTGAGAGCAGTTGGTTATTGCCAAGGTGTGCGCACCACTGCTGCGCCCACAGTCACTGTGTGCTGGCCACTGTTGTTCATAGGTGTCATAGCTGACAGAGTTTTTTCTTTGTAGGAAATACTGCTTTATATTGACAGATCTCAAAGGATTTTTGTTTGGAGTGAGGGTTGGTATCTTGAAGCTAAGCTTTGGTCTGAATAATTGTGGCAGTGTTAGAAATGGATTCCACAGATGTAAAAATAGGAGACTTTTTTCCCCCCGAGGCAGGGTTTCTCTCTGTGTAGCCCTGACTGTCCCAGAACTCACTCTGTAGACCAGGCTGGCCTCAAACTCACAGAGATCCAACTGCCTCTGCCTCCCACGTGCTGGGATTAGAGGTGTGTCACCACCACCCTTTAACGGAGACTATGCTCTTAATAGACCTAGACTCTCACTAACTGGACATTCTAATTAGACAGGTATTTCTAGGAAGAGAGACTAGAGATTTTACTCACTTTTTAAAAATAAGAAGTTAAGGATGATTTGGATGTTTCGGGACTGCTTGCGTGAACTGTGGAGCTTCACACAGGTGTGAAGGGTTTGCTCCATAGGGTATTTGTATGAAGTACAAGAATCAGCTTTAAAATCTGTTTTGATGTTTTATTTTGTGGGTGTGCGGGCATGTGCTGCAGTGCCTTTGTGGAGGTCAGAGGTCAGCTGAGGAGTTGGTTCTTTCCGCCCACCATGCGGGTCACTGCAGCTGAACTCAAGTCTTCAGGGTTGGGAGTAGTCATGCTTTTTTTTTCTTCTGGTGTGTTTTTTGTTTTGTTTTGTTTGTTTTTAAGACAAGGTTTCTCTGAAACTTTGGAGCCTGTCCTAGGGCTACCTCTTGTAGATCAGGCTGGCCTCGAACAGAGATCCGCCTGCCTCTGCCTCCCGAGTGCTGGGATTAAAAGTACGCACCACTACTACTGCCCAGCCGTTTTTGTGTGTTCTTTAGAAGTTGAGCTAAAGGATTTAGTTGTTGTAACTGCATCTGAATACACTATAACCAACACATCCTTAAAAGGATCATTTTGTTGCCAAATTGAAACAACTTACTAAAGCTAGGTAACAGGAATACAGAAGGCCTTCTGTTTAGTTTTGTTTTTTTCTTTTTTTCTCTTTTCCTTAAGGGGAAAGCCCATTTTAGAAGTTCCTTTTCAGGGGGCTGGAGAGATGGCTCAGTGGTTAAGAGCATTGCCTGCTCTTCCAAAGGTCCTGAGTTCAATTCCCAGCAGCCGCATGGTAGCTCACAACCATCTGTAAAGAGGTCTGGTGCCCTCTTCTGGCCTTCAGGCATACACACAGACAGAATATTGTATACATAATAAATAAATATTAAAAAAAAAAGAAGTTCCTTTTCAGTCCCCACTCCTTTATTTTCTCTGAGGCAGCCTTGAGAACCTTCCCATTCCACTAGCAGACAGCAGAAATCCTTAAGAGAAATGTATAGCTTGTTTTTTGTTTCCTTCTTGTTTCTTTCCCTTTTTCCCCTCTTCCTTTCTTTCCTATTTTGTTTAAGACAAGGTCTACTGTGTTTCCCAGGCTGGCCTCGAACTTCCAATTCTCCTTCCTCCATCTCCTGAGAACTAGATTATAGACATGTAGCACCAAGCCTAGCATATTTTATTAAAAAATTTTTATTTTGTGTATTAGTGTTTTGCCTGCATGTACATATGTGAACCATGTTTGTACCTGGTGCTTGAGGAGTCCAGAAGAGGGTTCAGAGCCCTGCATCTAGAGTTACAGATAGTTTTGAGGTACCATGTAGGTTTTGGAAACTGAATGCAGGCCCTCTGCAAGACCAATAAATACCTTAATGTCTATGCCATCTCTCTAGCCCCAGATTTTAATTTTTTATTGTGGCCAAATCTGACCCTGTTGTCCAAATTGTCTTTCAGATCTGGGCTCAAGTAATCATTCTACCTTGGTCTCTTGTGATTGCTGCTACAGGTGTGTGTCAAAATGAGTAAAACTGATCCATGAGCTAAAAATTTGAATTAACAAGTTATCTTGAAGGGACTGAAAAGGCTGGGCATGGTGGTACATGCCTTTAACTGCAGCTCTTGGGGGGCAGAAGCTGATCAATCTCTGAGTTCAAGGCCAGCCTTGTTTACAGAGTGAGTTCCAGACCAGCCAAGGCTATATGGCAAGATCCTGTTTCAGAAAAACCGAAACCAAAGCGAAACAGAATCTTCAATGTCAAAAGGAATTTGTCTTTGAAAGCAGCAGAATAACAGATGGTTTTCACTTAAGACATCGTCATCATGAGGAAAACCCTCTGTCCCCTGCTGGAGATGCTGCTCCACGAATACTGTCTGACATGCTCTTATCTCTGAAAAATGCTACCCACACACGAAACACAGAGTGGGTAGTGTAGTATTATCCAGTGGGTGTACATAGGAAGGAACGGGCTAGCCACCTTGTTTGGCTCAGTGGAAAGTGTTGCCCAGCATAGGGATCATTGCTTACCAGATCTGATCATAGATGATATCAGCAAATAAAGCAAGAAATGGCAAGCTGCAAGTCTCCTGAGAGGTACTGGATAAAGTTTAGCAAGACCAGTTTTCAGAAGACACCTGAGGCTCTGGCGGAGCCTAGGTGGACTGGGCGGCTCTTCCAGAGGAGCTAGGTGCAGTTCCCAGGGGTCCAGTCAAGTGCAGCTCCAGCACTAGGGGAACAGACGCCTGGCCTAGTCTCCGTACACCAGCACTTACACACACTGGTATACAGTCACACATACACATTAAAACCAATACAACCCTAAGTAAGAACAGGAAATGACAGCAAAGAAATGCTGAAACGTTCAGGAACTTGAAGAGTGAAGAGATAGGATTACAGGAAGAGAGGAAAATGTGTTGTCAACTGAGCATCGAAGATAAGTGCTAGAATTTATGAAGAACCCAAAAGTTAAATGTTCCCCCAAGCAATCATCCAGTAAACTAACCAGAAAACAGACAATTCTCAAAAGCAGAACTACAGATGGCCAGTAAATATTTGAAAGGAATGCTCAACATGAACATGCTGCATTACCAGGGAAATGCCAGTTAAAGCTGTGTTCAGACTGCTGACAAGCAGAGCGGCTGGCCTCAAGAAGACAGGGACACATGCTGCGGAGAACGGGGAGGGGTGCTGCTGGTGGGGTACGCTGTGTCCGCGGTGGAAATCGGGATGGTGTCCAGCTGCGCCCTGCTGGCTCTGTACTTGAAGGGATCTAAGCCAGCACATCGCATAGGCGCTTGCACGTCTATGGCTACTGAGGCTCTAGTCATCGTAGTCGAGTGTGGAACCAACAAATGAGTGGGTAAAGAGAATGTGGCATATATACACGATGTAGTTTTATTCACCCATGAAAAAGGATGAAGTTATGTCACTTGTAGACAAATGGATGGACTGAAAGTCACCATGTTAAATAAAATAAGGTAGACTCCGAAAACCAGATGCCACATTTTCTGTCCTATGTAGAACCCAGGTTTTATATCACAGAAAACTTGAAATGGGTTTCAATTACAGCTGTATTCCCATGCTTCATCATCTGGGAGATGCTCTATTCTGTACTAGGAAGACAGAAGAGGTCATCAGCATTTTAAATTGTGCAGTTGAATGATCAGGCGAAGGCTGAGCTGGCTCTGTCCTTTGCCTGCGTGTGCCACACCTTGATCATGTGTAGAGAAAATTGTGTCAGAAGGAGGTCTTACTTTTTAGTGGAGTAGACATTGTTACAGTCCCTTTGGAAAAGAATCTTGTTGCAAAATCTGTTTTTTTTTAAATTTATTTATTTATTAAGGATTTCTGCCTCCTCCCCGCCACCGCCTCCCATTTCCCTCCCCCTCCCCCGATCAAGACCCTCTCCCTCATCAGCTCAAAGAGCAATCAGGGTTCCCTGACCTGTGGGAAGTCCAAGGACCGCCCACCTCCATCCAGGTTTAGTAAGGTGAGCATCCAAACTGCCTAGGCTCCCCCAAAGCCAAAATCTGTTTTTAAAAGCGAGCCCTTTGCTGGGTAGTGGTGGCGCACACCTTTAATCCCAGCACTTGGGAGGCAGAGGCAGGTGAATCTTAGTGAGTTCAGAGCCCTTCTGGTCTACAGAGCTAGTTCCAGGACAGCCAGGGTTGTTATACAGAGAGACCCTGTCTTGAAAAACAAAAATAAAGCAAAAGAACCAGCCCTTGCAGGCTGGGGTTCCAGTTTACTGATAGAGCACCTGACCAGCATGTACAAGGCTCTGGGCTTGTAAAACCAAACCAACCAAAAATAAAAAACCTCAGCCTTTTATAAAGTTTAGTTTCTAAGGGTTCTTTTATGCTTGTGTGTGTACAAGTAGAGACCAGAGTCCAATGCTGAGTGTCTTCTACTTTGTTATTTTTTAAAGATACAGCTAGCTGGGGTAACACAGACTCAGAGGCATGAGAGGCTCTGAACTGGATGGAACACAGCCTGTCTAATGTAATGTGTTCCAGGCTGATTGGGGCTACATAATGAAACCTTGTCTCAAAAATCAAACAAAAAGCCTGGTGGTGGTGGCCTCAGGGAGGCCGAGACAGATGAATCTCTGTGCGTTCAAGGCCCTTCACCTCTGAGACTGCCTGGCCTGTTAGTGGTTCACCCTCGCTGCTCTGAATTCTGGACGTCTCTCCAGGCTCATGGGGCGTAATCGTAGAATTCTGTCTCGTTTTCATTCAGTTGGGATCACTGTTCTATACCGTATGTTGTTCCATACTAAAACCCATTATTTTATATATTTGTTTACTTTTGTAGTTAAGGTAAAAGAGCAGTTGAATCCAGTTTTCCCCTCTTGTCTGGCAGTGCATGTACTTAGGTATAAAAAGGAGAGAAGAGAGCCAGGCGGTGGTGGTGCACGCCTTTAATCCCAGCACTCGGGAGGCAGAGGCAGGTGGATCTCTGGGAGTTCGAGGCCAGCCTGGTCTACAAGAGCTAGTTCCGGGACAGGCTCCAAAACCACAGAGAAACCCTGTCTCGAAAAACCAAAAAAAAAAACCAAAAAAAAAGAATAAGAATGTTAGCAAGTGTTTAAGTTGAAGTCCACAGTGTAGTTAATAATTTTTCAAATTCTTAAAATTTTTACAATATTTTATCTGCGTGTGTGAGCGTGTGTGTATGTGTGTGTCACGTGTGTGTTTAGGTACACATTGCTGCGGTGTGTGTGTGTGAGTCGAGGACAGGGTTTTGAGTCAGTCTTCCCCTTCCTAGTCAGTCACCAGCCCCAGGTGCGGCTACACGTGCTTTGCAGGGCGAGTGTGTATGTTTCTTATTTCATCTTTTGCTTTAATCATTTTTAGCTTGTTAACATTTTGTGATTAATTTTTGGGTCACTTTTCCTGTAGGTATTGCTTGATTTGGAAAACCTTGAAAAACAGGGAAAAAAGTGTAAGAAAATGACGACTTTCCGAAATCATTGTCCACATTTGGATTCAGTTGGTGAAATAACAAAAGAGGATTTGATACAAAAATCTCATGTAAGTTATATTGTAATCATCCTTAAAAAAAAAACATACTCACTTTCCTCTTTAATACAAATTTAAGTAAAGTAATAGAACACTCATGTCAAATTTAAAACTCATGTATTGCTATTGTGAACTGTGTATGTTTTCTCTGACATAGCAAATATCTCCTGTGTTTACTCTCCTAGGGAGCTTGTCAGGACTGCAAAGTCAGAGGACCCAATCTGTGGGCATGCTTGGAAGTATGTATATGTTTGTATGGTTTTCCTGAAAAGTTTGCTCTTGTAAATTTATACATATTAATCACAATTTTTGATACATTAAAGAATTTTATGTGAGTATACTTTTAAAATAATAACAAAAAATTAAGGTTTAAACTTTGGATGGATTTTAATTCAGGTGTGTTTGTAGAGTTTAGTAAACCACTCAGATATTTTATCTTTACTTTTTATTGAAGTTGGGATAATTTTCAGTTTTGAAATACTTAGTCTGGTCTTTGTGGTTGATACCTTGTAGTTACGTTATCTAACTTTGGGAAGTAATTATAGAATTAAAACATAAAATCAGAACTTAAGTGGGACTGTTGTCATGCTGTTTGTAAACTCGGTGCGTCTGTGATAACATGTGCGCCTTTTCTTTACAGAACAGGTGTTCCTACGTGGGCTGCGGCGAGTCACAGGTCGACCACAGCACCATGCACTCACAGGTATTTACGTGGTGATGGGCTGCATGGCACTGTTGGGGCTGTGCCTAAGCCGAGCGTGCACTGGGTGAGCACTGAGCCGAATCCTGGCCGCGCACGAGCGTTTTCAGAAGAGCTTGCGGGAGCGGAGAGTCCGTGTGACATTAGTTCAGACTGTGACGGCGCCTGCGAGGCTTCTGTGTAGCCTAGCCCAACCTGGCCTGGAAGCTGGAATCCTCCCTTTGTCTCCTGTGTGTCACACCACAGATGTGACAGCACACCAGCCTAGAGTTCTTGCTTTTTAGAAAATACATTCACTAAAACTTTGCTTGTTCTCAGTGAAAGGTCAGAGGGTGGGGTTTTGAGAAAATCAGCATTAACACATGACTGTAGTTGAGTATTGATAAAAGAAGTAAGCATACATGGATGTGTGTGGAGATTACAGGTGTAGTATCAGACATGGAGGTAGAAGTTAGTGTAGATGTGTAGGTTTCTGTTCATTTTAAAGTTAATTTTTATTAGTGTGTGTTGGAGGCGTGTGTGTGCCACTCCATGCGTGGGGGTCAGAGGATGCCCTTCCTCTGTAGGTTGTAGATTTGATCTCAGGTTGTCAAGCTTGTACCAAGTGCTTTTTCCTGCTGAGCTGTCTTGCTGCCCAGTGCAGGTTTAACTGCCTGACTCCCTTCCTCGCAATCCAGCTCTTGCCCTTTCCCCTGCTCTACACACCATTCTGACTGAGTGCTGTTGACATCGCTCCCGTTGTGTGGCACTTCCCATGTGACTCTGACGTGAATCTCAGATCTGTTAGATAGATCTTCCACTCTAACCTAAGTTTCTCTAATGAATGCTCTCTTTAGATGCCCACTGATAATCTGCAGCAGCTAGTCTCAACCAATGTTTGCAGTCTTAGGCAACATTATACAGTTTCTTACCTGTGCATTGGAAGTGGTACTTTCTATGGCCGTCCCTTAGAAAATTGAGAAATCAGCCAATCATATCTTGTATATTCTGTGCGCTAAGCCCTCACACAAAGCTCCCTCTGAGAAAGGCTATTGACCAACTGTTGCTTGAGTTGTATTGTGCTTCCATTTAAATAATGTGTGTTCCTTTGTAGTTCTGTTCTCCTAGATTAAACAAACTAGCACTCCCAACTCCCTAAAAAATGTTCTGTAGCCCGGGCGGGGCTTAGATCCGCTGTGCAGTGGAGATGATCTTGAGCACGTGATCCTTTGGCTGCTGGGATTCCAGCAGTGTCGCTGTACCGCCTATACTGTTTCCTTCTGCTCTCCTTTGCTGATGCAGAGCTGAGGAGCTTCCACCACTGTGTTTATCTTCGTCTTATGAATGAGGGGAACAGATGCTAGAATAACTTGGAGAGTAGGTTAGGTGTTGTTCCTATGTAAGCGTCTACAGTTACTCTGTACAATTTTTTGATGTGTTTATGTGTGTGTTCTAGATTAGCTGTTCTGAGTAGACTGTTGCTCGCCAGAGGCTGGGGTTCATTTTGGGTTCCTTTGCAGAGTCATTCTCAAGCACATTTTCTCTCCTGTGAGCTGTGTAGGAGACCAAGCATTATCTGACTGTGAACCTCACCACTCTTCGAGTGTGGTGTTACGCTTGCAGCAAAGAAGTATTTTTGGATAGAAAATTGGGGAGTCCTCCTTCATTGCCTCATGTAAGACAACCTCAACAAACACAAGACAACACTGTCCAGGTAATCTGAGTTTAGATAATATATGTTCAGGAAATCATTTCAGAATTTGTGCAGTTGGAATTTACGAAGCAGGCCTGAGTATCTTACTTGTACTTTTAAAGCCAAATGGAGCACTCATGCCTTACTTTGCTCTTGTTTAGCGCAGAGTGAACGGGAGGTAAGGGTGGGATTTGAGGTGGAAAACACCTATCACTTGTAAAAGTATTTAAGGAAAGGTTGGAAGGGATATTCCATATCAGGTGCTAGATTTTCATTAATAACCTACGCATAGTGCCTGTGTTCAAGTTCCTTTAAAAAATTTTTTAAAAATTAACTACAGAGTAGTAGGTTTCCATATAGCTTTTAAAAAATTAGTTAGCTCTTTCTGCATATCGGAATCTAGGAAGGCGGTAAGGTCTTCCTAGGAAGGGAGAGAGGTCTGCAGCTGAGTGAATACAGCTTCTCCCCCGTTCTCTCCCCTTGGCAGCCTGCTACTCGCTGTTATCAGTGGAAACGAGTAGAGATGCCAAAACTTAGTTAGCAACAGGACCAGGAGACTCAACAGACAGGTTTGTGCAGATGGAGGACTCTGGTTTGCAGAGGTCTGTGCCATGTTTGTGGTTACATGTGCATGTCTGGCAAGCACAGTGATGCCCAGAGAAACAGTGGGTCTGTGGATGGGCTCCTCTGCCATGTCCTTTGTTTCTGTAGAAGTTACAGAATCAGAAAAGACAAGGCATCCACCACTAATTTACATAAAATTAGTTCTTGAGCTTGCATTCAGAAATGCCATTTATAAAATGTTTTTGGGGAACTAGAAAAGCATCTCTGGTTAAGAGCACACATTGCTCTCACAGAGGACCTGAATTTGGTTCCTAGTGCCTCTACTGGGTAACTCAAAACTGCCTGTAACTCCAGCTCCAGGGGGTCTGGCCCACCCTGCACCTATTCTCACATACACACATTCTCACATAGATCTGAAAATATGTAATTAAAAATAAAAAAGCATGATTTTGGCTGGGTGGTGGCAGCGCATGCCTTTAATCCCAGCACTCAGAAGGCAGAGGCAGGCAGATCTCTGTGAGTTCGAGGCCAGCCTGGTCTACAAGAGCTAGTTCCAGGACAGGCTCCTAAGCTACAGAGAAACCTTGTCTTGAAAACAAACAAACAAGCAAAAAAAGCATGGTTTTGTAGATATTTTCTTTCTGTAAAATATAAATACAAATTTTATAATAATTGCTAATGCCATAAACTCTTAGGGTTCTATCTTTATCATTGTTATGTTATTTTTTTAATTCTTTAAATTATTTGGATGTGTGTCCATGTGAAGGTGTGTGCATAAGTAAACGCAGATGCCAAAGGACTCTAAGAGAGGCATCAGATCCCCAGAACAAGAGTCTAGACAGTTTAGAACCCAATGTAGATGCTGGGGATCAAATTAGGTCCTCTTGCTCTTAGCACGAAGCCATCTTTCCAACCCTGCTGTTATGGTTGCTTTTTGAGCAGGGTCTCATGTAGCCCAGAATGGCTTCTAACTTACTACCAGCCAGGACTGTCTGCACCCCTTATCCTTTTGTCTCTGCTTCGTGAGTTCTAGGGTAACAGGCATGTGCCACCATGCTGACCAGTTTGTTTTAATATCTTTTAACAGTTTTGCAGTGTAGATGTTATATAAGTTAAAATTAAAGTGTGTTTTGATATTGTAAGAATTTATTCAAATGTGTTATGTCTTTTTGTTATTAAGGATTTTAAAATACCCAGCAATACAACACTGAAAACCCCTCTGGTTGCTGTATTTGAAGACCTGGATATAGAAATAGAAGAAGAAGATGAGCTGAAGGCGAGAGGTAAGGCTCCTCTGTCAGCAATCCTCTGTGGCACGGCTGTTCCCTGAGGTCTGAGAAGTGTGGCCTTGCGACCTTGCGTTCGCAGGTCGTGCAGGCTTGGTTTGTCCAGTGTCACTTTGTCACAGCTGACGCCACCTTTTGCTAGTCTTGCCTTTTGTTCCCAACCTATTTTTGAGTTTTTACCTGCCAGTGATTGCTGGGCTGATGTGAAGGTATTGCCCTAGCAGGCTGCCTACGGAAAGCCGGACTGTGGAACCTGAACTCTCAGGAGGCTGAGGTCAGCCCTGAGCCACTCAATTTTACTTCCACCCACCAAAAAAGAAAGAAAAGAAAAGAATAGAATTTTCAAGGGGGCAGCATTCATTTGGAAAAAGAATCAGGAGATTCCAGTGGACCTCTTGCCCTAGAATTTCAGCTCCTAGATTGTCAGTATTTTCCATATTTTTGAGGCTCAGAATCTTTAATGTGAACCTTGATTTTCCTGCTAGTTCTTAGAACATAGGACTTGTGTGCATAGCAAACAATCACCTTTCCCTGAGCTGCATCGTTCGTCCTAGAATTTTACTTTCTTATGGTTGTTGTTCTTTTGCTTTTTTTTTTTGAGACAGGTTCTTTCTGTTATGTAGCTCTGGCTGTCCTGGAACTTGTTATGTAGACTGGGGTGGCCTTGAACTCACAGAGATCCACTTGCCTCTGCCTCTCTAGTGCTGGGATTAAAGGCATGCACCACCATGGTTGGCTTGTAATTCTATCTTTGAAGTATTTGCTGTTGCTCCAGTGTGTGTTAGAACTTGATCTCAGGGGCTCACAATGTTGAGTACACGCTTTGCTTCTGAGTTAGCATCCACACTGACGGTTTCTCTTTTAATGATGAGATAAACTGATGAAGACAGAGCACACATAGAAGATCTAAAGATACAGCCTTGGAAGGGAGCTGCTGGGAGGGCTGGCATCATCAGGTCAGTCTCCTCTTGGGCTTTGGGAGGAATGAAAATTGTAATATTAACTCAAAATTTTTTTTTAAAATGTATTGTTAAGCCAGGCGTAGTTGCACACAAGTTTAATCCCAGCACTTGAAAGAGGCAGGCGGATCTCTGTGAGTTCGAGGCCAGCTAGTTCAAGGACAGGCTCCAACGCCACAGAGAAACCCTGTCTCGAAAAACCAAAAATTTTGTTTAGTGAAAGATTTTTAGAAGCCTGACCTCTGAGTTATTCAGACTGTTGTCTTGTATTTCCATGTTTTGTTAGTGTTCTTTCTTTGTTGTTGTCCCCTCTGTGTGTATGTGCACGCATGCGCATGTGTGTGTGTGTTTGTGTGCACAAGGCATTGAGTTCAGGACTGTGTACACTGTAGGCACATGCTCTACCAGTAAGCAGATTTTAACCCATTTCTGTAGCTTAACTTTTGAAGTCATTCTCAATAAAAGCTCAGATATTTATGTCATTAATGCCTTCTTGAATGGTGACTTATAGTTGTTCTTTCTTCATAGGCCTTACAGGTCTAAAAAACATCGGAAATACTTGTTATATGAATGCAGCTCTCCAGGCTCTTTCTAACTGGTAAGTAGTGAGACCGATACAGATTTCTTAGCTTGTTGCTACAGTAGGTGACTAACTTCCAGAGCAGAGAGGCAAGAACCTGGGTGAGGACACCTGTAGTCCCAGTGGGATTGCTGTGTATGCAACTAAGTTTGTTATGTTGTTTTTCTTTTGAGAGTGTCTTTAGCCCAGGTTGGCCTGGAACACTATAGCTGAGGATAACCTTGAATTACAGGCATCTATAAACTTACCCAGAATATACCTGTAGTTTTCTAAGGAGATGATCCTCGTTTAGACTTCCAGGACTATGTCCTTGAGCAAAGTATTCGTGTTGCTTTTTGCAGAGCTTGGCTTTAAACTTAGGGTCTTAAGCCTGCTGCTCTACTGGATGATGTCTGTGGCAAGTGTATTTTTGTACAGAAAACAAGGAGCCTACACTTATCAAATACTGAGATCATTTTTTAGGTTAGAAACCTTATTAAAGTGTTTTAGATATTTCTGTGTGGGATCCTGTGAATAGAGCGGTTGTTTTTCTCTCCTTGTCTGTGGCATAGACTGAGTGATTATTGTTGATGGCTTGAGTCAGGGTGGAATTTAGAACCAGTGACTGGCATTGTCGAAGCACAGCCTGAGTTTGTAAGCAGCAGCCTTGGGAAAGAGCTTAGCAATGAGAACCTGGAAAAACTCTGTGTGGCACACATAGTAATTGAGAAGTGATTACATAGTTCCATGTGCAGTCTACATTAAAATTGAAGCCTTTGGTGTGGTAGGAGACCACCAAAGTCCTTTTACTGCAGGGTAGTAATCTGTTTTATAGCACTGGTCGCCATGCAGATAGTGGATTGCAGGCGATTATAGAAAAATGTTTAATTTGGGAAAACAAGATTTGCAGTAGTCCAGGTAAGAATAATGGTGTCTTGCACAATCTTGGAGTGCATGCATTGGAGAAAGATAGTTTTTAGGAGAAGCGATGGTTGCTAGGATATGATTAGAGTAAACAGGGAAAGGAGGAGATATGAATTAATAATAGAATCATATGATGAAGGAACTGTTTTATGCTTAATTTTGTATTTTATGTGTGCAAGTGTTTTACCTACACTGTATGTCAGTACACCATGTTCATGCCTGGTTCCCACAGAGTCCAGAGAAGGACATTGGACCCCCAGGAACTAGAGGTGGTTCTGAGGTTCCATGTTGGGGCTAGGAATTAGAACTGGGTCCTCTGGAGAAGCAGCAAGGCTTCTTAACTGCTGACTCTGGGTTTTTTCTTCCTGTTCTCTTTCATATGCACAATGCTGATGGAAACAAGAATGTAGGAGATTGTAACAATAAAATAATAATAATAATAATTCAAGTTCACTTGAAAGTAAGATTTTGAGCATGTTAACTTTAAAATGTCATGACAACTGTCAGTTTGGGCATATAAATTCAGTTGAGATAAGATGACTGGAGGCTGATGTTATACGAATTTGGCCATCACTGGTATATTGGTAGGGATTCAAAATGATCCAAGAGAAGAGTGTATTTAAAAGAGAAGAAAAATCAAAGAATCAGAGTTATGGAGAACCATGGTACCTGAGAACCAAAAGATTACTAATTAAAAACAAGTTGCATGAGAGGGATAGTAGAAGAATACATTGGTTGATTTGTTTAGGAATGAGGGCAGCTGACATGGTGCATGTCTGCATTTAGTGTAAGCAGGAGGAGACTGAGGCAGAGTGGTCATGAGCATGAAGCCAGCTTTAGCTACATAGGACTCCCTCCTCCCCTCCCACCATTTCTTTCTCTTTTCCTCAGCATCTCAGTCCTTCTCGGCCGGTTTCCATGCCTCCTTCCTTCCTTGTTTTCTTCAGATAGGACTTCTCTCTGTAGCTCAGGCTAGGTTTGGACTCATGGTGTTCTTCCCGCTCCTGTCTCCTAAGTGCTGGAACTACAGGTTCGTGCAGCGACATCCAATTTCAAGACTCTCCTAAAATCGGAAACAAAAACAAAAAAGAGATTGGTTTTTGTGATTCAAGCATTTTTATCCCAGCATTTAGAAAGCAGAGGTCTCCTTAGTGAGTTCCAGGTCAGCTAGAGTGACCTAGAAAGATCTTGACCTCAAAAGAACAATACTCAGTTTTATATGGAAAAACAAAAAGCCCAGGATAACTAAAACAGTCCTGTACAATAAAAGAACTTCTGGAGGTATCACCATCCCTGATTTCAAGCTCTACTTGAATAATAAAAAAACACATGATATTGGCATAAAAACATACGTTGATCATGGAATTAAATCAAAGACCCAGATGTAAATCCATATACCTATGGACACCTGATTTTAATAAAGAAGCCAGAAATATACAACGGATAAAAGATAGCATCTTCAACAAATGGTGCTGGTCTAACTGGATGTCTGCATGTAACAGAATGCAAATAGATAATTACCACCCTGCACAAAACTCAAGTCCAAGTAGATCAGAGACCTCAATATACAACCAGATACAGTGAACCTGGCAGAAGAGAAAGTGAGGGACTGAACACATTGGCAAAGGAGACAGCTTCCTGAAAAGAACACCAATCTTATAGGCACTAAGATCAACAATTAGTAAATCAAACCCCTTGAAACTGAAAAGCTTCTGTAAGGCAAAGGAAACCATCAAAAGGACAAAATGGCAGCTTACAGAATGGAAAAAGATTTTTACCAACCCCACATCCAGACAGAGGGCTGATTTCCAAAATATATAATGAACTCAGGAAACTAAATAATCAAAAACCTCAAATAATCCAATTAAAAATGGGTTACAGATTTAAACAGAATTCTCAGCAAAGGAATCTCAAATGGCTAAGAAACACTTAAAAAATGTTCAACATCCTTAGATATCAGGGAAATACAAATCAATATGATTCTGAAATTCCATCTGAATGTTTGTCAGAATGGCTAAGATCAAAAACACAAATGACAGCTCATGCTGGGGAGGATGTGGAGCAAAGGGAACACTCCTGATGGGAGTGCAATCTTGTACAGCCACTTTGGAAATCAATGTAGCAGTTTCTCAGAAAATTGGGAACCGATTTACCTCAAGACCAGCTATACCAGTCTTGGGCATATAGTCAAAAGATGCGTCAGCCAAGCACAAGGACACTTGCTCAACCATGTTCATTGTGGCTTTAGTTATAATAGCCAGAACTTGCAAACAACCTGGGTATTCCTCAACAGAGGAATGGATAAAGAAAATGTGGCATATTTACACAATGGAGTATTGCTCAGCTGTTGGAAAACATAACATGAAATTTGCAGGCAAATGGATAGAACTGGAAGAAATCATCCTGACTGAGGTAACCCAGTCAGAGTTAACAATAACACATGAGAAAGACAAACATGGTATGTGCTCACTCGTCATTGGCCATTGGCCATAGAGTAAAGGATAGCCATGCTACAATCCACAGACTCAGAGAGGCTGAGTGACATGCGGGGAAGGGAAAATAGAGTTCATGGGTGGATGGGGCAGGTGGGGCTGGGAACAGAAGGGGTCATGTGGGGGAGAAGGAGGATGGAGTAGGAGCACTGAGAGAAATGCTTGGCATTGGGCATTTTCGGGACGAGGTGGAAACCCCCAGGAATCTATGATGGCAACCCCAGTGGAGACTCCTAACCAGCAACCAGGCAAGGCTTTTAGTAGAGGAATTGGGTCTCTGACTTGGTGACTCCACACGTGAGTGGTTTGGCTTATGAATGCAAAGGGCTGACTGCCAGACAGGTAGAGGCTGGCGTGTGCTGTCGGTTCACTGGGCAACTAGAAATGAGTGAGAATTCAGCTTTGATTCCACTCTAATATTTTCCTCTCTCTTAAACTAGCCCACCTTTGACGCAGTTCTTTCTTGATTGTGGAGGACTGGTTAGAACAGATAAGAAGCCAGCAATTTGTAAAAGTTATCTCAAGCTAATGACAGAATTGTGGCACAAGAGCAGGTATGTACTTACTATAATTATCCTTAAAAATCAATATATAAATATGGAAAGAGTGCAGATCTGTTTGGGGGGCTGAGAAAGTGTGGGAATGCGGTTTGACTTAGGTCAGGGGTTAGATTTGAAACTGAAATGCAGATGAGGCGCTGTGGCCATCAGTGTCAGCTGCTGATCCATGAGCTGCAGTTCCTCTCGCTGAGATGCGTGGTCACGGTGCTGCAAAGCCTCCCCAGACTGTGGGCACAACAGGCAGAGTAGGCCTCGCCAGCTGCCTGTGTCCTGTGTCTACGCATAGTGGTAATATTGGTGATTATATGATGTACTATGTTAATTTTCTTTTAGCACTGTTTAGAAGTTGTATTTTTGAAAAAATACTGTGCAATGTGAGAGTAATAAAATTATGAAAAAATGAAAAGAAACCTACAAAAATTTCTATTTAAAACTGTTTCTTTTTAAGGCCGGGATCTGTTGTGCCTGCTAATCTGTTCCAGGGAATTAAAACTGTGAACCCAACTTTCCGAGGCTATTCTCAGCAGGTTAGTTATTCCTTTAAAGAGCCTTACTCTTTTTAAGGTTTATTTTATTTTGTAACGGCGTAAACGAATGCAGACAGATTGTAAAAATATATATACAGCTTTAATGGTGAAATAGACTTACAGAACCACTGTTCCCGCGGAGACCAGGAAAGCAGAAGGGACAGCTGGGAGCACACTCGCCAAATTTATAGGCAAACATTAGCCCGAGGCAAACACGCCCCCCAAGGGGCTGGACTTATCCCTACATCTCCCCTTTTTGTCTAAATAAGACAGAACCAAACCAAATACAACTATATACGATAACAACAAATAATAAATATAACAAACAATATTGAGAACAAAAGCTTTGCTAAACATTCTATCTCAAGGAGTCCAAATAATGTAGAGAGTAACTACAATTATATAATCTTCAACTCCGTCAAAGATCTGAGAAGGGAATAAACACTACTCAACAAACGAGATGTATCCAAAATGTGCAACAATTGACAGAGACAATTGACTACCTGGGCAATCACCCAAAGTCTCATTTGCAATGTTGAGTCAACCAACTTTGGCTAAGGCCTAACATAACTGACATACCATTATTAAAGGCAAGGAACTTTTCAAAACTATCTTACCCTGTCTTGGCAGGATATGACAGTCCTGATTTATCCATTGATGCACGCTCTGTATCTCTGTCAGTGGTTGAGGTATGGGCATTTCTTTGCCCAAAGGCCAGTTCTGCCAAATAGAAAGGCTCCAGGTGGAGTGTCTTTGGTGCTCAACATTCTCTCGGGAATAGAGCGGTGTTGCCAGGAGCAATTGTGTCTCACTATCATGAAACTCTGAGTTAGATTAAAGGCCATTTTCTACAGCTCTTTGAAGAGGTTGAAGATTATCTATCTATACTGAGTATAATCTCTATATATGTAGAGAACCTGATTAGTCTAATTATAAATGACAAACTTAGATGACTATTTATCTATATAATTCTCAATATCTATCTAACTTAAAGACCAAGACAATAAACAACTGTGTAACAAATGAGGATAATGACCTCCAAATATAAACACTGTACAAATATACATTGCAATATGACAAATATATATCAATACACAAACATTATATAAGTATCTTAATCAGAGGTAGAAATGTACACTGCAATATGGTAAATATATACAATATATATTTATCAATACAATATATGTCAATACATAAAAAATGTTTTAAACAGAGATAGAAACATGCATGCATACAATAGTCAATATAATTTAACTTTGTATCAATATACAAGAATCGATACCAATATATTTGTCTAAAAGCAGTAACTCACAATTATAAATCTATTATCCCATCATTCCCTCTTTTTTTTTTTCAAAATGATCCCTGAGCTTATAAAATTCCTCCCCCAACCTCCCAACCCCTAAATGATGTCCCTAAACCCAGGGGTAAACTTTACTGGGAGAGGGGACGTCGTCCTCTAGAATTACTTCCAGATGTTATGGGGGCGACGTTCTTTCTGGGGGATCCTGTGAAAGTAAAATGATGGTTAAATTTCAAGATCAATGTCTTTTAAAATTGCAAATAGTCTCTGAGTATTTTGTGGAGGTCTGGCCAGAATGTTGTACAAGATGTGCACCATTTCAGCTAACCAAGTTGGGATCGTCTTGTGCAGCTGGTATCCAAAACAGGTCTTGTAGTAGCGCTATCAGTATCATGACGTCATATCAACCAGGTAGAGTTGTTGTTGTGGGGCCCCATCTTCTTCCTGGAAACTTCAAATGTCACTTCAGGAAAAACTCATTGTTCATTGTGAAAAACTTAAACATTAATCATATAGACATACATATATATATATTCAATGAAAGGCATGATAGATATATTCAATGAAAAGTATGATAGATATGGAGAAAAGCAAAGATGTTTTCTAAACTCATATTTCTTTCTGTCCCATATCATGGCTCTTGACATGAGACAGAAACTCCAGAAACTCTGGGTTTTTCTCTTATTAACAGGCTTGGAATTGGAGAGGGACTGAGCCAGAGTCCAACTTCAAAACCAGCTCTACATATTTATAAAGAAATGTTTAATAAGACATATATATATATATAATTAATACTTACAAAAATGTGTCCATCCATCAGTAATTAAATATTCAGGGTCCCTTAATTTCTTTGAAGATGAGTATTTTCCTATGGAGATAAGAAAAGAACCCTGCCCCCAACCTATCTGTATTTCTTACCATCAGTATGCTCACCATCCTTGTGAATGAATTGCTATTTATCTTTTCCAAGTGGCTTCTCTTCTTCAAACCGAACCTTTATTAATTTTGACGGTATCCACAATTTTTCCTCACCTGTGGAGAGAAGAGCAAAACCCCTTCCCCAACGCTGCACATCTCCTGGCTTCCATTGTGAGGTCAGCACATCCTTGAAATAAACTGGTTGATTTAGTTCAGTAGACTTTTCCATTATCCAATGTCTTTCTGCAGCTGTTGTTCCCTTCTCATTAGCATTGAGAAAATTCAAGGTTAACAAAGCATTATGTAACCTATTTCTAGGGGTGTTTTCCACCCCTTTCTGTTTGTTCAACATATCCTTTATAGTTCGATTTGATCTTTCTATGACTGCTTGACCTGTAGGATTGTATGGTATACCTGTAACATGCTTGATATTGTAATAATCAAAAAACCGTTTCATTTTCCTAGAAACATAAGCAGGACCATTATCCGTCTTTATTTGTGTAGGTATACCCATGATAGCCATGACTTCTAATAAATGAGTGATTACTGAATCAGCTTTTTCTGAACTTAAAGCAGTTGCCCACTGAAAGCCTGAATAAGTGTCAATGGTGTGATGAACATATTTTAATTTGCCAAATTCTGCAAAGTGGAACACATCCATCTGCCAGATTTCATTCCTTTTGGTGCCCTTTGGATTAGCCCCTGCAGGCAGTGGCGTTTGGTTATAGAAAGAGCAAGTAGGGCATTTCTTTACAATCTCCTTAGCTTGTTGCCATGTAATTGAAAACTCTTTCTTCAAACCTTTGCTATTAACATGATGTTTTTTTATGAAATTCAGAGGCTTGTAGCACACTACCAATCAATAATCGATCAATTTCTGCATTACCTTGTGCTAGAGGACCTGGCAGACCCGTATGGGATCGGATGTGTGTTAAGTACATAGGGCAAGGCCTGTTCCTGATCAAATCTTGAACCTGGATAAACAATGAGGTTAGTTCTGTATCATCAGGTATAAATTCAGCAGTTTCAATATGTAAAATAACTCTTTCTGCATATTGTGAATCAGTGACTATATTAATAGGTTCTTTAAAGTCCCTTAGCACCATAAGAATGGCATATAATTCCGCCTTCTGGACAGAATTATACGGACTTTGTTCCACCTTACCCAAGTCTTCTGATTTGTAACCTGCCTTCCCTGATTTATTGGCATCAGTATAGAATGTTTAGGCTCCAGTTATTGGAGCATCATGGACTATTCAAGGAAGAATCCAAGAAGTTCTCTTTATGAAGTTAAGCCTCTTGCATTTTAGATAGTTGTTATTAATGTCTCCCAAAAAATTAGCACAAGCTCTTTGCCATGGTTCATTATCTTCCCATAATTTCTTTAGTTCATCAGCAGTGAAAGGCACTATAATTTCTACTGGGTCTATGCCTGCTAGTTGACGAAGTCTCAGCTTGCCTTTTATAATTAACTCAGAGACTTTTTCCACATAAGTTTTCAGTTTCTTACTTGGTTTATGTGGTAAAAAGATCCATTCCAAAATAATATCATCTCTCTGCATTAAAATTCCTGTAGGAGAAATTTTTGATGGTAATATGACAAGAATACAATCGAGCTCTGGATTCACCCTGTCCACATGTGCCTGTTGTAATTTTTCCTCAATCACTGTCAGTTCCTTTTCTGCTTCAGCTGTTAATTCTCTGGAACTGTTTAAATCTTTATCACCATCCAAGGTTTTGTTCAAATGAATTATTAGATCAGGTGTTATTCCAATAGCTGGTCGTAGACTGGAAATGTCTCCTAACAGTCTTTGAAAGTCATTAAGAGTCCGTAGGCGATCTCTCCTAATTTGTGCTTTTTGTGTCTTAATTTTTTGCAAACCTATTTTATAACCTGAATAATTAACAGAATCTCCCTTCTGAATCTTTTCAGGAGCGATTTGCAATCCCCATTTAGGTAAAAGTGTCTTTATTTCTTCAAACAGTCTGTTCAAGGTATCCATGTTTGAATCGGATAACAAAATGTCGTCCATGTAATGGTATACTATAGATTTGGGAAATTTCTTGCATATTATTTGCAATGGTTGGTTCACAAAATATTAGCAGAGGGAGGGGCTATTTAACATACCCTGGGGGAGGACGGTCCAGTGGTACCTCCTCGAAGGTTGAGAATTGTTATAAGTAGGCACTGTGAAGGCAAATTTTTCTCTATCTTCTTTTTGCAAAGGTATAGTGAAAAAACAATCCTTTAAATCAATAACTATGAGAGGCCATCCTTTTGGTAATAAAGAGGGCAAAGGAATTCCAGATTGCAGAGGGCCCATAGGTTGAATAACCTTGTTGATGGCCCTGAGATCTGTCACCATTCTCCATTTACCTGATTTTTTCTTAACCACAAATACAGGAGAATTCCAAGGGCTGGTAGATTCTTCTATATGTCCAGCATCTAATTGTTCTTGTACCAGCTGTTCTAAAGCCTATAACTTTTCCTCAGCTAAAGGCCATTGCTTTGTCCATATTGGTTTCTCAGTCAACCATTTTAGAGGCAAGGCTGTTGGTATCTCTGAAGGGACATCAATTGCTTGTTCTTGTACAGCCCGAATGGCCAGTTTTCTCTGTTTGTAATATCTTTTAATATTATTCTCAGAAATATAAGCTCTAGAAGTAGCAGGAATGTTAATTTCGGTATTCCATTGTTGTAATAGGTCACGACCCCATAAATTCATTGTGATATTGGCTACATATGGCCTTAATTTTCCTATTTGTCCCTCTGGCCCTATACATTCAACCCATCTCGTGCTCTGCCTTACTCGAGATAGGGTTCCAATTCCCAGGAGCTGAACATTTACATTCTGAAGAGGCCAATACGGATGCCAAGATTCTGGGGTAATGATATTTACATCAGCACCTGTGTCTAGCAGGCCAGTAATAAAAATGCCATTTACACACACTCTCAGTTTAGGTCTTTGATCATTTATAGAAGTTTGCCAAAACACACGTAACTTATCTTTCTGATCATTATTGCTTGTAACAGTAGGCATGGGGCTTCCTAATTGTCCTGACGAGGCACGTTCTCTGCAGAAACTGGAAATGACTGAACCATGTTTGCCATGGGGGCCTGTGAAGCCCCCCTCTCACATTTCCCGTCTGTACCAGGTTGCCTTGTCTATCTCTTGTAGACCTGCATTCATTTGTCCAATGTCTGCCTTTTCCACATCTTCTACATAAACCTGAAGGCTTAGTCCTTCTATTCCTGTTATTTCTAGAAGATGCATTATTATTATTATTTCTGAAAGATGCATTATTATTATTATTATTTCTGAAAATCCGTTGTCTACAATTCCTTTTCATATGACCCATTTTGCCACAATTAAAACATTTGTTATTCTGGTGTCTCCTTTTACCATTGGAAATTGCTTCTTCTACCCATGCTTCAGTGCCATAATCAAATGTATCAAACTTAGCCAAGGCAGGCAGGGAGGGGTTAATTGCTCTGGTGAGCAGGGGGGGCAGGAAGGGCCTGTGTGGCCGAGTGTGTCTCAGACTCGGCTCTGGGGTCCGAGTCACGAACTAAAAAACAGCACCCAGGAGGGTGCTGTGTTAGCTAGCGGGCTACCCGCTTGAGTTGGGGGCAAAATAGCCCGACGTTGGATGCCAAAATGTAACGGCGTAAACGAATGCAGACAGATTGTAACAATATATATATATATAGCTTTAATGTAGAAATAGACTTACAGAACCACCGTTCCCGCGGAGACCAGGAAAGCAGAAGGGACGGCTGGGAGCATGCTCACCAAATTTATAGGCAAACATTAGCCCCAGGCGAACACGCCCCCCAAGGGGCGGGACTTATCCCTACATTATTTGTATGAATGTTTTGCCTGTGTGTATGTACGCATGTTCACTATGTGTGCCTGGTGCCGACAGAGGCCAGAAGATGGCACCAGATATCCTGAGATTGAAGTTACAAGGGCCCATGAGCCTCATCATGTGGGTGCTGGGAACTGAACCCAGGTCCTCTGCAAGAACAAGTGCTCTTAACTGCTGAGCCTCCACTTTAATAATCTTTAAAAGTAGAAAATGTTATTTTCCTTTGTTATTTCTCCATTTACCTTTCTGAGCATTGCTCCCTTGTGTCTGTAGAGTTGGGGCTTTAGTGACAGGGTCTTCTATAGCCCTGGGTGGTCTTGGCCTTTCTGTTTAGCTGAAGATGACCTTGGGTTCCTCCTCTTCTCTACTCGCGAGCTGGGGCTGCAGAGGTGCCACACCACACCTGGCTGTGTGTTTTTGCATTTCTGTGGATCCAGTGAATGGCTGCAGGGCCTGTTGGATGCCAGGCATGTGTTTCACCACTGTGTTGCACCTTCTAACTCTGTGTCCTTTCCTGCTGTCATAGGGCAGCTTCAGTTATCGTAGTTTCTTTAGTACCTTGAGAATTTATAGCTGGTCCTTACACATTCCTCTTTTCTCAAACTGTTCCTTTTTTTCTACTAACTTTTCCCATATAAATTTCCGAATCTCTGGAGATTATAATCTAGTGCTGCAGGTAGTGGGCCAGGAACTTGTTTTATTTAACATTATTTGTGTGTGTGTGTGTGTGTGTGTGTGTGTGTGTGTGTGTGTGTGTGTGTGGTGCACGTGTAGCGAATGGTCATGCTTGATTGAGCCATCCTCGCAGCTCAGGAATCTATATTATCAACACGTTCTTAGGATTCATCAAGAATTTTTTTTCTTTTTTCTTTTCCAGTTTTTTGAGACAGGTTTTCTCTGTGTAGCCCTGGCTACCCTGGAACTCACTCTATAGACCAGGCTAGTCTTGAGCTCACAGAGATCCACCTGCCTCTGCCTCCCAAGTACTGGGATTATCCACTAGTGCCCGATAAAGAATTTTTCTTTAAGACACAATGTATGGATGGGAAAAGCTCTAACTTAAACCAACTTACATAATATTTATTATTTTTATTAATTTTTTTATTGATTTTTTTTACTGAGCTCTACATTTTTCTCTTCTCTCCTCCCTGCTTCTCTCCTCCCCTTCAGCCCTCTCCCAAGGTCCCCATGCTCCCGGTTTACTCAGGAGATCTTGTCTCTTTCTACTTCCCCATAATATTTATTTTAGGATGTATTTCTGAATTCTAGTTATCAGCTGAGGAAAATTCTTATTTTCTGTTTCATCCAGTTTCTTCCCAAAGCATCGCTTTGTTTGCCTTGCGTTTGGAATGCAGTGTGTTGCAGCTCTGCTGAGTGAGGGCTACGGATGTACAATTCTACCCGTGTCGTTTCTGTCGTAGGCTCCACAAGCGTTTGCTCTATACTCATAATGTGGTTGTTGTTGATCTGCAGGATGCCCAGGAATTCCTTCGCTGTTTGATGGATCTGCTTCATGAGGAGTTGAAGGAGCAGGTCATGGAAATAGAGGAAGACCCTCAAACACTGACCTCTGAGGAAGCAGTGGAGGAGGAGAAGAGCCAGTCGGATGTGGACTTTCAGTCCTGCGAATCTTGCAGCAGCAGTGAGAAAGCGGAGAATGAGAATGGCTCCAAAGGCTTCGCTGAGGACAGCAATGAGACCACGATGCTCATCCAGGATGCCGACGACCTGGAGATGGCCAAGGACTGGCAGAAAGAGAAGATGTGCAACAAGATCAATAAAACAGAGTCTGAAGTAGAACTGGATAAAGATAGAGACACTGTATGTGACGCAGTTGACCTGAACAGCCAGGAGACTGTCAAAGTGCAGATACATGGCAGAGCTTCAGGTGACAAGTTAATAATCAGATTGTGAGATAATAGTATTTCCTGAGCAGGGGGAGAGTGCTTACCTAACTGTCACTTTTGAAACAACTCGTTTGTTTATTTTTAGGCAGGATCTCAGTGTGTACCCCTGGCTGGCCTGGGACTTACTGTGTAGTCCAGGTTATCCTTAAACACATCCACCTACCTCTTGAATGCTGAGACTAAAAGGGAGTGCTATCATGCCTTACTTTGGGGATCTTTAGCTAATAGACTTGAAGTTTAATGCTGTCCATTTTAAGTGTTGAAATCATAAAATTATGAAACTAAAAGTAAGATAATTTTGTGGATCATTTACTTAGGAATTCATTTTTTTTAAAAGCAAGGGCTCATCAGAATTCCTTTATATGGTTACACAGTAATCTAAAAAATTAGTCCCCTTGGAATTATCTCTTTTATTTCTGTTGCCATCCTGGCAAAAAGAAAAACTTTTCTTTTCCTTTCTTGCCAGATAAGGGCATCAGATCCCGCTACAGATGGTTGTGAGCCACCATGTGGTTGCTGGGAATTGAACTCAGGACTCTGAAAGGGCAGCCACTGCTCTTAACTGCTGAGCCATCTCTCCAGTGCCCAACTTAAATTTTCTAATCATGCATGTTACTGCATTCCAATAGTTATCACTGTAGACATAGCCAATATGTACATGAACTTTGTTAGGATATATTATATCATGATATTGGACAGTGTTCCTTTGAGAAAGGGCAAATACCCAACTGAAGGAAAGTAGTTTAGTTGCTTTATATACCATATTTATCTCTTTATACCTTGATGTGGCATTGGCTAATCTAAATTCTGTAAACTTAGATGATTAGGAAATCAGATGATGTGACTCAGTGGTGAAGAAGTAACACAAAGTTCATCTCTGTAGCAGCTGGAGAGGACTAGTAAGCAGTTCCAAGTATCGGAGTGCATTGAAGGTCTTTCTTGAACAGCGTTTCCTTAGCGTGGGAATACTGCCTTGTGCCTTCTAGCTGGGAAACCCAGGAGTGCTTAGACTCTTTACAGACTCGCTGTGGGTAGAAGTTCTCCAGTCAGTTAATGCCTGAATGTCAGTTCTTATAACCAGACTTCCTGTCAAAAGCCAAAGGGAAGCATAATTCAGGGACAGACTGCTCCTTTATTGCTGGTGTCTAGGTTTATTCTTAACACAGTAACTAGATAATGCACTAAAGTAGGTCTGACCATTTTATGTTTTAGATCCTGGGGGGAAAACTATGACCAAGATTGTGTAGTGCACAGGACCTGAACAGAAACGCTCACTACCCTCTGAAACCTTTCTGCTTCTTTTTAGGAAGTCCAGAACAAGGCTTTCACCACTAACATTTTGCTGTCTTCTTTAGTCATAGTTGACGTGTTTTATTATTATTATTATTATTAAATTTATATTTTTTGTGAATGAGTGTTTTGGCTACATGTATGCACGTGTACTACATGTATGCCTGGTGTGCAGTGAAGCCAGAAGAGGTTGTCAGATTCCCTCGGACTGGAGTGATGGATGGTTTTAAGTTACCGCCATTTGGATTCTGGGAACTGAACCTGGATTCTCTGCAAGAGCAGTAAGTGCTCTTACTGCTGAGCCTCTCTCCAGCCCGTGGTTGATATCTTCATTGACAGCTTTCCCTCTGCCTCTCTGTTTGCACAGTCATTCAACACAGTTCCTTGTGTTGGGAGATAGATATGCTAGGCACTAAGACTCTAGCAACACACTGTCAGAGTAGCAGCCGCAAGATCTCCTTGCTTGGTGCCTCATATAGTTAATTTCCAAAGAGATAGTGTCCTGAGAGTTATGTCTCATTTTCATTACTGTAAAAAATAAATATGATTAACTTATACCTGAATTTCTTTTTAAAAAGATTGTTTATGTGTATATGTGTTTGCACCACATGTGTGCAGGATCCCACAGAGGCCAGAACTGGGCATATGATCTCTTGGAACTGAACTTACAGGCAGTTGTGAGCTGCCATGTAGGTGCTGGGAACCGAACCTCTGTCCTCTGTAAGAGCAGTAAGCACTTGTATTCACTGAGCCACTTCTCTAGCTCCCAATGCCTAAGTTTCTTGTTTGGTTTTCATTACTGAGTTTATTTGGGACAATAGTCTTTTCTCTCACTTAAACAATCCTTGGGCTGAGGGAGCATGGGTCAGTGGTGGAACATTTGCTTAGCATTTTTTGAGGTCTTGGGTTACTTTCCCAGCACAGTGAAAAAAATAAATAAATAAAAACAACGTGGGTGGAGCTACCAAGATGGGTGGCTCACAGTTGTCTGTATCTCCAGCTCTCCTGGCGTCCAGTGGCATTTACACTCAAATGTATGTATTCACACAGAGACACAGGCACACAAAATTTGAAGAAATGTCTTACAAAGACTTAGGAAGCAGACATGGCAGTACATGCGTTTAGTCCCAGCTTTTGTGAGGTAAAGGTGAAGGGTCAGGTGGAATATGACCTCATCCCTGGCTTTGTAGAGTAGCCAGCCCGAGCAACATGAGACCTGTGTTAAGAAAAGAAATGATTCCTTTTGTAATTCGTGGGTAGATTTTTAGAAATTTTACTAAATTTGGGAAGTGTGATTGTCTTTGGTTTTGTATCACACTACTTGCTGCTGATTGACTATAGCAGTACTGTGTTAGACGTTAATTGAATACCTAGGTGGGAAAATCACTGTTACTTTGCTTAGCAAACACTTTGTTAGTATTTCACTTGGCATTTGTTAACATAGACTGTCTTCAGTATATCAAATTGAGTCTTTCCATTAGTTAGCATTATTGCCCACATGGAATAAAACTGCTTAATAGTTTTATTTATAATTTTAATTGAAGATAATAATAAAAATTTAAATATTACAGAATATATCACTGACGTCCATTTGAATGACCTGTCCACATCACAGAGTCTTCCATCCAACGAAAGCGTTAATACACGTTTATCAGCAAGCCCGCCTAAGTCAGGCAACCTGTGGCCGGGACTGACACCTCCACACAAAAAAGGTAAGAGAATTCCCTCACTCCAGTTCCTCAGTTTAAACTGCTGATTCCGATGTTGGTAGAGGAATATGAAATATGTGATCTCTTAAAGTTGATAGAATTACACAACCACCATTAGAATTTTTTATCTGTGGTTCTCTGAATTAAACCTTTCTCTTAAAGATTAATAGTGCATTTTAATATTGTATGTGCATAAGTCTTTTCCTGCATGTGTGCATGTGCACCACGTGTGTCCCTGGGCACGGAGGTGAGAAGAGGGCATCTGCTCACCTGACGCTGAAACGTACAGTTACGAGCCATTATCTGAGTGCTGGGAACCAAGCCTGGGTCCCCTGTAAGAGCATCAAGTGCGCGTAACTGCTGAGCCTTCCCAGTCCTCTTAAGTCACCTTTTCTGTGCCTTTTAACCCATTCTGTCCTACAATTTCTAATCAGGTTATCGCCCTCCCTCAAGGCCGATGGACCCCTAACGCCTGCCACTCCTGTTGTCCCCTTTCCCAGAATGCCCTGTAAATGATACTACACAGTAGGTAGGCTTAGGAAATAGCCTTAAAAAAATGTAGCATAATGTATTTAAGAATTGACTGCATTATTTTATATCTGAATATTTTTTCCCTACCAAGTCACGTTTCAATTGTAACCCCAAACCTCTGTTTATTCCTCATCAAGGGATTTTTGAATTGTTTACAACTTTTGGTAATTATGAACAATACCACTGTAGATACTTGTGTATAGTTTTTATATGATCCTTAAGTTTTTGTTTGTTAGAGATAAGGTCTGAGGATTGTATTTCCTGGGTTTTATGCTCATTTTATACTCAGTGCTATACTTAGCTGCCCGTCTTCCTGAGTGTCTGTACCATTCTGCACTGCCACCTGCTTTCTATCAGAATGTTAGCATTATAAAGTGTTAAACTATAAAACTAAGAGAGAGCCCCATGTGGTAGTGCATGCCTTTAGTCCCAGCACTCGGAGGAAGGTTGATCTCCGTGGATTCGAATCCGAGGACAGCATGATCTAAATAGGGGAGTCTAGAGCACTCAGGGCTACATAACAAAAACCCAAACAAACAAACAAGCGAACAAAAAACATAGTTGAAGGTCTTAGAGACATCTTTTTTTTAAAAAAATATTTATTATATATACAATGTTCTGTCTGTCTGTATGCCTGACCACTGAGCTATCTCTCCAGCCCTTAGAGACATTCTTACAGACATGAAAACACGGGCCAGCGAGGTGGGCCAGTGGATCACAGTCTCGCTGTATAATCATGGCAACCGCAGTTTGATTCACAGAACCCACAATAAAGGGAAGAACTGACTTCCCTGAGTTGTCTTCTGATCTCCATACTTCACCTGCATCTACTCTGCCCCCACATACAAAACAAAAACCACCATCTAGGGCTGGGGAGATGGCTCAGCCGTTAAGAGCACTGCCTGCTCTTCCAAAGGACCTGAGTTCAATTCCCAGCAACCACATGGTGGCTCACAACCATCTGTAATGAGATCTGGTGCCCTCTTCTGGCCTGCAGGCATACAGACAGAATATTGTATATATAAGAAATAAATATTTAAAAAAAAAAACAAAACCACCATCTATGAAAGAACTAAAAAGTCTTGGCAAAGGACCTTGTTAAGATTTTTTAAAAAGGGGAGCATAAGATTAGAAAGAGATATTTGTAGGCTGAAAAAGAACCTGTATCCAGAAGAATGTGTATAACTGACCTCACTAACAGAATCCTTTTTTCATATGAGCCCCAGTGCAAAACAAGCAAGTACAGTTGGGACTGTTCTGAAGGGATGCTGCTCAGGCTAGGCCCTCCTGTTTCATCCTTACATTTTACCCTGGCTCTCCCATCTTCGTCTCCTTCCTCTGACTTGAGCATAGATATCCCAGTGATGGGGGCTAACTCCTTATTTTGCATATGGAACAAATGAGTAAACTATTATGCTGTTTAATATTAACTAATTTCAGATTGTTTTCATATTCCCCTATTTACATTTTATGTGGCCAAGAATCATAAATACTTTAAAGACAGCTTAAGCCTTATTTGATTTTCGATTGGCTTCTTTAAGTAGTGATTTTTTTAAAAATGTATTTTTACTATTATTCATGTATATGTGTTTTTCTGTGTATACATGCTATATGTGTTTGGATACTTATGGAAGCTGGAAGCGGATATAGGATCCCCTGGTGCTAAAATTGCAAGTAGATGCCTTATGTAGGTGCTGGTCCTCTGGAAGAGCACAGTGAGCCATCTCTTCAGCCCTAAAGTAATGCTCTTGGATGGCATTTTCAATTTTTCTTTAGTATAGTAATTAAAATTTTTCTTTATGTGTGTTTGTGTGCGTGTGTGTCTATGCACGTACCACAGCATACTTTAGAGGTCAGAGGACATCTTGTTCATTTTCTCCTTAGATCATGTGGGTCTTGAGGGTCAAACTCAGGTCTGAGGCCATACAGGAAGCATTTCTACCTGCTGAGCATCTTGCAGGCTGAGTAACTTCTACTGTTGAAAGATTCTAAAAATGCTGGAGGGCCCAGTGGCTAAGATTGTATATAGGGTTCAGGACCCAACAGTTAATTCGGGTAGCTGTCAACTGCTTCTGACTCCAGCTCAGGAAATCCAGTGTCCTCTTCTGGCTTCCATGGGCACCCGCATGTACATACACACTGACATAGTATACACATTCATAAATAAATAACCCTTAGAAAGGAAGAGATTCTCGAGGAAGCCAGGCGTGGCAGCGGGTGTGGCAGCGGCCGTGGCAGCACTCTCCAACCCTGTGTCAGGCAGTGGAAGCCAGGGATCCAGGATTCAGGGTCAGTCGTAGTGTCATAGGGAATTTGAGGCCAATCTATACTACATAAGATCCTGTCTCAAAAAACAAAATCCAAGACAATGCAAAAATATTTTAGAGAAAAATATTCAAGGAACTAATAGTTCTTTTTATGTTCTTTTAATTCTAGCTCAGTCTGCATCTCCAAAGAGAAAAAAGCAGCATAAGAAATACAGAAGTGTCATTTCTGACATATTTGATGGAACAATCATTAGTTCAGTACAGTGTCTGACGTGCGACAGGGTGAGTAGGAGGGAACCGTAGCACACAGCATATTCCCGTCAAATGGCTTTAAGAATCTGAAGAAGTCAAAGAGTTAAATTGCCATTGCAGACCATGCATACATGTCTGGTGTGTGTCAGTCATAGATGGGAGGGATGAGACAAGTCCTTTGGAAAGGACCTTAGCTCTCGGTCTCTTTTGGTTGCATAGAAAGGTGAGAAGTTGCTTGGCAACAAGGTAGTTAACAGTGCTTGTTCTCTGAAGGCTGATGAAATTAGGTGTGTCTGGAAACGGTTGTGTTCACAAGGAAAGGCAATAAGTGTGTCTTACATTTGGTTTTGTAGGCAGCTTGTAAAGACATAGGTGCTTCATTAATAAAGATAATTCCAGATTCACAAACACAAGAAAAAAAACTGACAGACATCCGTGCCTGAAACATAAATTAAAATTATTGTGAGGGTTTGACTAACACCTGCTCTTTGGAAATTCTTCGTTCTCACTTCAGTGCGGGGTGTGTATGGTTGATGAATGAAATACTGTCTCAGAAGCAAGAGAAATAAGGTTTCCGTTATTGTGTCGGAATGTTTTTTTAAAAAATATTTATTTTATTTATTTATTATGTATACAATATTCTGTCTGTGTGTATGCCTACAGGCCGGAAGAGGGCACCAGACCTCTTTACAGATGGTTGTGAGCCACCATGTGGTTGCCGGGAATTGAACTCAGGACCTTTGGAAGAGCAGGCAGTGCTCTTAACCTCTGAGCCATCTCTCCAGCCCCTTGTGTCGGAATGTTAAGTCAAATGGAAGGTGTTGAGAAGGGCCATCTTACATAGACAGTGTATTACCCAGGTGTTTTTACTTGTGGTGTGTGGGTAGTGCTGCAGCTAAGGACGGACTGTATGTGACTGTCATATAGTGAGAGCCTGTCTCCAAAGGCATTGTCGTCATCTAAGTGTGTGTATTTACACTCCATGGTCGCCTGAAGCCGTGTATCTCCCATGGTTCATCCCTGCTGTTAATGCTGGTCCATGGCAGGGCTGGTTTTCTCTTCACCCTCTTTTAAACAACATTTAAGACTATTTTCAGCCTGCAGTTTCTGTACTTGGGAGGCTGAGGCAAGAGAATGACTTGACAGCATTTGAGAACCTCATGGGTCATAAAACATATAATAAAACCCAGGCCTGCATGTCCCCCTTCCCAACGCTCAAAGAATCTGCGTGCCAGTCTTCAGTAGCCAGGTGGCTGGATTTGCTGTGCTTTTTAACACTGTGACATCTATGATCCATAGATAGAAATACCAGTGGCTTATATGAAGATTACATTTGAAACAGCACCTGGTACAAAGCAAGCCAAGCTCTTTTCTCTCTGTAGCATTCTAAAAGCAATATGCTTGTTGTTTATATTTGCTTATTATAATAACTTGTTTTCATCTTTGGAAGAAATCTAATCTTATAAATAATTGTGCTGGGTTCTTTCCATCCATTAAAACCAAACACTTGCAGGTGTCTGTAACCCTCGAGACCTTTCAGGATCTGTCCTTGCCGATTCCTGGCAAGGAAGACCTGGCCAAGCTGCACTCCTCCAGCCACCCCACCATAGTCAAAGCAGGCTCGTGTGGTGAAGCGTATGCGCCACAGGGCTGGATAGCTTTCTTCATGGAGTATGTGAAGAGGTGTGTATTTGTTTTCTTTGCCTTGACTGATTGTTGGCTGCTGCTTCTGCTGTACTAGCAGAACACTTCCTTTTTCTTCTTCAATGATGTTTCAGGTTTGTTGTCTCATGTGTCCCTAGCTGGTTTTGGGGTCCAGTAGTAACCTTGCAAGATTGTCTTGCTGCCTTCTTCGCCAGAGATGAACTTAAAGGTAAGAACTGTAATCACGTTTGTGGCTGGTTTTGTAGGGAAGCTAAGGCTGAGGTTTTGGGCAGCTTCAGCAGGACTTGCTTGTATGTGCATGGGGGACCTTCCACAGCAGTGGAGATGCAATGAGAATTTATATACATTTCTCTAATACAAATGACAGACTTTGAAGTTCTGTGGTTCAGAGAAGGGAGAACTTATGAAGACAAGGGATGTCAGATGTGTCTTGAGTTGTTTTTACATCTTCAGCTTCTCTGAAGGTCCTCCATTTTTCTTGTGTGTTGAGCATCATGCTTGGACATATCACATATACAGCAGATGTCAGTCTGGGCATAGCACAGACTACCAGTAAATTCTGTTCAGTGAATAAAAGCAGAGACTGTTTCCTGAGTTAGTGTGTCAGACTGAGAGGAGAGGGAGGGTGGTAATGGTAGGGAAATGAGCATAGCGAGTTCACTGTTGCTGTGCTGTGAAGTCCACGTTGGGCACATCTGGGAACTGAGAGGAGTTTGCTGCAGTTAGATAGTGACTAGGTCTGCTCTGTTTGCAGGTGACAATATGTACAGTTGTGAAAAGTGCAAAAAGTAAGTAACATTGCTTTTGGCTTTGTATTTTGTATTTTTCTTGGTTATCTGAACTGGGCACATTGGAGTTATACTTGATGCTATGTCTAGAAAATTCTAGGCCAGAAAGCCTTCCTCCAAAAATAAGAGACTGGTTATTTTAATAAAATACGTTTAAGGTAAATCTTTAAGTAGTCTGATGTAAGATGCTATTAAATGTATGGATTTGATGAATGAAGTTAAGTTTGTGAGTTTGCATTAACTATATTATAAAACAAAGTGACTCTTTTGAATTGCCATGGTAACTGGTGTCATGCAAGAAGGTTTGCTATTATGGGGCAGAACAACAGGAGGGCTAAGTCTCATTTTGTTCATATCTGCTACCAGCTTCCTTTTCTGTCTTGTAATAATTTTGACTTTTAAAAACCCTTTTTTGGACTGGGTGTGGTGGTACTCACCTTTTGATTCCAACACAAGGACCTACCAGCTTGGTCTAGGTAGTGTGTTCTAAGCCAGCCAGAAGTTAACAACTACAGAAAACAAAGTAAACACCTCTTGATGATGTCAGAAAATGTGAGTAGAAGTTTGATAAAGAAAGACAAGTAATTTTGGTGTAGAGAGAATTGGAAAAATTTTCTGAATCTCTATAATAGGCAAAAGGAACTCCTAAGAAAAGCTGGAATCTTTATTTTTAATTTTTATTTTATGTGTATGACTACTATGCCTGCATGTGCGTATGTGCAGCAAGTATGTGCCCAGTGCCCATGGAGGTCACAGGGGGGCACTGTATCCCTGAAATTGGAATGGGGTGCTGGGAACTGAACCCCCGTCTCCTGCAAGAGCAGCACATGCTCTTAACTGCTGAGCACCTCTCCAGCCCCTCCAGCTAGAGTCTTCACAGACGGAGAAGCTGCTGCAGCCACAGCGGATGTCAGCCTGCAGCTGTTGGAGTACAGCATTGCTAGCCAGTCATGCAACCACGAACGGATCGATCCCTCTCTCACCACGCAGAAAGGGCTGTGCCTAGTTTTACAGCTGAAAAGAAGCTGAGTCTAGGAAGGTATCTTCCCATGAAGCCAGACACGCCAGCTAGAGGAAACAGCAGTGAGGGGAAGAACCAGTGTTCGCCCCAGATCCCCAGTGCAGATCGGACAAGTGGTCATTGATATTGGTTAATTATTATAATCTTTGGCTCAAAATTTTCTCCAATATTTAAGAGTAAAGGTTTCTAGTCGTAAGTGTGATATTTATGTATTATGTCATGGGCCTGATGTGGTAATGCACGCCTTTAATCCCAGCTCTTAGGAAGCAGAGGCAGGTGGATCTCTGTCAGTTTGAGGCCAGCCTGGTCTACAGAGTGAGTTACAGGAATGCCAGGGCTATATAGAGAGAACCTGTCTCAAAACACCTGAAATGAAAACAGATAATAAAGATTTTCAAGCCAGGTGTGTGGTAAATGCTGGTATTTTAGCACTGAGATAGGAGGATTATAAATGTGAGACTTTGTCTCTAAAACAAGATAAAAAGAATAACTATATGGCCCTGAACTACTGATCTCGAAGAGCTGGAGTTTGCACTGTGCAGTATCTGCATGTTATAAAAGTGTAGACAGTGTACCACTTCCGTGCTGTGCTTTTAAAAGCAGGAGCTCATGTATCCCAGGCTGCCTTCAAGCTTCTTAATGGAGCCGCAGGCTGACCCAGAGTGTCTGATTTTCCTGCTCTACCTCGCAAGTACTGAAACTATAGGCATGCGCTCCCCCGCATGACCTGTGTAGTGCTGTGGATGGAACCTGAGGTCTGTGTGTGCTAGGCGAGCATGCCACATAGCTAGTCTCTGATGGAACCTGGGGTCTGTGCGTGCTAGGCAAGTCAAAGCATTGCACAGTGATTTTTAGCTCTTTATTACTATCTTGGTATAAGTTATTTTTTATGATAAGGGGCATTTTATTGTTAGAGTATTTAGTGTATAAATATGTACATAACTCGGGATATGCTACTCTGATAACTTTATTTCTTGACATTTTCTGCAAGATTTTTGTGGTCCACTTGAATGTAATAAATGTTTTGTAGATTTATCATGTTTTTTTTTTCTTTAGGTTGAGGAATGGAGTAAAGTTTTGTAAAGTACAGAAGTTTCCTGAGGTATGACTTCTTTTTTACTCATTCATAAAATGTGGTCATGCATTAACGTCACACACTGTAGTAACTCGGCATGGCTGAAGCATTATGCATACCCTTAGGATTCATGTTAGGAGGCTGGGTTAAATATATGAGCACCTTTTAAGAGTGTGCTGCTGAACATGTCACCAGACATTGCGGGGTACACTAATACCCCTTCACAGTGTGCTGCTGAACATGTCACCAGACATTGCGGGGTACACTAATACGCCTTCACAGTGTGCTCCTGAACATGTCACCAGACATTGCGGGGTACACTAATACCCCTTCACTGTGTACTGCTGAACATGTCACCAGACATTGCGGGGTACACTAATACCCCTTCACAGTGTGCTCCTGAACATGTCACCAGACATTGCGGGGTACACTAACACCCCTTCACAGTGTGCTCCTGAACATGTCACCAGACATTGCGGGGTACACTAACACCCCTTCACAGTGTGCTCCTGAACATGTCACCAGACATTGCGGGGTCTTATAGTTCTGAAGTGTACAGTCAGGAACCAGTAGCACTGAACTTGGGAAGAGGAGCCCTGCCCACTCTGTCACACTGAAATTATGTCTGGAATCATGTTAGAATTCAGGATGATATTTATCATTCCTACTTTGATTATGTAAAAACTTCAGAGACTCTTATTGAGAATATAAGATGAGACAGGTGCGGTGGTTCTGCAAATATCTCGAGTTTTAGGCCAGCCTGGGTCTATATAGCAATTAACTTCCAGGCCAGTCAGGACTACACGGGACCACGAGGGGTGCACCCACCCACTGAGACAGTGGAGCTGATCTACTGGGAGCTCACCAAGGCCAGCTGGAATGTGACTGAAAAAGCATGGGTGAAAACTGGACTCTCTGAACATGGCGAACAATGAGGGCTGATGAGAAGCCAAGGACAATGGCACGGGGTTTTGATCCTACGCAATGTGCTGGCTTTGTGGGAGCCTAGCCAGTTTGGATGTTCACCTTCCTAGATATGGACAGAGCGGGGAGGACCTAGGACTTACCACAGGGCAGGGAACCCTGACTGCTCTTTGGACTGGAGAGGGAGGGGGAGAAGAGTGGGAGGAGGGGGAGAAGGGTGGGAGGAGGGGGAGAAGAGTGGGAGGAGGGGGAGGGAAATGGGAGGCTGGGAGGAGGTGGAAACTTGTTTTTTTTTCTTCCTTTTCTCAATAAAAAAAAATACAAAGAAAAAAAATAAAGATTGATTGCAAATGAAAAAAAAATAAAAATGGAAGAAAAAAATCCAAAACCAAAATACATTATTTAAAAAATACATTTAAATGACTCTAATTGTATGTGATTAACTGCCTCATTTCCTTTTTTATAACGCAGAACTTCATTGTCCTTCTTAGCACTTGTAAACGTTCCTAACCATTTGGATGTGGGTTGTTCTTTCTTTAGATCTTGTGTATTCACCTTAAGAGGTTTCGGCATGAGCTGATGTTCTCTACTAAAATCAGCACCCATGTCTCCTTCCCTTTGGAAGGCCTGGACCTTCAGCCATTTCTTGCAAAGGATAGCCCGGCGCAGATTGTGACCTACGACCTCCTGTCAGTCATCTGTCATCATGGGACTGCAAGCAGTAAGTACAAAGGCTTGACATTTGTTTTTGATTAAAAACACGTATCTACGTTGATTGCTTAAATAAGCCCCACTTGACCAAAGGAAGAAAAATTTAAAAACAGATTTTAGTCCTTATTATTAGAAAAACAACAGACTTAACCCAAGTGAATAATAACCATTTAGGAAAATGGCTGTAGTGGCACATGCCTATCATTGCCATACTCCAGGGCTAAGGCAGGATTAGGAATTCAATACCAAAAAAAAAAAGGTCAGGTACCAGGAATACAGGTTAAGTATCTAGCTTGATTTTATTGGTAAACATTGAATGCCTGCTAAGTTCAAGACCAGCCTGGGTAGCAGAGACTTTCAAAGAACTCCTCACATTTAAGGTGATTGTGATGTTAATTGCCCTAATTATATCTTCTTCCCCATAAATATGTACAATTATTATGTGTCAGAAGAGGCATTTGAGACATTAAATTTAAAACTAAATATTTTCCCTAGACTATTCGGAATAGCAATTATAAGGTAGCAGCTTTAACAGGGTGGGCTTCGTACAAGGTTTTCAGGGCTACATGGTCTAGGGCAAGTGTGGTGGAACACACTGTGTTCTTAGCACTTGGGAAGCTGAGGTGGGAGGATTGTCAGTTCACGACCAGCCTGGGCTACAATAGTGAGGCGTTATCTCACAACAAAAATAAAAGGCTAAAAGTCTGGTGCTTCCTGTCTTCTGGAGTGCTGAGCGCAGTCTGACCCAGTAAGGCTACAGATGCTGTGTAGGTGTGACACATAGACCCTAACAGGCGCTTTTCCTTGCTACCCAGGTGGGCACTACATCGCTTACTGCCGCAACAATTTAAATAACCTGTGGTATGAGTTCGATGACCAGAGCGTCACTGAGGTCTCCGAGTCCACCGTGCAGAATGCCGAGGCCTACGTCCTTTTCTACAGGTGATGGGACTGTCATGTCATGGTGAAGAAAGGACATCTCTGTAGGACCCGCACTTCTGACAATGACAAATGTGCTCTTACGAGTAGGAGAAGGAAGCTGCTCATAGATGACCCCCTGTTCAGAAAACTAAGAATTCATAGACAGGCAAAGGGATATATTTTGTTTTAGAAAGATTTTTGTTTGTTTTTAAGCGTTTATTTTTTTAGAGGTTCACTTGAGTTTATTTTATGTATATAGGTATTTTGTATGTTTGTAAGTCTGTGCACCACATGTGTGTCTGCTGCCAGAGGAGGTCATAAGAGGGCATCAGCTCCCCTGGAACTGGAGTTACAGGTGGCTGTGAGCCACCATGTAGGTTCTGCATATCTAACCCAGGTCCTCTGCAAGAACAGCAAGCTGTTGAGCTATCTCTCCAGCCCCTCATTTCTTTCTTTAGCATTTATTTATTTATGTGTATGTGCATGTTTGTTGCTGCGTGTCTGCACTGAAGCTTGTTGTGGAGGTCAGAGAACTGTTGGGTTCTGGGCATTGAACTCCTCTGATTTGCTGGCAGGCACCCTTACCCCCTGAGCATCTCACTGGCCCAGGATTAGTTTGTTCATTTAAAGTATATAAAGTCAGAATTAAATACCAAATTTCTTCTCTAAATATCCTGTAATAAAAAAGGTATTACTATAAAAATCTTTGATATATTTCAGCATCTTATAAAAGGAAATGCTAGATACTGGAACAGGAACCAAGAATGCAGCTCAGCCCTCCGACTTGATCTTACTAACACTGAATGTCTACCTTGTACCAGGGGTTACATAGATACCCATAGTTAAGATTCAGTGCTGACCCTCAGGGTAATGTATAATGTATTGAGCTGTGGGACAAAGACTATTTCTCTTGAAATGCTTTAGGGACTGATCAGATCTGTAGTGCAGTATGTATCTTAAGTCTGATAGTGAAGAGCCGCACTGCCTGTGTAATGTGGTAAAACGTGTATTAACTTCAGTGAATCTCTGTCCTCCACAGGAAGAGCAGTGAAGAGGCCCAAAAGGAGAGGCGGAGGATATCGAATCTGCTGAACATAATGGAGCCTAGTCTCCTTCAGTTTTACATATCTCGACAGTGGTTAAATAAATTTAAGACCTTTGCTGAACCTGGCCCTATCTCAAATAATGACTTTCTCTGCATTCATGGAGGTAAGGAGTGTTGTTATGTAAACAGTGGTAGAGGGTCACTGTTAAATCCTTTGCAAATTAATAAAGAGCCATGAATTTCCTTCCCTCACATCCCCATCTGGACCTGAGTGTATTTGGTTCCTTATGGTTCAGAAATAGGCCCTGTGTGAAACCTAACGCTAGAGCTCAGAATGCCAGAGACTGTCCCATGTTGTGAAAGCTTTAATTTCGAGCTAGAGTCAGATACTTGGGTGGCTAATTACGGTCGAGTGAGCCCTCTTTATGCACGTCTCCTGGGAGGGCCGTTCCTGGGCAGTGTGGTTCTTACCTGTCTGTCTCTCGTGAATAGGTGGCTTTCTAGAGTGTGAAGCATAATTGGGATTTGTTATCTGTAACGTACGCCCTGTGATGGATGTGCTGTTAACTGTCTGTTCCTGCAGTAATAAAGACCTTTCTGTGGACGCTTGCACTGACCTTTATGGTCCGAGACTTGCTGTTGTTAATTATTTTTGTAATGAAAATATGGGGGTGGGAATATCCTGTATTTTATATAGAGACATAAAGTTGCATTATTTCTGAGTCTAATGATGCCAGTTAGTGATTGAACACGTGCTTGGTTTGCTCAGGGTCCTAGCCTCAAACCCTAGTGCTGCCAAATAAATAAATAATTCTGAATGTTTATTTGAAGGCATATGCTATGCTCATCTTTAGGAAGCATAGTTACCAAAAATGTTTTTTACTTACATTTTTTATAAGGAGAGATTTAAGAACAGTGATTGAAAGCCAGGTATGGTTGTATACTCCTGTAATCCCACTATTTGAGAGTCTGAGGCAGAAGAATTTCTGTGAGTTTGAGGCCAGGCTGGGCTACAGAGTAAATCCCTGGCTCAAAAAAAAAAAAAAAAAAAAGGATTGGCCAGTCACCATTAAACATGACCTTACTGATAGGCCATGCTTTGTTGACTCCCGTGGGAGGCGTTACCCCTTCTGAATGGAGCTGGATGAGGAGTGGATGGAGGGGGTAGGCAGAAGGGAGGTGGGGGGAGGAAAGGGGAGGAGAAACTGTGGTTGGTATGTTAAATAAATAAGTAAATGGATAAATAAATAAATAAATGAAAATGACTTTATGTGCTGGGTGGTGATGATGCACCCCTTTAATCCCAGCATTCTGCAGGCAGAAGCAGGTCTCTGTGAGTTCGAGGCCAGCCTGGTCTACAGAGCGAGTTCCAGGACAGCCAGTGCTGTTACACAGAGAAACTTGGTCTCAAAAAACCAAAACCAACCAAACAAAGGCTTTTTGTGTGGGAGTGTTTGCTTTACTTGAGTAAACTTTTGATTTAGTCTCTAGCACTGCAAAAGTTAGTTATTGAAAGTCATATAAAGAAATTAAATTTTTTTTTTTTTTGGTTTTTCGAGACATGGTTTCTCTGTGGCTTTGGAGCCTGTCCTGGAACTAGCTCTGTAGACCAGGCTGGTCTCGAACTCACAGAGATCTGCCTGCCTCTGCCTCCCGAGTGCTGGGATTAAAGGCGTGCGCCACCATCGCGTGGCTTAAAAAGTAAAAATTAAGTATACTTGTTAACTATGTTTTTTAGGTATTCCTCCACGAAAAGCTAGTTACATTGAAGACTTAGTTTTGATGCTGCCTCAGAACATTTGGGATAACCTCTATAGCAGGTTTGTTGTTGAATTCAACAGTATGGTGTCGTAAAGCAAGTGAGAGCAGTTACAGAAGGGTTGGGTTCTGTCACAGCTGCCCAGTGTGTTGTGTTATTTGATGCCTAGGAAGAACATTCCTTTTCTTAATTTAGTCACTCTAAAGTATTAGTAGGAAGACTTAGTTTGTGAGGCCTTAGTCTAAATAATGGTGATTTTATGATTATCTATAGATATGTTGTAGTATATTTTGTACGTTAAAGGATGATACATCTCCCCAATACCAAAATTTCTCATAGTTGTACACTATGCTACTAATATTGGATATCTTCCCAAATTATAAAGTTTTTAAATGTTATTTCCATTCTAAGCATTTTAAATTAAATATTAAAATGCACTCATTAAGTGCTTTTAACTCAAGCATGGGAAGACTTCATTTGATTAAAATTTGCTTGCATAACTATGAATATTTTGTGCTAATCTTTGAACCCCCCCCCCTTTTTTTTTTAAAGATTTATTTATTTTATTATGTATACAACATTCCTTCTATGTATGCTCGCATGCCAGAAGAGGGCACCAGATATCATTACAGATGGTTGTGAGCCACCATGTGGTTGCTGGGAATTGAACTCAGGACCTCTGGAAGAGCAGTCAGTGCTCTTAACCTCTAAGCCATCTCTCCAGCCCCATCTTTGAACCCTTTAATACTGTAGCAGAGGCAGCTGTAAGGGCAAGATGAAAGGTAGATAAAGCAGGGTAGGTGTCACATGGACAGTGCTGTTTGCCCTGGGACACATACAGTGGAGTTTGTAATGTGATTTTTTTTTATATTCCTTTGAGAATTTTCCTATAGGATTTATTCTTTAAATTTTTTATTTTTTTAAAGTAATTCTGTGAATGTGTGCTATGCTATGTAATGTATGCATGCATGCATGCTATGGAGCACGGGTGGAGACCTGAGGGCAGCTGGAGGGAGACAGTGCTTTGAGTCCTTCATAGGGTCTTGAGGAACAAACTCAGAACTTATTTTAAGACCCACTGCACCATCTTGCCAGCCCCAGGACTTATTTGTAACTGGCAATTTAAACACTGATTAAAAAGCTAGCAGCAGGGCTGGAGAGATGGCTCAGCGGTTAAGAGCACTGACTGTTCTTCCAAAGGTCGGGAGTTCAATTCCCAGCAACCACATGGTGACTCACAACCATCTGTAATGAGGTCTGGTGCCCTCTTCGGGCCTGCAGGCATACACACAGACAGAATATTGTATACATAATAAATAAATATTTAAAAAACAAAAAGCTAGCAGCAGTGTCCTCGAGCACGGGCCTTCTGCAGTTGTGACCTGCGCTCTCTGTGTCTAGGTATGGAGGAGGACCCGCAGTCAACCACCTGTACATCTGTCACACCTGCCAGATCGAGGCTGAGAAGATTGAGAAACGAAGAAAAACTGAACTGGAAATTTTTATTCGGGTAAAGATGTAACACTTTCAAATTGTAAGCTATGTAAGCTAGAGATGGCCAGCCTGCAGTCGCGGTGAGAGAGCCGCAGTGGGCGTCAGGTCCTGCCTGCGCGGCTGTGACAGCCTTGCTCGGTTCTCCACAGTTCTGCTTCTCGTCTTCCTGTGGGCGCATTTCTGTTTCCTGTGCATTTGCCATGGCAAGAAGTTTTACTTCCCAAATTGTATGTTCTCTCATTAGAGTTGTCTGTAGTCTGTGCAGGCTGCAGCTGGTTGTGGCTGTTGATTGCTAAAGGAACCTGCATGTTCATTCTCAAAGGGTCTGGACCCTCAATAGTCTTAATTGTTAGATTTTTGTAAGGTTAAGTTTTAACCTCTGGTAAAAGATTATAGGAATACTGAATAGTATTTGTTTTTTGTTTTTTTTGTTTTTCGAGACAGGGTTTCTCTGTAGCTTTTGGTTCCTGTCCTGGAACTAGCTCTTGTAGTCCAGGCTGGCCTCGAACTCACAGAGATCCGCCTGCCTCTGCCTCCCGAGTGCTGGGATTAAAGGCGTGCGCCACCACCGCCCGGCCTGAATAGTATTTGTATGCAATTGAATATTGGATCCTAAAAGGCTCTTCCATGTTGTGCCTTTTGTGAATTGACCTTAATGACAATGACACCTTGAAAAGAGCGTTTGCATAGGATTTTGAGTTGAAATCATCCTGAGAAGTTTGTATAAAACCTAAATCCAGTCAGTGTCCCTTTCAGGATACACAGAGAAGGGACAGAGTACTATGGCAGGATGGAGGGCAGATTGAAGGAGGAGGAAGTGGAGGCTCTAGATCTTCAGGAACAGTGCTCTGAGCACTTTGATGTTGGATGCTTGTTTCCAGAACTGTGAAAAACAAATTTCCCTTTTCAGTTACCAATTTTGTGATCATTTATCTTTGGAATATTCTACAGAAAATGGAGTTTCTGTTAAATTTTTAAGACAAGGTCTTTTTATTGTTGTTTTTCAAGACATGGTTTCTGTGTAGCCCTGGCTGTCCTTGAACTCACTCTGTAGATCAGGCTGGCCTGGAACTCATAGATCCACCACCGCCTGGTTTAGGACAAGTCTTCATGTAGTACTGTCTGGCCTGGAACTTGCTGTGTAGACCAGGTCTGCTTGGTCCTTCTCCCAAGTGCTGAGGTTAAGGGAAGTGCCAGCACCCCACCCTCACGTCACTTGTTTCCTAGCTCTCAGCTCTCAGCTCTTGTGTAGTCGTCATTTGTGTAATATAATTTGGGAAGCAGTCACTGTAACTGAGCTTAATCATTTTAGCCAGTATTTTGAACTCTTAATTCCTCTTTCCCAGTTGGGTCAGTGACCTGAAAAACACAGTATAGTCAAGGGACTATACCAGGGACCAGTCAGTCCCATGAAAACTACTTTTCCTGTGGAACTAAATCCTCTGAAGCAGGAGAGGCTCGAGTTCTGGCTATAGGGAGAACGTTTTTGTGAGTGCCAGTGTAGGAAGTTGCGGGTGGGTTTTCTTCATCCATAACCCACTTTTAGCATTGTAAATTCTACTGATGGGGAAGACAAGTTACTGACTTCCAGAGTGGGGGCATGTACCATAGTACATAGAACACTCTCAAGCCTGCAAACTGTTGCTATCAGGTACAGAAATTGAGTCTTTTACAGACTAGCAGCTTTTGGGTGGCAGCCTGTGGTAAGATCAGTGAACCTTATGGATGTGAGACCTTTTCTTCTTTGTATAAAATTAATTCCATGATCAGAAGCAACATAGGCGAAATCTGGTGGCAGTGCTTTTCTTTGAGAATATCATAATTGCATTGTACATGTGAAAATACAGTGTATTTTCAACTTATCTACTCCTGTTCCTCCCAGATCCACTCCTACACCTCACCTGTTCTCTCTCTCTCTCTCAACACACAGACTCACTGTGTACTTACTCTTGGCTGTCTTGAAACTCACTATGTGAACCAGGCTGGTTTTAAAGTTTTAGAAAGCTGCCTTCCTTTACTGCCTGAGAGTCCTGGTATTAAAGACATACACCACTACCAACCCATCCCTTTTTAAAAAATAACCCACTGAGGCAATTTCTGCTTCTCATGTACTCATGAGTGTAGGGCTGTCATTGTACTATGGTCTACCTAATGGACAATACCCTTAAACAAAAGACTACTTTCTTGGGCTGGAGAGATGGCTCAGACGCAGAGCACTGTTGGCTTCCTGAGTTCTTCAAAGGTCCTGAGTTCAATTCCCAGCAACTACATGGCAGCTCACAACCATCTATAATGAGATCTGATGCCCTCTTCTGGCGTGTAGGCAAACATGCAAATAGAATACTGTGTACATAATAAATAAATCTAAAAAAAGAAAAAGAAAGAAAACTTTCTCTCTATTCCAGAAGCCACCAGTTGTCAATAGTTCCTCAACTAGACATGGGGGCTTGTGAGCTTTTTTCCTCCATGATGGCAATTTAAGAGATCACAAGTTAAATGATATAGCAGTCTGGTATGTGTTATTTGTTTGCTTATTTGTTTTATGGTATTAGAGATTAAAATGCTAGGTAAGTGATTTACCACGGAGCTATATGCCTAGCCTGGTAGGTTGGGGTTTTTTGTTTGTTTGTTTGCTTTTTTTAAAAATAGATTTAACACTTAGTCTATGACTCTAAGCAGCCTTGTTCGCAAGTATTTACTACAGAGAAAATGACAACTTATGTTCACATAGAAGCTGTAAACAAAACTCCTTAGCGGTCTTGCTCACAAGTTACCCTAAAGTGGGAACAGTGGAATGTTCAAAAGCTATCAGATCAGTAACAAAATGTCTTAGAGTTGTACAGAGGGATACTGTTCAGCAATGGAAAGCCCATGGTGTAAGTCAAGTGTCCTGGCATATACCTGTATCTGAACACTTGAGGCCAACTTGGTTATCTAGGAAAACTCAAAAAACAACACAGAGAGCCTGCTGTGGAGCATTCCTATGGAAAAAGGAGAATGATAGGAATCAACATCCTCTTCAACAATATAGTACTAGTTTGAGGCTGGCCTGACTACACAAGACAGAGTTTCATATCTCCAACCCCATAAGCAATAATATGAAAGAATCTTAAGGATTATATTCCATTGCATGTGATAAATATGACCTTTCTTGGCTGGTTGCACCCAGTGCCATTAGCTTTCCTGGCAAACATCGCACGTTTCTTGCATAAAGGCAAGTGCAACTTAGTCTTTTCAGGGCCTCCTTACGTGGACTCTGACCCTGCTACACATTGCCTTCCCTCCATGGCTTTTTGTAACCTTGATATAAGCTTCTAAGGTTCTTGTTACATTTTACACCATGCAAAAGCAGCGTTATGTAGATGATACCCAGTTCCACTGCCAGCCTAAGGGATAACCCTTTGGGGGACATTTCATATCCAGGTCATAAACAGCTTGGTCAGAAATAGGTGCTCTGGAAACAAGTGGAGTTTCTGGAAACTTGAGAAAGCAGATAGGATCAGTTTGAAGAACCAAACCAAAAACCAGAGAAAATGAAGTGAGCATAGGACCTTAGGGTTTAGAAGTAACAGACACCAGTGATGACTTTGACATTCCACGTATGTGAAAGACAGCTTAAGGGAGTTGGTTCTTTGCTTCCACTATATGAATCATAGGGATCCAACTGGTCACCAGGCTTGGTGGTGTCTAAACTCATTGAGCCATCTTGCTGGCCTGCCTTGATTTCTTTATTATTGAGACAGGGTCTCTGTATTCTAGGCTAGCTTTGAATGTTTGTTCTTCCTGCATTTACCCCCAATGTGCTGGGATTATATGTCACCATGCCCAGGTCTTTTTTTAAACATTGTTTTTATTGAGCTATATATTTTTCTCCACTCCCTTCCCTTCTACCTGTCCCATGATCCCCATGCTCCCAGTTTACTCAGGAGATCTTATCTTTTTCTACTTCCCATGTAGATTAGATCCATGTATGTTTCTCTTAGGGCCCTCTTTGTTGTGTAGGTTCTCTGGGATTGTGAATTGTAGGCTCGTTTTTCTTTGCTTTTTATGTCTAAAAGCCACTTATGAGTGAGTACATTCTATATTTGTCTTTCTGGATCTGGGTTACCTCACTCAATACACTGTCTTCTAGATCCATCAATTTACCCCCCCCCCCCACTGTGTAGTACTCCATTGCATAAATGTGCCACATCGTCTTTATCCATTCTTCAGTCGAGGGGCATTTAGGCTGTTTCCAGGTTTTGGCTATGACAAACAAAGCTGCTATGAAACATGGTTGAGCACATGTCCTTGTGGTATGATTGAGCATCTTTGGGTATATATCCAAAAGTAGTATTGCTGGGGTCTTGAGGTAGGTTGTTTCCTGATTTTCTAAGAAATCACCATACTGAAATCCAAAGCAGCTCTACCAGTTTGCACTCCCACCAGCAATCACGGAGTGTTCCCTTTACCACACAGCATAAATTGTCATCAGTGGTTTTGATCTTGGCCATTCTTACAGGTGTAAGATGGAATCTCAGAGTTGTTTGGATTTGCATTTCTCTGATGGCTAAGGATGTTGAACATTTCCTTAAATGTCTTTTAGCCATTTTAGATTCCTCTGTTGAGAGTTCTCTGTTTAGGTCTGTACTCCATTTTTTTTAAATTGGATTATTTGTTCTTTTGATGACCAATTTCTTGAGTTCTTTGTGTATTTTAAAGATCAGACCTCTGTCTGATGTGGGGTGGGTGAAGATCTTTCCCCATTATGTAGGCTGCCGTTTTGTCTTGTTGACTGTGTCCGTTGCTTTACAAAACCTTTTCAGTTTCATGGGGTCCCATTTATTGTTTTTCTCAGTGTCTGTGCTATTGGGGTCATATTTAAGAAGTGATCTCCTGTGCTAATGTATTCAAATGTACTTCCCACTGTCTCTTCTATGAGGTTCAGTGTGGTTGGTTTTATGTTGAGGTTTTTGATCCATTTGGACTTGAATTTTATGCACGGCAATAAATATGGATCTATTTTATTCTTTTACATGTTGATATCCAGTTATTCAATCATTTGTTGAATATGCTTTCTTTTTTTTTCCATTTTATATTTTTTCTTCTTTGTCAAAAATCAGGTGTTCTAAAGTATGTGACTTGATATTCAGGTCTCCGATTCAGTTCCATTGGTCCTCCTGTCTATTTTTATGCCAATACCAGTCTGTTTTCAGTACTGTAGCTCTGTAGTACAATTTGGAGTCAGGGATTGTGATGCCTCCAGAAGTTCCTTTATTGTACAGGGCTGTTTTTTTTTTAGATTTATTTATTTATTATGCATACAATGTTCTGTTAACATATATACACCAGAAGAGGCACCAGATCTCATTACAGATGGTTGTGAGCCACCATGTGGTTGCTGGGAATTGAACTCAGGACCTTTGGAAGAGCAGCTAGTGCTCTTAACCTCTGAGCCATCTCTCCAGCCCCTTTATACAGGGTTGTTTTGACCATGTCCAGGTCTTATTTTTTTTTTTTTAGAAACACCATACACAGACCCAGAATTTTTCGTATTGTGTTTTATGGATCCCATGTAAGTAGGTTTTGAGTGCCTCAGCATACTTGAACTGGGTAAATATTAAAGGGTCAAGAGCAGCTGGGCGTGGTGACACATGCCTGTAATCATAACTTTTGGGGGTCACGTGGGTATCTGGAATTTGAGGCTACCTGGGCTATATGAGCTATTTTCTTAAAAAAATCTATAGGGAAGGACAAAGTGTTGAGTAAGGTTTAAAGAGCTTGAGAGCAGTGTGAGGGGCTGAAGCGGTCAAGAGAGCTCAACTGCGGTGGAGTTGAAGGAAAGGCTCATAGGGGTGAGAGACAGTGACATCAATAGCTGTAAATAGAAAAGTGTGTGTGTGATCACTGCAGACGCCTGAGAATTAGGAGGGTATTAGGCACACACAAAACAATTTAAAAGTCTTAAAGAACTGGCAGTCTGAATTTGGTTGTCTGTCCTTATCTAGTATATGTCGTTGTTATTTTGTGCCCAACAGGAAATGCTGATGTTATTAGACAAATTCTAAATACTCTTTATTATTCTTTTGAGGCCCTGTTAATTGCACCTCTTTTTTATACCAGTGTTTCTAGCCATTTGATCTTTACTTTTTTTTAAGGTTGGCTATGGTGAAAGATTTTTTTTAATAAACATACAAAGTATTTAGTGAATTCTTTGCCTCAGTCATCTTCTCTTATCCTGTTTCTCATGCTCCTCTTTTGTATGTTTGTTATATTCTGAGACATAATCTAGAGTCACTTATTGATAGACTGCCCTGTTAGAACTAAGATAACCTCGGGTGTATGAGAAAAATTACCTTGTTGGATGCTGAAGGAGAATATCTCAAGTTCCAGATACTAGGTGTCTGACTTTTTCTCTCTGTAGCTCAACAGAGCATTTCAAGAGGAGGACTCTCCGGCAACTTTTTATTGTATTAGTATGCAGTGGTTTAGAGAATGGGAGAGTTTCGTGAAGGGTAAGGACGGAGGTAAGTGCTGAACTCAAAGTTTCTTAGCTATGTTTTGTTAATTCTGTGATTACTGGAGATTATACTAGTGAACAAAAACGACCTATGATTTCAGGGAACTTATATTCTAGTTTATAGTCTTATTGCTGTGAACTTGTAATTATTACTTAAGGCAAGAATAAAAAAATTAAAATTGCCTTTAATTTTAATACCAGTGGCTAGACAGGTGACTTGGCAGTTAAGAGCACTTGTCGCTCCTCTGGGGACAGAATCTGCGTCAGTCAGTTCATCACCACCTCTTGCTCCAGCTCCAGGGGAGTCTGACACCTGTTTCTCATCTCCATTGGCACTGGCACACACATCCCATACACAGATACATAAATAAATTTAATCTTAATGCTGATAAACTTTAGAGGCCAGCCTGGTCTACATAGTAAATGCTGTGTAATAGACTTCATCTCACAAAGACCACCTTCTCCCAACCCGGATAAAGAAAAACCTTAAAATATCACACAACAGAATGGTGAGTCAGTTATAGTTTATCTAGTACAGTGGAACACAGTGTGGACCTTTTAAAAATAATTATGTATAAAAATTTGAAGATAAGGCCTGGTGCATGCCTTTAATCCTAGCATTGGGGAGGCAGAGGCAGGGACATCTGAGGAGTTAAGGCCAGCCTCTTCCACATAGCCAGGATTATACAGTGAGAATCTATTTCAATACTAGTACTACTATTAATAATAATAATTTGAAAATAAGCTGTTCTTCATATGTTGAGTTGCTTACAAAAATGTATGTATGTATTTGAATTTCTTGGTTTACTTTTTAAGTTAGCAAACAAAGTGATGGACTTAATTATGGCAATTTTAAACATAATGGCATTATACTTTGTTCTACTGGTCCTCCTGGACTGCCCCTTCAACTGTATTTTAAACAGTGTATTATGCAAAAGCAGACCACACATATATTAAAACCGTATGCCTATTTTCCTTCCTCGTGTCTGTTGGGAGCTTTTTGAGAATGGAGAAGTACTGCACTTTCATGTTCAAAGAAAAGAGGCTTCTTAATATTTCATTTTATAATGATTTTGGTTTAAATAAGTAAACTTGGAACTGAGAATTTTATATTTTTTTATATTACAAAGGTTTTGTATAGCATAAGAAATATCTGACGTGCAGTTCCCAGTGAGCACTTAAGAAACTGTTAGACTTTGTTGCTGGGTGACCTCTCACCTTTCTTGGTTGTTTTTGGGTCAACTGAAATCCCCAAAGCTGGGAAGATACTTAAAATAGATGGCATTTCATAAAAAGTAAGTAAATAACTAACTAGATTTTATTGGTAGTTCTCAGTCATTTCAGCTATAAAATTATGTACTTCTTTGCAGCATTTCTTTGAACGTGTTTATTTTATAATTCTTTTATCATTTTGATTTAGATCCTCCAGGTCCTATCGACAACACTAAAATTGCAGTCACTAAATGTGGTAATGTGATGCTCAAGCAAGGTAAGTTTGTTTAATAAACACACAGAGTTTCTTTTCAGTGTACCCCAGACTGGCCTTGAATGTGCCATGTAGCCCAGAATGGGTTTAACTTGTGATCCTCCTGTTTCTCCCTGCCACGTGTGGGGATCACGGGCCTGCACCACATGCTTTAATTAATGCTGAAACCTTTACTTGTGATGATTTCTCACTGGTAGAAATACTAACCAGTCATCCTGTTATTTTAATTAACCTAATTCAGAGATGTTCAGGCTTACAGTAGAACAAAGGGTGGGAAAGCAGTGTGTGTTAGTTGTGGGAGGGTTTTAGAGTTGTAGGTAAGAACTAGGAATAGGACTGGAGAGATGGCTCAGAGGTTAAGAGCACTGGCTGCTCTTCCAGAGGTCCTGAGTTCAATTCCCAGCAACCACACGGTGGCTCTCAACCATCTATGACCTGGTGCCCTCTGCTGGTGGGCAGGCATACATGCAGACAGAACATAAAAAAATGTTGAAAATTAAAGACATAGCTTTTAAAAAAAAGAACGAGGAATACACAACTTTAGACATTTAAAAGTATTACGTGTTGTAGCTTATATCTCTGCAATATATTCATGTTTGTAAACATCGTTCTTTGCATGCACACAATTTTAGGAGCAGACTCTGGTCAAATTTCAGAAGAAACATGGAATTTCCTGCAGTCCATATATGGTGGAGGGCCTGAAGTTATCCTTCGACCTCCGGTGGTTCATATTGACCCCGATGTACTGCAAGCAGAGGAGAAGATTGAAGTAGAAACTCGATCGTTGTAGTTTTGAGGGTACAGAGCTCTAACGAGAAGTCGTCTGCACTCGCACACGCATTCAAATCATTCCTTAAAGCATGTTTATTTCTTTGATTTTTCACCTTTTGTCACATTTATTCCTTTGTACTGGGCATTATGGGAGGGTATGTTTAAATGTGTAATATAAGTTGGTAATATTTAAATAACTTACCATGTCTTTCAGTGTACTGTTTAGGTTCTCTGACCTTGGTTCTGGGCAGACCCAGGTGCCCTCTCTTCAGTGATGTAAATACTTCTTCTTGAAAACCTTTTCATTACCCTAAGCCAATCTTTTCAGTTCTCAAAACAACCCAATTTAATTGTATAGTTTTGACATGGCTTTGCATAGTAAGGAGCTTATTTTAAATTGAGAGTAGTGGTCAGAAAATTGTTAATTTCCTAAAGCTCAGGAAACATTAGGATGTTAATTCTTTTGCACTGTAGCATACAAAATTGCATATTAAAATTTACAAAATGTCTTTTGAATGTAACAGGATGTATTTAGTTTGAATGGAATTTGTCACCAGATAATCAGTAACTTATTGCTGCTTATAATGTAAAATGTTAAACTTTAGTTCTGTAGACTTGAATGGTATTCATTAATGTCAGTAACTTAAAAAAAACCTAGTTTTAGGCCAATTTTTATTTTGAGAGCATGAAGTATGGAATGTGTCAAATGAGACTGTTGATAAAGCTGAAACCACTTGCAAAATGATTTTTTACTGAAATGCACAAAGTCTTTCTAAATAAAGAGTATGCATTGCTGTTTGCTTGATTATGTGATGTCAGAGCTTAACTGTATTCCAAGTACAAACGTGCTAGGTGACACCGAGGCTATGCAACAGCATTCAAGACAGTGTTGTTTTTGTGTGCGGTAGCCACACCGTCTAAAAACAATGTTGTTAAATCCCATTCAATAAAAATCATTTTAAGATGTGTAAACTGAATGTTGAATTTATTTGATAGACTTTTTTAAAAGGGCATGAAATTTGTTATTAATGCTTTTCTTCATATCTTATTTGAAAACATGCAACAAAGAAGTTCTTTGCTGTAATAAAGTTTATTAAACCATTTCAAGATGGGCAGCATGGTGGTTGGCATCTGTGTTCAAGTATGAGGCTCAGGCTGGAGGAATTTGAGTTTGAGGCCAGTGTGGGCTGTGAAACAAGACTGTCTCAAATGGCAGCAAACTACAAACTAAACCTGTCAACTGTGGGTTAGGAGTACTAATTTTCTAATTCTAGCACTTTTTTTTTCTTCAATGTAGGATCTTATACATGTTAAATACTATCATGTTCTGCCAGTTGGTGGTGGCACACATCTTTAATCTCAGCACTTGGGAGGTAGAAGCAGGTGGATATCTGTGAGTTCGAGACCAGTCTGGTCTAGACAGTGAGTTCCAAAGCTAAAAAGAGAAACCCTGTCTTGAGAAAACAACAACAGCAAAATAGCATCATAGGTGATCTTCTGGCTACAGCCCCTTAACACAAGGTAACCAAACTGCCCTGTGCCATTGCATCTTGTCCAGGCCAAAAGGCCTAAAAGTAGTGGCCTCCAACAGTGCACCTTACTAACTGCTGGTAATGGATAGTCAGTGCTGTTCCTTGATGGGATGTCAATTCCCTAGGGGACACTGCTTCAGGAGACTGAGTACAGTGAGCTCAACTGATGAGCCACATGGCTAACAGATAAGAATAATGGGCTAATATAAGTTATAAAAGTTAATAAAAGTCTGAGCTAATGGGCCAATCAGTTTACAATTGATGTAGGCCTCTGTGTGATTTCTTTGGGACTTAATGACTGCAGGAACCGGGCAGGACAGGAAGTATATCTCATTTTAAAGTACCATCCAGCTGAGGTGTGAGATGGCTGGACCCTACATCATACGATGTGGTATAGGTGCCAGCATCACCCATGGGCTAATGCTGATCGGTTTATTCTGAATGGGCTGAGAGAAGGGAGACCAGTGGGAGGGAGCAGGCTGCTAGCTGCATGCCTTGGAAGGCTACACTTGTCTGAGACTCCTAGCTGTCCCTGAGGGTCAGCAGCTTTTCTCTGCTATCATGTCTCTGCCCTGTCCCAGGTCTAAAGCAATGGGGTCAGTTAACCAAGGACTAAATCTTTGGTTCCTTGTTTTTCTTCAGTATTTTGTTATAAGGATCAAACCACAATGTTTTTATCATTGAGTTACACACCAACCCTAGCATTCCTTTTGAGAGACTTATTCAAGTTTCTTCAATCTGAGTGAGGGCTATAGCTGAATCTTGAGCCAGTACTCAGTGCTTTCAAGATAAGTTGACCGTGCACCATGCACTCTCTCTCTCTTCAAGGATCTCAGAATCACTGAAGAAAGACCCCCAGACTCGAATGGTATGTAAGAAGTGTTTATTCTCCGGAAACTACCAGCATGCAGGGCCGACCACCTGTACAGATGGTGACCCTGAGAGTAGCACACAGGCTCCTTCTAAGCACAATTAGGGGAATTCCAGGAAGTTAGGTCATCTTGAACATGCTTGGTCAAGCAGTAACAGTTACGCTAGTATACTTTTGACTGGTTGGGGTTACTTTTCCCATCTTACCTGGGCAAATCTGGATATGTTTCAAAGGGATTGCCGGAACTGTCCTTATTTGGTCATTGCTTTGAGATACTCTGTGGCAGAAACAGGCCTTGTACATGCTCTCTCCCTTGTCCCTGCTGTCAGGAGTATTGTTAACAGCACTATGTTTAAGAAACTGAAACTTAGGCCTGGTTTGTAAAACAGAGGAACTTTAGATTTCTCTTCTCTCTCTCCCTCTCTCAGACAGGGCCTTACGTAGCTCAGGCTGGCCTCAGATTTGCTTAGTAGACTATAATTTCAGCATTGCGAGGCAGATAATCAAGTGTTCCAAGCTTTAACTCAGTCTGGACTATAAGGTCTTGTCTCAATGAAGACAAACTCCAGAGCGTAATATGTGTTTTGTCACCAATGTGAGCAAGGTCACAGGCTGGGTCTCAGGTAGCAGCTGGTGCAGGGACTTAAAAGGGAACACTCTTGGTACCATTCACTTGGAGGAGAAAAAAGCTGAACAAAATCTGAATATAGGAACTGGGCAGAGGTGGCATATGCCTTTTACCCCAGCACTCAGGAGGCAGAGGCAGGCTTGGTCTGAATAGAGTGCCTCATCTAGTTCATTGAATCATACAGATGGATACAGGCTGGAATCAATGACAAGACCTTTGTCATTACAATCATAAATTCTCTTGGAAACAGATGACATGGTGTGATAAGGGCATGGCTGGGGCTGACGACCGGTGCCTGGCTCTAGACAATGCTCTGAGCAGCAAGAGAGGTAAGTTCTGACCATCCCCAGCAGGAGCTATCCTATGTAGATAGCATCCTGCTATTATGGACAGAATTTGGTGGGAAAACCATGATATTTTTATATCTTTGTCTATTCCAGCAGAGTTCAATGAAAAGCATGGGAAGGATGTGCTCTGGTGAGGCCTTGGAGACCCGGCTACTAAGAAGACTAAGGCAACGGAGGCTGCAGGTGTGATCATCAGCACAACATACCTGGCACCCTTTGTCTTGTAGGAGATGTTACTTTGGGTTCAACTGAAAACAAATAAATACAAGATCACTTCAATGACTCAGTAACTTAACAGCAATTGAAAAAAAAAAGGACGAGCTGGGCGGTAGTGGCGCACGACTTTAATCCCAGCACTCCGGAGGCAGAGGCAGGCGGATCTCTGTGAGTTCGAGGCCAGACTGGTCTACAAGATAGTTCCTGGGCAGGCTCCAAAGGTACAGAGAAACCCTGTCTCGGAAAACCAAAAAAAAAAAAAAAAAAAAAAAAGAAAACAGAACGAAAAACAGCTTGGAAAAACAGAACGACCGCCTCAGGTAGGAAAACAAAGGCACTGAAGCAGGACTTTTACTTTTGGGAAAAGCTCCAACAGCAGACTCCACCAGTGGACTTGGGATTTTTGGAACATAATCTCATAGCCAGAGGTTTAGGTCAGCGTTTCCACAGCTCAGAGTGACAGTCTATGTGCTATCCAACCAAAGAAAACGCTTCCCTCCATTACTGACGGCGGGCACTACTTTCTTCAACTCCCAACACAGCGTCTTTGAAGGCAGGTGTTAGGGATTGAACTCAGAGCTCAGGTCCGGTACGCACGCGCTGAGCTACATAAACACACCTGAGCTCCAGTAACCATCATTTTTTACTACGTGCTGAGCCATTTGTCAGAAAAACGCCCGGAGAAAAGACGTCCCGCTTTTAAAGTTCCTACATCCTTGGTGGCGAGAACACTTACAAGTAACGGCTAAAAGTGCCGTCTAAAGGAGCGCTCTTGGGAACCGGGTGGTCTGGACCGCCCTCCGACAGGCTTCTGAGACCTGAAACCCGGGAGAGGTGGGGGCGCTGGGGCTCTGGGGTCGCGGTCGGCCCTAGGCAGGGCATGAGCACAGGCGGGAGGCGGAGAGCATCGCTGAGCCGGGGCTGATCTCGGGAGCCGGCTCAGGTCCCACAGGAGGAGGGCAGCCTCTGAGGGCAGCCCGGGAGGTCCCCACCACGCCGGGGAAGCAGCCCTGCGCGCCCTCCGTCCCGCCGGCAGCGCGGCCGCAGTCACCACCAGGTGGCGCCGTGAGCGCCCGGCCCCACGAATCTCAACCCGGAGGAAGGAGGGGACCGGAAGGAGCCGCCGCTGATGCGGGAAGTGGAGGAGCGGGAGGCGGGGACCCACCTGGAAGCGCCGCGGCGCCGCTGTGGAGCTTCCTGCGACGGAGGGCGCTCGAGCCAGTGCGCGGCGGGGGCCGAGGGCGGCCACGCGGGCGGCGCCTCCCCGAGCGGCCGGGCCCGGCGCGAGAGGTGAGCGGGCTTCCGGAGCGCGTGGCGGGGCCGGCCGGAGGGGGGGGGAGACCCGGGGAGAGCGCGGCGGAAACGCGCGGGACCGGAGCCCCTCGGACGGGCGCCGGGAGGGGGGTGGCTGAGGCGGTGGCGCCCCCACGTGGGCCGGGCGCGCGCGCGTGCGTGCGCGGCGGAGGGGGCGGGGAGGGCCGCGGAGGCGCCGGGCGCGCGCCGCTCGGCCCACGTGACGCTCACGTGACCCGCGGCGAGGCCGGCTGAGGTCGAGCTCGGGTTGGTGTGTGGGTCTTCGGCCGGCGGAGGGCTCCGTGCGGCTTCCGGCCCTGCTCCTCCCGCACGGGGGACTCGGGGGAGACGCACGGGGCGGGGAAGGCTTGCCCCTCCTCCCGTCGGTCCGCCGCCCTCCCGTCCAAGACCGAAGCACACTTCTCAAAGCCCCGAAGTAGTGATTTTTTTCGCTCCCCTTGCCGCCGCCATGTTGGTTCCAGAGCACGCCCGCGAGATGCTAGTGTGTCTGTATCGCGAGAACTCCCGGTTCTCGCGGGACCTGGTTGGCAGAGCGGTTGTGCTGGATGGCGGATCCCCGGGTTCCGGGGACCTGGGACCTGCAACTCTTTTTTCCAGCAGGCAAGTTGTCAGGGAGGGGCCGCGGCGCGTGCCCTGGTCGCCGGGAGCCTTGCCTGCGCGCGCCACCCCGTTCACGGCGACGGCTGTGCCGTGCCGACTGGCCGTCGGGGCGCTGCGCTCCTCCCGCCCCCAGGCGCCCGCCACCTGCCGAAAGCTGCCCCGCCGGCCGCTGCCCCTCGGCTGCTACCCCCTCTGCCGTGGTTCCAGACAGTTTCTGCCCAGTTACCCTTTCCCTAAAGCATTCCTGCCTTGTTTACTTTTCTGTCGCCTGTGGCTGCAGTATCTTTCTCCGGTCGCCCAAGAGAAAGCCGAGCATTTCTGCTTGTGTCCGGGCATCAGTTAGTTACTCACTTGGCCATTGATTAGTTCTCAGTACCCTGGCCGTTGACAGGAGCTTTTGGCAATGTTTGGAGTCCCCTTCATCCCTGACAGTATCTGAGAGCAGAATAAAATCGTTGTTCTGTAGGTGCTCGATGTAGGGCTTTGCCTCTTAAGTGTTACTGAGGTTACCCTTCGATATTCGGGGGTGGTGGTTCTAGGTTGCATAAAATGATACTGGATTGTTTTAATTAAAATCCTGCTATTCTTGCTACTTAAGTTTGAGGTCATGTTTTCTTAAAGTGACCACTCTAACCACTTCTAGTATCCATGCTCAAGTGTTTACTGTATTCGTTTCATTTATTTGTATTCAGAAGTATGAAAGATGCACAGTCGGGAAACCAGATAATTTATTCATATGTTTTTTTCTTTTTTTGAAGCGGGTTCGTTTTGTAGCCCAGGATAGTCTAGAAACGTAGAGCTGACTAGGTAGGCCCAAAACTTGCTGCAGTCCTTCAGTCTCAGCTTCCCTACTGGTGAGATGACTGGCGTTTACCATCACACCGAGCACATACACTGTCTTGGTCAGTGTATGCGAACCTGTGCGCCGTTCTTATGGAGGCAGAAGAGGGTATCCGATTCCCTAGGAAGCTGGTGTTACAGGAGTTTGTCAGCCGCGCAGAAATGAAGTAGATGGGGGATCAGAACGCTGGACCGAGTTGGGGGGGAGAGAAGTAAGCACTCTTAACCAAGTTAGTTTTTTGTTTGTTTTTGTTTTGTCGTTTTTTCAAAACAGGGTCTTTGTAGCATTGACTGTTCCAGAACTCCCTCTGTAGACCAGGTTGCCTTCCAACTCACAGAGATCCTCCTGCCTCTGCCTTCCGCCTTCCCTCTTCTGGGATTAAACGTGTGAGTCACCACCACCTGGCTGATCTGTCTTGGTTTTTCGAGCCAGAGTTTCTCTGTAGTTTTGGAGCCTGCGCTCGAGCTAGCTCTTGTAGACCAGGCTGGCCTTAAACTCACAGAGATCCGCCTGCCTCTGCCTCCCGAGTGCTGGGATTAAAGGCGTGCGCCACCACTGCCCAGCTCATGATCTGTCTCTTTTTAAACTACTAAAGTATTGCTATATGCTTTTACTTGTTATAGTTTACCAGAGTCCCACAGTCTTTTACCCTATACCCGATCGTTGTGTGAGCCATGCTTTAGTTTGTCTTTTAGGAAGGGGAGCTAGAGAAAACGATTTAGTGCAAAGTCTGTCTCCTGTGAACACTTCCTTAAGTGGATATTTTGGTGGTGTGTACTGAAAATTTCTCCAATAATAGAACTTTTTTTTGTTGTTGTTGTGGACATGTTCTAGGGCGCTGGTGGCTTTGCACAGAAAAGTCTTTGTAAGACAAAGATTTAAGGGAATTACCACTTGAGTTTTATAATTTTTAACATACTGTATGTAATCATATATTATGTATTCTAAACTAAAAACATGTCAGTGCATTGGGCTTTCCCACAAGTTTACTTACTCAAAGTAAGTTCTTTTTAAAAACGATTTTCTAAGTTTAAGAAAAATGTGTATTTTATGTGTATGTGCCTCTGTGTGTGTGATGGTGTCTGTCACAATATAGTCCTTGGAGTTACAAGTGTTTGTGAGTCACTACGAGGGTGCTTGGAACAAAAGGGTCCTCTGGGGGAGCAGTAAGTGCTTTCAACTGCTAAGCTGTCTCTTCTAGCCCCACAGAGTAACAGCTCTGACCATGCCATTTAGTGAGCTCACTAGAATGCTAGACCTCAGTAGTTAATACTAACATCTACTTTAATTAGAAGATGTTAAGTATCTATAGTTTTTGTCATTCTTCTGAAAAAACTTAGCAGCGATAGAGTTCTATTTTAAATCTTTTAAAAACTAAGTAATATAGCTCAGACTTTACTGGAATCTAGGAACCTCTTGCTTCAGTCTCTGGAATTCTGGGACAGCAGGCATTCATTACTAAATATAAATTCTCCTATGTTCATCCAGCCTGTTACAATAATAATAATTAAAAAAAAATACACGACTCAAACAGTGTACTTGTTTGTTTTTTAAAAATCAGTCTAGTGCAGGTTGGCATGTGGAGGAATGGACCTGTTGAGTTATATGGAAAAGGCAAATAGTTTGACAGTGACAAGGAGCTGTAAAAGCTGTAGAGAAAAGGAGGGTGCAGATAGCCAGAACCCAAGAATAGGCAGCTTGGAATGGGGGAACACTTGAATTGACAGGCTCTTCTTTTCAGGGTGGGGGTGGGGGTGCTGTTAGTTTTTGGACAGGTTCTCACTGTGTAAACTTGACTAGCTTAGCACTATGTGCAGACCATGCTGGCTTTGAACTCATGGCAATATTTCCACCTCTGCCTTCAAAGGGTTGTAACTGCAGGGTGTACCACTATTCCTAACTCTTAAATGTTTCTTAGACAAGTCTGCAGTTCACTTAGGTAGCACTTGTAATAAAGGCCAGTAGATGAAGCATTTTATTTATTTATTTATTTATTTTTGAGACAGGGTTTCTCTGTAGCTTTTGGAGCCTGTCCTGGAACTAGCTCTAGTAGACCAGGCTGGCCTTGAACTCACAGAGATCCACCTGCCTCTGCCACCCGAGCGCTGGGATTAAAGGCGTGCTCCTCCACTGCCCGTCTGAAGTAGATATTTAATTGAGAATGTGTAGAGTCTTTAGTAGACAATTGAGCTGGGCATGGTCGCTTGTGCTTGTAATCCCAGCACTGGAGGGTGAGGAAGAAGTGTATCACTGTGCTGACCCAGGTTGGGCATAGAGATTTCGAGGCCATTCTGGGTGGCAGAGTGAAAACCCCATCCTTGAAATACCCAGAGGAAAAAAAAGAAGCCATAGCTACACAGATAAACCGTTCCTAAAAAAATCCTTAAGTGAAAAAATTAATAAATGACTAATAAGAATAAGAAATCTCTTGCAACTGTTGTTTTACACACTGTTTTTGGTGGCTAATTTTGTAAATTATCTTTTGCAAATAACTTATTTTGCAGTTGAAGAAAATGTAAGTATTTTGCATGGAATCATTGTTCATGCAGATTATAGTAAAGTACACGGCCAGAAATGCCAATGGAAGTATGTTGCGGATGCTTTAAAAAGAAAACTGTTTCAAGAAAAATTGAGTTTGGCATTAAACAATAATAGTATTTTGGCAGCTTTTAGTATAATTGTGATACTTTTTTGTATAATTTTCTATAATTAGTACTTTGGTAACCACTGTCATACTAGAAAAAAAGTGTAAGCGTGAGTATTAGCATTGCAAATCCCAGAAGGTGTGTATGGCTGCTGAAACTCACTGTTTTTGGACTTGGTAGTTTTTGACTTTGTTAGCCTTACTATTGTCTTCTACTCGAGTAGTCTTTCTCTGTATAGTGTTGTATGATAATTTCTGTCTTGATTCTGTCTTGATGGATGAGTGAGTTGTTTAACTTTCCCTGAGGACAACAATGTTGCATGAAGGTCAAGCTAGTTTATTTCTCCTCCCTCTTTGTAGTGCTGAGAATTGAACCTGGCACTTCAATCACGCTAGGTAAGCATTACACAGCTCAGCTGCTATCCCAGCTTTCCACCCCTTCCCTCCGCCTGCTGTTTGAGGAAGCACCTCCAGAGCAGTGATGGGTCTACTGGTGTGTCCCACCTGTGTCTTTTGTATTATTTTGGTTTTTTAGAGACAGTTTCTCTGTATAGCCCTGTGTCTTTCATTTTTAAACTTAGTCTTCTTTCTTACATGTTAAGAGTCCTCCATCTAATGTTTATTGTGCAGCAGTGAGCTCGGTCATTTGTAACATAGCAGAGATTCTGGGCCTTGAGCCGTTGGTAACCCAAGTACGTTAGAGGACAGCTTGTGGGGAGACAGTTCCCGCCTACCGTCTGGGTTCAGGATTGAATTCAGGTTGTCAAGCTTGACGACAAGTGCTTTTATCTGATGACCCATCTTGATGGCACAGCTAGTTGTCTCAGTTGATTTGTGAGTTCAAGGAAGGCCACGTGGTGGTGGCGCACACCTTTAGTCATCACTTGGTGGGCAGAGGCAGGGGGATCTCGGGGAGTTCTAGGCCAGCCTGGTCTACAGAGCTAGATCTAGGACAGCCAGAACTACACACAGAAACCCTGTCTCAAAAAACCAAACCAAACCGAACAAACAAACAAAACTTCAAGGCAGATAGATCCTGTCTGTTATATTCCCGCCCCCCCTTCCTTTAGTGCTGAGGGTCAAACTCTCCCAGTCTCATTCTGCTTTATTATACACTTATCACTTAGAAATAAAAGTTTATGTCCTGGAATGTGGTGGCGTACACCTTTAATTCTAGCACTTGGGAGGCAGAGGCAGGCAGATCTCCATGAGTTTAAGGCCAGTTTGATCTACAGGGCAAGTTCCAGGACAGCCTGGGCTACACGGAGAAACAAAAAAACAAGCAAACAAACAAAATCAAGTTTATGTTCTTTGTAAGTGAAGTGAAATAACACTTTGGGTTCATATGGATGGATTACTTTTCAAGATTATTTTCTTGGAAACGTATGATTTGTGGAATTACCTTACTAACATCTCTTTAAGAAGTTTGTGATTACTTCCATCTTAGGTCTCAGGAACCTGGAACAAAGGCTAGCTTGGGTGTCTATTAACATGTCAAAGCTGACCTGCCCCACCAAGTTCTTCAGTATCTCTCCATCCCTACCTGTACAGGAAATGACTGGCATCCCTACCCGTACCCTAAACTTCTCCAGCCCAAGGAGTGGGCTGCTTTTCCCTATTTAATCTAGCCATTTTGGTTACCCAGTCCTTTTGTCTACCCTTTTCCCTCTTGGTGTCCTGGTCCTGTCCTCTTCCTTCCCTTTTAAACATGTAAATATCAGTAAAGTGTGACACTGAGAAAGTTTTTACAAGTTCACAGCTGAGTGGATTTGCACAGATTGAGCAGACTGGATGTTATCACTGAGAAGCCCAAAAAGTCTTGTACCCTTCCTCTGGCTGTTAGCCATTCTTTCCTTCCCCTGGAGAACCTGTAGTTTTGATGTCCAGAACCACACAGTTGTGTCCATCTCAGCGTAGAATGTGTGCTTCATTGTGCTTGGCTTTTTTTTTTTTTTTTTTTTGGTTTTTCGAGACAGGGTTTCTCTGTGGCTTTGGAGCCTGTCCTGGCACTAGCTCTTGTAGACCAGGCTGGCCTCAAACTCACAGAGATCCGCCTGCCTCTGCCTCCCGAGTGCTGGGATTAAAGGCGTGCGCCACCACCGCCCGGCTTGTGCTTGGCTTTTTGTGCTACCATTGTGAGACGGCTACTCCATCATCACTTCTACCGTTGTGAGATGGCTACTCTATCATCACTTCTACTACTGTTGTGAGATGGCTACTCCATCATCACTTCTACTACCGTTGTGAGACGGCTACTCCATCATCACTTCTACCGTTGTGAGATGGCTACTCTATCATCACTTCTACTACTGTTGTGAGATGGCTACTCCATCATCACTTCTACCGTTGTGAGACGGCTACTCCATCACTTCTACCGTTGTGAGACGGCTACTCCATCATCACTTCTACTACCGTTGTGAGACGGCTACTCCATCATCACTTCTACCGTTGTGAGACGGCTACTCCATCATCACTTCTACCCTTGTGAGACGGCTACTCCATCATCACTTCTACTACCCTTGTGAGACGGCTACTCCATCATCACTTCTACCCTTGTGAGACGGCTACTCCATCATCACTTCTACTACTGTTGTGAGACGGCTACTCCATCATCACTTCTACTACCGTTGTGAGACGGCTACTCTATCATCACTTCTACTACCGTTGTGAGACGGCTACTCCATCATCACTTCTACTACCGTTGTGAGACGGCTACTCCATCATCACTTCTACCCTTGTGAGACGGCTACTCTATCATCACTTCTACCCTTGTGAGACGGCTACTCTATCATCACTTCTACCCTTGTGAGACGGCTACTCCATCATCACTTCTACTACCGTTGTGAGACGGCTACTCCATCATCACTTCTACCATTGTGAGATGGCTACTCCATCATCACTTCTACTACCCTTGTGAGACGGCTACTCCATCATCACTTCTACCGTTGTGAGATGGCTACTCCATCATCACTTCTACTACCCTTGTGAGACGGCTACTCCATCATCACTTCTACTACCGCTGTGAGACGGCTACTCCATCATCACTTCTACCATTGTGAGATGGCTACTCCATCATCACTTCTACTACCCTTGTGAGACGGCTACTCTATCATCACTTCTACTACCGTTGTGAGACGGCTACTCCATCATCACTTCTACCATTGTGAGATGGCTACTCCATCATCACTTCTACTACCCTTGTGAGACGGCTACTCCATCATCACTTCTACTACCGCTGTGAGACGGCTACTCCATCATCACTTCTACTACCGCTGTGAGACGGCTACTCCATCATCACTTCTACTACCGCTGTGAGACGGCTACTCCATCATCACTTCTACTACCGTTGTGAGACGGCTACTCCATCATCACTTCTACTACCGCTGTGAGACGGCTACTCCATCATCACTTCTACTACCCTTGTGAGACGGCTACTCCATCATCACTTCTACCGTTGTGAGACGGCTACTCCATCATCACTTCTACCCTTGTGAGATGGCTACTCTATCATCACTTCTACTACCGTTGTGAGACGGCTACTCCATCATCACTTCTACCCTTGTGAGACGGCTACTCTATCATCACTTCTACCCTTGTGAGATGGCTACTCTATCATCACTTCTACCCTTGTGAGATGGCTACTCCATCATCACTTCTACCGTTGTGAGACGGCTACTCTTTCATCACTTCCATTTGGAGCCTGAGATGGGATCTCAACACTAACTTAGACGTTTTTCAGGAAGTACGAGGGGCGGCAAAGGGACTGGTAGAACACGTTTGTTCTAATGCAGTGTAAGTAAGCAGTGTATTTTGAGTTTCTGTCATTACTGCCTTGTATCAGTACTCAACTACTCCCCCCACTTAATTCTGTTCTCAAGACTGGAGTCCAGCGCCCCTGACAAACTGGTGCCTTTTCATTACTTGGAAGCTCGCTTTACATTCTTGGAATTCCTCAGGTAGTGGTGATTCCTGGGCCAGCGTTAGGGGGTGGCTTGTAGAATCTTCAGTTATTAAAAGACTATTGAGAGATTCCAGTAAAAAAAAGTCCTAATTTAAGTTAAAGTTGTTCTGCATTCAAAATATTTATGCACATGGTTGTACGCAGATTATAAAATCACGTTGTAAATTGCTGTGTGAGTCATGGGAGACCCTTACCAAGTCAGTGTCGCTTTCAGCCTGCCTTCGGATGGAAGTGCGGCTTTGCAGCAGAAGCTAGCCCTTTGTCTTCCCGTACCACTCTGCTCTCTTAACTTAAAGTCATTAGGAAAGATTCATTACTGAGTTCTTGCATATAATTTAAGCACTGTTAACTGCTGAACTCTCTCCAGCTCTGTCTGGATTTGATGGAACGTTTAGGAGGACATTATATTATGGATAATAGAGGACAGAGTGACATGGGATGGTTAGAGTTGTTTATCAGTCTCAGTGGATGTGTGTGCTTATGTATTGCGAGTGATGAAAAACTGATCCTTGAGCAGATGTTCTAGTCAGTTATACTCACTTCATAGATGCCTTGGGGATGGGGGCCATGATGCCCAGGCTAGCTCCAAACTCATTGTGTAGCCAAGGGTGACTTTGAACTCCTAATCTCCTGCCTCTGCCTCTCAATTGTTAGGATTCCATATGCGTATTATCTTTCTCGGCCCACAAACATTAGTGTTGGTGAACTAGTCCCAGTGTTTTCATTCTTGACCTGCATACTTTTCTGTTAGCCTACTTTGACCAAAAAAATTTTGATTAATTTGTAACTATAAAGCACAGGTTCTCAAGGTTTGTCATGCTTCATAAATCACTTAAAAGGTTGGTTTGCTTTACTTTGTTTTTGAGATGGATTTTCATTATATAGTTCCAGATGGTTCTGAATAGAAAATCTGCCCCAGCCTACTAACTGCAGGATCATGTATACCACTGCATTGCACCCTGCTTGGTTTGAGAGTTTTTGTTGTTTTGCTTTTTGAGACTAGCCTCAAGCTCGTCATCAGCCTCCCATGTGCCATGCTGAGATGACAGAACTGTGTCACCAGCCCCACCATACATGACTTATTCCATCTTTTAGCTCCTGGGTTCTTCGGGCTCTGCTGTCAGTGTTTGGGGGTCAAGAGGCATGCACTGTTCTCCTCAGCAGCAGGCCTTGACTCATGCTGAGCTAGGATTTGTGACTTTGAGGAATTTCAGGACTAGCCTGAAATGAAGCAGAATTCATTAAAGATGTTCCAACACAGGCTTTGGCATGAGAGATAGGCCCAAAGGGTACTCAGAAGACAGTAAGCCTTGCTGGAGTGGAGCACACGGGTGTGGGCATCTTCAAGGTGAGTTCCTGGGTTTTGTAGGATTTTGGTTGTATTGAAAATTGCTGTCTTATCACTGATATGTCCTTAAAGGTACCTAATAGAATTATAAAGTAAAAGTCTAGCCCATGGACTTATGGGAAAGTAGAATATCTTTGCTGTTAATGGTTTTTTTTTTTAAATTATTTTATGTATGTGGGTACCTTGAAGGCCAAAGAGGGTGTCCGATCCCCTGAAACTGGAGTTACAGAATGCTGTGAGGTATCGTGTTGCTGCTAGGAGTTGAACCCAGGTCTCTTAACCTGACCTCTCTTCAGACCCTGTTGTAGACTGATCTGTAGATTCTCTGGCCCTGTCCAGGAATGGAATGAGGCCCTCCCTGCCCAAGGTCCTGGATATTCAGCCCTCCAGCTTAGTCATTGCTCAGTATCTGTATATGAGAGGTGTGTTGGCAGCCTTCATAGCAAATATTAACTGCCGGGTTTGCTTCTCAGCTACTGAGAGGCACCAGCTAGACTCTGGGATGGTGGACTCCTTTCTTTCTAGAGTAGGAAACTGAGCTCCCTAACACTGAAGAATTTAAAGAGTTTGTTTGGCATAACTTTGAGATTTTTACTTAATTAAATAACAATACACTACTAATGAAAATCATCATAGCATTTGATAAGGTTTTTTTTTTTCTGGTAATTTAAAAGTTGAAAAGAATTGGGACTGGAGAAATGGCCCTGAGGTTGAGAGTTGTTGCTCTTGCTGAGGACCCGTGTTCAGTTCCTGTCACCCATGTGGTGGTTCACCGTCACCTGGAACCATACATTTCCAGGGGACCTGACACCTTCTGACCTCTACAGGTACCAGGCACAATACTCACGCTTATAAAATGAACAAAGCTTTTGTAAAAATTATTTTCTCCTTACTTTTAAGTGTGTGTATTTTGCCTGCATGTATGTGCGTGCGTCATGTGCATGCAATGGCTGCAGACACCAGAAGAGGGCATCAGATGCCCTGAGGCTGGAGTCCCAGATGGATGTGAGCTGTGTGTGGGTGTTCGGGGAAGTGCATACAGCAAGTGCTCTTACACTGCTGAGACATCGCTTCAGCCCCAAATAAAGCTTTCAAAAAAGTTTAAAAGAATTGCTGGTATAGCATGGGTTCTGGTCACTGGTGGAGAGCAGTGAGAGATTTGGAATTGGTCATTATTGAGCACCTGTTTGTGGGCAGGTGCACCCTTTTTGTAGTCATGCTCTTGGGTGGTATTATATAGAGAGCATTATTAGCTCTGTAAATTTAAGCAAATTCCTTTAATCTGTATTTTCCTTAGAAATAAACCTAGTGCATTCTAGTTGGAATCTATAAAGCAAAGGCTTGTGAGTACTGCTGGTTCTTACTGATATAGAAGTGGGCAGCCAGGGTTTGTCACATGGTGACATGTGTCACTCCTATGCCTATGTTTTTCCATGACTCGCAGCTATTAACTGAAGTGTTTCAGTTAATAAGTAGTGGCTGTTTAGCGTGGAGTTTTAGTTGGAGTTTTCAGAAAGTTCAGAACAAAGATAGGCGATGATTATGACCAGTGTTAGTTGTTAGTACTGACAGATAACTCTTAATAGTGCAGTGTCACTGAAATGACAGCAGATTCTATTGAGTTTAGAAAGTTGTGTGAGTAGTCTGAAGAAGTTATACCTTGGTTGGGTGTGGCGCTACACGTCTTTGGTCCCAGCACTTAGGAGGCAGAGACAGGCAGATCTCTTCAGTTGGAGGCCAGCCACATCTACATAAGGAGTTCCAGGCAAGCCAGGGTTACAAAATGATGTACAGAAACAGATAATAGCACAAAACAGCACTTCCCTACCCGAGCAAATGAAGATTCAGGCTGGACCAGTATGAGTCCATGTTGGCGGTATACATTTGTAGTGTTGACTCTGCTCTGAAAGCTGTTTTAGGAAAGGTGAACTTGGGGGAGAACTGGAGCTGTGACTCGAGCTTCTTCCAAGGATCCCAGTTTGGTTTTGAGTACACGGCCACAGATGACAGCATTTGACATCAGAGGATACATAGAATTAAAACGTGAAATAGTAATAAGCAGATTTGTTGTTTCTATTACCTTGTTTAATTAAGGGAGGATTTTTGATAATGTCAAAAGGAGAGGAGGAACTATTGAGGGAGTGAGAAGGGAAGGAAGACCTGCTAGGAGCTAATAAAGAATTTGTGGAGCAATTGTTTGCATAGAGCAGATTAGAGTCAGGATGCTGCTAGCTGTTTTCCATAGGCAATATGGTTGTTAACAGTCACATTAAAATGAACAAAATGAAGGGACTGGAGCGAGGTCTTAGTGCTTAAGAGCACCCAAGTTCCCAACACCGAAGTCAGGTGATTGACAACTGTCCTCAGCTCTGGCTTCCAGGGCGTTGATGCCTCTTACCTCTTCAGGCACCTGAACTCATGTACACCCCCCCCCCCCAGGTTTGTCTCTCTGTGTAGCCCCGGCTATCTTGGAACTCACCATGTAGACCAGGCTAGCCTCAAACTCAAAAGAGATCTGCCTTGTCCACCTTAGTATGCTGGGATTATGCATCTCCATGCCTAGCCTACCCCTAAGGTTTTGTGATCCTGACATTTTTGGACAGTTTTAAGTCATTAATTTTGTTGATTTCCTTTATTTTGTGTTTGCGAGCTTTGCTTGTGGCAAGACTGAGGTTATCTATACTGATATTTTCTGTTCTAGTCTCTGCAGTGTATACTCAGGTGTTCTACCTTTTTGTAGTCTCTGTTATATTTGGCTTCCTATTTTAAAATATTTAAATTAGGTCAAAACATGAGAGAGAATGCCTTGCGATTTAAGAACGTCTGTAAATTGAACAGACGCAGTCTTGAGTGCCTAGTCTGTGTGTGCACAGTGTGCATAGGAGGCAGAGGTTGACATCAGCTGTCTTCATGATCACTTTCTACATTTTTTGAGATAGGTTCTTCCCTGGACCTGGAGCTCACCTCTTAAACTATATTGGCTGGCCAGAAAGCCTCCTGTCTCCACCTCATTAATGCTGGGCTTACCAGCATGTGCCAGCATGCCGACCTTCTGTGTGGGTGCTAGAATTGGACTTAGATCTTCATGTTTGCTTAGCAAGCACTTTACTGAGTGTCTTCTCAGCCTCCTGAGTGCCCTTCTAGATGCAAGACCTTTTGTGACTTACACTTGTGATAATTTCTGAGTTAATTTTGCTTTTTAAATCAAATGCCATTGGGAAATGCCTTCTTTTTTTCCCTGACAGGTCAATTGTCAGAAAATAAAGGTTTATCTTATACCTTAAACCACCTTTAAGGCCCTTTATAGACAGCTTTGAGTATTTATTTGGGGTTTTGTTGGAGGAGGCCTCTAGTTAGTTTCTGATCCCTTAGCCCTGAAATAATCACACAGAAACTGTATTAATTAAATCACGTCTTGGCCCATTAGCTCTATTTTCTTATTTCTTAACCCATTTCTATTAATCTGTGTATCGCCACAATAGCTGTGGCTTACCAGCTAAAGTTCCAGCATCTGTCTCCAGCAGCAGGGCTACATGGTTTCTGTCTGACTCCTCCTTCTTTCTTCCCCTCATTCAGCTTAGTTTCCCCCATCTACCTCTATTCCCTATGCAGGCCCAAGACAGTTTCTTTATTAACCAGTGGTATTCACAGCATTCAGAGGATGTGGAATCCCACATCAGGGTTTCTGTGCCATTATTAATGGTATCATTTTCTGAGTGTGTTTTAAAGTGACTGGAGGTGTATGTATCTCAGTGAATTGGGCCCTACGTTCCATTTCCTGCACTGCACACTTACAGAGAGTTGAAGTGCAGTCTAGTGTGTGAATACAAGATTACGATGAAAATCATGTTAGGTGAACTTTATTCAGGTATGAGTTTTATGGCTACTGCCTGTGTTGAGTGTTAATGAGTGAGTCAGCAATGTTAAATGAGGTATCTTTAAATAGAAATCCACATAAAGTAAGATGTGTGTTGATAGGTTAATGGATGTATTGACTAAAGGTTGGCAGGAATTTAATACTGTGTCATTAACTACCATCTTACTTAAGTTAGGAGACTAAAACAAAACCATAGAATGGGGGACTTACCCCCCCCCCGCCCTGCCCCCCTGTTTCTTGAGGCTGAGAACTCCAGCATCAAGGCCTAGAGAGACTCAGGTGCAGACCTACTTCGTGGTTTATGCCTACTGACCTCTCCAGGTGTCCTAACTACCTGAGGGCATGAAGCAGACTAACCCTAGTCAAAGGAAAGGTGACTCCAGAGAAAAGGAATTCAATTTTGATCAATTATCTGTATTACCTGATGGGTTGGCTTGACTCTTAAATCTTCTAGAAGAGTAGGCTTACAGAGTTTCCAGGCCTTATGGCTGACTGTTCAGCCCCTGCACTTCTAGATAGTAGATGGCTGTTTTCTGTATTAATAGAGATAGGGGATGAGTCTTCAGAGGACACTGACTTCAGTTTATGTCTTTGTTTAAATTGTTTAGTCCTTGCTTTATCCTTGCACTGGGCTTTGCTCAGAATCTTCACAGCAGTGGTATAAAGTGTTCTGATACTCCTCCAGCCGGTCTGTGCTTTAACAGCCACTGGGAGGAAGTTAGCATAGACTGTGCCCAGACAATGTGCGTTCTTCTGGGAAAGGGCCTTATTATGCACCTACAAACTCGTAACAGTTTTGTTGTATGCTTACGACCTTGATCTTACAAGATCAAGCCAGTTAGTTCACGAGCCTCCAGCCCTAACTAAGGATCTAGCTGTAGTTAATGGCTTCTGGGGGAGAGCTAGTTTCTATGTGGGTGTGGCTCCTGCTAGATTGAGCACGTTCCAGAGGTGGTTCCTGTACTCAGAAGCTACGCACAACAGAAATGTAAGTTGGTGGGTCCCTAAATTAAAAAGACAAACCTGGAGGTAGGTAGGGAGGTGGGGGCAAACCTGGGAGGGGTTAAGGGAAGGAGTTCATACATTGTGTGAAATTTTAAAAAAATATTTGTAAGATGATAATGCAATTATACCTTAATTTAAAAACATTAAATAATATAACATGTCAAAGTTAACAACTATTCCACTCCCAAGACTCTGCTGCACCTTCAGTAGTTAAATAATGTTTTCTAGTCTAAAATGGGAGTAATGAAAGTCTGAAAAGTGATGTTTTGTGTTTTGTTTCATTTTTGACATGGGCTTTCACTATGTAACTCTAGCTGGTCTTGAACTCACAGAGATCTGCTGGCCTTCACCTCCCAAGTGCTGGGATTAAATTCATGTGCCACCATGCCCAGCCAACCGTAGATTTTTGACGGCTTTAAAAAGAATGAACTAGTATCTAGCTGTCATACATAGTTCATACTAACACTTAGTAATTTGTGCTATAGTGCTTTTGCTCCTTGGTATAATTTATCTTTTTTAGTACTCAGGGCAATTGTATGTAATAGTGTTGTCCTTGCCTTAAACTAGTGATTTTCAACCACAGGTTCCTTTAAAACACAGGTCACAATGCCTTTTGCTTTTGGGGGTCAAATTGATCTTTTCTCTGGGATTGCATATCAGATATACTGCATATCAGATATTGACATTACAATTCTTAACAGTAGCAAAATTATGGTTATGAAGGAGCAGCAAAATCATTTTATGGCTGGGGATTACCACAACGTGAGGAACTGTATTAAAGGGTCACAGCATTAGGAAGATTGAGAACCACTGCCTTAAATGAATGAGGAAAATAGGGGCTGGAGAGGTGGCTCGCAAACGAATATGACGCTCTTCTGACCCAGTGTAGCCCAGAGTAAGGAGCTTACCCGGCGTGCACAAAGCCCTAATTCAGTCCTCAGCAACTGTAAAAACAAAGTTTGTCTACAGTCAAAATTTCTGTATTGACACAAAACAAAACAAAAAGCCAAGCTACATACTACTGTTCCCAAGTTTACCCTTTCAGCATCTCCCAGAATTCAGTAACAAGTAGCATTTGATTACAGGTACCATTCACTGTCTTGTCTATCTCTTCCCGTGAGTGACAGGACTTCCTGGGCTCATATTTCTGCTTTAATACCAACTAGCACCAAGATCACAGACAACTGCTTCAGCTTTCTCACCACTAAAACAAGAATGCTCATAGAGAAGATATGGAGGGCAGTCAGCGTACAGTGCATGATAAATGTTAAGTGCTGGTTCCAAGTGCTCCTTTTTTCTTTTTTAAATTAACTTGTGCATGTGACCATATATCATGTATGTCATGGTATATGGTCTTTCTTTTCACCGTTTGTGTCCCAAGGGGCAAACTCAGGTTATCTGGTGATGGCAAGCACCTTTACTCACCGAGCCATCTCATGAGTATTTATTGAGACAGACAAACTATAGATTAGACTGGACTACCCTCAGAGTCCTAGTAGTTATCCTGCCTCAGCCCCCTGCAATGCTAGGGTGACAGGCTTGAACCCAACTGCACCTAACATGTTAAGGTGTTAAAGTTCATTTGTTGATTGATACATGGGCATTTGAGTAATGCGAGACCCAGTGTCCTCTGTCATAGAGCTTTCTAGAAGGAATCTGAGGAGGAGGTGCCATAGCATGAGCTTAGAGAAAGCAGCACTGTGGTAAGGGAAGAAACTTGGTACAGAAAGTAATATGGGTATGGTTAAAGGCTAGGCCATCATGTGGGGAGTGGAACCCACAGGAAGGTGGTGGAGTGTTTTCTGGTGTTTGAGAGACTAAATGAACTCAGACTGAAGTCTCCAGCCCCACAATGTTAAACCCATCTCTGTGTCTTGGGTTACTTGCTCTCTGATTTTGAACCTTGATTGAGTTAACCTCTCATTGTGACTCAGCTGTAAACCGAGAGGTCTAATAGGAATTGTGATGGGTCCTAAATGAGATAGAGGATGCACATGTATAATTTTTTTCTTTGTTTTGTTTTTATTTTTCAAGATAGGGATTCTCTATGTGGCTTTGGAGCCAATTCTGGCACTAGCTCTGTAGACCAGACTGACATCGAACTCATAGAGATCCGCCTGCCTCTGCCTCCCAAGTGCTGGGATTAAAGGTGTGTGCCACCACCGCCCGGTAATAACAAATTATTTTTTAAAACATTTTGGAGTGGGGTGGATGTCAGAGTTTGTGGAGATCAGAGGATAACCGCTTTCCCTCCTGCCAGTATGTGGGATACAGGCGAGCACCTTTCCTGCTGAGACATCTCACTGACCCTGGCCCTTCTATGTTGTGTTTAATATGTATCAGGAAACAATAATATTTGTTGTTATGAAATAGAAAAAAGTAGAATGAGATTTACTTAGGTACATAGGTTGGTTATATGTGGGATGCTAAGGCAGTTGCGTAGAGAAAACTACAGAAATAAAGCACCTAGAGTAAATTGGAGTGTGGAACAGTAAAACCTGGAAAATAGGATAGCTTGACGTCGGAGACATTGGCCAGTAAATGGCAGTGGTAGACTGAAAAGGTCTCATAGGGCCCTTAGAAAGGGCTTTGTCAAGTCAGGCATGGTGGCACATGACTTTACAAAGGTGGAATTGTGATTTCCAGGCTAGCCAGGACTACGTAGTGAGATACTGTCTCAAAAACAAAGCAGAAAGGGCCTTGCCTCAGTTTCCCTAGAGTTTAAAGTGCTGATGGCATGAGTACACAGAGGAGAGATTTGAAGTCTAGGCTCAGGTAAGAACAGTCACAATCTGCGTGGGAACAGAGTTAAAGGAATGTGAGATTCTTTACATCCTACTAGCATAGTCTGCTGAGTAACTAAAAATGCCTCCCCAGGAAAGGAGGAGACTGTTTGTCTCTGGAGAACTGACCTTTGAGAGAAAGCAGATTTAATTATTTTCTTCAGAAGCTGGGCATGGTGACACCATTCAGGAGACAAGGAAAGAAGAACTAAGTTTGAGGCCAGCCTGGGTTACCTGTCTCAAGCCAGAACAGTGGTTCTCTTCACTTTGTGGCAGGCGTCGTAACAGAGTGCATGGACTTGACGAGACTAGCGTTAGCTTGGGTAGTTAGGTCTGTGTATGGTGTTCAGTAGGCTGGGTGACAGGAAAAAGAATGGAAAGGTTACTTTGGGCTGCTAGATGGGTCAGCCAGAGAAGGCCCCTGCTTCCCAGCTTGACGTTTTAGTTGGACCCTGGGTCCCATGTGGTGGAAGAAGATACAGCATGTTGGCACCCACACATTTGCTGCAGTCAGTCTTCACCACACGCTCCTTTGCAGCGCTTGCGTTGGGAATGGAGGGCACTCTGCAATGCTACCCTTAGTTAGGAAGGTAGGACCAGGAAGGTTCTAGAACTGAAGGGAGTGTGGATGGAATTTGGAGTTTGATACTGGCAGACAGTTTGCTATATGGATCTGAAGCTCTGGAAGGAAATGTACAGCTGTGATTTAGACTTAGGCGAGCCTTCAGCGAATGGAATCATGGAGCGGTTATGAGAGTAGGCCCTGGAAGAGCACTGCCCAGTAGGAGTGTTCGCTTCCAGTCTGGAAGCTGCTCTCCAGTGCATTGTGAGTTCTCTTAGGCTTGCCTTTGACGTCTAAAGTGAAGTGGGTAATTTCCTAGCTCTTCCACTGGAAACTTGGCCAGTGTTTCTGCTGTGGCAGTAATGACCTTATGAGCCATCTATAATTTTCAATTTTTCTACTCTTTTGATGGGTACAGTTTGTTTTCCAGATCACAATCTGAATGAATACTTTAAAATACTGAATTGTGTTACTGTTTTCTTTTTTTTTTCCCCCGAGACAGGGTTTCTCTGTAGCTCTGGCTGTCCTGGAGCTCACTCTGTAGACCAGGCTGGCCTCAAACTCACAGAGATCCTCCTGCCTCTGCCTCCCTGAGTGCTGAGATTATAGGCATGTATCATCACTTCCTAACTCGTTTTGCTGTTTTCTTGATCCGAAGTTTCCCAATGGCTTCTGTCCTACTCAGGAAATCCCAAGTCCTTACTGTGCCCAGCAAACTGTGCGCACTTTCAATTTAAGTGTGACTCGCTAGAGGGAACGCCTTGGCACGGTGTTACTCTTCATCCGTTGTCTCAGCTATTGTTTTATTACTATTGCTGTTATTTGTAGAGACCTTCTCAAGCCAAAAAACATATTTTTATGCAGTTTATGATAGAACAGCATACAGAGTGTCTACCAGAAGTGTCTGGTAATATGTATCTTGTTTGCTTATATTTCAGTATAAGCTTTGTGAAAGCCTGGGATTTTTGCCTTTGTAATTGCAAAGCCCAAACCACCACCGAGAACATAGCTGGTCCTAGTTAGTTTGTTTTATTGAATGGATGTGAGTGACAAAATTAAATCATGGCATTTTTCTACTTTAAAACTTGTTATTCCTTCAATCATGTATTGTATTGTGCTATATTGTATTATTCCTTTCCTGTTAGGCATGAGTCTGAGTGTATACAGGAGCCAGTATAATCTTTGAAAAGTATTTATTAGATTGTGATGTTTCTAATTCTGTAATAAAATAAAAGGTCCCCAAATTAACAGTTGAGAAATAAAGAAATGTCAAATACAGAATAGATTTCTGCCATAGCCTACAAGGCTAGTTTAGAACCTGGCTGACTGAAAATTTATTCCATGATTCTTTACTCTTGCCACTGGGTTCCAGTCTTCTTGGCATCACTCTTAAGTGCCTTAGCTTAAGTTCAGGGCTTCTGCTTATATCGTTCCACTGCTCCAAACAACTTCTGAGATCTCATTATATAACTGTACTGACCTTGAACTCTTATTCTCCTGCCTCAGAGTCCGACTGCTGGGACTATGGACATGTGTCATCATACTTGGCTTTGTGTGCTTTTCTTTATATACATTTGTGCTTCATATAAAAATTGAAATTATAAAAATTAAAAAAATATATTACACTTAGATTAAATTCCACTTTTGTGGAACTATAAACCTCCCTCTCTCTGTGTGTCATTATGGCTACTGGTGTGTGTTACCGTAACCTGGTCTGTAAGGCTGACCAGTGGGACTGTTTTACTTTCAAATCTTCTGGCAGTCTTTATTTCCTACAGAAGCTGGCATAAAGTGTGGCCATCATTCTGAGATGATGTGTGGCCGGCATTGAGATGTCCTCAATTAGAATGAAGCTTTGTACACTACTAGTTTCTAGACCTGACTCACAAAAGCTCTCCACAGTAGTTCCCTGAGGTGGAGGCAGGTGGTATGTCTGCAGTTTACAGATGAAGAAATGAGAAACATCTCTCTGCTTCTGGGTCTGATATTCCTCTCTGCTGAGCCGTATTTCTGGACCTATAAAGGAATCCTACTTAACCTGTGGCTTTGAACTCCAGGGAACCAGGAGAGTAGGCTTTTTTAGGTCAGACTTTATTTATACCAAGTAGTAATTTTTTTTTAGTATTTCTTTTTTTAAAATATTTATTTATTATGTATACAATATTTTGTCTGTGTGTATGTCTGCAGGCCAGAAGAGGGTACCAAACCTCATTACAGATGGTTGTGAGCCACCATGTGGTTGCTGGGAATTGAACTCAGAACCTTTAGAAGAGCAGGCAATGCTCTTAACCACTGAGCCATCTCTCCAGCCCCCCAGTAATTTTTTTTTAATGGGAAGTGACTATGAAAGAATACCTAAGAAAAATGTTTAAAAATATCTTTGACCATTATTCTATACTTTTTACAGTTGACTGTATAAAAATCATACTATATATTTACTATTTTTACTTAGATTAGAGAGTAAGGTATTAAAAACGAGTCCATAATATAACCTTTTGTTTGAGTTTCTTCCCCCCAGCCTTTAACAGCACAATATTGCAGTATCTTGCAATATTGTGCTGTTATTAGTTTAGCCTGGATTTTGTGGTTTATCTTTAATAGTGTTTGTGCTTATCCCTGTGCTTTATAACCAGAGCCAGTATTTTTAGGGAAGTTGCTGTAGCCTTTTTGAAGGACTTGTGTGTCATGAGCACAGTAGTTCTAGTGTTCATGGCAAGTAGTGGAGAAGAGAATTCTTTGCAGTGAAGATTGGTTTTTAGATTTGCTTGAATAGCCCATGAATTTATTAGTACAGGCAAACAACCGGAGCTTTGTGGCAAGGATCGAATAAAATAAGGCTTTAAGAACAGGGCTTACATAGCTTGTTTCTTTTTTGTGTATTTAAAAGACAAATAGCTATTTTTTAAGTGCCTAGAACTTATTACTAAAAGAATTCAAATGGAAAATGTCATTGTAACTCAAAGTATTTTATCCGCTTCAGTAATGCAACATTTTTTGTGGAATGCCTGAAATCTATGTGAATAACGGAAGGGTGTCACGAAGGTGGAATGAGTGTTCCTTTAGTCTTAACGACAAGGACCCTTGTAGCTCAGGCTATCTTATCCATATCTGTAGCTATAGCTTCTTACTCTCTGTCTTTACCTAGGATTACAAGTGTGTGCCACCATACCTGGTTTGACAATTCTGTTATCCACAAAACAGGTGCATGGTTACCTACATTTTTTCTATATAGCTTTTTGACTTTTCTATCATGTGGGAATTTGGAGTGACATTGTAGGCATCTTTCTTTGGTATGTATGGAATAAGTATAAGTCACACACAGACACACTCGTACAATGATTGAAATGACTTAAGAGTTTGCTTTTGAAGTGCAGTGTTTACCAGGACTCCTGCTGCTCTGTCTCTTAAGCAGTAGACTGTAGGTGTTCACTACTGAGTGTGGTATCTTAGTTCGTATTCAAGAAAGGTTCGTACAGCTGCATTTTAGGGGTGGTTTGTTTTGGGTTGCTGAGTTTGACTTCAGGGTTCCACACCTGCTAAGTCCATATTTTGCCATTGAACTATATGCTTAGCCCCTTAAATTATTTTGGGAGAGGACTTCATTGTGTCCAGGGTGCCGGGATCTGTGTATCCTTTGCCTAATTAGACCTCCAGTGCTGGGTGTAGTCAGCTACCACATACAGCTTCACCTTGTTTTGTCATTCATTTTCTGTGTATTCTGATAGATTACTTTTGTAGAGGATGTAGTCTGTGGTAAAACTGCTATAAAAGAACCATGTGTACACATGTGCATGTGTGCTTAGTGTGTGTATGTGTGTGATGCCTCACATCAGACCTGGGGTCTCCTGCATGGTAGGCAAGTGCTCTGCTCCTGTCCTGAACAGCACCCAAACTGGGTAGGCCTGCACAGCCCCTGGCAAGAATTCTCAGGTTATATTTAAGACAAGACTCCCTACCTCACCCCACTTCATTTCTTTGTGGCCAGCATTAGATGTCTTCTTCACTTGCCATTGGCCTTATTGAGTCACTCACCGGACCTGGAGCCTTACCAGGCCATCAATACCATCCATCTCCCTGTCTCTTGACTCTCCATCCCCAGGTCCTCTGTCTGTGTGGCAGCATGGTATAACAGTGCCATCCTCCTAGCCTATCACTTCATTCTTTTTTTAGTAAATTTTTTTTACTAAATGGTTTCCATTCCCTTCTTTCCTCCTATTCCCACCCCCCAAATGGTCCCATATCTCATCCATTGCTGTAAATTTCTTCCTTTCTTTTTTTGAGGCTGGGTTTTTGTTAAGGTGTGTTTATGTTGTATTTGTTTTTAACTCTGTAAAGCTGTGATTCTTTGCCTGTCTAAAACACCTGATGGTCTAGTAAAGATCTGAATGGCCAGTAGTGAGGCAGGAGCAAGGGTATGAGGAGCTGGCAGGCAGAAGATATAGAAGGAGAAACCTGGGAGATTTTCAATGTTTTAGCCCAAGGAGGAGGAGGACATCAGGGCCCAGCCATCCAGCTACACAGCAGTCCATGGAGTAAGAGTAAGATTAACAGAAGTAAGAGAGCAGAAAAGCTCAGGCAAAAGGGTAGGCAGGATAATAGAAGTTAAGTAAAAGCTGTCAAGCAACAAGCCAAGCTGAGGCCGGGCGATTATAAGAAAGAATAAGCCTCTGTGTGTGATTCTTTTGGAGCTGAGTGGTGGGCTCCTCAAAAGAGTAAAAACATAATTCTACAGGGTTTCTTTCTCTGTGTAAATATCATAAAACACCAGAAGGTGCTTTCTTACTAATGTCTGATTGATTATGAGCTTCAAAAATGAGATATGTCTTTAAGGCCCTCTGCTTTGCAGGAGTTTAAATTGAGAATACTTGATCTTGGGTAACTGTGTAAGAGTTAGCAGATCCTCTGACTCTGGTGATATGTGCCATGGTAAATAGAGGGACTCAGTTAAGGAACTCAGAAGGATGGTGTGTACTATGTGTATCTTGAGATGTGTTTGTTATCCACAAGTCTGTAAATAGTGACATCATAGTGACCGTCTTGTGATTTCCCTTCACAGATAACAAGTTGTGCTAGTACAGCCGTATAAATAATTCCTGAAGTCTCAGTGTAACGTGGACATTAGCAGTGATGACACATAAATGCAGTACTAGGCAAAACCCTTCAAAAGGTAAGAAAAGAATGTGTTGTTCCCGAAGGCCAGTGAGATGGAAGTCATTGCGGGTGTGGTTCTAGTGTATCAGACTTGAAATGTGCACAAGAACCTGTCTAAAATGAGAAGTCAGCTATAAGTTATGGGTTCCTTTGTGAAAATAACAATGGTAGATATTCCTAATTGGCAAGTACAGTGAGGGATGCTCTGTAGTGAGCCCTCCTGAGAAATGAGAAATGAAATCGCAGAGTGTACAGGGAGCCTCAGGTCCTGATGGTGGCTGCCACATTATGGACTGTCTGCTCTGTGTTCTGATGGACTTCTGGGGAGGGCAGGGAAGTCATGAGTTGGAGTCTTCAGTATAAGGCTGGATTTTCAAGTCAAGCTTACATTTTGTAGGATTATGTTTTCCCTCTGCACCCACTATTCATGCTAATTTAGAGCTTTAAACAAAAAGAGGGGAAAATAGCAGGTTTTCTACTTTATCTACTGTAGAATTTATAAGGAGAGGTTGCATTCATAGTTGGTAGGTTGTACCATGTTCCTCTCTGAGAAGCAATCTCTTCCTACATAATATTTTATTAATGTAAATAGGAAGATTAATAAGAAATTTCAAGGGTAAAAATATATACTAGAGTACAATTCTTTTTTAATTTTTTAATTTCATGTTTTTGAGTGTTTTGTCTGCATACCAGAAGAGGGCATGGTTTTCATGGGACTATAGTTATGGATGGTTGTGAGCCACCATGTGGGTTCTGGTGGCTCAAGACCTCCAGAAAAGCAGCCAGTGCTCCCAGCTGCTGAGCCATCTCTCTGACCCTAGAGTCAGTTCTACAAATATTAGAATGAGAATGCAAGCTTGAAGAGAAAAAGTTAAAAAAAAAATCTACTTTAAATATTACAGAAGTGCTGGACATGGAAGTGCAGACCTTTAATCTTGGCATTTGGGAGGCAAAATTAGGTCTGATCTATATCCTGAGATCCAGACAACCAGAGTGATGTAGAAAGACCAGCAGAAGGAACAGCAGGCATAATTATTTGTGCACACTCATAACCCCATCCCTTGGGAGTTCAAGTTCAGCAACCATAGGGATGTTTGAGGTCAGTCTGTGCCACTGGAAACCCTGTCTCATAAAACAAAACAACAGGCTAGGTGTGCTCACATGTTTAATCCCAGCACTCAGGCGTCAGAGGTGGCAGATTTCTGTGAGTTACATTAGCCTGGGCCGTACAGTGAGACCCTGTTTCAACAAAACAAAACAGACACATAAACCAGCAAAATACTATATTATAGTAATGAAAAGCTTATTATGTGTGTTAAAATAAGTATAGCCGGCATTGGATCATTTTAATACTTATTTAGTTTCTGTTGGCTATATGTAAATAGACCAAGTACATCACCTTTAGCAGTAATCTATTCATTTTTCCTAGACAGAACCCTGGTTTATAAGATTTGGTAATTGCACCAGTCCTTAATTACAATACTTCACTTAAAATAGTATCCATCTAAAAATATCTAGTTTGATGCTTAAAATAAAGTGGCAAGGCTAGTCATAAACATTTGCTTGCCTTTTTTCTAGTACTGTTATTTGCAGGTGGTCATTCCTAATAACCCAATTAGCTAGAGCATGTGGTCTCTGAAAAAGATGTCATAACATATTAGTAAAACTGCAGTTATATAATATGCCAAGAATTGGAATTTTACTAGGTTAATTAAAATATCAGACAGTATTTAACTCAGGAAACTTTTTCCTTTTTTTTCTGAAAATTTTATTGATTTAAATTTTATATTATGCGTATCTATCTAATTCATCTAACTCTTGGCTTTTTTCTTATTGGAGAATCTCTGTGGTCAGACATGGTGGTGCACACTTTTAATAGTATGCTATACTTGGAAGACTGAGGCAGGAGGGTATCCGAGCTTAGGGCCAGCTTGAGTTCCAGGACAACCAGGGCTGTGTAGGGAGACCTTGTCTCAAAAACAAAAACCAACACCACCACCAATAAAAAATTAAAAAGAAAAAGAAAAGAAAATACATATGGGTAAAGGTAGCAGAAGCTTCAGTTAGTAGCTTACTCTGAGCCTGTTAGTGGGGCTCACATGTGCACGGATACAGAGGAATTTCAGTGTAAACTTAGCACCACGGTTTTGTTTTTATTCAGTCCTAAGTCTAGGAAATCCTCTAGAAATTCTTTATATGGTCATCTTTAAGGCGGGGGGAGGAAGCCTTTGATTAGAGCAAATTGCAAGAAACGGTTGAATCATATTTTACTTAAATTAATAATTGAGTTATTTGTAAGGATTTGTGTTGTTTCAAGTTTCTTCAAGCTTTGTCCCACTTGCTAACTGCCTTTGAGGCTACTTAACCAGGAAGCACCAAAACATCACTTTGAAGAGACTGCTGCCTCTGTGTACTTCTGTAATCAGAGTATATCATTAGCATAAGTTACTTTCCTTATTTAATACCTTTTTATCATTTTATTTTAAAGAGAGACGTTTAAGAGGTTCTAGTATTCTTCGAGGCTGAAGCTGAGAACCGGAAGCTTAAGCTCTATTGTAGAACATAGCTTCATCTGCTCATATAAGGAAAAGAAGGAATATTTCCACAATGATAGATCTTTGGTTATACAGGTAAGTTACTCAGTTCTGCAGTAGAGAAAACAACTGTAGTTTGATTTTATTCATTTTGGTGGGAGGAGACATGTTATTTCCCATCTTCCTTTCTCTGCCTTGCTGTTTGATGGCATTCTCGAGCTGTACGGACTGAAGATTAAATATTTTTCCATTTCTCTTTTCTCAACAAATGAATAAATGAAATGACTATTGGTATCTTGAGACTAGACTAAACCTGTCTGAAATATACATATTTAAGGAGCAGTGTGAAAGTCGTTGACTTCTCAGTTCTTTTAAGTGTGTATTCATTTGAATCTATTCTGTCTTCCTGTATGGCTCTCTGTCTTGTCAATCATCTATTATATCTCTCTTGACAAAAAAGAAGTGATCCCTTTGTATATAACTGCATGATAGAATTTCCAGACTTCAAAGAGGTGACTATTAACTTTTCAATGCTTTGAGTGGATAGGGTCACAGGTTTTCTTCTGCTCCAATGGAGTGATAATCAATAATCATACAATTGAAATAATTTGTCTGTTAAAAGAGTTGTATGACTAGGTGTCACAGTGTGCACCTGTAATCCTGCCACCAGGACAATCGTTAGAGTTTTAAGGCCAGTTTGGGATGCATAGCAAGACCCTTTCTCAAAAACTACATCTCAGACTTGCATGATAAAGAAAGTCTGAGCACAGCTTATGCTACAGACAGGCAGAAAGTCATACTGGCGACACCTCTCGGTTACCCTTACTCGCTTTTTTCTTTGATTTTGGCCTTTGTACCTGGAAATATATGGGTATTGTGACCAGTTTTCTAGATGTTGTTCACTTAATAAAACTAATATGATGATAATATTGGTGTTAGCTAGGCGTGGTGGCATACTATGCCTTTAATCCCAGCACTCAGGAGGCAGAAGCAGGTGGATCTCCGTGAGCTGAAAGGCCAGCCTGCTTTACATAGTGAGTTCCAGAACAGCCAGAGCTACATAGCAAGGCTCTGTATAATAATAATAATAAATAACAATTTATTATTATCCAGAGTAATAAAAATAAAATAATATTGGTGTTAATTGCCAACTCCTCATCCTAAAGTAAACTGGGACACTTGGTGAGTAGAGCAGGGGCCAGAGGCTACAGTATGGAGGTTCCAGGCACTGTACTAGGGATAGTTTTTGAGTAGAGCGTAGCTGCAGCATGCTTTGTTTCTAGTGGGTGGGCCTTTGTCGTTTAGTCTGTCCTATTTCTTTTGGTTCTGATTCAGTAATGTGGGTGTAGTCACTAGGACTGGAGGTTCATGATCAGAAAGAGCTAATAATGTTTCAGAATTTTAATAGTTTTTATGAAAGTAGATTCAAGTTCAGGGGAAGGTGCTTCAGTGGAAGTCTGATAAGAGTTAGGATGTGTGGATTTAGGGGAAGTTTGAAGCTCTGGACAGGCTGAAAAAGTTTGGTTGCTTGGCCTATTTCATTCTCTTCAGTAATATGAAAGCTTCGGAGGATGGGGCATGCAGGATGTTCTAATTCTAGTGATGGGGTCATGTTCTCTTCTTGTTCTGTGGAAAATGCTGCTGCTCACCAGCTGGTGGGTAACAGAGGACAGAGTTTATAGTTTTATTACTGGGTTGGGTACATTTTCTCACATGAAAATGTGAACTCAGGTTTCCCTTAATTCTAAAACTATAATAATATAGTTTCTCTTAACAAATGGGTGTGGCTAAGGCTTTCACCAGGTGTCTCTTAGTTTATATTATTAAGGGTGTTCCTGAGCTAGTTGGCAAATAGGTTCACTTCTATTCCCATAACAGCTTCATATTTGGCAGGGATATAATTATATGACCAAACCTCTTCATTGGATTCTTTAGTGACTTTGTATTTAGCTAAAATAAGGAAAATGGCAGTTTCAGTCTGTACTACTTTGCTAAATAAATAAACTTGACACAACAACATTGAGATTTGGTTGGAATAATGTAGACAAACTTTATTAAAAGTCCCATATTGATTAATGTCTTTTACGTTTAGTTTATCAGATAATTGCAAAATGTATGTATACTTCATATATGCTTATGTAAAAATGGGAAAGAGGAAGAAATATAACAGATTTGTTTTAAACTCGGGCTTTCATAATTTGACTAGATTTTTACTTTAAGTGTAAAGGTAGTTTTGCAATCTGTTTGATGCTTCTTTAGCCAAAGCAATCATGGCCTTACTTATAATGTTTTGTTTTAATCGTTATGATGTAGTAAAATATTAAAGAGAATTATGTATCTAACTTGATTTGCAACCTTATGATTGAATGACGTTGTTAGGCTACTGCCTGAGTGCAGTATCTCAGTGTTTCTCCTACTCCAGCATGTTGAATTGTTGGGTAGGGTCTAAGATTCTGCAGTTCTTTCTTTTTTCTCACCTTTTCCTCTTTCTATTCTAAGTACCAAACGCAAGTCAGTTTCTAGCAAGCTTCAGGACATGCTTCTAATGTGAACTCTCGGGCTATATGGTTACAGCAGTTTGAAATACCAGAAAATACTCACTGCCCGCCCACCCTCCCTCCCTCCCTCCCTTCCTCCCTCCCTCCCTCCCTCCCTCCCCCTCTCTCTCTCTCTCTCTCTCTCTCTCTCTCTCTTTCTTTCTTTCATTTTTACTGTTTATTAGTCCTCTCCCGAAACAGGTTCTTGATAATTGCAGCCTAGTAGTTAGCCTTTAATGTAATCAGTGGATAGAACTAAAGCCTTTTTAGGGAACAAAGACACAGAAAGAGACTTAATCTTTGGTTCTAATCAGTGTTTTAGTTTTATAACTGGAATCATAAAAGTACAGGCTTTCATAGGTACTCTTTGATACTGATTTCATTTATATTTGTGTGTACATACACGTTTATATTCATACATATATACATACATGTTTATATTCATACATATATACATACACTTTTAAAATAATTATCAGTATTAATGATAGATGTCTGATTCAATACTCTGTTTTGTGGAAGTTAAATTACAGAGAAAGGTTTTGCATCTTGTTCAGATTGGTATGGAAAGAGAAGAATGGTTAAAGAGAGCCAGTTAATTGAAATCTCTTCAGGGGGTTATAAGCCTTTAATGGGCATCAGTTATTGAAAAATAAAAGCTTAATCACAAGTTATGAAGATAATTAAATTTGTATTATATTTTATAGTTTGCTTATAAAATTAATTAATTTTTAATCTTACATTCATATTTACATAGATATTAGTATATAACCTTCAACTTTGAGAACTCCAGACTTTGATACTTCAAAGAAATAAATTGCTTTAAAAAATCTTCAGTTTGTGTTCTTTTAACACATTAAAGTTTAACTTATTTATTTTGATCGGGAGTAGAAACTGATCAGTATTTTTTTACCTGTAAGTAAAGCAGAACTGCTTTCTTGATGGCAAGCTGTTAGAAAAATAACTTCCATTTCTAGATAGTGCAGTTCATGTGAATGCTGTCTGCTCTGATGGAGCATACCTGCTTACTGTTAAGCTGATCTCCAGGAAATTCTCTAAAATGATTAATGCTGTTTTAAGGATTTTAAAGCATGCCCTGCTTCAGAATGAACCTGAGTTCAACCGACTTTGCATATTTCACAGAGTACTTTTCTTCCTTAGCTCATTGTCAGCAACCAGAAATAGGGCAGCAGTTTTCTTTTCTGTTTCTTGCGCAGCAAGTTGCTGTGCTCTTCTGTAGTTGTAGTGTTTCCAGTATTAGGTAATGCAGTTGAAGCCTAGAAGGGAATGTGCTTGATTTGCGTGGGGAGTAGATTAAAATGGCGTTAGATGGGTTCTGTGTGAGGGAGGCCACTGGAAGGTGACCACGGCAGGAGGAAAGCATGGTGAAGCTGCGTTATGCTGTTGTTGACCCTTTCTTTATTTAACCATTCCGTGCTCCTCTTGAAGTTGTTAAACAGCAAGTGAAGTGACAAAATATCTAAGAAAACCAAGAGAAGGGGAGGAAGGGGATAGAGACGTGGAATATCATAGTGCCTTTGTTCTTCTTGATCATATGGAAGACCTGGAAAATGTCATTAGCTCTTTCAGAGTTTACCCAGGTGGATCAGTGAGGAGATTTTCCAGTAGGCTTCCTACTTCTTTTAGAAGGTTCAAGCATCCGTACCAGAAAATTCACTCACCTCCACACAGTGAGTTAAAGATACGCTGCCCTACATACAGAACCTTAAAGAAGAAAATGGGTGTGTGTGCATGTGTGTAAATACACACATGTGACATGGGAGATGATACTCCTTACTTCTGAAGTGACTCTCTTTGAGGACAGCTTTTGCTTTCTGTCTCCTCAGAATGCTTTCATGTAGTGATATGCCTTTCTCTAGAAACTAGAGCTTTGATTGGTTGTGGTGTTAGGCAGTGCAAGCTAGTGTTGCGGCCACAGTTTAATTACAGAAAGTTCATAGCAATATGCCATAGCTTGTTATCAGGGGACTTCACCAAAAACCATTTTAGTAAAAACCACAGACTGATTAGAAATGTGTTCTATAAGATAGCTAGCTGATCTATAACTTTAAGAGTGCTACTTTAATAACCAAAATGGTTATGTTAGGTTCATCATTTCTGAGAGGCAAAGAGACAGTGAACTTGGTTTCCACAGTTGTGTATGAACTGGCTATATGTAGGTTGTCAGTAGATTGTTGAGGCTGTCTGTGCCTCAGTCTCCTCAGTTGTAAAGTAGGTACAATAGCTGTACCTGTGAGTTGTGAGACTTCAGGTAGTGCAGGGTGTTTAACATAAACATGGAGTCCTAGAATGTAAAAAATGGTATTTAACTGTTAGCTATTATTAATGTCATTATTGGAAATTTTAATAAAATAATCTTTGTCCCATTATTTATTAATAATGGCTATACTTGGATAAAAAGTTATAACTTTATACTTTTGTTTTAGATATATTAACTATTACCTTTTTCTCATTATTTTGTTTACATTTTGAAGGTTTCCCAATGAGTGGATCATGATGACCGTATGGTAGGGACTTGCCATAGTATGGCTGCTTCCCGATCTACTCGTGTTACAAGATCAACAGTGGGGTTAAACGGCTTGGATGAATCTTTTTGTGGTAGAACTTTAAGGAATCGTAGCATTGCTCACCCAGAAGAGATCTCTTCTCATTCTCAAGTACGATCAAGATCACCAAAGAAGAGACCAGAGCTTGTGCCAGTTCAGAAGGGAAATGCTAGCGGAAGAACTTGTGATGTAAAACAGCAGAGTGCGCGAGAAGCGTGGGTAAGCCCTAGGAAAAGAAGATTCTCCTCTTCCGAGAAGGATGACCTAGAAAGGCAGGCCCTAGAGAGCTGTGAAAGAAGGCAGACAGAGCCAGCAGCGCCAGGCCTGAGGAACATTAAACGCTATTCTAGAGCTGAAGCCTCAAACAGCTCAGAGGAAGATTCGCCTGTAAAACCAGACAAGGAGTCGGTAGACCAGAGGACAGTAGTGGACCATGATGCAGAGTTTGAAGGGACTAAACGAGCTTGTCGATGTCTTATATTGGATGATTGTGAGAAAAGGGAAATTAAAAAGGTGAATGTCAGTGAGGAAGGGCCACTTAATGCTGCGGTAGTAGAAGAAATCACAGGCTATTTGACTGTCAATGGTGTTGACGACAGTGACTCGGCTGTTATAAACTGTGATGACTGTCAGCCTGATGGGAACACTAAACAAAGTAGCACTGGTTCCTATGTGTTGCAGGAAAAATCAGTAGCTGGAAATGGGGATTCAGAAACGCTGTCTCCAGTGTTCTTTGGTAGTAGGAAGGAGGACAGTTGTATAGAGCATCTCGTGCCTTGCACAAAGTCAGAAGTGCAGATCAAGTCGGAGGACCCCAAACTAGTAACTTCCTGTCTCCCTGTGGAACGTCGGAATCAGCTGACTGCTGAGCCAGCCGTGGGCCCTGTTTCTGAAATTCAGTCATCCTTAAGAGATTCTGAGGAGGAAGTAGATGTGGTGGGAGATAGCGGTGTCTCAAGAGAGCAGTGTGATGAGAACAGCAGGGACCTTCTGGACACAGATCCTGAAAGCATGCCAGTCTCCGCAGAGCCAGAACCGTCCTCTACGCTAGACTGTGCTTCAGCTCAAACGACACCTTTATCCGAACCGCAAGAGCACCGGTATACCCTGAGAACTTCGCCTCGAAGGGCAGCTCCAACCAGAGGTAGTCCCACTAAGAACACATCTCCTTACAGGGAAAATGGACAATTTGAGGAGAGTAATCTCAGTCCCAGTGAAACGCATACAACTGTTAGTGATAATGTAAGTCAGTCTCCCACAAATCCTGTTGAAATTTCTCAAAGTGAAAAGGTTCTGTGTTGTGACTCTCAAAACCATGGAGGTGAAGGACTAAGTAAGTCACCCTCAGAGGCCACAATGAATGTTGGACCCTTGCCGTCTGCCAAAGAGAGTGCCAGTCAGCACCCTGCGGAAGAGGAGGATGATGACCCTGATGTTTATTACTTTGAATCAGATCATGTGGCACTGAAACACAACAAAGAGTATGTGTAAATATGGTAACCATGAGTTGTGCTTTGTTTATCACTCCAGGCTTTCAGTATCATTCGTAAATGTCTAGTCTGAATGTTTCTATTGTGGAGGAAGTTAACACTTCAGCATAAGTTTAGACTTAACATAAATTTCTTAACTCAAAAACTGAGATTCAGCATTGAACTTCATTACTCGTCTCTAGTTGACGTTTTCTGGTGCTGAGTTCCCACGTGTCTAAATAAGAAAGGACAAGTGAAACCACAGGCAGTGTCACAGGAAGTCAGTGGAAACATGAGCGCTAGTGCTTTGGATCTGAGTTAGCACAGTCCACTTGGACTAGAGATTTATAACATCTGCCTTTATAAATCATAAGTATGTAGCTATCGTCTAGGTACTGACAATCTGGCAAACTAGAAATTATATTTAAATCTCCATTAAATGTCTTACTTTAAGAATGTGCTTGAGGCATCATTGTTGTAGATTAGAGCAATGGACAGTGCTGTTAACACTGATGGTGGCTTGGCTCAGCCCTGGCTCATAGTGCCTGTAAGGTCTCAGCCTTTACCAACGTACTTTTGCAAAAAATTCTGTATCCAAATTTTTCACAATTTTGCTCATTTATTTTAAGTTATTCTGGAAAATAACAAAAATGAATCAGAGCTAACTGTCTCTAATCCTAGAAGGACTCTAAAGTCCTTAATTAAGTAAACTAATTCCTCTCATCGGTTGGCTTTTGACTGCTGTCACAAAGTCATATTGTAGTGGTTGTACAAAAATAATTGGATTTGAAGAATATTCTAATGCTTTTATTGTGACAGATGCCTGGTCAGGTATCACTGGGACATGATCTCTTTACCATGCTTAGCAGGACATTTGTTCAGGACATATATCTGGTAACACTGTAACCTTTTAGCATAGGTCTCTTTTCTGGAAAAGAGGATTTTTTTCTGTGCTCTTTTTGTTTTTGTTTTTGTAGATTTTTTGAGACAGGGTTTCACTGTGTTGTGGCCCTGGCTGTCCCAGAACTCACTCTGTAGACCAGGCTTTCTTCAAACTTAGATCTGCTCGCCTCTGCCTCCTAAGTGCTGGGACTAAAGGCATGTGACATCGCTGCCCAGCTTCCTATGTTCTTTTAAAATTGTATTTTAAAACCAGATTTAAGAAAGATTTTATAAATTACTGTAGAAGGTTCCAAGTCTAATAATTCACGAGATCAGTTTAAGGCCGGAACGTATAATAAATGCATAAGTGAAAGATTTCAGTTAGAAATAGGATAACTGGTACATGGTGGCACACCCGCACAGTCCCAACATGAGAGGCCAAGGCAGGAGGGTGCCTGGGTCATGTAAGGGGACCCTGTCTCAAAAACTAAACAAACCAAAACAAATCAACAAATGTTTTCCATTTGTACATAATTTAAAAAGGGAGGGTTATAGGTACAAAGAAACATGTTTTAGAGAAACAACTAAAACATCAAAAAAATAATAATCTTGTTTCGTTTTCTTATCTTTGAAATGGGGGCTATCTTTCTGTGTCACCTAGGTTAGTGTTGAATTGTGACTCAAGTGAGTCCCCTGTTCTTGAGAACATGGGACTTTGAGCTTTTGTCACCATGGCTAGCTCCAATTTAAATGACTTTGAATTTCTCCAGAACTTACCTTGTTTTTTTTTTTAACTGAGAGCCTGGCAGGTGAGAGGCGGGTGCTCTGTTCCTGAGCCACACCTTCTCTTCCAGAAAACAATGTTCCCTTGATGTCTGTTGTCTTTGTTACAGGGTATTCTCTTCAGTTTTGACTCATCATTGATTCTGGGAAATAGTAATTCACTCTTGTTACTTTTAAAATTGAGGTTATTAAGGACAATACTCCCATAAAATAATTATCCAAGTAGTGGCTCTAACTCCAAACAGGTGGTATTCCATGTACATCAGCACGGGGCATGGAGTCCTTTAGAGGTGGGGTGCTGTTTACTCCATGAGGACAGTGCTCAGTGCCGATGCTTCATTGAGTGACTGGGTGAAAGAAAATACTTATTTTGCTCCTGTTATCTTTTGCTTTGAAAATGACACTTAGTTTTAGGTTTTACTTTCTTTTGCTTTCTGCTTGCATTGCTAGGGATCAGAACCAAGGGTCTGCATGGCAGGCAGATGTTCTACCACTGCTCTTCTTGGATGGAAAGAGATGATCATGATTAGTATCCTGGTTTGAAGTAATTCTTAGAAAACAGTATTTGATCATATTGCATGTAAATTCTTTATAAAAATCCCTTTTTGTTTCTATTCCCATGTTTTTTAATATAAATGTCAGAGATAATTGGCTTTTAAAAAACAAAACTATAAAACAAGCCAAGTGATTTTTTTAAAAACAGCATCACTATGATGCTCTCATGCTTTCAAGTGTCGGGAATTTCAAATGCTTTGAAAGTGGTATTGGTGGATCCTCTCTGTTGGTGCACAGTACTCTTTGTGCTAGAAAAGTTCTCTAGCTCATTGCCTGTGAAACTGGGGATTTAGCCTTGCCTACAGTCCTTTAGTACTCTGCCAGAAGGGACCACGTCCTACTTTCTGATGCCAATTAAAGCAGGTTATTAATGTCAGGTGCCATGCTGCACACAGTCTACAGACCCCGTCTCAGACAAAAAGTGTATTAATAGAAAATCCCATGGCTGCCGTCGTGTTCTCTTAAAGAGTTGGGCGCTTTGATTCTACCTGTTACAGTAAAACTAAGCTAACAGTAATGATTTAATTGGCAGGCTTCGCCTTGTCATTTTAATTTATCCGTCTCTTTGAAAGACTATCCCTTGTAAATGTTTGAGAAGATACTTTAGTGTCCTAGCTTTAGTCACGGCTCATGACAAGTTTGTCAACAGCACAGGGAAGTGAGTCTGAGTGTTAGGGTACTTGATTATGGCTAACATTGTACTTTTGCTTAATCTTTCTCTAAATAGAGAACTCTATTTGCTAACTGAAAAAGAGGCTAGAAAATGTGTTCTTCTGGTGAGGTTCTTGCTCGTGGTTATGTTAGTAGTATTGCCCAAGGCAATACTTGCCCTGGAAAAGTTTCCAGTCCTTGAAGGTCAATAATGCTCCTTTGGTAGCCTGGCTGATCACTTGCCTAACTGGCTGCTCTTCCTGGTAAGCCCTGAGGTTCTGGCTTTCAGGATCAGATAAGGGTTTTAAGGTCCTAGGGTTTAGATTTAGTATTTTTTTCAATTCAAAAGGTAATCACTAGAAATGAAACTTGGTGATGTATGTCAAAGTAGGTATATTACACAGGCTGTACAGTAGAGTCTGATGCCAGTGGTAGCATACATACCGAGTGTGTATGAGGACCTGGGTTCCGTGTCTAGTACTGCACTGCAAACACAAAAGCATCACGAACTAATGGTACAAATGGGTCGAACTTTGGCCTTTAAAAAAGATGAGTTTTGTTTGTTTTTGTTTTCTTTTTTGAGACAGGGTCTCTTGTAGCTCAGGCTGTCCTTAAGTTGTGCTGTTGCTGAAGGTAACCTTGAGCTTCTGACCCTACTCCCTCCCTTTCCTCTGTTGCTGGGATTACAAGAGTGCCGTGACTGGACTCAAACTTCTGTGTTCTAGTTGGTAATCCGAGCCAGGTCTGGTTAACCTCATGGAATGAAGACTTCCTCCAGGAACTTAGGGAGTTTTTAGATTGAGAATCTTAACAGAGCAGATCTTTGGTGTTTGGTTTTTAAACAATCTGGCTATAGTTATAATGCCCTCATTTTTAATCCGTCAGAACCAGCATTTTAGGTGAATGACCCTCATTTAACTTATTTAGCTGCTTTCATGTTCTTTGTTTTAATAGTGTGTTTGTGAAGAACAAGTGGCTTCATGGAGAGGATTTGGTTAATTTACAAAGAGTATTCTGAGGGTTTAGAATGCGGTGGTCTATGAAAGTCAGCAGCTACTGGGGAAGAGGGTGCTCCGTGCTCCTTGCCAGCTCATAGAAAGTGCTGTAGAACACCAGCCAAACCTGACCCAGGCTTTGAGTGTGCGGATTGATGGGAGGGGCAAACTCTGTCTGAAGTATAACATTTGTTGTCAGGAGTAAGTCACTGACTGATCCAAACATGTAGTGAATTGTTGCCAACTTAAAGTATTTTCTTATGTGTATGGTTGTCTTGCCTGTGTGTATGTCTGTGTACCACATGCGTGTGCCTGGTACCCGTGGCGGCCAGAAAAGGAAGTTGGGTCCTTTTGTACTGGGGTTCTAAATGGTGCTGAGCCCCCATGTGGTTGCTGGGAACCCTGCACCCTGGAGTACCAAGCACCCTGGAAGCAGTAGCTGGTATTCCTAACTACTGAGCCATTTCCAGGCCCATTACCAAAAATTTTTAATTTTCAAGTGATATAGGTGATTTTAAATAATTCTCTGCTCTAATCTTAAGTATACTGGCGCATAAATAATAGTCTTACCATTGCTGGTTTAGGGTCTTCCCTGGCAGAGACCGTGGACCAACACTTGTGACATCGCTGTGATAATAGGTCTACTTTTCCATCTGGTATGATTCCTGACTTCTTTATAATCCAGTAGTTTCGCTTCTTCCTGCGTTCTTTTGGCATCTCTGTGGCTTAGTAGTTCATAGCTATACCTCACAGTTTTTATAGTTTGTAGAAAAGTAACTTCTGTACTAACCATGTTCAGTGGTTTATTTGATATGCCACATGCATAAGAAAGTTCAACTTTAACAATATGTGTAGATATCTTACTCGCAGTCACCAATTCTCTCACTCTGAGGAACTAGTACAGTTCATTGACATTTTCTGACAGTAGTTGGCGTGACTTAGAGAACAGCAAAATAAGATCTTAATTTCTCAAGACTTCCTCACTTTGTCCCTAGTCACAAAGAGGTCCTTAAGTTTATCTGTAATTTCTCATGTGATAACTTATGACTTCCCTTTGCCCTCTTAACAGTGTTAGAGAAGTTCACAGACCCCAGGGAAAAAATTTATTTTATCAACTACAGAAAATACTTGAAAGGATCTGATTGAGTGGCCATATTAGAGAGGAACATATGGGAATGTTGGGGAAAGGCTAAGGCACTGACGTTTGGGTGTAATACTGTTCCAGTCATAGATTGTTTCTCTGAGCCCTGCCTAAAGAATTCTTTGTTCTGCATGGTTGGGATGTGTGTGGTTCTAGCTTTGTCAACACTTACTTGTTTTGTGTCCAGCTCCATGGTAATCTTTACTTGCTCTGTAGTCTCGGGTTAAGTTTATGGAGCTTTGTGTTTAGCTAGAAGCTCCGTGTAGACATGGGGCTTTTTTCTGTTACTCCTTTCTCTTTGGTGTCTTGTCCTACATATTCTAAGTCTTCAGCTTCCCCAAGCTGTTTTCTGAGTCTGTTCAGAAGGGCATCTCTTGTTCCACATGCTAGCAGTTCTATGGGAAGAACGGTCATTGTGGCACTTTGCTCCTCACTCTGTCCTCTCTCACTCGTCATGGTTCTGCATTGTCTGTTGCCTAGGATGTGACAAACAGTTGCTTCTTTATATTCTCCATCAGGACAGTCATCCAGTGCCATTCTGCCGTAACTGTGAGTATCTGCCTTTGTGAGCTTGCACGAGTTTATGTTCACAGGTAGCTGTAAGATTGCAGAGATGGGTACTGGTCCTCTGTAAGAGCAATGAGTGCTTGACACTGCTGAGTCATCTCTCCAGCCCTCCATCTGGCTTAATTTTATTTTTAAAGTTTATTTTAGATATGTATTTTATTTATGAATGTTTTGCTTGTGTGTTTGTGTTAGAAGGTGTCAGATCCCTTGGAATGGATGTTTGTAAGCCACGTTGTGGGACCACTACAAGAGCATCAAGTGCTCTTAGCTACTGAGCCAGCTCTCCAGCCTCATGTTATATTATGATCTTTTCCTTTATTTTATTCTTTTTCTTCTCCCTTCCTTACTCCCCCCCCCCTTTTTTAAACAGAATCACTCTTGCCCTGTAGACTAGGCTGACCTTCAACTCACAGAAATCCACCTGCCTCTGCAGGGAATAAAGGCATGTGCTAGCATGCCCATCTTGACTTAATTTCAATGTATGCTGGGAGTGTTTCTTTAATGACATCCTCCCACCTGCTGGTTGACCACTCCTTGGAAATGCTCATCATCACTAGTTCAGATACTCTGGGTTGAACTCAGCCTCTGTGTTGAGCTTTACCTCCAGCCCTGACATTTTGTGACAGTGAGGATTGGCTTTTGTTTATAGCCTAAAAATTCATATAAGTAGATGTAGATTTTTAAATAAAGAAGCTGGGTTGAGTTTGAATAATAGGAATTTTAATTGAAGAATAGAGCTAGCTATTACTTGAAATACGTTTTGCTGGTTAGATATTGATGTGATTAGAGCAGGAGTTAAAGTTCACAGGATAATAAGCAAGAGAAAGTTCATGAAAGACATGAAACTGGACGGAGTTTGAAAAGGTCATTCTGAGATAATAAATGGTCACATTTGTCTGGAATTTTGATGCTTTTTCTTAGTCTTTGGAACTTTTGATGGATGAAGTCTGCTGTGGACTGTGTTTAGAAAGGCATGGGAATGTGTTCCTTTGTATCAGTACCAGTTTAACCCACTTACTAAAGAATGGCCGTTAATTCCTTATTTTGCTTGTTATGTGTGTGGGTACTTTGCTCTCATGTGTATCTTTGCACCGTGTATGTCCGGTGCCATTGCAGAGGTAGCAAAGGGGCACCACATCCCCTGGAAACTGGAGTTGCAGACAGTGAGGAGCCAACATGTGGGTGCTGGGAACCAAACAGGTCCTCTGAAAGAGCAGCCTGTGCTCTAACACGACCCATTTCTCCAGCTTTCTTCTTAAATAAAATTAACTGGCATGGTGTAGTGGGACATAGAGACAGACTCTTAAGTTTGAGGCCAGCCTACATAGTTCCAGGATAGGCAGAAAGATATATAGTAAGACCCTGTGTTGGAAAATAAAATTAAAAAAAAATTAATTCTAGAATGTTTTGTAGTAATTTGTTTTTTTTTAATACTATGCTTTCTGCTGTTTGTTTTGGAATTTTTTTATTTACATCTTATTTTGCTACTTTCTACATTTTCTACATTATTGTTTCTCTTTATTTTAGTAGTATACTACTGGATTCTTAAAATAATTCTTAGAAGGAAAGTTTATGGTCATAATTTATTGATAATAATGAGAGTCAGACTCATTATAGTCAAGAGCAAATGTCTTTCTGATTAACACATAATTGTGTATTTTATAGACTTACTGCAGTATTACAAACTGTACATACTTTATATGAGTCTGTTTATGCTGGGAACATTATGTCTCCTGTTTTGAAGTACAGGATGCTCTTGGGCAACTACAGTTGACTCTGCTGTCCTGTAAAGCATGAGTAGTTATCTCTACTGTGCTCGTTAATCATCTCCTTCCTTGCATCCGTGTTCTAGCCTCTCCTGGAGTAGCTGTGTAAATGCTACAAGAGGTAGAGTTATGTGAGAAGCCACGGTAAGCAAGTAGTGCATTTCATAAGTAGTATTGTTTTTTTGAGGTTACAGCTAAATAATGTTTGCAGTTTTGAAATGCTATCTCATTTAAGTGTAGACTCAAATTCTTGAATTTCTTTTTAAGTCCCTTACAAAGGCAGCGTGATTGTACTAGACAGGGAGAACATGCCCCCTTTCCCTCCTGGTGCAAGGCTGAACAGACGTCATAAATGCAGCTGCATCTCTTCTGTAACTGTTGTCTACATGACCTCGACTGTCCTTTTCTCTTTGCATTTTGCCTTGCTTCTGATACTGCTCAGCCTAGGTACTGGCTGTCTTCTTTATGTCCTTCCCTGGGTTCTCGTTAGCTGATGTGACTTAGAGGTCTGTCACCTGTGTAGTAGCGATTCAGCGGGGAGCCCAAGCTCAGATCATTCTCCCTCAGCAGATCTTTCCTTTTCCTTGTCACACAGGAACCTGAGTAGACCATGCATGGGAATTAGTTTATTACTGCTTCCCAAACCATATTCAGCGTCCTTCAGTTAACTTGTCAGTGTCTAGGAAAAGGAACCTCTTTACTCACCCACCAGCCATTGGTTGAGGTCTGCTCTTCTTTCCTTGAGTATCGGTCGGTGTCACCTCTTCTCTGCATCATTTGAAATGTTTCTTGCTTTCTGTGCTAGCTTAGAGTTCCCAGTTAACCGTTACCTGCTCAGAATTATCTCTCAGCCCAATTTCCCGAATTCTTTGAGTACCCTTGCCCCAGTCAACCAAGTGTGTTTAATCTGTGGCGCATGGGCCTCGTGTGCTCAAGGACAGCTGTGAATGCAGCCCAACACAAGACTTTAGTAAATTGTTTGGAACTATTCTCAGGGTTCCTTCCTTTCTGTGATTTTTGTAACTCTCATTTTTCCAGTTCTCAACCTGTGGAACGCAATGCATTTGGAATCACATATCAGATAGTTACATTACAATTCATAACATGGTAGCAAACTTACAATTACGAAGTAGCAACGAAAGTAATTTTATGCTTGGGGGGGGGGGGTCACCACAACATGAGGAACTGTATTAAAGGGCTGCAAGGTTGAGAAGGTTAAAAAGTATGGTCTTAGATGCTGACATTGTGTTACAGCGGAAAGGATGGGCAAGCCTGAAGGCCTGCTCTGGTCTTCTGACTATTACCCTCTTGTCAACAGAGGGGACTGGACACTGTGTGCTCTCTTCTAGTGAACAATGACTGCTGTAATTGTACATAACAGAACACAAGCTCTGAGAACCTCTTCTGGCTATATAGGAGAGTTTCCATGCCCTCATCCTGGTTCAGAAATCTCAGAAAAATTAGCATACTTCTGGTAATAAAGCCTTCATTTATTTTTTCAGTGCGAAAAATTGATTCTAGGTTTTTATGCATGCTAGGTAAAGTTCTACCACTAACCTACATTCTTATTTGAAATGACTTACAGCCACAGAACACATTTGAAAGTGATCTGGGTTTTAGGTTTTAAAAGGAAGGTGCACAGGCTGCACAGCCATTACGCAGTTCATTAAACCTACGCATGGGAAGAGTGTTGGCGGGGTGCATTTAGGGAAGGGTAGTCTGCATAATTGCCTGCTGCCAAACTAGTATTTTACAATGAAATAAGAAAAATAAGAATAAAAACACGAAGTCAGTGCATTGTGAGATAAAATTTTCTATTATCAAGATGATTTTTAAATGTATTTTTCAGTCTCGAGCTTTGTGTATAGGCTTCAGAAAGTGTACGGAAGGGTAAGAGTTTGGTTGAGGTTGTTTGAAGGACTTGAAAGATTAATGGTTTGTCTTTTTATGGGGCTGAGAAGATCAGTGGACAGTCTCTTGCTGGGATAACCTTTGTGTGAGCTGTTTCTCCTGTGGACTGATTCAATCTTGTGTAGCCCACAAGACTGGAGGAATGTTATTGCAGTGGAATATTACTTGGCCAGGAAAAGAGAGCAGTGTCTGGAGAGGTGGCTCAGCAGTTGAGGACACTTGCTCTTGCAGCCCAGATTTAATTCCCAGCAGTTTGCACTCTAGTTCAGGAGATGTGACAGACACCTTTTGGTCTCTGCCAGCAGCAGCCATGTGCATGGCACACAGACAGACACACAGGCACAACTTTCATGCATACAGACAGCAGCAGCAGCTTTAGAAAGCTTTAGAAAGTGAGTACCGTGAGTCTTCATGACTGCGATGGCAATGAGCTGGATGCTGTAGGTCCTAGGACTCTGTAGCCACAACAGGCGCTGGGAGCGGGGCGGTGAGAGTCAGCTGTTAGTGGGAGAAGGCTTCCTTTCCAGTGGTGGATGTGCGGGGCTAGTGTAAAGTCTGTGGAGTTGCGCACTTTGTCACTTGCTAAAGGTGACTCAGTTATACACCTACATAAAATGCCCAGAGTATTGTAGGAGATAGTTATCATGAATGTTTGAGATAATCTGGGAGACAAGAAAAAAGAAGGACGTTTTTCTTATTTTATGTGTTTTATTCTTTTTATAATGTAAGTACAATAGAATGGTTTACATATTTACTTGACCTACACTAAGGCATACCTCTACTTTTTGTGTGACCATGTAAAAATATAAAAACTAACTTTTTAGGATTTACTTGTTTTTATTTTATGTGCATTGGTGTTTTGCCTACATGAATATCTCTGCGAGGGGGCCGGTCCCCTGGAGGTGGAGTTACCGTTGTGAGCTGCCATGTGTATGCTAGGAATTAACCCAGGTCCTCTGGAAGAGCAGCAGTGCTCTCGTCCACTGAACATCTCTCCAGTCCTAGAAAGTATTGTTTTTAACAAGGAAAAGCATTGTTGATGATGGAATGAAGTGTGTAGACGCCTACCAACAGGAGAGTTCAACTGACTTCCAGCAGACTTGAAAGTAACAACTTGGTTGGCTTTAGAAGCCAAATTGTGTGATATATTGAAATATCTTAAATATGGCTTTTTTCCTCTTAAGTAGAGCAACAAAGTGGTCTTGGGAATTACAGACTCATGAGTGTTCTTTATATTGTAAAGGTATTGTAATTTTAATGATAATTATAAAAAACAAACACTGGGTATTTAAAAGAAAATGGGTGTTTGGGGGAGTAAGCACCAACTCCACCACTCTGCAAGGGTAGGGAAGAGGGCTGTGTCTGACCAGTTCATAGGATTCTACCCTCTCTTTCTCATGGGAGAGAGCCCTGCCCTTGTGTGAAACCCCCATAATTTTTAAGTTTTTCAAGACAGGGCTCGTCTGTGTAACAGTCCTGGCTGGCCTTGAACTCATCACCTGCCTCTGCTTCCCTAATGTTGGGAGTAAAGGCGTGTGCCACCACTGCCCAACTTTAATTCCTCCCCACCCCTGAATTCTTAAGAGCCATGTTACTAGCTTAAAGGGCACCTTTAAAAGCATAGATTTCCAAGGTCTACAGGTTAGTTGGGAGTGTACTGCAGAGTTCCCAGATGCCCTGCCTGTCTGTTGAGTGCCTTAGGTCAGAATGGGGCGCTAGTTACAATTATGAACTGATTTTACATTATTATTGATGTGTATTCTTTACTATAAATTTCTTAATTTTTAGGCCTAATCTTTAATTTTAGAGATATTTGTGAGTACTTAAGAATAGTGTTGGTAATTTCTTTTAAAAAAAATAGATAAATTTATTGAGCAGAAATTCTTATTCCTCTGTGCTTTGAATAAAAACCTATTTTGTAACTTATTTTGTGAAAATTTAGCATTTATATTCCTCCTGTATTTTGTAAAAACTCATTAAAATATTTTTCTCACTAGATTAAATGTGACAACTTTATTTCATGATGTTGGAATCATGGGAATTTTATTTTCATGTTCACATTTCTGCTCTGAGTTGTAATTTTACGATTTGAAAAGTTGTTCATAAAGTAACAGAAATCTGTGCCCTTCTGTGATGCTCGGGACTGAACTAAGAGTCTTGTGCAAGAAAATGCTCTGCTTGTCCTTAAAGTGGCAACTTGGTCCAGCTCTCCTCTTCTGTGGTTGTTACTTTGTTACGGTTACCTAACGTTTTTCTCTTAAAGTGCAGCTTCTTTTACAGCCTGCTATGTGTTCTGGCAAATTAATCCCAGAAACAAACAGATAAACTGAGGTATGATTAAGTCATACTTGATAAACTGTACGGTGGAGAAGAACAGCCTGCCTTCCTCCACAGGATCTGGCCTTGAATTTTGTAGCCTGGGCTAGCTCAGGCTTGTGGGTCTTTGGCCGATTACTGTTTATTACTGCTACTGTTGACAGACAGGTGTTGGTGGAAGAGCTGAGTGGCGAGGTGTACTTGGCATCATTTGCTGTTAGAGTGCCTTGGAGGACTGGCTAGAAGACATGTCATATAGTTGATATTTACTCAGAGCTCTCTCTTGTATTTTGACTGATATGAGGGTCTTTTGAAATTTTTGAGGTATTAAAATGGATTATAAATGCTGAAAAAGATTTTAGTTGTTAGTATTTTTGTTTGCTTGCTTATTTACTTTTTCTTTTATTGTTTTGTTTTTGCTGTTTTGAAACAGGACTTCACTGTGTGACCCTGGTTGGCCTCCAAATCATGGTCTTCCCTCTGCCTTCCAAGTGCCAGGATGCCCTTAAACCAGCTTGCTGACTTAGAAATTGTTTTATTGCATGTATTCATTTGTGTATGTGTCTACATGTTTGTGCATGCACTTGACCTTGGTGTAGGTGTGGAGGTCAGAGGTTAACGATGGGCCCAGGGGACAGAACTCGGTTCCTCAAGCTTGGAGGCGGGCAGCTTTGCCCAGTCACCCACTCAAGGCCTCCTTTAAAGGAAGAGGTGTGGAGTGCAGTATGGGAGGCTGATGAGTGTTAGTGCTTTTGCTGAGCTCGGGGTACTCACTGTGTGCTGTAAGATCAGGTGTTGACAAGCTTGTTCTGAAGTCAAGATGTGGAAGCACAGTGATCTGCAATCACTCAGCTCTGCTTGCAGATTTCTGGAAATGGAGCATTATTTGTGTTTAATGGTTATGAAGCAGCTAAGCATCTTAATGATGTACTGAAGGCAAAGTGTGTTAACTGTAACTCAGAATTGATGAAGGATCATCAGACCCTTTATTTATGGTCACATGCTATAAACAGTTGTTAAGTATTCTTGTCTTTTGGCATACATTGTAGCTTTTCTCTTAAGGTATGAAAATTTGATTTTTATTTATCGTTTGTTTTAGATTTTATGTTGTACATATTGGGTGTTTTGCATATTTATGCATATGCATGCATTCGCTGCATGCTTGGTGTCTGCAGAGCCAGAAGAGGATGTCAAATGCCTTAGAACTGGAATTACAGATGCTTTTAAGCTGTTCTGTGGGGTCTGGGAATCCAATCCAGGGCCTCTGCAAGAGCAACAAGTGCTCTACACTGCTGACCCACCTCTCCAGCCCTTCAAATTTGTTTTTAACTGACAATAATCTTACATACTTAGGACTTGTGGCATGGTATTTTGAAATATGTCCTTTACACTATACCAGGTTATGTAAAATATCTTATCCTTAAACTATTCATTTTTTGACTGACAGCGCTCTAATTATCTAGCCTACCTGCTCCTGATAACCACTCTGCTTCCATGAAATCTGCTTACTGGGTTCTGCCTGTAGCTTGACTATTCATTACTGGAATTGCTCAGACTGAAAGGATTTCAGATTTGCTGATGTTTGTTAATAGATAATGGGGCATGTTGAAATGCATGCACTTCAAGTCTAAAGGTAAAGCTAGTTATATATGTTTTATGTACAAATTAGACACTGCCTGAAGGTAATTTTGTATGATATTTTCAGAGTGTCATGTGTTGACTTTGGCCTGTCTCACATCATCAGGTGAGGTGTAGTGGCCATTGTTAGTGGAATCGGGTACTCACTATGGTTTTGATTTACTTGTCTCTAAGATAAGATACTGTTGAACCAGTTGGCTTTTTGTATATGTTACTTTAGGAAATGTGAAGTCAGGTTATTTGGCCTTTGTGTTTTGTTTGTTTGCTCTATAGGCCAGGCTGACCTTGAACTCAGAGATCAGCCTGCCTCTGCCTCCCAAGTGCTTATTTTTCAATGTGATTTCTTGTGAGTGAACTGTCTAAATCATTGTGTATTTTGGCTACTAATCATGATCGTATATGGTATGGAATTTTCTTCCATTCTATAGTTTTTTTTCTTTCTAAAGGTGATTGTTTCCGTTGCTATATAGAAGATTTCAGGTCTTAATATTTGTTTTCAATTGTTTTTGAGCTGATTTCTATAATTGGTGTGACACTGAGTAATTTAATTCTTCTACATGCTTATATTTTGTTAAAGAGAGTACCCCTTTTAATTGTGTCGTTAACACCTTTTTCAAAGATCAATTGGTCATCGATATACGGCTTTAAGTTTTCGCTTTCTGGTCCATTTATCTCTGTGACTTTCTATGGTAGCACAATCATGTTTTGGTTATGATAGGTAATGTTATCATTTTCAAACGAGGGGTGACCCGAGGCTGGTCCCCCGAGGGGCAGTGGCAGGCCACCCGAGGCCTCCATGAAGACTCCTTGCTGGTGGGAGACCGCCTAGAGTAAGAGACTGACAGATGCGCCATGTAGAGCGAGCTGCAGTATGGAGTTTATTTAGTGGGTTAGGGGAGGGGAGAAAGAATGTGTGTGTGTGTGGGGGGGGGGTAGAAGTGGTCTCTGCAGAAGAAGGGCAGACAGCTCAGGCTAGGGAGGAGGCAGGAGATCAGTTTGCCTAGGTGGAAAAGGGGGTATGTGGGAGTGGATGGAGTGTGTCTCTTAAAGACACAGGGTGCCCAGGTGACAAACCAGGTCTGCAGATTACAACACAGGTTTGCATAAAAATTGTATGAGTCTGGATTTCACAAGCAGTATGGGAAAGTTTAACTATTATTTTATAGTTTTCAGTGTAAGGGTTTTTCCATCTTCTTTGTAACTTTTCCCCCCCCGAGTTTTACATTTTATGTTTTTTTATAAATATAAAAAAATTCATTGGAATTGGCTCTATTGGGCATTAAGAGTAGATTCCACCCTGTGGTCTTGCCTCCAGATTCTCTTTGCAGTGATCTTTTCCGTCTGTGTCTTCGCACTCATGTGTCTCCTGGAGACAGCAAACAGGTGGCTTCCAGCCCTCCACTTTAAATGCAGTTAACCTGTTGTTTCTTGTTAGTTCAGCCCTAGCTGGCTCATGCTTGGGAATCCTCCCACCCTACTTTTCCGAGCCTGGGATTACAAGTGCATACCACAGTCATTAGCAGGCTGCGTCTTCTAAGAGAGCTAAGACAGTTACAGCAGGGTTACTATTGAGGAATGTGTGTTAATTCTTTCACTTTCGTTGTTTCTGGGTTGATTAAGCACTTTGTCTTTTCTTTCCTCCTTACTCATCTTAGATTATTGGGTTATTGATAATGATGTTTGATTGTTTTCTAACTCTCATTAGGTGTTTGTGTGTGCGCGCACTGGCATGTCTATACCACAGCATTCATATGGGGGTCAGAGACATCTTTGAGAGTTGGTTCCAGCCTTCCACATTGCCTGAGGCAGGACCTCTTGGTCATGACATGGTATGCCAGTGCTGGCCCCTAAGCTTCTGTGGGGTGGAATGGCTCTTGTCTCCACCACCCACTTTGCTGTATATGTGCTGAGTTTACAGATGTGTGCTACCACATCTATGAGTTCATAGATCCAAACACCAGTCTCACATCATGCAGAAAACACTTCATCCATGAGCCCCTCCCTCACCGTCATTCGTTTGTTCTTATAGTGAGATTGAGTCTTCCCTAGTCTTAGGACTTTGTCATCTTTTTCATCTGTGCGTATCTTTCTTAGAGGATGGCTTTGCTGACTGTAGTCCTTTTGATTTGCTTATTTCAGTGCTTGAGATATACTAGCCTGTGTTGTCTCATCTGCTGTTCCTCTGACAGCTTTTTCAATTGTGAGTGACCTGGCACTTTTCTCCTGCAGCACTTTTTCTTGTGACTTGCAGTTTTAATCGCATTATGACGCAGAGTTCTTTTCTGATTTCATCTGTTGGGTTGTAGCTGCTGCCTGTGGTTGGATATATATTTCTTTCCCAGTGTTTGCGAGGTTTTGAATGATAATTTTACTGATTTGTGTGTCCTTTAGTCTAGATGCCTCCATATGCAGCAGAGATTAACTGTGATTGGGATTGCATTTTTCCAGTTGCTGTCCTGGTGTGATACTGCCCTGGCTCTCTTAGACCCTGCTGCTCTTTCCTCGGCCTTCAGATGCTTCCTGTTCAGTCTGGCTTCCTGAGCTTTCCACACACTGGATCTTCTCCGTGCTAGACTTTCTGATTTTCTAGGTTTCTTATCCAAGTCTTGGTTGAATTCTTCATTCTTCTGTTTACTGAATCATTTTTTCACGTCATTAGTCTTTTATTACATTAGTTTTTTAGTTTTTTGAGACAGGGTTTCTCTGTGTAGCCTTGCCTGTCTTGGGACTCACTCTGTAGACCAGGCTGGCTGCGAACTCACAGAGATCCGCCTGCCTCTGCCTCTAGAGTGCTGGGACTAAAGGTGTGCACTGCCCAGCGATTACATTAGATGTTGGAGTTGCCGTATCAGTGTCCTCTAATTCAGTTGTTGAAGCGCTATGAATTTGGAAGAAGGGTAATTTTACTTTGCTTTTTCATATTTCTTTTAAGTAGGAGGTGTGAGCCTCCTGTTTCCTATGGGCATAGTGAACAGCCTTTCCCTAAGTGCTCAGTCACTACCTGTTGATGCTTATGAAGGATAAAACAACCTGTAACAGCAGCAGCAACACAAGCCAGGTATGGAGTACAGTAGAATCAGTTAACAGTACGAAAGACACCAGCAGCAGTTATAGGAAAGCAAATTAGAGTGTAAACCTTATGTGATGAAGAAAACAAAGGGAGAAAGAGAAGGGGTAAAGAAAAATGGTAAATTTTAAGGAGGAAAAATACTGAAATCCAGTTAGAAAATGATACATAAATAAATGTAGATAAAGTAGAGGAATTATTTTTTTAAAAAAATATTTATTTATTTATTATGTATACAATATTCTGTCTACATGTATGCCTGCAGGCCAGAAGAGGGCACCAGACCTCATTACAGATGGTTGTGAGCCACCATGTGGTTGCTGGGAATTGAACTCAGGACCTCTCTCTGGAAGAGCAGGCAATGCTCTTAACCACTGAGCCATCTCTCCAGCCCCAGTAGAGGAATTCTTAAAAAAAAAAAATCTTTAAAAGTACTGAAAGGTAATAGAGTACAAGCCAGGATCTGGTTGTGGTGCCCACACCTGTGACAGACTGTGACAGAATGTAGATTAATTTACTGCACCAATATTAAAATGGTGGGCATGATACTAAGTATTTAAAGACATGTAAAAAAGTGCTCTCATCTGGGGAGCGAATGCATACAGACAATGAATGGACAAGCAGTGGAAGCGACCTGGAGACACAGTACTTGCCTAGCACCTCAAAGCCTTGGGTTCAATCTCTAACACAGCAAAACATAACACAAACACAAAAAGGAAGAAGAAAAAGAAAAAACCCTCATCTTTCCCCAGGTTGTAGGATTCTATTTAGAGCTTCGAGCATACAGGCTCTCTAGACACTAATGGCCACTGACTTCAGAAAAAAAAAAAAGTTGAATATGTATGTTAGGGGGAGGGGGACAAAAGAAACAGGCACCAGTGAGTAAAAAAATTTGTATTAAAAAAATTTAATTTATCCCTTCAGTTCTCCCCTGTGAGGGTTAATCCAACATTTGTGTGTTAGTTGGATTTGTTTGTCGCGCCTTTGTATCCTCCACAGCATAGAGCAGGGAGGGTGTGGCACATGTCCTCATAGCGAGCTATAGCAAATGCCTGTGCTTTGTGCACAGTGTGATTGCTGTTGCAGTCACTCTGCTCCTCGTAGGTAAACCCGTGTGTGTGGCTGTGTAGAGCCTCATTTATAAATTCAGGCAAGCCGTGGTTGTATAGATTCCTGATACAGACTAGATTTCTGTCTCTCTGTTATCATTAGGTCTCAAATCCTGACCTGACGACCAGTTTCTCCCAGCATCCCTTAGTCCCTACCTGTTAATCAAGTATGGCTGGACCACCCCGCCCCCTACCCTAAATTTTTCCAGCCCAGTGACTTGGCTGCTCGTAACCCATTGTCCTTCTCTATATAGTCAGCTGTTTTCGTTAGTCGCCGTTATCCACTCTTTACTCTGCTGGCTTTACCCTCTCTTCTGTCCCTACTCATCTCATGGCTTGGCTCAGGGCTCTTCCAGACGTCCCTGCCGCTGGCTGTCTTCCTTTATCTACAGTTGCCTTCACCCTCTACCACCCCTAGGAGCAGTCTTGTCCTTCCTTCTTATTTCTTTTCCCATTCATCTGATGCTGAAACCTGGGAGCAAACCTCAGATCTTCTCGCCGACTATTATTTTGAAGAATTAGACCAAATTTTTTGGCAGAATGTCTGAAAGCTAGATTTAAAAAAAAGTTTCCACATTATGTTTTAAGGCTAAACTGTCCATGTGAGCTCCTAAGGATTCTTTTAGCCTGGACCTTAGAGAAAGATGCTGTTGCGCTCAAGCACAATTTTTCCTCCTTCTCTCCTGTATCTCCCTCTAAGTGGTGGCTGTCCTTGCAGCATCCCTGCCTAGAAAAAGACACTAAAGTACGCTGCCGAGTTACTGCTTCCTTCAGTGCCTTCCCTAGACGTCAGGGTGACCTGCAGACTGTTTGTTCAAATGTTCATGTTTAGTTTATGAAAGTCAGTAAAGGAATGGTGAAAATAACTCAGTTGCTCTAGTCAGATCCTATCCGCTAGCCTGAAAGTGCCAGTGTCATAAAGTAAACTGGAGAACTCTAGGTTGGTGTCACCCAGGGATCAGCTTTAGAACTGGGTAGAGTTCCTACAGAATCGGTGCTCAGCTGTCCTGCTGCAAAGTTGTGACTTTTTCATAGGAAGCACATGTCGTTTTCACAAGTCACTCTGTTTCCTGGGAGGTTAAGGAATAGCCAGAGTGAAGTGTTTTATTGGTTCTGTGGCCTTTCAGGGTGGTTTTTCCCCTCTGTATTGTATTTGGATTCTCTTTAAATATTAGGATTAATACCTGTGGTGAATAGATACCATTCTGCCGTCTTCCATTTGAGGCAAGAGTTTTCTTTGTAGTATGTCTTAAGTAACAAATGATACCTGTTTCAAGTTTATGAAACTTAAAATATAGCCATGTTCGGCATATAGTATATAAAATGAATGTTAGGCCTTCTGTTTTTGTTGTTGTTTGTATTTTCATATGGGGTCTTAGTAGGTTACGCCGCCCTCAAGTTTCCCATCGTTCTGCCTCATCTCTGTCAAGGTATAATCTATCACATTTGGCCGTTATGACATAATTGTTCATCTTTCTTTTCTGTTCAGGCTTATCATCTGCTAAGCAGAGCCCAATGCATCCACAGGTGTGATCTGGCCAGGACCGTACACTGTCGCTTTCTCTGTTACTTTGGATCAAAGACAGTTCCTTCTCTCTGTCTCTCTCCTCCCCCCTTCCTTCCTCCCTTTCTTTTCTTTTTTGAAACAGGATCTCACTAGGTACCTGCAGCTGGCCTGTAGCTCACTAACTCGATCATGTTGGCCTCAAACTCAAGAGGTCCGCCTACCTTTATCTCTCAGTTGCTGGGATTAAAGGTGTACTCCATCATACTCAACCCTCTTTCTTTTAAGAAAGAATCCATTTTGGACAATTTCAAACACAGAAAGTAGGCTGAGCAGGAGCAGTGTGATAGGTCTCAGCTGCATGCCTCGGTCCCCCTCCAGGATGCTGGTCGGTGCTGTTCACTCCTGCACACCCATGACACACTCTCTCTCCCTCATTGGTACACCTGAGCTCCACGTCTAATTCACTTTGGTAGTTGCTAGAGCTTTTAAGAGAGTGCTTTGTTTTCTTAGCAAGCAGTGGTTGCATTAATGAACAACCGAGTCTTTCCTTGGATTCATTCGTGAACTGGCTTGTTGGTTTTGCTTTTGAATGTGGAGAAAGCTGAGGGTGGGACTGAAAACAGATTGTGTCAGAATGGGTGTTGTTCCAGTCTATCCAGGGATGCACCCTGTAATCCCTCCCTGAGTGGCAAGATCTCTAACTGATCTGAGAAATGATTGACATTGGGCCAGAACACTTGATGTCACATCCCTGTTCTTCTCCAGGTTTTTATTATTCTGGCTTTAAGTATTTATTCTGTGCCTTCTAGTCATTTTGTCTGCATTAAGGAAGCAAAATGAGAGTTCAAAAGTTATGCTTTCATGCCCCCCCAGCATCTCCTGTACCCCAAGATAGCCTCAAGCTATGTACACAGCTCATACAGTTCTGTTAATGCTCAGCTCGTCATCAGGTTAAACAGAAGCAGGACAACGAGTCTCGTGCCTGCACAGTTTCACTGTAGATGTTTCTGGTGCTTTGTGGCTTCTAACTTACAAGACTTGCTCTGCTTCCGACTGGGCAAAACATCAGACAGTTGCTTATTCAAGAAATACTGAGCATCTGTATGCTGGGAAGTGCATTATACCTTGCCTGAATAAGAAAGGTAAACTAACCGGATATATTTTCCATTATGGAGTCACAGTCTGTTGAGAAACGAAATATATTTGGACCATAAAGGAAAACTGCTCAGTTGATATTTTAAGGACACAGCCTTTTACTTTAAAGTGAGTTTCAAGTGACTTTGTAATTATTTCCGTGAAAAGCTTCTGCATATTCAAGGCTTTGGGATTACTCATTTCTATGTGTATTTATATAAAACTAAGCATTCCAGACTCAGGACAGTGTTAGCAAAAAGACTCTAAATGAGAATGAACTGGTTAATGTTTCTCTACTGTACTGAGGTTCCAGGATGATAAATACATTGATGATGTGGTTGAAATTGATGTTTGCTATTTTAAGAGAACCTTTGCAGATAGGGAAATAAAAATGCCTTCAGAAGTTGCCTTCGTCTTGAGTGCTGGAGAAGGAAGGGTGAGGAGATGCTTGAGTAGATGAGAACCTGTGACCTACTACCATATCAGCCTGTGGGCCACTGGCCTTAGACGTTATGTCCTGCACAGTATAGCCAGAGGGCTGCCTTTGCTGCCTTGTCTCCTTGTGTGAAATTATGTGATTTTAGTTCTTTTATTAAGAAGTTTCTTAAAACTTTGGTTGCTGGAATGTTTTCTGAACTCATTCAAGGTTCAAGAGTTAGAAGGTTTGAGATGGGAAGAAGGCCTTGCTTCTCTAACTGATGTTTTCTGACTAGGTACTTCGTAACTCAGGAAGACCTCATTTATTCCCAGTAATATGTTTTACTAAACTCTTCCAGGTAACTTGAAAAAGACTGTGTGACTTCATGTACAGTAGATGATAACTTGAACTCAGTTTTTAGTTATTGTTATCAGTAGAAAACTCTAGTGAGCTCTCTCTTTGTCTCCAGTTACCAGAGACTGCTGCAGACCATTGCTGTCCTTGAGGCTCAGCGTTCTCAAGCAGTCCAAGACCTGGAAAGTTTAGGCAAACACCAGAGAGAAGCACTAAAAAATCCTATTGGATTTGTGGAAAAACTCCAGAAGAAGGTACCCCCCCCCCCATTGATTGGAGTATACTTGGTAATTTAAGATGATTATGTCTTTTTCTGTGAGTCTGTCTATGCTTTAAGAATATATAATTCCACCCCGCCCCCAGGTTAGTCATATTCCCTGTCCATTGCACAGTGAGATTTGCCCCGAGAAGAGAACTAGGCTCTCATTGTTTGGACAGAGCGATGTGATCACTCCCCCTCTGTCCTCCGCGCATCACTTCCTCCTCCTGCTTCTGGGGCTCTAGGATGTGGAGCTGAGCCTGGTGCAGAGCATTTATTAATTATTAACTGCTTTTGTTTGGGTTGCGTTTGCTACTGAGAGAAAAAGCAAATGTTTATAGAGGTAACACAAAAATTTATTTTACATGTTTAAGGCATAGGCATAACCAAATCCATGAAGAGAAACTATGAATTTCATTTAATTTTGAAAAAGCCTTTTTTCCCCTTTAGTGTGAAACTATCTAGTTTTCTCTTTTACTTAAAACAAACTTTAACAGTGAGCCATTCAGATGTACACTTAAGTGACTCAAACTAGGGGAGCCCCTTAATTGATATGTCTGTCTGCGCACAAGTACATTGTGTGTGGGTGTTGCTCTTTGGTCTGGGGCTGGAACCAAGTACTCTGCTACCCCTGAAGCTTGCTTAATAGATTTGAAAGCCTCATATTAGCATTGTGTGAAAACATGAAAATAAAATCAATATGTAATGGACTCAGGGTAACTGAGATGTCATCAATGTACTGTTCCTTTCTCTGGTTTCAGTAAACACTGCATTTCATGATACATATATAATCTCTGTATTGACTGATTAGAATTGGTTTCAGAGCTATATTGTACCTTCTGTTCGATAAGGCTCCCCTTGGTCCAGTATGGTGCAAACTTAGAATCCCAAAACTTGGCTGAAGAATGAGGCTCCTGAGTAGAAGGTCATCCTCAAACTTACCCATCAGATTTGAGGTCACCGTGTGCTACAAGAGACACGGTTCAAAGAGATTAAAAAAAAAAAAAACCTAAACAACAGCCTGAGAACCTTATAATAAGTAAATGGAAAATATCTCCATCTTTTATCATTATTACATGGTTTGCTCTAACACAAAGACATCATTCTCAAAATGGCAGTTTTTGGCAGATTAAATTACAACTGTTAGAGAAATAATGTATCAACTTTAATGTAACTTTGAATGCATTCACTTTGTGTCTGGTAAGCAAAAACATGCATTTAGGCATACTTACTGGATTTATATGCAGTTGGCTGTTTTTCATTTCCAGGTTTTATTTTTTTTTTAAATTCAGAAACAGATGTGTTATTGAACATCATAACTTTTTGAAAATATTAAATACAGACACTCAATAAACAGGCAAGGTTTATGTTAGGAAGACTTCTTTGTCCTAGATTTAATTTAGAAGTTTCATTTTTTTAGATGTCATAATTTAGAACAAGGGATATAGCTATGGTGTGGGATGCCTGTGTTTGTACAAGGCTCAACACTGCCAGAAAGAAAAATGTCATACGTTTTATATGTGGCAGACTTACAGATTGTGAATTCATATTTTATTTGTTACAGATAAGGTACAACCTTGCGACTGAATGTCAGAGTGAGTGTGTCTCAGAATGTGCTGGTGCACCGAGCACCTTCAGTGTGCTTGTGACTAGAGCTGATGGGTCTCGGGTGTTGCACAGCTGCTCTAATGCAGTACAAAGAATAGTGTTTACAGTGTGCCTCTTACATTTTATTGTACCTATTATCTTCTTGAGCTAATGTAGATTGGCACTCTGATATCTTTATTTTGTCTTTTTTCCCAGGCTGATATAGGGCTTCCATACCCACAGAGAGTTGTTCAGTTGCCTGAGATTGTATGGGACCAATATACCAACAGCCTTGGGAACTTTGAAAGAGAATTTAAAAATCGCAAAAGACATACTAGGAGAGTTAAATTAGTTTTTGATAAAGGTAAGAACTCACATGGTAAGAATTTAATGAGGAAAATGTCTTGTAATGTCTTGCTTGAATAACTCTGTGTATGATTTTACTTTTAGTAGGCTTGCCCACTAGACCAAAAAGTCCTTTAGACGCTAAAAAGGATGGAGAGTCCCTTTCTTACTCTGTGTTGCCTTTGAGTGATGGTCCAGAAGGCTCCCATAATCGTCCTCAGGTAAGTAATAGGAAATTTCTGAGAAGCGTAACAATGTTTAACATTTTGTTGCTCTGTATTCTTAAAATGAAGAGTCATTTACTAATAATGGGCACATAAACTCTGAGGGTGACCAGAAACTGTCTCTCCAGCCTGCCAGCTGAGACCTTTAGCTGTTGTGTATGTTCCAGTCTTCAAGTTGTAGCCCCTTAAAAATGAGATTGGTGTTCGTTACATTGTAGGTCTTTATGGATTTTAAATGGCCTTTGTGGGTACTGTGCCTAGGACCGGTGGCACGTGGCCTTGTCTCTGTAGGACTTGTTACTTTTCAATTTTGGACCCACATGTCTTGTTTCTAGAGATAAATTGCTGTCATTTATTTATGAGGATTGTTAAGAGTTAAAACCAAATGAAATACAAGAATATGAAAAAATTATCAGGAAATAGGTGATGTATATAAAATATGCAGAGATAGTTTGGAAATTCTAAAACATTCACCGTGCGCTCTTTGGCTATATCCTTGGTGTTTTCCATGTATTAAAAGCCTTCTTTTACATGCAGATGATAAGAGGTCGCCTGTGTGACGACACCAAACCTGAAACATTCAACCAGCTGTGGACTGTTGAAGAGCAGGTGATGCACACATGTAGCTTATTTGGGTTAAAAGACAATCTAAACTGTTAATAGTAGAAGTAGCACCAGGCAAGTGTTTACTCTTGCACTGTAATCCTTTTAATCATGAGTTTAAATAATTAGACTTGCTTTTTGTATGCCTTTTTGCATATTTTAAGAAATTTGGATTTTGAAAGTGTATGAATTTTTGAGGATAATTCTTAAAGAAAAGCCCTGGGTTTGGGAAGGAGGCTAGAAGAGATAGATATTCCGAGAAGCAGCTTTGAGAGGAAAGCCTCAAGACAAGCAAAGCTCCGTCAAGTTGGGTTTTAATTTCTGTTGTCAGGGAGCGGGGAACCCAGACTGGCGTGCCTGTGACACTTCTGTCAGATTGCAATTGAGTGTGAGCTTGATGTATGTGGAGTTAGGTTGTATATCTGTAGGGCTTGTGTGATGTTAGAAGCTGACTTTTGGTCCCCAATCAGATACTTAAATGACAGATCGCATAAAAGAGGAAGACTTACTATTCTAAATCCAGTGAACGGATGTGGTTTTGTTAGCGCTACAGGGGATCTTCTGCACATTCTGGAGCAGAGATGGTTGGGGAGTGGCATTCACTCTTCTGGTTTCCTGTGCTTTATGAGGACCTACATAAGGGTTGTCATTCATTTTGCCTGTGGTCTCTTACGTTTTTAAGTTTTCCTGTTTTCTACTTTGAGACACTCTAATTGGCCTCCAGAGTGGGGAAAGCAGTACTGTGCTTTCAGTAAAATGTGAATGGATTTATTTAGAAACCATTTTTTATTATTGATTTTTATTGAGCTCTACATTTGGAATTGAGTGTTTTAAATGGAATACACTTTCACTTAAAACTTATTCTTGGTTTGGTGCAGAAAAAACTTGAACAACTACTTCTGAAATACCCTCCTGAAGAAGTAGAATCTCGGCGGTGGCAGAAGATTGCAGATGAACTGGGCAATCGGACAGCCAAGCAGGTGATGGGAAGGGCTGCATGTAGGCTGTGCATGCAGATGCCTTCTAGTGGGCAATTCTGCTGCCACACTCACAGAACTGCTACAGTAGCTCTTGTGTGTGCTGGTTTTACGTTGATTAGCATTGCTTGTCTTTATGTTGATTGAAGAAACAGTCTAAGTAACCCTGCTGTGCATCAGTGAAAAAAAAATGTATAGTAAAGCTGGGTGGTGATGGCGCACACCTTTAATTCCAGCACTTGGTACCCATCCCAGCACTTTATTGGTAGGCAGGGCAGGCGGATCTCTGTGAGGTTCAAGGCCAGCCTGGTCTACAGAGTGAGTTCTAGGACAGGCTCCAAACCTACAGAGAGAAGCCCTGTCTTTTGGTGGGTGTGGGAGTAAATAAATAAATAAAAATAAGAAAATATATATTTTTTATTTTTTAACCTGTTCTCACTTTATGGTGAGAGTATTGACAGGCGGTTGTTACTTTTGAGCTACGCGTTCTCTCCAGACTTTTTCATACAAAGGCATACAGGCCATAATAACATGTAAATTGTCTTGTCGCAAACAAATAAGCTAGAACCGTTGTTTTTGAGACAGAATCTCACTATGTAGCCCTAGCTGATCTAGAGCTCATATATAGTGGACATTGTATCTCTTGAGTTCTTGAGTGTCTAGGGAGTGTGCTGGCAGTATCATTTTGGTTAGATTGTGCTAGTGGGTTTTGTGGCATTGTATTTATGTCATTGGATTGTCTTCTTGAGCACAGATATAAAAGCCCCCCCTCACATCCTCCTTTGTCACACACAGCCCCCTCACGTCCCCCTGTTTCACACACAGCCCCCCTCACGTCCTCCTGTGTCACACACAGCCCCCCTCATGTCCTCCTGTGTCACACACAGCCCCCCTCATGTCCTCCTGTTTCACACACAGCCCCCCTCACGTCCTCCTGTGTCACACACAGCCCCCCTCATGTCCTCCTGTGTCACACACAGCCCCCCTCATGTCCTCCTGTGTCACACACAGCCCCCCTCACGTCCTCCTGTGTCACACACAGCCCCTCTCACGTCCTCCTGTGTCACACACAGCCCCCCTCACGTCCTCCTTTGTCACACACAGCCCCCTCACGTCCTCCTGTGTCACACACAGCCCCCTCATGTCCTCCTGTGTCACACACAGCCCCCTCATGTCCTCCTGTATCACACACAGCCCCCCTCACGTCCTCCTGTGTCACACACAGCCCCCTCACGTCCTCCTGTGTCACACACAGCCCCCCTCACGTCCTCCTGTTTCACACACAGCCCCCTCATGTCCTCCTGTGTCACACACAGCCCCCCTCATGTCCTCCTGTGTCACACACAGCCCCCCTCACGTCCTCCTGTTTCACACACAGCCCCCTCATGTCCTCCTGTGTCACACACAGCCCCCCTCATGTCCTCCTGTGTCACACACAGCCCCCCTCACGTCCTCCTGTGTCACACACAGCCCCCCTCACGTCCTCCTGTTTCACACACAGCCCCCTCATGTCCTCCTGTGTCACACACAGCCCCCCTCATGTCCTCCTGTGTCACACACAGCCCCCCTCACGTCCTCCTGTTTCACACACAGCCCCCTCATGTCCTCCTGTGTCACACACAGCCCCCTCATGTCCTCCTGTGTCACACACAGCCCCCCTCACGTCCTCCTGTTTCACACACAGCCCCCCTCACGTCCTCCTGTGTCACACACAGCCCCCCTCATGTCCTCCTGTGTCACACACAGCCCCCCTCATGTCCTCCTGTTTCACACACAGCCCCCCTCACGTCCTCCTGTGTCACACACAGCCCCCCTCACGTCCTCCTGTTTCACACACAGCCCCCTCATGTCCTCCTGTGTCACACACAGCCCCCCTCATGTCCTCCTGTGTCACACACAGCCCCCCTCACGTCCTCCTGTGTCACACATAGCCCCCTCATGTCCTCCTGTGTCACACACAGCCCCCTCACGTCCTCCTGTGTTACTACAGATGAGCTTCCTGCTGTGCTCCCCAGTGTCACCAAGGAAAAGAAGGGCTCAGCTTTGAAATCACACAAATTTAAATTTATTTGAAATGATTTTGTTAAGATTTAAAAATACAGATGTGTTTGGCTCTTTAAAAGTTATTTCTTGATTTAATTGTTATCATTTGAAACTTGGCATATATCACATCATTTCATTGTATTAAAAGAGCTGTTGTGTCTCCTTAGGTTGCCAGTCGTGTACAGAAGTATTTCATAAAGCTAACTAAAGCCGGCATTCCAGTGCCAGGCCGAACACCTAACTTATATATATACTCCAAAAAGGTAAGGCGCACAGACGAGCAACCTTAGCTGAAGTCACTGGCTCCAGAGCTCCGTGTGGATGTGAGTGTGCTGGGCTGCACCTCTTCTGACATGTCACTGTGCTGCAGAGCTGCGTGTGGGTGTGAGTGTGCTGGGCTGCACCTCTTCTGACATGTCACTGTGCTGCAGAGCTGCGTGTGGGTGTGAGTGTGCTGGGCTGCACCTCTTCTGACATGTCACTGTGCTGCAGAGCTGCGTGTGGGTGTGAGTGTGCTGGGCTGCACCTCTTCTGACATGTCACTGTGCTGCAGAGCTCCGTGTGGGTGTGAGTGTGCTGGGCTGCACCTCTTCTGACATGTCACTGTGCTGCAGAGCTCCGTGTGGGTGTGAGTGTGCTGGGCTGCACCTCTTCTGACATGTCACTGTGCTGCAGAGCTGCGTGTGGGTGTGAGTGTGCTGGGCTGCACCTCTTCTGACATGTCACTGTGCTGCAGAGCTCCGTGTGGGTGTGAGTGTGCTGGGCTGCACCTCTTCTGACATGTCACTGTGCTGCAGAGCTGCGTGTGGGTGTGAGTGTGCTGGGCTGCACCTCTTCTGACATGTCACTGTGCTGCAGAGCTCCGTGTGGGTGTGAGTGTGCTGGGCTGCACCTCTTCTGACATGTCACTGTGCTGCAGAGCTCCGTGTGGGTGTGAGTGTGCTGGGCTGCACCTCTTCTGACATGTCACTGTGCTGAGTGCAAGTGCAGAGGAGAGTCCGTGGTTCTGCTTAGAGAAACGTGCTGGGCTTCAGCAGCTCTGTTGTTTTCTCGGAAGTAATATGAATGAGCACTGCTTGAAGGCTTTTGTACCAATTTTGTGACAGGAATGTCTTTATGATGTTAGATTTTATCAGGTGTTGGCTCTGCTGCATAAAGTGGAGGTGTTGCTGAGGTCTTTAGCCCTCACCATGACATGCTGGCTCCTCCTGCCTATATTTCTTCCTCTCCAAATAACTACTTTGCCAGAAAGTTGTGAGGCCCATGTGATTCTGTTACAAGGCAAGCAGTTACTTGGTGTTAGGTAATTCTTTTTAGATACTCGAGTATGACAGCTTCTCTCTAACTGGAAGGTGTTAATCTGACTCAGACCATTTTATGCTGTGATTTTCAGTATAAGTTGATCGTAAGAGTTCAGTAGAGCCAGCATTGAATTCTTGTAACCAGTAGGGTGTGTGCATGTTTGGTTCTGTCAGTGAGATTTCATCGTTCCAATAAGACATTTGTTTTCTCACGTAGTCTTCAACAAGCAGACGACAGCACCCCCTTAATAAACACCTCTTTAAACCTTCCACTTTCATGACTTCACATGAGCCACCTGTGTATATGGATGAAGACGATGACCGGTCTTGTTTCCATGACCACATGAACACTCCTCCTGAGGAGGCATCGGTAAGTTAGTTACCTGTTTCTATACAGATGACTGTACATTATGTATGTAATTTTCTGATTATCTCTCCTCTTCAGAGATTGCTGATGAAGTACATTATGAGAGTACTTGATTTTTCTGACTGTTCCTTCAGATTGCTGAGGACAGATTCTCTTTTAACTTGACAAGTCAGATTTTAAAGTTAATATGCTTTGTTTTTCATGGGGAAAAGAAGAACTTCAGCATACGCCTAAGAAGTGAGAACAGCCCAGTGAGCCCATATTCTGTCACTCAGCTTTAGTATTTGACCTGGTAGTGTTAGCTCCATTGGCAAGAGTTCAGGACACCAAGCTCAGGTTTATGAGGAGGGAACTCTTCATGTAATGGAGTGTCTGTGTCTGGTTGCCGCAGTCATTGCCTGGATGTGTGTACATACACATGCTAGGGCCCTGTGCTCCATAGGCAAGCACTATGCCAGCTGAGCTGTACTCACAATCTCGGGGTACTTTTGATTTGTTTGTTTGGATCCAAAAACTGCAGTGAACTGGAGGTGGGGGTGAAAACCCTCCTGTCACTTTCTTTACCCTTACTGCTTGCACTGAGACCTGGGTCATTTGTTCACAGTGTGCACTGTGTTGTTTGACTTGGTCCTTTGTTCTGAATTTCCTGGGATGAAATGTTTGAGTCCTTGCTGAAGGAGTGTACACTAAAACTCTGGTTGCGTAGAATCGGAACATGAGATGTTAATGGAGATGACCATGCTGATACAGCTTTCTGGAGATGCAGCTTTCACCAGATTCTGTCCTTTGTGGTGGTTAGTGTGCTGCAGATGAGGACTGCTTTACTAGACTGTATGTGACAGGTTGTCCCAGGCACTGTGAGCATACGTATCTCTCTGTTCTTCTACGTCTTGGGCTTGTTGACTGACCATATCAGTAAGCAGTTGTTTAGTGCTTCAGAGGAATAAGGGGAAACATTGTGTCACTTAAGAGGGAGGTCAGAGAGTGAAAATGGTACAGAAAGACTGGGTGAGAGTTGGCCATGTGAGGAGGGGTGCAGAACATTTCAAACAGGCGTTCGGTGACCATCACTGTAGTGTGTGCAAGGCCCTCGATTCATTTCCCAGTACAAAAAAAATTTTAATTTGACAAAATAATGTAAAGTTAATTAGATTTAACTTTTGGTCTCTCTGTGTAGCCTAGGAAAGTCTTGAAATGATAATCCTCCTGCCTCAGCAATCCTCAGAGCTAGAATTACAACCATGTATCACCATACCTTTCTGATCCCCATAGCTATTTAAAATGTGTATTTGTGAATTTTCTGATGGTAACATGTATAGGTTTCTCTTTCCAAAGACACAACAGCTAAAGATACTATATGTGCATCATCTACTCCTTACTGAAACATCTGTATTCCACCTTAGTATTGAAATTTTGAAATTAGTCCCTTTTAAGTGAACCTGAAACAATATAACTCAGAAAGCTCTTGAGTACACAGTTCAGTAGTATTGATAAGTCATTTATGTTACTGTACCGTTTCCAAAATCCTTCCCACCCTGCTACCTGAAGCTGTGTCAGACAGCATCTCCCGTGTCTCTGCACTCCTCCAGCTCCTGTGCCCACCGTCTCTCCGTCAGTCTCTCTGTACAAGAGGTGACCAAGTGAAAGCGTCTGGTGGCTGCCATATCTGTGTCTTTTGATTTACCCATCTCCAGACTGAATTATTAGGGAAAATGTGTACCAGATGTGCAAGAGAGATGGGAACGAGCACTGTGAGAGGCGTGTGGCTCATGTTTGGAGCAGCGCACACTCTGAAGGTCCAGTGTGTAACTGTTGAGTGGGGACCAGGGGAGACTAGAGGGAAGTGACTGTGGGACTGAGAGCAGAGCAGAGAGGTCACAGACAGCACTGGACACCGAGAAGGGAGAGGACAGGCTTCACGGGACGCTTTTGAATGACACTGCTGGTCAGCTCCAGGGCTGCAGCAGTCGCCACTGGATTTTACACCTTGTGGTCCAGTGTTGTATTTATATAGTCCACACTGTTTTCTAAGTAGCCAGCATAACTCGGGTCTTCCCCTTGAGTGAAGACTGTGCTGCTCTGTCCAGTCACTACAGATGCAGACTGGAAAGCAAGGGTGGACATTGGTTTGTTTGTTTGGGGAAAAAAAAAGTGTTTACAGAGCTAAGTGTGAAAACTGTTAGACTAGAAAAAAGAAACTACTGCACAGCAGGGAGGGGTCTAATAGGCTTGTGAGGTAGCCCTGGAGGCATTGGGTTTTCACTGTTGTGTGAGTCACACGGTATCTTCTTACTGGCGAGGCTATGTAGTTCAATCTCGGAATAGCATTTAAAGTCCTTTAAAATCGGAGTGACAGATCTGTGTATAAAGTGCTTGGTGCATAAGCATGAGGACCTGAATTTGGATCCCCAGCACCATGTGAACAATTGGGCATGATGGCATGCTTACATGCTTAGTGCTGGGGCAGCAAAGACGGGAGGATTGATGGAACCCTTGACCTCCAGTCTAGCTGAATTGGTGAGTGTGCACATACCAGAAATACTAGCATTAATTTTCTGGTCTTAAAAGTGAGAAATGTCAGTAGAAAAATAATCAGGATTGTGTTTCTTACACTTTGTCCATTTTCATTATCAAACTAATACTTTTGTATTTTGTTCTTTTTGACAGGATGAGGAAAGCATTCCTATCATGTATAGGAGTTTGCCTGAATATAAAGAACTATTACAGTTTAAAAAGTTAAAGAAGCAGAAGCTCCAGCAGATGCAAGCAGAAAGTGGGTTTGTGCAGCATGTGGGCTTTAAGGTGAGCAACTCGGTCATTTGATTTTTAAAATGGTGGAAAGGGATATCTGGAGTATTCAGCTCTAAAGTCGATAAGCATTCAGGGAAAGGTTCCTAAGTTTTCTGTAATTCTTTCATGCAAAGTTGTGCCCACAGTGTGGGTGTGGCAGTTGTCCTCCATGTGCACTAGTGGGGTGAAGGTCACCTGCTGCTTCCCCAGTCCCGCTGGCCACTAACACATTCCCTGGTTCACGTTGACCGACCTCATTGAGCTTCAGGAGGTTGGAGGAGGAGCCATTCATTGTATTCACTCCAGATACTTTCCTGGGTTCTTGAGGCTGGGCGTGAGAGAGGCAAACTCAGGTTCTGCTCATCCCGGCGGTCAGGCGGGTCTCTGAGCTTGAGACCACCAGGGCTGTGGAATGAGACTGTCTTCAAATAAAACAAACAAAATACCTGAGTTCACCTGAGAAAGTGGTCAGAGGCCGCCTCACGTGGGGTTTGCCAAGGAGTTTAAAAAGTGACTGCACTTAGTGAGCTTGGGGAGAGTTCAGCAAGATGACAATGTGGTGTTGCTGTTGGTCACACACAGGACAGTGCTGATGTGTGTGGGGGTGACTGCTGGGCCTGTGGAGTACCCTTTCCTCTCGACCTGCCAGTCACCTCACTCATCCTTAAGGGGTTTTCCTAACTGGCTTCTAGATTTTGAGAGGAAATGAGATTTACTCTGTCTTAGTTTGTTCTATTGCTGTGAAGAGACACCGTGACCAAGGAAACTCTCATAAAGGGACACACTTAACTGGGGGCTGCTTAGTTTGAGAGGATGAGTCCAGGGCTGTCGTGGTGGGAAGCAGACAGATGCTAGAGCAGCAGCTGCAAGCCTTACATCCCAACCCGCAGGCAGTGAACAGAAAGACGAAGGCAGACTTGGGTTTTGAAACTCAAAGCCCACCTCCTAATTGTTTCCAAAGAGTTCTACCAACTGGGAGCTAAGCACTCAAACATGAGCCTGTGGGGCCAGTCTCCTCCAAATATGACATGGGGGGCAGGCTGAGGGGTCTTGTGCATTACCTATGGGGTTCAGGCTGGTGACTGTCCACCGAGGAGTTTGACGCTGTCTGAGTGTCTGCCACTACACGCCTGGACAACTATAGGTCTGGTGTGAGCAAGTCAGGTGTCCATGTTCACACTGGTGAGTCGTCGGCACATGCCCGAGTTTGAGGTGACTGACTTGAAAACTTCTTGAGTAAATGCAGAGGTTGTTTCTCATCCACCAGGAGTCTCCTCACTGGGGATTCTGTCGCAGCTAGTGTGTTGTATTTCTCTACAGCAGGGGGAGGAGCTGTCTGTCATGTCCTGTGCCTTTCTGTGTCTGTTGCAGTGTGATAACTGTGGTGCAGAACCTATCCAGGGTGTCCGGTGGCACTGCCAGGACTGTCCTCCAGAAATGTCTCTGGATTTCTGTGACTCTTGTTCAGACTGGTGAGTGCTTTCTTTGTTTGGGAGACAGGAACCTCAAACAGTGAACTTTATCCCCAAACTTCTTGTGTAACAATAATTTTATGCATTAGATTTTATTCTAAGCAACTAAAATTTTCCTTAAATCACATCACACATCAGCTCTTAAGCAGTTTCCTATTAAGGCTTTCCAAGGGATCAGTTTAACTGAGAAGATTCTGTGGTGGGTAGATGGACATACATCTGGAGTCATGTGATGATGAGTCTGTCTCTGTTTTCTCCTTGCAGCCCACATGAAACAGATATTCACAAGGACGATCACCAGTTAGAGCCTGTGTATAAGTCAGAGACATTCTTAGACAGAGACTACTGTGTGTCCCAGGGCACTAGTTATAGTTATCTTGACCCCAACTACTTCCCAGCCAACAGATGACATGGAAGAGAGTGTCGGCTCTAGTTCTCGTCAGCACACAGCAATGGCGTCGTTGTTGAAGGTGTGCGCAGTTTGGACACTCACAGCATGAGAGCTCCCCGAGTGTTCTCGTCAAGTACAGCTCTGCAGCTCTGCACCGTGTGGCTGTAGATCAGCAGCTGAACATTCCTGGTGAGCTGAGCGTTTCCCTGGTGAGATTCCACCACCACCATAAAGCCTTGTAGGTGGTGATCTGAGATGGGCGAGATGGAAACGAGAGCACGCGTTAACGCGAGAATAAATCCCAAAGGTTTCAGAGACCTCGGTCATAAGTATGGTGATGGAAGACAAGGTATTTATATTAAATCAGTTTAGTGGCTTTCAGTTTTGTGAAAATAGTTTTCAGCGCAGAAACTGACTCATAGACGAAGTTCTAACCAATGCTGGTGTTTGCTTCTAGGATGTGTACTCTAAAAGAGCTCTGTCCGGTGGTCACTGATGGCCTTTAGTAGACTGGAGCTGCGTGACGGTTTGATACCTAACTTTTAATCACGATGAACTGTCCTTACCAAGAGCAAAGCATGAGGTGGCTGTGCTCTGCTCCCGTAACCAGCTCACGGGTGTGACTGTCGTACAGTTGTCACGCAGACATATTTTTAAAGTCCTGTTATAAAGATGATCATGTGATGTGTACATGTGGTGAAGAGTGCCACTGGTAGACTGTGTGAAGTCTGAGTCACAGCGTTAATCCCTTGAGATACACAGCCTCCTGCCTCTGTATTCGGAGTTGTCCATACAACTCATCAAAGAAAACTGCCTAATATAAAAATCATATATATGGTGATCATTTTCCCTCTTTTGTAGTCTGCACAAGATCCATAAAAGATTGTATTTTTATTACTATTTAATGAGTGATTAAATGTAGTCTGCACAGTGAGCAAGCGTTCACAAGCATTCTTTTATACTGCTGGATTTTGTTGTGCATCATTTAAAACATTTTGTATGTTTCTTATCTGTCTGCAGTATGTTCTTGAAATGTTCACTTGTCGGGATAACTGTGAGAAATAAACTATGTGGCTATGTTGTTTATATTATAGAACGCTCGTCGTGGCTTCCTTTCAGCAAGTGTTAGCTAGAATTCATCACTTGAAAGCCTGTCCATCTGTGTGCACTTTCTCTTCTCTACAGAGGGTGAGGAATGTGAGCTTGCGTCCTGCTGGGGGTGCTAGTGTCTGTCCAGTGTGCTGCACACTGCACGGCAGTGCGCTCACCAGCGTCCACACGGGGTCTCAGGATGAGGTGGACAGTTCGTGCGAGTAGTTCTGTCCTGACAAAGTCAAGTCCCGTGTATAGAAACAGGTGATTTCCAACAGTTATCAACCAGGAAAAGATAGTATGTTGTGTGGTGGATTAAGTATTATACTAGTCTTGTTTTTAACCTTGTTTGTTTTTCCTGTTTTTAAGTTCAGGGAACATTATTTACTAATTCTTTTCAATACTTAGCACTAAAGTATTAAAATCTACCCTGAATTTTTTAAGTAAGAAAAATAGAATTTTAAATATGGAAATGAGAATTTTAAATAATATATTGATAATGTATCACTGGTCATATTGATGCAGTCTATTGTGCTCAGAAAGAAAAGTTGACAGGTTTTTATCTCTGGGTCATTGGTGAAGGAGAGACAGCTGGACTAGGTGTCTCTATACTAAATGCTCAGTTCACAGCCAGAGGGCTGCCTTCCGTCTGTAAATATGCAGGACGGGTACAGCTGTCTTGTATAGAAGTAGTACTAGATCGCTCTGGAGAGCAGTTTCCATCCATCCACAAATCCCACGAAGCTTGAAATACACCTTGGAAGGGGTGTGAGTGATGCAGCTGTAGTGACATCAAGAGTGGACACTTGAACGTCTTTCTCAAAGGCCAAGGTTTTAGGCGGAGGTCGTGATGTGGGTTTTTCCTGTTGAACAGAAGATGGATTTATTTTGGATTTTTTCAGCTCTAAGCACATCATCCCTATGACTTGGTGGGAATGTTTTCTTGTAATTTTATTGAAGGATTGCAGAGTGGGTGGTGCTCTTCTTTGTGTGTGGACCTTTCATCTGTCTGCAAGGAATACTGGCTGCTGACCGCTGTACTTGAGAAGCAGTGTTGTGAAGTGTCTTAGTAGGTCAGATTTGTGTCGTGGCATGTGATGCTCAAGGTGTTTGCTACCAATAACACACCAAAGCTTTTGTTGGGGAGAGGCACCAATAGCAAATGCCGGGACAGTCCTTACAGAGCACAAAGCAAGCATGTGGCAGGCAGCTCACTGGGTTCTCAAGCCAATGAGGCAGCTTCATTTATTGCCCTGTTTTCATGGGAGACCTAGCCAGAAAGAAACATATGCCTCGAGGCATATTGTTAGTGTAGTGATGAGACCTGCCTTTAAGATTTGTCCGTGTTAAGCTTGGTTTCCTAAGCAGGAACAACCCCCACTGTCAGGTACTCTGTGTACTCTGCGTGGTTTTGATACCTTTGTTTCTTGTGCATTGCTAGAGCACAAACCTGGGCCCGTGGCCACATTTGTGACACAGGAGAGAGATCTGTGAGTGGCTGGAGGTGACTCGTAGGAGCACACACACGTACGTGCATCTCCATTGCCCCCACCTGACCCCGTGGTGTCCTTAGACTCCTCTCTCCCTCCTTCCACTTAGATCCCAGGACACAGCGGACTGAGGTATGAGAACAGTATTTAAAGGGTGACAGAAAGTGACCTCCTGCTGTGCTAGACAAGCCTTGTGTTGTGACATTTCCCTTACGGCCATGTGAGATATGATGAATGAACTTTCTTACTGTGGACAGCACGTTTAAAGCCATGGTTCTGGGTGCCCTGGAGGAAGCGAGCGTCTCCAGGCATTCATTGTCCTTTTTAAGCCTATACAGTTCTGGTTTTCAGTGGCAGAGTTAGTAACTGCTATTCATGTGATCCCAGAGGAAGCCAAAACCCACTGCTTTGCTTACAGGGAGTATGTATCTGTTAAATGGAGTGATTTCTGAGAGTTGTGTCACATTGAGCTTCTTGAGAACACAGTCCATATCTGTGTCTCTAGGCTCTGACCATTTAGCAGATTCTCTACAGTAATTGTTGGTTATATGACCCATTGTTTTGCTAAGTTAAACTTTTTTTTCTTTAGAGGTAGTGGGGCCCAGTACATGAGGTGCCAGTAACTCTAAGGAGGTCCCTTGACATGCCCTAGAGAACAGCCTCTACATCCAACTTAACCAGTCAGATCATCCATGGGTGTGGCTCCGTCATGCTTGCTGGGACGTTTTGGGTTCTGTCACAGCTGGGAAAGTGAAGTATCTTTGATTGAGTTCTAGGAACTCGTTACTGATTTGCACTAACTGCATGTAATGGGGAAACGAAAGGCACTGAAACTTATAACATGCTATTTCTCAGTAGTAACAGATGTGTTGGGAACTGCGATAGAAAATCCAGGCCTCTGTGGAGCTTATAGACCAGCACAGAAGACAACAATGTACAAATAAGCGTCAATAGCCCTTAGTTAAATAAAAGAAAAACAGCAGTGTGAAGAGCATTGTCATCTTAGGTTGAGAAGCCCTCAGTGGCAAGGGTAATTAGTTTGGAGTGTGGGAACTAGCTGTGTGGATCAGCTGTAGGAAAAGGCAGGAGGATGCCAGTGGTCAGGGCCAGAGCCAGCCAAGAACTTGGTTTGCTTGGGCAGCTTTGAAGGCAGGCGCTGTGGCTTGAGCAGATGTGTGAGAGGGAGGGAGGGCACAGACCAGTTGGGGTGTAGCCTTGAGTATAGGTCCTAGCCAGGGAGTTGACATTTGTGTTGTGATGTTGTCCACATGCATGTACAACCTTGCTGTGAAGAAATAGTGATGGCTGCTGGGAGCCACTCTCAAGAGCAATGTATGTTTTAGCTGTTCGTTGGCAGACTGATTTGCATTCCCAGGTACTGATTTCTTTCTGTTGAAGTTTTCCAAAGTAGCTGCCACCTGATGGAACCTCGGGCTGGTCTCCCTGTCTGTCTGCGTTCCCATTTCCTCATCCAGAGCTGTGGGTGTGGTGTTTGCCAGTGTGTGTTTTGTGTTTGGAGACTGTTTGTCCCTAGAGTTGCTTGTTTAAGCTTTGATCCTGTAGCAGCACTTGGCAACTTTACTCAGATATCCATGTTCCCCTATCGGGAGTGTGACAGCCTGGGGTAGTGTAAGAATTCACAGTGTGGATCTGGGAACATGATGCACCCTTGCTGGTAATAGAGACCTGATTGTAACCAAAGAAACTTACTTTCTTGTCCAGCATACACTGGCGTTCCTGTTTAAGAGCCAGTGCTAGGGAAAAAGAAATAGGAAAATGACCATGTATCATGAATACATTCACAATTTCTCTGTAATAGCTCAGATCTGGTCTGTGGCCAAAGTTCAAACCATATAAGTGGATCATAATTTTAAACTATTACTGTGTTTGCTTCTGTTTGGAATGAAAGCTGTCAAAGGCTTTCTAGAATGATGTGCGTTACAAATAAATAAAGAGTTTTGCTGGTTTCCATTTATTTCATTTGTACATAACTGTTTTGAGGGAAAAAATGATTTTAAAAATACAGTTCTGTCCTGGAAACATATCTGTATTTGCACACTCGTTGAGGAAAAGAATCATGCAAACCGAACTGTGTATTGTGTGGTGATTGAGTGCAAGATGCAGGTATTTCAGAAGACAGAAGCAGCTCCAGTTGAACAGCTCTCGCTGGTGTGGCGCAGGTATCTACCCATGAAACATACACAAGAGCCACAAGACACCCACGCATTAGCCTGTCCCCCGGTGTCACTTAGGATACTGTTCCTTTCTTCTTACTTGGGCAGTATGTCAGGAAGTAATCATCTCTTATCAGAACTGCAAGATGGTTTTGTCCAGTGAGTGAAGTAATCATCTCTCCTACTTTAAAATTACTTTTGGTCTCTTGACGCTCAGACGTGCCAGACCACACGGAGAGTAGCTTGTACAGCTGCTCATATTCCATGTAGCTGGGCTCTCAAAAATGGATAGTACTGACTATCCAAAAAGGCTCCCTTAGAGAAGCTGGGCAATGTCTTATTTTGAAACATTTCTGTCAAGTACTGCTGGCTTGGTGCCTCTCTGTTCCACAGGGCAGTTAAAGTTCCCACCAGAGCCAGTGCAGGATGACGTGTCCAGGCTTGCCCCATGCTAAGGAAATACCCACTTCAGGGAGGAAACAAAGGGGTGAGAAGGAAGCTGTGATGGAGAATTAGGGACACGGTCTCCCTGTGGGACCCGGCAGCACAGGCGGATCCCACACTGCTCTTCCTATCCTGACTGCTCTGCAGTACAGCCCGGTGACAGAAAAACGTGTACCAGAGAGGACAGCTGTCTACAGGAGGGAAAGTGGGCAGTCCTAAAGATACCATGCATGGCTTCCAGGTATCTCTTATGTGAGTCGGGCTGGGCAGGAGACAGCCTGCTAGGATGGGGGGACACAGGGAAATGTGTTAATTAGGGGACGGATTTCATGTTCTTCTGTCTCTGCTTTCCTTAACAGTTGTGCATTTTCTCCTTCAGAAAACAGAGTCAATAGCTGTGCAGAGCTGAAGAAAAACTTGATCTGGTGTTCCCTCTGCGTTTACCTGTATTTGAAAGGAAGGGAGAGTTACTAGCCCTCTGGCCTGCTTATAAATGGCATTTTTCTAAGATAACGAAACAAGATTACCTGCTTCTGCTCAGCAAACTTAAAACATACTGTCGTCCTGTTCACCGCTCCCCACCCGCACCCACAGAGGCTAGAGAAAAAAGCAGGTCCCTCTGGAGCACTAAGAACCGAGAGGAGGGTGGGTCTCTGAGACCAAGACCACCCTGGTCCACATAGCCAGTTGTAGGCCTGCCAAGGCTACATAGTGAGACCCAATAAGTGGAATTAACCTCTCTAGATTAATATGAAAGAGCAATCGCTACACACTCATTTGCATGCCCCAAAGCCCAAGGCTGACACCACCAAATGCTGCCTGGGATGTGAAACAGCCAGAACTCTTGATGAGTGGAAAATGGCATGGCCACGTGTGAGAACCCAGCAGCTTTATTCCACACGGAACTCGGATACAACCAACCTGCCTGTGCGTGTTTACAACAGCTTCCTTGGTGATTGGCAAAACTTGAAAGGTACCAAGATGTCGCTTAGCATTTACACAGGCAAGTAGTGGCCCCCAGACAGTGGAGGTCACTCAGCCTAATACGAACGAGCTTTCCATGCACTTGACTAAGTGGCAGAAGCCAGTTTATAAGGGGCACGTGCTGTATAGTCAGGCCATGGCAGTGTAGAGGGAGGTGAGGGTTAAGTGGGAGGATCTGAGTGTAGTTGCTTCACATTGTAGACTTGTCCAAACATACAGTGAACAACACGAAGGTGTTGATGTCAACCATTGCCTCTGGGTGACAAGTACAGGTTCATCTACTGTGATAAACGGATGGCTGTTGAGTGATGTTGATAGTTGAGGTGACTGTATTTGAGGATGGGGTATCTGAGAACTCTTCAGTTTATCTGACCTAAATGCTCTAAAGCAGAAAGTTCATGCAAACAGCAAACTGAGGGCAGTGCTCAGAGCATTGGTAGAAATCAAGGGACACTTGGGTGTTGCCTTGAGAGCCCTTAGATGACGGTGGGAGTGTAGCCTGGACCAGAGGGCTCAGGAGCAGGGGTGTGGAGAAGAAGCAGGACTAGGCTCACAATGTGCAGATCCTGGGGCAGAGTTGTTGAAGATAGATGATTCACCTGTGTAGGGAACCAGCAGCAGATGGAGCAGGAGGGGTGGTGTCCTGGACACCCAGCCAGCCGCTGCAGAGAATAAAGCTCCTCTTCAGAAGGCGGCCTGGCCCCAGAAGCTCTGCAGAGGCCAGAGAGATGGTGGTAGCATGCCTTAGACCTCACAGGCCTTACTTGCTTAGGAGAGTTGATGGGGGGGGGGGGGGGGCTTACCACTTAAAAAGGAACTGAGTTCCTGCACAGTTTCTAGCAAAACTGCATATACATAGGTCAATGAGCACACAGGTGACTGGAGCCATGGTCACCAGCAGTGTCCTGAGGGCTTGAAGCCATCAGCTGTGGAGGTTCATCCAAATGCTAACAAGTGGGGAAAGTTTTGGGAGGAGGCAGAGGCCTGGTGGCAGTAAGATCCCTGCAGGTGGTCTAAGAACTGGCTGCAGCACAGGGCCCAGTGAATGCCCAGGCTCTGTAGAGTATCCAGCCCCTTGCCAGAGGCTCCGCGCACAGTCGGCACGTTTTCAGATGATTTTACCATCTGCTAATTGTACTAAATAGTGGGTTTTACCATGATGTCTTCATAATTGCACACAGCATCCCTCAATCATAGATAGCTCTCCAGTCTCATCCTGTCTCCCACTGCCTCTCGGTCTTCCAAAAAGGCCCCCTTTTTAATGGTTTATTTTTAGAATCTTGATTCTGCATATAAGAGAAAACATGCAATGTTTGCTTTTTCTGAGCATGTAGTTAACCTGCTCTCCACTTCTTACATTTCCCTGGATATAAGTGATGGTTTTCCTTTTATGCTTGGATAAGCTACATTTTCTTAACCAGTCTTTTGATTCCACACTTGAATATTGTGGAATATACAGCAATATACAGGAAACATGGATGCCCAGGAGACAATTTTCCTGAGAGCTCAGGGCTGTTTGAGGTAACTTAGAGGAACAATTTGTTTTTTTTTAATTCTTGTTACCTGCCTACAGAAGCTTCAATTTTGCAACCAGAAATCAATTTTTACATGTTTAAACACTCCCAAAATCTTATCTAGCAATATTTTTATGTATTTCATTTCTCTTTTCCACATTTTTTTTTTTGAGACAAAGTGTCATGTATTCTATCTAGGCTGGCCCCAAACTCCTTTATGTAACAGAGGATCTTGCTTCCATGCCTCCAGCCCTGAAGTGCTGGAATAACGGAGATCCACATTAAGTTTATACACACATGACCAGAAACAAAGCTAAGTTATATTGATCTCTTCATAGGTGATCAAACCAGAAAGATAGATGACTCATGAGAGAATATGGTTGGTTCTCCTGGAGAAGAATGGGACCCTAGGAGACAGTGGGGCGTTGGGGTGGGGCTTGTGAGTGTTTGCTGGCCTGTTCGGTGGTTATGGGAATGTTTGTTTTACTCTTCAAAGTGTTCGTATTTTAAAAGTATGTTTAGGGCCCTCAGCTGAAGTGTTTTGTAGCAGGGGTCATCACCCCTGTGCTTAGGTCCCTCACAGCACCTGGCTTCCTCTGCCCCAGTGCCAGCAGAGGACACTGAGGGACGAAGCCGCCAAGAGACAACAGTGCAGTTGTGCAGGGGCACGGCGCTCGTTGGCAGTGAAGTCCAGCAGGAGTTCACACTGGTAGGAGCCAGGCAAGGGGCTGAGGATTAGGTATGCCTCGCACGGTCCTGGGAGAGCAGAGACAAACTCTGAGAATGATAAAGGTGGCTAGTCATGCCACGTGTGAAGTTGAAGTAATGAAGGAACAGTGACCTGAAAGACAGGTGACTGAAAGGTGACTCCTCTCGTCCAAGCCAAGGATCAGACCACAAAACTAAAGTCTGATACTTGTCAACTACATCATTATTTATCAGATAGTTTGTTATTTGGTTTTTTGAGACAGTTTCTCTGTAGCTTTGGAGCCTGTCCTGGAACTCCCTCTGTGGACCAGGCTGGCCGTGAACTCACAGAGATCCGCGTGTCTCTGTCTCCTGAGTCCTGGGATTAAAGGAGTGCACCACCACTGCCCGGCAGTCAGCTATTTTTAAATGGCTGAATGGTTGGACATGGGTCAAGGAATGATGGTGGAATGGGAGGTGGAGAGTGAGCTACAAGGAAATGTAGAGACAAAGGTTCCTGAAGAACAGAGACGTAGGTGTAAAACTTTGCAAAGAACCGACAGCCGCTGAAGTAAAGCAGAGAGTCCTGCACTAGCAACGACAGTCCGTAAGTGTACCCAAGCCTGCTGCTGTCCCTATCTCAGGGCTTTGACTGAGCTCTTGGACGTGAACTAGAGTTGAGCTAACTGGGCTTTGCTTGGATGCTCTGTATTAGCCATGGCTGAGTTCCTTTTCTTTTCTTTTCTTTTTTTTTTTTTTTTGAGACAGGGTCTCACTATGTCAACTTAGGCTGAAACTATGTAGACCAGACTTGGCCTGTGTGACGGGATCAAAAGTGTTTACCACCAGGCGTCTGTCGTGTACAGATGAGTATGGGGTACACACTACCCCTGTGTTCCTGCAGTACCAGTACTGGAATGCAGCTGTGCCCCACTATGCCGTGTTTCTTCAGGGCCGGGAGACAGCTGTAGGGCCCCCGACAATGTCAAGTCTGAATACAGCGTCAGCAAGTGGGAATTTACAGGTAAGAAGCAAAGTGGAGGCCAGTAAGGATATTACCAAGCGGCAGCACGCCAGCTAACCCCACCTAACGGTTCCTGCAGTAGGCAAGCTGGGGGAAAGCCACCTGTGGTGGGCTGTGGTTATAATCTTAGCACTGGTGAGGTAGGGGCAGTTTCCCATAGGATGTCACAGACAGGGACATACTCTAGGAGGTGATGGGCATGGGGTAGTGCTGATTTAGTGGTCTTTGCTAAAACTGATTTATATATGAAGCCTACAGATGGGCTTGGAATGTTCTAGAGCTTGACCAAAGTTTGAGCCAGAGAGAATCTTATCATCATCCAGTTGTTCCTGAGGACGAGATTATCTCTCAGCGCTGTTTTATCTCCAGAGTCTGACAGGTAGGCTCAACACAGAACAGCTGGCCAAAAGAGCATGACTTGCTTGAGTGGCATGTTTCCCCTCCTCCCACATAGGCTTCTGGATCTTCCTGGTGGGAGATCCTGGGCTTCAGTGGGGCTAAGGGATGCTCTCATGGGAGAGCCATCGAGTGCCTGCTCTGAAGGACAGTGCCCTGGGATTCCTGGCCAATCAGACTTGAGCTGGGGGGTGAGAGGATGGGGGTGGGAGGCGGTGCTAGCTTCCGTGTACGGCCTTCATTTTGCAACATGGTTTAAATACAAGGATTTCTATCATCTATCCATCTATCCTCTGTCTCTCTATCTATGGAAACTCTTCCCCAGAGACTCATGCTGTGGTCTTTGCTTCTGCGAAGTCTGAATGTCAAAGTTTAAAAACGAGAGAAACAGGCTTTCCCAGTAGAAAGTGGCTTTTGGCTGTGGTGAGAGGGCAACCCATTCACAGCTGGCCAGCCTCATTAGGCTAGTGAGACACCCTAAGTGCAGCCTCTGTTTCCTATTGGCAGGCGAGGGTGTCTCTGGTGAGGTAAGTGGATTGCCACAGTGGAGTTACGGAGCAGCTCAGGAAGCCTGAGCAACGGGGTTGACCCAGAGCCTCTGTCCTCTCCATTTCTACCTGGTCCTTCCCTCTGTCTGTTCATCTCAGTTCCCGTAGAGTAATTTAGGTGAAATATAAGGGGCTCTTCTATTTCTGCACAGGAATGAAGCAGACCAACTTACATATGTAGAGCCACGTTTTGTGGGGTGCTTTGAGACAAGGAGTCACATAGCCCAAGTTGGCCTCGAACTTGTTATGCATCTGAGGCTGGCCTTGAACCATACCTCCTGAGTGCCCGGGCTTCAGCATACTTAGTCAATTCTAAGGTCCATTTTTGGTGCTTGCAGATTTAGCACATTTAAACAGTAAGCTAAGAAGATGCCTGAGTTCCTTGTCCTCTGAGAGCAGAAAAGGATTTATGGGATTAGCAGACATGAGACTGCAGTCTCCACCACATTGTGCATGGTCCCCATGACTGCAGCAACTCGCTGTTCTCAGTCAAAAGGAATTTCATGATCCACTTCACCCCAAAGACTCCAGTGCTGAGCCTGCAGTTAAACTGCAATGTCCTGGTGTGTAGTAGAACACTGGGTGAGCAGGTTCCTCTCAACCGACGGGTCTGCCTATAAGGCTTTGAAACTTGATAGCCCCGTGGCGAGGAATGTCCTGATCAGTATAGAAGACATTGGATTTTGTTGTTCGTTTGTTTTTAATCAGAGCTAGTGCTGGGAAGTGAGGAGGGTGACCTTGGTGGCTGCCTGTTTTCTTTGTTCTTTCTCTTTGCTTCTGTCTGGGGATGTAATGTGTAATTGTGAAGCTGGTGGTTCTCCGAGTGATGTTCTCTGAGTGATGTGGGCTTCAGGAACCAACCCAGTGTCAGAGTGGACTAGCGTTAGTGTCTGCCCCATCACTTCCTATGCTGTCTGCTTAGCACACTGCCTGTGACCACGCCCACCACCACGTCCAGGCCCTTCTGTGACCACGCCCACCATGTCCAGGCTATGCTCTGCGACCACGTTCTGTAACCACGCCCAGGCCACCACCCTGTTGTACGCAGTCCTGCTCTGGAGTGTTCACCCCGATTGGGCAGTGGAACTCAGAAATGGGTTTGCTATATTTTTTAAAAATGAGCATGATTAAAACTGGAGGGGAAAACTTCTCCACCAAGAATCAAACTAACAGGCTGGAAGAATTCCCACAGCTGCTGCCCGCACTTTATATCAGAAAGACCCGTAAGGAGGACGACTGGCCTGGGATTTTCCACCACCCAGACAAGTGCTTCCAGCAATATTTGGTCAGTGTTGGCACTTTTCACAAGTGCTTTGTTTCCAGCTACTGACTTAGCAAATTCACCCTCTGTGGACTAGCTCTCCCCCACTTAGGCTAGCTTATCCATCTTTGGGGCTTTGCCCTGAGGCCTGCACATCCCAGGTAGAGCATGGTGATTGATGGCAGCTGCCTGCAGAACCCAGACGGAAGGGAGGAAGCTGTGGTGTGGTCCCCCTTCACATTCTAAGACAGGAAGCAGAAGCTGTGCATCGTTCCCATGTCACTCCTACATCCTAGGCGTAGAGTGTGCTCTAAGAGCTGATCTGGCAGCCACTGTGTACACAGAGACCTGGCAAGGCAGTGGAGCCAAGCCACGTCTCCCCTCTGTTCTCTGGTGTCCGTTTTCAATACTGAAAAAGTCGATGATAAATGTTACTTCTCTGGATCCAGATGCCGCATCCCCAACAAGGGGAAGCCTGAGAGAGGAGCCAGAGGCCTGGGAACCTGATGTCTTGGAGAGTAACACAGAATTGTAAGGACTGCACAGGTTTCTCTGAGAACCCTGTTAGTTCAGTGTCAACGAGCCATTCATCTGGGAGTCTGCAGGTTTAGATTCAGATAATTCAAGACAGAGAGGAAGAAACACAGAGGTGGGGGGATTTCCTGATTCTGAAATGTGATAAACTGAATTCTGTCTGGCCTTCCCCAGTCTCAGACTGAAGTGGAAGAAGTTCCCTTCTACCTGGAGAATTCCTCGGCTGTTCCAGGCAGCACCAAGTGGGGAAGCTGCCTAGGGGCTTTAGCCTTACAAAGGTTCTTGCAGCCCTAAATTTCTTTAAATTATTTTTATTCCTATGTATAGATGGTTGTATTGCCTCCATGTATATCTGTGCACCAAGTACATACAATGCCCTTGGGGGACAGAAGAGGGTGTGAGATTCCCTGGGACTCTTTAAGAAATGATTGTGTCATGTTGTGGGTGCTGGGAATTGAACCCAGGTCCTCTGGAAGAGCAGCAAGAGCTCTTAGGGGAGGCACTCGCTTCCACCTTCAGCCCTGAGTTTTACTCCTGTGCACTCAACGTGATACCTTCATGTTTGTTTATTTTACTAATTTTTTCATCTTATTCATTGGTGGGTGCATGCACACCAGTGTGCAGAGCAGAGGGGGACAACTCATGGGGTTGTGTTGGGAATTTCCTTCCAGTGTGTGGGTCCTGGGACCTGAACTCAGGTCTTCAGGCTTGGTGGCAGACACTTTTGCCCATAGCTCATCAGCCTGTTTGTTTTTTAAAGGTGTAAGTCTTTGTTGTTTGTTTGTTTAATGGCAACAAGTGGTTACAGGAAACGCTTGAGAGTTTCAACATTCTGGATTGCGGAAGAGGCACTTTCTTAACCTTTCTTACTAAGGCATAGGATTCTGAAAAGGGGGGGGGGGCATAGATAGGTTTAGGACTTTAAGAATTTGCTCTTGGGATGGAGAGATGGCCCAGCAGTTAAGGGTACTGGCTGATCTTCCAGAGGACCCGGGTTCGGTTCCCAGCACCCACATGGTAGCTCACAACTGTTTGTAACTCCAGTTCCAGGGAATCTGACACCTTGACACCCGTGCACATAATAAAAAAAATCGCTCTCAATAGTTTTACCCCAGGAATTGATAATATTAGCCTCAGAGAGCAGTTTGCTAGGAGCTGACTGATACCTGCCATCCTGGGGACTGTACCCTCGTGCCCTTCCCATGTTTCCTCGGCCCCCAGTAGCTGCCCTGCAGTCTACCTTCTGTGCTCTTCTCTGGAGGACAGGGGAGTGAATTGCAGAAGGAAGCCCCACAGTGGCTCCGTTTTGATAGATTCTCGCACGCCCCTCCTCCCATTTCTGCACCTCTCTCCTTGACCCTTAATGTCACCGACAAGTGAGTGACCCGCCCTCCTGACCTTGTGGCCTCTCCTTTGGCTCTACTGTTCCTTTTCCTCTACTGACTTCTTGGTGATGTCCCTAGACCATGTTGCTTCGTCCTTGGGTTGTGTGTAACTCTGACCTTACACCCTGTGCTCTCTGCCTGCCCTAGTAAAACCCTAAGCGCTGTAGGTTCAAACTACATCAAACCACCATATGTGGTTAGACCAGACACAAGTTATAGAATCTGGGAAAGAACAGGGACTGAGGAGTGTGCCAATATGTGATATTAATGGTGGCCATGTGGACTGCACTGTTGCATTGCATGACGTCATGTGCCAGCTTCTCCTCCCCCCCAGCCCCACCAACTGGCCTGGCCTCATGTGCTTCTTCTCCCCCAAGGTACAAAGGAGCCAAGTGCCAATCAAGCCCTGTGTGAACTCCAGAACCCAAAGGTGTCAAATCCAGGACCTGGAACAGGCCTGCCCTTGGGTCATCCTGTTCACCTGAGGTCTGGCACCACCTACAGTTAGTGCTAGAGCTCTCACCTAAGCTTGCCCCTCCCTTTTTCTTTTTACAGTACTGGAAATTGAATCCAGGCCTCATACCTGTTAGGTGAGTGCTCCTCAGGCTTCATGAATGTTAGGTGAGTGCTCCCCAGACTTCATGAGTGTTAGGTGAGTGTTCCCCAGGTCTCATGAGTGTTAGGTGAGTGCTCCTCAGGCCTCATGTGTGTTAGGTGGGTGCTCCCATGAGTGCTCCCCAGGCCTCGTGTGTTAAGTGAGATCTTCCTGTCTCAGCCTCGCCAGGGATCACAGGCTCATGCTCTAGGCCCCACACTTGCTGTCTGTCTTTTGGGAAAAGAAGTTTCAGCGACTACAATGGCACCTGCTGCAGATTAGGGACCAACTTCTTATGGCCATCTGACCTCAGATACTCTTTTTTTTTTTTTTTTTTAAGGACAAGTTTTCCTTATATGACTCTGGCTAGTCTGGAATTTGCCTTGTAGACCAGGCTGGCCAGATTCACAGAGACCCGCCTACCCCTGCCTCCTGGGTGGTGGGATTAAAACGATGCACTACCATGGTCAGCGCCCTCTTCTGTTAATGTATATTTACCTCCGATCAAGACAAGAGCAAGGGAAGAAAGCAATTCCTGTTTTGTTCTCACTCCTGCAGCTGCCTGCAACTTTCCCAGACCTGTAAGAAAGCTTGCCTCTCCTTTCTCGGAGAAGGAAAGAGCGTGCAGCCCATTTGAAGATGAGCCTCACCTTCCGTAGCTGTGTCTTTGTCTCATAGTAGGCGATGACGGGGATGGATGCTCGGTGGTAGGCCTCCAGGCGCTTGGCAATGGTCCTGGCAGTGTCCTCCCCTCGCTGGCTGCTCTGGCTTCTCTGAAGGAGGCGGTTGGTCATGGTGTCCGCCGAGCAGTCCATGCAGATCACCAAGTGTGGCTCTCCAATCTGGGGCGAAAAAGCAGAGCATAGCCGGGTCAGCTGGGATTCTAGGGAAGGTCTGGGGGCCCTTCCATTCCTGGGGCTCTCGGTGCCTCAAGCGCCCAGCATCAACCATACTGCGGTAGAGATGGGACTGGTTCTCGGGGCTTCTCACTTCCAGAGCAAACCTCGCTGCCTGCTGCCTCAGAGCTCTGTCCCCATATAGCCAGTTGGTCTTTACATGAAGGGGAAGGGGGTGTGTGCACGTGATCATGTGCATGGCTGTGTACATGTGTGTGTGTATGTGTGCAAGTGCATGTGATATGTATGTGCATGCAAGTGTTTGCATGCAAAGGTCTCTCTGACCTGGTAATTCCTTCTTCATGCCACTAGGGTGCCTTATTCCAGCCACCAAGAATGACCTGTGCTGGGTGTGTGTTACCTGGAGACAGGGGAACACAGTGACTGAAAGCAGGGACAGACTGGAGTCAAGCTGTTAGGACCAGAGTCTGGTGTAGCAAGTTTCAAAGTGGACTTCATCCACCCCTGCCACCTTTCACCTAAAAGCTGCCCTTCCCCTGAGATACGGAGCCCAGCCTTCTGCGCCCATGAGTCTGTGCCCTGTGATTCTTGAGCAGTGGAAGGGGGTAGGAAGGACGCTACCTACTTTTCGGGGTAAGGTAAGGGCATCCTAAACTGTTTCCACGCTTGAGGCCCCATTGTGCCTGAGTAATTTTTATACTACCCCTGTGGTACAAATATATAAAATAGCCATACAAATTAAACATTTGCTGATAATACATTATGAAGAAATTAATTCTTAAACATTTGGTATAAACTGCACTGTCTGGTCATGTGTAATACTTAATATAGGGGAAACTAGCTACTTTCTATGATGTTCAACTACTCTGACATTGCCAAATAGTGAGGAAGTCTCGGTTAGCCACCAGGAGAGGTCACGTGAGTAGAAACTCTAGGCTAGTCAGCTGCCAACACATGCCCAGCTTTCCCCAGTAGCTGACTATTACAATCCCGGGGACCTCATGGGAGGATCCCTCCCCCAGCAGAGCCCAGCAAGCTGCACAACTATGAGAGATGAAAACAAATTGTTCTTTTAAACCACCTGACTGGATCATTTACTAGAAATCCCACCCATCATCTCTGCATCTTGAACCCCATGAGGACGGTGAGGAGACCACAGGCTGGCTGGGAGGGTTGAATGCGATGCTGCAGGTGCGCTGATGGGCACGCAGCAGTAGAATCTGCAAAGCGGTAGCTGCTCTGCTTCCTTCTGGGGTTGAACTCGCACCTCAGTGTGCAGGGCTTACAGACTCTGCTTCCAGTCCCAAGTCTCACAAACAGAAGGAATGACCCACAAATGGATGACGGTGACCCCCTGTGAGTCAAGCCTCCTCATCTCCCCATGAATCTCCTAAACTGTCCTGTTGTGTGGCGGCCCCAAAACTGCGAGCCTATTTCCACCTTGTGTGAAGGTCAGAGAGTTGGAGGTTGCTCAAAACCATTGATAACAACCAGGGCTGCACATCCTGACCAGGATGTGGTGACGTGGTCCTTTTGACATTAAGATGGCCCATACAGGTAGACCCACTCCACCCTGACAGATGGTCAGGATACACAAGCATACTTCTGCTCCTGTAACTGGAGGTTTAACCTGGGGAGTGGCTGCCTTCAGGATACTTGGGCGACTTCACTGCCTAAACAACACAATGCTGATGACTTGATGTCTCAAAGTGTTGAAACAATGAACTGTTCGAGTTGTCCTTTGTATCATGTTGAAGATGCTTGTTGTTGTCTTCCCCTTTTCTATTGGGTATAAAAGTGTAAGGAAAATTAAACAGTATTAAAATTAAACAGTATTCACTGGAACTCCCCCTCCCGATACTATCCTATGTTTTCTGTGTTATTTTTATTCATGCCTTTACTATTTCCCTGATCCCCATGTCCCTACCTTGGCAAGAGGCATTTTTGTTGAAGCTGGTTCCTGACATTGTTGTCCCTGCTATCCCTGGGATGTACCAACTCTACGTCCCTATCCTTGATCCACAAAAGCCATTCCCATACCACCACCCTACCAGCATGCCATGTTCAGGATGCAGGGGGCAGGAAGCCTTGCCACCCCTCTGAGGGGAGCACGGTGCATAAGGAACTGAGTGGAGGAATGAGCTAAAGTCTGACCTCTGGAATATAACTCAGCCTTGAACAGGTCATGCTTTTCTGAGGGGTGCTTGTGCCCAAAGGCTAGGGGAGGGTGAGGGAGCAGGAGAGAACCACCCTGGTTCACCAGCAGAGGGCGATCTTGGGAGGCACTGGTGGTTGAGTTAGCTCTCCCAGTGATTAGCTGCCAGGCTTGCAGGGGCCATTTTCCAGGTCACTTTTGGGATTCAGTCAGTCACAAGCAGGGGTTATTTGTATCTAATCTGGAAGCCAGCCATGAAAGGCCACCAGGACCAACTTAAGAGCAGGGAGAGACGTGGCTTCAACACCCACAACACGGGTGGGATCGCCAGCACCAGCATACTGTTCCGGGCTTGTTAGGCATGCAGCCCTGGCGTAGACCTGACATTGAACCAGTGCCTGCCCGCACGTTACCAGAATCCATGGTAACATGGATGGTACCATGGTAATGTGGTAACAAGCCTTGCAGCGGATTGTCTAGAGCTTCCTGCCAACTCGTTTCCTTGGACACCAACCGCAAGGCTTGACCTCGCTTTCCTGGATCCCGCACTGTTGCCATGAACACAGTTGGCACAGTAATTATGTCTGGAGTGACCCGAATCTCTTACGTACATTGTTTTCTCAATTTTTCTTTGAGAAAAATAGTTGAGAATTTTTCTACCTCTGGAAGAGTAGCAAACCCTCTTTAACGTCTCCAGACCCCTGAACTTTTCTCTTTTAGTATTTGAGGAAATTGTTTTTTTCATGGACCTCATATCAAGAGTCTTCCTGTGTGAGCAGTGTCTTCATTCTATTTAAAAGTTGAGGTGGGCGCTCACACTTCATGTGTGGTTTGTGCACACCTACTTAGTGGACACTGGGATCCATTGAAGTCATCCTCCTGGCACTATGTAAGGGCCTGACTCTCTAAAGAAATCAACATGTCACTTGAAGGTGGCTGGGTGGTGAGATGGGGCACCTCCAGCTAGCGAGGACAGATGAGCTGCTGCTAGCCACCTCTGAAGGCTGACTCAATGGGGTTCACAGTGGGAAGGAATTCCCATACTGAGCCTTGAGCCCATGCTGCCTGGGTTCTAGGCAGAGGAGGAGGAAGTGATGGACAGGAATATTGAAGGGTTGTGTGGAAAAGTTAGGGGAGTCTCAGTGCCTTGTCTGCACTCCTACCCAGCAGCCAGAACCAGGCTGCAGGAATGATGAGCTGTAAGGAGGTCAACATGGAAAGACATGGGAAGGCAACAAACCTCTTGGACTGGGACATACTGTTAACCATCTATAAACATGTTGGGCTATATCTATAGCAGTCTTGGGGTGCAGTTGGGTTGCTGGTTGGCTATAGGCATCTCCTCAGATCCCCACTGGTGCCTGGTGTGGCTTATAACTCCACGGGCATTCATTGTGGGACCTGCCATCAGCCCCGGCTCTAAGGAGTCCAAATGAAGAACTCAGGTTATAATTTCGTTGTTGCTTTTACCTGGAGAAGGGGTGAGAGCAAGAGTGCTGACATTTACAGTGTCTGATCTCGGAGACCTTGGGGGTTCAGAAGAGTACGGCCTGTGCTGCCCCTCTTCCTGCCTCAGCAAAGGCAGCTGTGACATTGTCTGGTGTCACTCAGAGGCCAGCTGCAGTCACCTGCCCATACTTGTTTTTGCTGCTGTTCTTCTCATTTATTTATGGATGCTGCCACGAGGCCTGGCCACATGAACCCACAACCCCTGTCTACCTTTGCCAAGTGGATCACGAAGCTTTCCTTTGACTCTATTTTTTTTAAAAAGATGTATTTAAATTTCATTTTATGTAGTATGTGTATGTGTGTGCCTCTTTGCTTCTATGATGAGCGCCTTCTGCATGCCTGGTGCCCATGGAGGCCGGAGGGGGAGTTGGGTACCCTGTATCTGAGTTACTGGCAGTTGTGAGGCCTCACGTGGGGGCTGGGAACCAAACTCAGGTCCTCTATAAAAGCAGCAAGTGTTCCCAACTAGTAAGCCATCTTTCTGGTCATGTGGCTGTAAATTTAAGAGGGAGATAGGTGTGGAGGGATCCTGAGGGAGGTTAGACCAGGCAGACGCAAGGGCAGGTGAATCTCCAGGTTTAGCCGCCTTTATCCATGCGGCAGTGTTAGAAGGGGTGGTCCTGGGTGCCCCCAAATCTTGGTCCTATCATTAGCTGTCACCAGCTGTGTGACCATGGGCAAGTTACCAAACCTCTCTGTGCTTGATTCATCCCCTTAGTGTGAGGCCTTTCTTTCTGCTCTCTACCTGAAAAGGTCTTGTCTTTTAAAAATATCAACTGAAAGGCTTCGAGGGAAATACTGCAGAGTGCAACAGTAGCCAATCCCCATGGCTTCCTCGTGGGTTCTGGCGTCAGTGCCACAAGTGTGCCCCCATTCGCCTGGAGTTGCAGGCAAGGTGTCCGTATGTACCGCGGGGCTAGTGTTCCCTCATGGGGAGGACATAAGGCTGGGGGTGGCATGGGGGAGGGGAGGGAGCGGCACACATCTGGATCCCGACCTCACAGCATCTCCTTCCCTCTCTTCTGTGTAAATACATCCCTGCTCCCCCAGGGGTGACTGCCTCTCCTTCTCTGGCTGCTTGGCTCAGGCAGAGTGCCACCTGCCCCCTACCGGCTCCCCTAGGCTGGGTCTATCAGATAACCTTCCCTTGTCACAGCCATTCAGTGATGATGGGTGAGAAGAAAACAGCCTTGGGTCTTTTGTGGGACAACCCGCCACCCCTAAAACAGAGATAGGTTTCTGTGAGGCCACAGAAATGGGGACGATAAGCCAGGAATAGAAGAGACTGGGCCAACAGGAAGATGGGAAAATCCAGACTGAACAGAATGAGTCTACGATGGTAGGTCTGTACCTACAGCACATCTATGAGGGTAGTTCTTTCTGCACCTACATCACATCTACAAGGGTAGTTCTGCACCTACAGCACGTCTACAAAGGTAGTTCTGCACCTAGAGCCCATCTACAAGGGTAGTTCTGCACCTACAGTGTATCTACGAGGGTAGTTCTGCACCTACAACTTGTCTACAAGGGTAGTTCTGCACCTACAGCACGTCTACAAGGGTAGTTCTGCACCTACAACTTGTCTACAAGGGTAGTTCTGCACCTACAACTTGTCTATGAGGGCAGTTCTGCACCTACGACCCGGCCAAGCCTGACCACGACTGACTTTTTATATTCCCTCTTTTAAAAAAAGTCTCTGTTATTTGTAATGGAAAGATCTGGTCAGTGTTACTGGGCCAATGAAGGCTTTGAACCTGGGGATACTGCCAACATCCACTCACCCTTCTTCCAAACTCTTCCCCTTGTTTCACTTCCCGCGGGTAGCCGTCAATCAGGAAGCCCTTGGTGTTTCCCAGGCTGGCCACCATGGCCTCCTTCAGCAGCTCCAGGATGATATCCTACAGCAGAGAGAGTGGTCAGCGTGGGGACCAGCCACAGCCCCCGTCCTCAGTCATTCTGCGGAGGGAGGACTGGCCAAGCTTATCGGCAGATCTCCTGGGCCAACCTTCACGAGACATCCTCCTCTCCCACCACCTTCATGTCTGTGGTGTTGGTGGCTATTTCAGTCAGGTCTGGGCCATGGCTCCCTTGGTGAGGGGTTTCTTACTGGTCTGTCCTTACTACTGTTATCTAACTAGGAAGTCTCCAAACACATCATTTTACACCCCAGGAGACATGCTAGCTCTGTCTCACCCGGCAGCAACTGAACGAACAGGGCATTGTGGCAGATTAGGGGAAAATGAGACACCGCTCAGAACATATTCACCCCGATATCCTCCCAGGAAGCATACACATCTTGGCATGTGCTACTTGAGAAGACTGTGAGATTGAAGAACTGTTTCTCTAACAGCACGATTCCCCCTTCCAAAGATGATTTAACCAATGATTGTGGAAACGAAGAATGTGGAGGGAGGCAGGGAGAGCAGCGTGGAGGGAAAGTCCTGTGGAGGAGTGGGGGCCTCATCCTCTAGTTTTTAGGAGCCTGAGGGAATGCAGATGTCGCAGATATGCCTAGAACCCTTTCCTAAGTAATTGTGAATTAATTCTTCATCAGCTTCACCATGTAATAAGGAAGAGAGACAACGGAGTAGATGACAGCTGAAGATAACAGACACCGTGAAAGCAGGGCCAGGGGCCAGAGCAGAGCTGGAAGTTTTCCCCAGGGTGGCCTCTTTGATGGCTTGTGGCTCTGCCGGAAGCAAATGAGCCGGCTAGAGAATGCATGTGGACAGCACTGGGCTGAGGAGCCAGCAGAGGCAGAGCAGCCTGACAGGAGGGAGCTATGTGAGAGCCAGCACCGTGAGGGCGGTGAAGGGGTGGTGCTAGGTATGAAGAGCTTTGAGGATCCGTGGGCCAGAGTGTTTGCTATGAAAACATGAGGTCCTGAATTCAAACACCCTAGCGCCTGTACTGAAAGGCTGGGCACAGCAATACATACCAGCAGACACCCACAGTACTGGGAGGCAGGGACAGGTGGATTCCAAGATCTCCCTGACCACCCAGCCTGGCCAAAAGGTGAGCAGGTTCAGTGAGAGACCCATCTCAAAAACTAGGGAGGGGAGCAATAGATGGGAGAAGACACCTAACCTTGAAACACACACACACACACACACACACACACACACACACACACACACACACACACACACACACAGGCAAATAAAACATATGCTGCTATGTAGCTTTCTTTCTCCATCTTATACAGTCCATGGCTGTGCTGACTGCTTTTTGTCAACTTGACATCAACCTAGACATACCTGGGAGAAAACCTTAAAGGAGGAATTGCCTCCATCGTATTGGCCTGGGGGCGTGTCAATGGGACACTCTGTTGTGGATTGATGTGGGAAGGCCCAGCCCTAGGTAGAAATACGCTTTTCCTGGCAGGCGAGCCTGGGCTATATAAGAAAGCAGGTTTGAGCAAGCTAGGGAGTAAGCCAGCCGGCAGTGTTCCCCTGTGGTCTCTGTTTCAGTTCCTGCCTTGGCTTCATCAGTGATGGAGTGAGTTCCTGCCTTGGCTTCATCAGTGATGGAGTGAGTTCCTGCCTTGGCTTCATCAGTGATGGAGTGTGACCTGGGACACCCACGAACTGTTTCCACCCATAAGCTGCTTTTGGTCCTGGTATTTATCCTAGCAATGGAGAGGCTCCTAGGACAAGGGTCCCCCACTCAGAGTACAGTCCTGTCCACAGTCAAGCTGTGTCCTCACACCAGTGAGCTCGGTCAAGATACTCTCCCATGGGCATGCTCACAGAACCACCTGTCTTCTAGGTGATGCTAGGGTCTGTCATGTAGACAGCACAGCACAGCACACCACCACTCCAAGGAGACTTCGTTTCCTTGAGCGTTCTGATTTTAGCTTTCCATACCACCTGCATTTTTCAAGATTTTACTCTAAAGTGAGGCTGGATTTGGAAACACAGGATCCAGGTTGACATTTAAGCGGCTGGCCATGGAACAGCTTGGAAGGCGAGTGGTTGTCGGCACAGACCGGACCACCTCAGGACTGTCACCACGGACAATAATCAAAGCTGTTCCTTGGCCCTTAAGGTTTCTCTGTCTTGGTGGTCCAGTCTGCCACAGCAGCCAATGGCTTGACTGCCAGGGACAGCAGGGTGGGTCTCTGCTTACCGAGGGCACCAGGTCTCCACGCTCCATGACGTCACGAATCAGTCTGCTTCTTTCTGACTCTGAGGCCAGTTCCTGGCGCAGGAGCTCACCAGTAGAGAGCTGAGTGAATCCGTATTTTTCTGCCAGTTTCTCACACTGGGTGCCTTTGCCGGAGCCGGGGCCACCTTAGGAAGGAGACATGTCAGGCATACTTATCAAGTCCACTTCTTCCTTTTAGGGGGACATAAATATTTTTTCTGGTGGATATTCATTGTATAAAATAATGGTTTCCTGATGACATTTCATGTATGTTTACCATATGCTCTGCTCACTCACCCACAGCCCCCTCTCACAGCCCTGCAACACCAGACCCATCCTCTTCCCAAATGACCAACTTTCTATTTGCATGTTATGTATGCATGTACAATCTAGATTCTGTGGAGGAGACACAATGAGTGCATGGATCAGTGTCTTCATTTCTTTTGTGTGTGCATGTTCATGTGTATGGAGGTACATGTGTCCATGCTTCCAGAGGTCAGAGGACAACCCCGGGTTCATGTTCAGCGTCTGCCTTGTATTTTAGACAGGCTCTCTCACTGATCTAGAGATTCACTGGTCTACAATAAACTCGCCAAATAAACTAAGTTGGCTCCACCGTAAGCCACAGGGATTGCCCTGCTTCCCTCTCACCAGTGCTAGAATTCTGAGCACATGATACCTGGCTTTTCTCCCATTATGAATCATTTGTGTGCTTACACATGCAATGGTGCACACATGGAGGTCAAAGCACAGCTTTTGGAGTCAGCTCTCTCCTACCAGGTGGGTTCTGGGGGCTGAAGACTCATGGCAGGCACCTTCATCTGCTGAACTTTGTCAGCCCTCCAGATTTTAAGGTTTATTTTTATTTTATGTGTATAGGTATTTGCCTACATGTGTATCGGTGTATTGTGTGCATGCCTGGTACCTATGGGTCCAGAAGACGGTGTCATATTCCCTGAATCTGGAGTTATGGGTAGCTGGGGTTGAGAATTGAACCTGGGACCTTGGAAGAGCATCTAGCGCTCTTAACCACTGAGCCATCTCTCTGGCCCCACCCCTGGCTTTTTTCTATTCTAGAGATTGGACTCAGGTCCTTGTGCTATCCAGGTTCCTGGCCCTCAGCCCATCACATTTTCTCCACTCGTGGGCTTCTGGATGGGCTTCATGTCCTGTCTATATGGACAGCGCAGCAGCCCATTTGACATGGGGGTCATTTGGTTCGCTTGCCTGTACACTTCAGAATGGATGCCCAAGAATGATAAGGCTGGCCACGAGTACCTCCAGCTTCCGCTTGGTGACTTTACTATTGTCACCACGGGGGTAAGCTATAGTACTTCCTTCACCAGACATGTACCATTATGACATCCAGCATTGTGTTGGGATCTAAGGATGCACGCACACAGTGTGGAACATGGGCCAGTCCTGAAACAGGTAGCTTTCTGTGGAGTGGCAGGTGCTGGGGCATGCACAGCAGCTGTGAGCAGGGGCAGGTGCTGAGTGGGAGGAACTCAGCCTGCTCCAGGGCCCGGAGACAGGAGCATCTACACCTCTCCTGCAGCCCAGGACCTCCAGGGCACAATATCCTACACTTAGTGAATTCTTAAGAAACCCCGGCTATTTATTTTGGCTTATGGTTTCAAATATTTGTAACCGTGTAGAAGAGCTGTCAGAGAAGCCTGAAGAGCGTGTGGAGTGTGAGGATGGCTCGGGTGTCTCATCACTCTAGAGCACTCCAGCGTCCCTGCTACACATGGGACCAGAGTTCCCCCCTCCCACACGGTTCCATCCACAGACCGCCTTTGACTTGCAGTGCAAGCACACCCATGGACCCAACAGTGTCCTTGAAATCCACCAATCAGAGCCCCACATTCCTCTTCTGGTCACCATCAATGTGGAACAGACTCTCGGGTTTCTTTGACATCTTTTAGGTTCTCCCTCAATGAATGTTTTCTATTTTTCAAGCTGTTAATAATTCTGAGTATCTGGCCTAGCGCTGGTGGCACACACCTTCAATCCCAGCACTTGGGAGGCAGAGGCAGAGGCAGGCGGATCTCTGTGAGTTCGAGGCCAACCTGGTCTACAAGAGCTAGTTCTAGGACAGGTTCCAAAGCTACAGAGAAACCCTGTCTCAAAAGAAACCAATAAATAAAATTCTGAGTGTCTTCCCTATTGACTTGAATATTACATTTGACTCTTTTCCCTGCACTTCCCCAAGTTTAGCTAGTTGCCAAATTGGAATATTTTGCATCTAAAAACAATAGCTAACCTTTAATAAATGCCCATGGCCCCAGTCACTACTCAACCCTTCTATGCATCAATTTAGAATAGCAGAAGAGGCAGGCATTGTGATAATGTCCATTATACCGGTGGGAAAATAGAGGCAGAGAGAGGTCCCTTGCGTGTGTAGTAGGCTCTAACCTGGAGTTTGCAGCTGGGGCTCTGCTTGGCAGAGGTGTGCCCTTCTCCCCCCACTGGGGCCACATTTTGTCTCCTGATGCTCTCAGCCTAGGAAGAGTACAGCCTTCCTTCAGTCCCTGCTCACAGGATGGGTGAGGCTCTAGAGAATCTACCTGAGAGCATAGCATCCTCCACCTCCTGATTGGCCAGTGCTGTCCCATGCCCCGCGAATCGAGGTGCACAGCTGGGGCCGTGACACTCGGATCCTTAGGCCTATTTTCTTTTTCTTTTATGTATACAATATTCTGTCTGTGTGTATGCCTGCAGGCCAGAAGAGGGCACCAAACCCCTTTACAGATGGTTGTGAGCCACCATGTGGTTGCTGGGAATTGAACTCAGGACCTTTGAAAGAGCAGGCAATGCTCTTAGCCTCTGAGCCATCTCTCCAGCCCCCCTTGCCCTATTTTCTCTCTTCCACCTGTTCTTTCTCACCCCTTAAAAAACTGATAAAAAAATTAAAAGTAACCTTTCAATGCGTCAGAGAAAGCCAGCGGGACTGTTCCACATCGACCGTGACCAGAAGAGGAATGTGGGGCTCTGAATGAGTTTGCTGGCTTTCAAGGACACTGTTGGGTCCATCAGGACCACTGCAAGTCAAAGGCAGTCTGCAGATGGAGCCGTGTGGGAGGGGGGAACTCTGGTCCCGTGTGTAGCAGGGACGCTGGAGTGCTCTAGAGTGATGAGACACTGGCCACCCTCACAGTCCACACGCTCTTCAGGCTTCTCTTACAGCTCTTCTGTGTCTCTACAAGTCTTTTTAAACTGGTTCCTACTAGAGGACCATGCAGCATTCACTCTTCCTGATTCAGCTTCAGACACCAGGGTCTTCCTCTTCTTTCTATTCCCTAGCTTTTAAAGAAAACTTAAGCTATATTTACTTTATTTGGTGTGTGTGTGTGTGTGTGTGTGTGTGTGTGTGTGTGTGAATATCTGGTGCTCATTCATGTCTCCTAATTGCAGCTTCCTGAGAAGGGAATATTTGAAATAAAAATGCAAAACACCATTGAGAGTTTAGCCTGAATTCCCGGCTCTCTGGGCAGTGGAACTCACTACGAAGGGATGCCAGCGCCTGACCCACTTTAGCGGAGGGCCTCTCAAGTCATCTGCTCATCCAGAGAGCTGCTGGAAGCCAAGGGCGGGAGGTTCAGACACCTCCACAGGACCGCACAGAGGGCCCAAACATACTAGGAAACCAGCAATTACAGAAGGTAGCAGAAACAAGACAGACCCCCTCCCCCAGGAGCAGCTGTCCCCTAACGCCAGAGCTGCCCCCAAGCAGGGACTCTTGCTTCCAGCTGTAATAGGAAGGGAGAGCGTGGGGACGAGAGATGACACTCAGAGGAAGAAGTGCTTCCAGGTATGTGACTAAGGGGAGTTCTCAGCTGAGCTGGGGGTGGGGGTTGTGTTTACCTGGAAGCATTTTTCCCTGGGATGGCTGGTGGCTGGCCATGTGGGGAAGATGTTTTCTGACTTGGCTTCCAAGGCAGAGACACTGTGTTCCAATTATTTTCTACTTTCAGCCTTCTACTAATATGACTATTACAGGTTTGCCCCTCTGAAATGTTATTTAATAAATCTTGACACAAAGGCAATTAAAATGCTCCATCTCGAATTAACAACAGCTGTGTGCAGGGGCCTTCGCTGCTCCAGTTAGAAGCCTTCCGTGGGAGCAACAGCTGCGGATTCTTAGCATTTTGGGGCCGAATGGTGCAGGCAGTGTGGAATTTTAAGTAACCTGTACAATGGCATGATTCTTCCCTTGGCTCCAAACTGGGGAACAATCTGATTTTCTCACTGTAAAAGCAGCACAAAATCTGCTAGCTGCTGCATGGCTTTTCATCCTGTCTCTAATATCAAAGTCCTAACGTAACACTTTTAAATAAAGGGGGTCTTAATGTCCCTCTAGGATAATTTGATACATGGGACATAATTCTTTTGAAGAACCCCATCTCAGAGCTAAGGGCCTGTGCTCTCCGATGGCCGGCGACTGATAAAGAAAAGGGGCTGCCCCAATTGCCGCTCCCTCACTGACGTGTAGCCCACAGTTACTGTGGGCTCTTGCCCCCAGTAGACCCTTACACAGCCCCCTATGGTATGATTTAGAGTCTAGATGAGATCCCATTTTGAAGGTAAAAAGAATGGAAAATCCTTACTTTCAAAATCAAGTGGGATTTTTAAAAGATTGGGCTGTTGAATTCTCCATGTGAACCTCAAGTTGCACTGGTGGAACAGTGCTCAGGGGCCCTGAGCCTGGTTTTCCACTCTGTCTCCGTTTGTCGCTCTCCAGAAGCCGCCGAGTGAGCGCTGTTCCCCGGATCTGGTGCTCTTCGGGCTAGCCCTGTACCAGTTTTCATGACCTTGCCTTAAATGCAGCTCCTGGACCCTCAGCCTCCAAGGACTGGATCCCAAGCGACTCTTGCCGTTGCCCGGCTTTAGGTAGGGTGGGAGGAGTCGGCAAAGCTGGCAGGGATAGCATTTGCTGATCCGAGCCTGGAAAACGCGGGCAGATGAAGACAATCGGCTGACAAGCAGCTGCATCCCTGAGGTGGATGAGCACGTGCCCTCAGCGTGGGTGACTTGGGGCTGTTTCCACAGTCATGGTGCTGAGCTGGGCACGCACTGCTGTTTCTGGTCTTACCACCTGATGCTTTATCTACCACCTCGTGGATCAGTGGGGTTATTTAAAAAGCATGAGCTCACAGTCAATATTAGAAACACATTTCCACAAAACATGGTAACTTATTTCTCCACTAAGTGGAAATGACAGAAGTCATCTAGTCCAGAGATACTATGAAGTTCATCTTTTATGAAGAGTATCAGATTCATAGTTTTATACATTTACAGTTACATGTATAGCTGACATGGGGTGGACATTTTAGATTTTGAGCATGAGGACCTCATGTAGTCCAGGCTGACCTTGAACATGATGTAGCCAAGGTGATTCTGAACTTCTGGTGCTCCAGCCTCCACCTCTCAAGTGGTGTGATTACAGGTATCCACCCCAGTATCCAGTTTATTTGGTGCCAAGGACTGAACACAGCTCCGCAGGCTCCGAGGAAGCCCTGTACCAGGTGAACACAGCTCCACGGGCTCCGAGGAAGCCCTGTACCAGGTGAACACAGCTCCACGGGCTCCGAGGAAGCCCTGTACCAGGTGAACACAGCTCCACGGGCTCCGAGGAAGCCCTGTACCAGGTGAACACAGCTCCACGGGCTCCGAGGAAGCCCTGTACCAGGTGAACACAGCTCCACGGGCTCCGAGGAAGCCCTGTACCAGGTGAACACAGCCCAGGCACGGTGTGCTCTCTTGACGCTGTATTGTGTACTGTTAGCTCTTGACTAAGTAGAAGGCACCTGGGAACCAATGTCCACGGTTGTCTTCTGACAACACACATGTGCATACGCGCACACACACTGATCTCAGTGCTAACACTGCACACTTTTACAATGTCTAGACACAACTTACAAATGTGCTACTGTTTTCCACATCTTTAAAGACAAACAGTCTTTGCGATTGCAGTTTTGAGAGCATTAAGTATGTTATCAAATCAGTCTGTACTATTCCCAAGTAATCTCTGTTTGTTGCTGTTTTTCTTCAAAAACCCACCCACTCCTGCCCTTGAAATCCTCCTCTCTACATTAAAATGGTCTCAGCCCTGAGCTCATGTTTTTGTGACTGAATGATTCCTTTCAGAGAAAAGCTATAATGCCTCTTACTGTAAGCTGACCGCCCAGGAACGACAGAGCCAGCTGGGACCCACAAGCCACTTGAAGCCTCCTGTAGCTAACGGGAGTGCTTTGGCAGGCCGAGCTTCAGTGTGCTATTGCTGGGATCTGGAGTGAGTAAGAAACCCACATCTCTATACTAGTCAACATTTATGTTAGTGCTGGGAGCCTTTGACAGGTGTTTTGAAGGAGTTGTTGACGTACACCAGGTCACAAGTCCAGCTGTAGGTCATATAAGAACTTTAAGAGGGACCAGAACCCCGAGAACAACAGACATACTTCCTTATTATTATGGCCTGGCATCTAGGAGGTACTTGGCAACTGTTGTATCAGGAACAGTGACTCTCTAGGCCAGGCAGCCCTGTGTATGGTGCTGGGGTCAATGGGCCTGGTTCCAGGCCTTGGTTTAGACTTGCTGAGTGGTTGGAAGAGAACTGACTTATCCCCACTCTGAGGCCACAGGGCTCCTACATTCTGGCTCTAATTAACAGTCATTGATACCATTGCACAAGGAAAGTAAATGAGAAAGCCCCTGACCCCCGTGACACGCTAACAACCATGCTGCCTCCATGGCCTGGCTTCCTTGACTGTGAACTGGGACTGGATTCCATGAAGGGATCCCTATTTGGGGTTGTGTTACCCCACAATATCCCAGCCTATGGAAGGTTTTTAATCTTGACCTGCTACAGTTAGGTCTGGAATATTCTCTAAAGGCCCATGTATGTGGGAAAGGCTTCGGTGCTCAGCTTGGCACAGTGGGAGGCTTAGGTCTCGAGGGCTGAGCCCTGAAGGGGACTGGGCTGCTGTTCATTTGTTTTCTCTCTCATGACCTGGCCAGGAGGTGAGAGGTTCTGCTGTCATGCGATCTCACCTCAGCACGCTCTGCGGACATGCCACTACTGTGGCCTTAACCCATTCCTCCAGCTTCGTGTTTGGCTGCCCAACTCTTCTCTTTGCTACAGAACTGTCAGAGTCTTCTCAGTAGGGGCCCCATCACCATGGTTTCCCAGGGAACAACCAAGAAACTTAGTGTTAGGGAAAAAAATTAAAATTCTCCACCAGGATGGAAACCTCTCAACGCCTGCAGCTGGTGCCTCCTGGACACCCAAACTTTTAGAAGATTTCCCAGGAAAAGGGGGCAGGCGTTGACAAGTGACTCAAATGTCTAAGAGTTAAAGAAACATGGAGGGGCAGACAGAAGCGCAGACCCATGGGAAGCAGTTGCTCGCTAAATGTGACCAGTAGAACGGAGCTGACGGGCACCCGAGCTTATTGTAAAGATGCTTCCAGCTCTTTTGGAAGCCTGAAATTTCTCATTATTAAAAACGATAATCATCAGAATACATTCCCCAGGTGATTCCGGGATGGGCCGGACTGGGAGCTTCTAGACCAGATGAGCAAGAAGCGGTATGCTGTGATCTCCCAGGGGCGCCTGGGGCTGTGATACTCTTTCTCTTCATATTTACCGTGTAATAATGCTGGGATAATGGCTCCGTGGCGAATGAGCAACTGTTATGACAGTTAATAAAGTCCTCAGCACCTTATTAAACGCTTGGCCATTCCTCTCACAGCCGATGGGAGGAACTGCTGGTGTTCTCTGTCGGGCTGGGGGGAAGGCAGTAACACTGGGGTTCAGAGGCGTGCCTGAGAGTCCCTGCATGCCGCCCAGAAGAAAGTCTCCATTTCATCATGCTTTTTGGCTTTCCGTGCCAGCTAATAAATGTCTGCTTTCTTTGTAATAGGTCGTGTGATGTTCTATTAACATCTTTAAAACTCTGTAACAGAACACTATGCTGAGAGCCACAGGTGTTCTGCCTGCTACGGCTAGGTGCTGTGGGACCCCCACCTGCAGGACCCTCTGGAGTTCACACACACACCACACAGTCCTGTGTCAGCCAGGGTGGTGCCAGGTTTTCACCACAGACCCACAGATTTGCCGTAAGAAACACATCCAAGAAAGGAGGTTTGTCGTGACACCAAACATGAGCCGCCATTTAGCAGTCACCTTTAATGAATGGCTTCACGGTTTTACATCTTAAATTGGGTCACGTGATCTGGCTGGACCGTTTGCTAGTAAACTCCATTGACCTTCACTCTGACAAGCCAGCGATTGTTCAGTTCTGCCAAAACTGAGCACTGTCATGGAGAGACGTGACACATCTCATTAAAGCAGAACCTGGAAGGGGGACATTTACGTGCAAAGTCAGGCAGATCTCTGTGAGGCCTGTGCCAGCTTGGGCTATCCAATGAGTTTCAGGCAGGCCAGGGCTGCACGAGTGCACCTCTCAGGAAACTTGGGCACGCGTTGAAATTAGCTTGGTGAATTCACGCGGCAGAGCACAAGGGGCATTTACCGTTCTGTTGACTACACTCAGCTGTTAGCGCAGGCTCAGGTGAGACTAGACCAGCATTTCAGTCAGTGTTAACGGGCTTCCAGAAGGATCTCAGCCAGGGGGAGGGGGCAACAAGTGTGAGGTCAGCCCTTGTTATGCCCGGCAAGCACAAAGACTGTGTTCTTCTCTTTCTTGAGTTATTCTTGCTATTCCCGATGACAATAAGTCCACAGTACTGCTTTTTTTGGAGGAAATCATTAAAAACTTGAAGAAGAACGGAACAATGGAGGAGAGAGAGAAAGAAGCGTGTCTGCATCATGCAGTATTCCAAAGACATGCTCACGTTCTTTTGAATCGCAGTCTTTTGCTGAGTTTCTCGCTAACTTTGTTTGAGTCAATGAAAAAAGAGCTCATGCCACTCCCACTAGAGACGGCATCCAATCACAGTGTAAAGTCTATGCCACTGGGTTCTCTCTGGGGACACAGTGCCCACATTTCTCCCCTAGAGAAATGTCTCAGCTGGTGATGCATTCAAGTGCTGTCTTGGCAAGTACTGCAATGTCTGCCTGCCTTTTCTCCCCTGAATGGCCAGGTGTTTGAAAATACAGGTGCTGGGGGCCAAGGCAGAGTGATGGAGGCATTCAATATCTGCGCACTTTCACGGAGGGAAGTGTGTGTGTGTGTGTGTGTGTCTTCAGCTAGACCCAGCCAAAGGCTGGGTGTCAGATGGAAACTTACTTCTCTATGGCAACCCAGCTTCATTGGCCGGGGATTCACAGCCGGGTACAGGGTATGATGGCACAAATCTACTACCCAAACATTCAGGAAGCTGTGGCAGGAGGATTGGGTCAAGTCTGAGACCAGCCTGGGCTATGAAGCCTTATCTCACAAACCAAAGCAACAGCAAAAAGGGAATTAATTGTGGGAAGTGGATTGCTTGACTCTGAAGCCAAGAGGTCCCACTGTGGCCATCTCAAATCAGACCCAGGGAAACTGACGGCGTTGAGCTAAGCCCTAACATCTAAGAAGCAGGAGTCCTCTCAGAGTGCTGGCAATTTGATTGTCTAGGTGGATGGTATAAGTCTAGAGTCTGAAGGCTGACGAGCCTGGAGCTGTGATGTTCAAGTGAGGGTAGATGCATTCCTACTCCGGAAGTGACAGAGAATCCCCCCACTTCTTCTGTGTCCACTCCTCACCACCCCCCCCCCCTCCAGCACTACAGACCGAATGGTGCTCACCCCTGTTGCTGAGGTCCGGTCTCCCTTATTTGGTCCATGGATTCAAATGGAGTTTTCACTTGACAAAAAAAAAAAAAAAAAAAAAAAAACCTCAAACCACACCCAGAATCGACGCTCTGCCCACTGTCTGGGCATAACCCAGTGAAGTGGGCACAAAATTGCCCATTGCTTGGCTCTTGCACTGTCTGCTTCATTCAGAGCAGAAGCCAGAGTCTAGCCTGGGGTTCCAGCCTAAACTGGGGTTCCAGTCTAGCTTTGGGTTCCGTAGCTCAGTGTAGCCATTCTGATCATCTTGGTTTGGTCTGTTTGCTTCTGTCTTCAGTTCAGGGTTTCCCTCCACCTTGAAGGGTTTCTTTGCTCTCCCTGTTGCCTGACTCTTCCCACTCTGCTGATGTGAAGCCGGTCTTCTGACACTCTTGTTCTGTCTCCTGGCTGCTCCGTGCCCCTGGGTCCAGACCTCCAGGAGTCTCAGAAGTGGGCCTTTCTGGAGATGTGGCGCTAATCTCTGACGCTTTCTCCGTGACTGTGTTTTCTTTTTTTTCTTTCCTTTTTTAAAATTGGTTTTATTGAACTCTACATTTTTCTCTGCTCCCCTCCCTGTCTCTTCCCTCCCCTTCAACCCTCCACAGCTGTGTTTTGGAGTCAGCTGATCCCGCCAAACATCAGGGGACCCTCCCCTCCAAGATGCCTAAACCCAAAGGCTCTCTTTTGGTCTCATGCACCATCTCCACCCTCATTTCCCTGTAGCTGCTGGTTCCCTGAGTCTGCTCCACAGACACTGGGGGTCCTTGCTTGCATTGTCATTCTAAGGCGTTGTTTGCTCTCCATGGAAGGCAGAGGCAAGGAGTAGAAGGATTGAAACAAAGTATCAGAATCCAGCTGAACCAGCAATTCTAGGCTTCTTTCATTTCCCCTACATTCATTTAGAATGTATGCATGCATGCCAAGACAAGTCTGTAAGGAGCAGAGGACAACCTGCAAGAGTGAGTTCTCTTCTGCCATGTAGGCTTCAGGGATCAAAGCCCAGTCCTCAAGCTCTGTGGCAAGTAATCACTTTAGCAGTGAGCCGTCTCACTGGTCCCTGTTTTGACCACAGTGTTCTTAAATTAATATCACTTAAGGACACTTTAGTGAAGCAAAAAAAAATTAATAATAATTAAAATAATTACCCTTAGGTATGCATTATTAATTCTTTTAAGACAGATTTTCACTATGCAGCTCTGGCTGGCCTGAAATTTGATGTCCAGCAGGCTGGCCACAAACTGAGAGTTCCCCTGCCTCCACCTCCTGAGTGCTGGGACTAAGAACTGGCATGCTTTGCCCTGTTTATTTTACTAAGTACGACATGCTCATAAAGCTGTTGGGCCCGCAGAGGAATAACTGCTTCCTGGAGGAAGGGCATGTGTGTTGAGCTAGCTGCCTTTTTAACTGAACGCCATTCCTGATGCCTCCTTCCAAGGTGCTATCCAGGCCCAGATACTGAGATCAGGTAAGATGAGACTCCCCCACGGCAGTGTGGCTGTAGCTCTGTTTACTTCCGGAGAAGGCAGCTATGACTTGTCAGGCTCCAGTATCTGGCAAACATGTTTTAGAAAGTGAAAAAAGCCTGCCTCTTTGAGGGAAACAACTGATAGTGTTTCTTGACAACACGGGGGCGTTTCAAGCTCCCACCCCACCCAAACATATACTATTTTCTAATTCATCGCTTATCTTTCTGCCTTGCTGGGAAATAAAGGCTGGAAATGGTGTCCTGTCCTTTGTCTGGGCACAAGCATTCCATAAAGCGACTCTGGAAGGCTCTCTCTAGCACCTGACACAGGCAGGCGCTAAACGGAAGCTGCTTTCTCTCACCATGAGGGGGAATTGAAAAGCTTCAAATTGTTTTCTATCAGATGTGAATAAATTCATGAGTTGATGAAACTGACATATTCGTGCTGATCCCCAAGCAGATACTCCCGAAAGGTAATTCAGAGTTCTTTCATAGCAGAGAACAATTCAAAGACAATGGGGTTACAAGGAAGTCAAAGCAATCGTAAAATATTGAATTTTGGGAAGAACTCTTATTTCTCTAGGAAGAGAAATAAGACTATGTGCAGTGGCCAAAAAAGGCATACAATAACACAGAATCTTATCTGAATATCTCTCAAAGGTGATGCTAGGTAGGCTCTGGCATCGCTATGACAAAAGACCCGTGAAAAGTAGCTTGAACGATGGAAGAGGGGCTGTGGCTCATGGTTCTGAGGGGTTGCTCCATCACGGCTGTGAGAGCATGGTAGGGCTAAACAGTTCTCAATATGGCAGCCAAGAAGCAGCGAGAAAGGAAACAGGAAGTGGTTGGACATGACCTACATCCAGAGCAGGTCCCCATGAACTCCTTCCTCCAAGGTCCCACCTCCTACACTGTCACCTCCCCTGACAATGTCATCTTATGACTTCAACAATGGATCAGTAATTCCACCAATTAGGTCAGAGATCTCATGGTCTAACAATCCTCTTTGGAGACCCCTCCCGGACGTAGCTAGAGGCATTTATTAACCCAATTAAGTTGGCCATCAAGATTGCCATCACAAAACTTAAACACAGTTCCCCACAGCACTAGTGCCAATGTAAACAAGGCCATCTGTATCCCGACACTCTGGAAGCTGCAGCACCGAGTGGTGGCCCCGTCATTATGCCATTAGCGTCGCCTCTCACGCGATTAGCCAGATGTGTTTTTCAAACACTGATAGCACGCCTATCAAGGCTTTGGATGAGTCAGTGTGAACTCAGATTACGGGATGCTTTGGGCACAGACAGAAGTGAAAAGTGGAGAAGGGAAAATGAAGCCAAAAGAGATTGGGCAATAGCAAGATACTATTCAAGAGAAGGAGGGAAGGAGGAAGAGGAGTAATAGAAGAGGCTATTAAAGTGGTATCCACGCTGTGGTGGGACACAGAGACGCTCTTTGAAGCACATTTGCCAAATGCTTCCATACTTCAGCAGTGGCTGGGCCATCTTGTGTGAGCAAAGCTTCCTGAGTCGTGTACGGGACAATCCAAAGCCTGTGGAGTGTCCACAGAGTCCTATAGGCTGCTTGCTTGACCTGCGGGGACAACGTCTGTGTCCTCAGAAAAGGTATTTCTCTACAAACAGACACCGGACTGCTCTCCTCAGGAACGGAACGGTGATATTCACAGAGAAGTCCGCAGTCAGCTAAGTTTATCCTTGGTGGGGAGGGAACACGGGGCCTGAATGTTCCTCCCACTGGGATAGAGGAGAGTATTCCTACTTGCTGCACAGCAGCTCAGGTCTCGAGGCCTAAGGGGCCGGATTCTCCGTAGGCCTAAACCTAAGCCTTGCGGAAGTCAGTGCCCTTGGTGAGAGGTTGTGTAATGGCAAGGAAGGGGCATCACAGAGGCTCCCAATTAACCTGAACTCTCTCCCTCACAGCCCCAGTCCCAGCAACATGCCTGCCAGTTCCAGTCCAGGAATCCTAATTGCTGTGTCAGTTGTTATGGAAACAGACCACACTACTTCCTGAAGAATTCATTATTCCAACAATCTATTTTTTTCACTAGTTATAGCCCCCCCCCCCCCAAACGAACGGTTTGTATGCTAAGGAGCAAAGTTGGTGATTAGCAGAGACTTCTAGGAGCAGGAAGTTAAGCCCACCTTGGGTGATGGGAGACCAGCCATCTCCAGTGAAACAGACTGACGAGGAGGCCAGCTCAGGAGACAAGAGGGTGCAGACAGAGCTGGAGTCAAAGAGAGACCTGGGGATGTAGCAGGAAGGATACCAGGGCCAGCTAGCATATAGGGATGAGGACAGTCATCAGGGGCTGTCCATTCTTCAGGAGCCGATGGTACTTGAACACAGGAAGAGTGTTTGGAATATTAGCTCTGTTTCAAGCGTAGACATGAACACGTCCTCCTAGGTGTGGCCAGTCTGCAATTCTACGGCTGCTCTGACTGGTTGTAACCTGCACAATTCAGGAGTCTTCTTTTTCTTGAGACAGGGTTTCCTGTAGTTCAGGCTGTCCACACAGCCCTTTTGTAGTCAAAGGTGACCTCATGGTTTGGGAGGCCCTTCTGTCTACGTGTTGCTTTTATTGATTAATGAATAAAGAAACTGCCTTGGCCTGTTGATAGGACAGAACTTAGTCAGGGAAAGTTGGACTGAATGCTGGGAGAAGGAAGGCTCAGAGAAAGACACGCCATGGATCTGCCACCAGAGATAGAGGTGCTGAAACTTTGCTGATAGGCCACGACCTCGTGGCTATATACAGATTAATAGAGATGGGTTAAATTAATATGTAATAGTTAGCCAATAAGAAGCTAGGGCTAATGGGTCAAGCAGTGATTTAATTAATACTGTTTCTGTGTGATTATTTCGGGGCTAAGCTAGCCAGGTGGCCGAGAAGAACAAGCAGCCCCTCCGTCCTACAACCTCCACCTTTTGGTCTGCCTTCAGTGTTGGGGGCTGAACCAGGGCCTCGCATGTGCTAGGCAAGCATTCTACCCATTGAGCCAGACCTCCCGCCCACTAACCTTCTGTAGACAGAACCACGTTTGTACCATTGACATCTTGTGGCTCTTACTAAAATTTACCCAAACGGTTCTCACTGTGCCTTCATGTTCTCAGGGACTTCACAACTTTGAACAGACCTGTGATAATATAGCCATTCTGCTGTTTGTCATGGGGGCATTTGAAACCTAGGCCTTATTTTAATAGATGCCTTAGAAAAAGAGTATCACAGTGGCTTTGTCCCTTCTGTCTAAACAGTGAACTGTTTTATTTTTCCAAGCAGAGCAGTGACTGACCAATAAGTAGAAAAACAGGAGATGTTGGTCAGATCCAAGAAAGATTCTTGTGTTCAGAGAAAGAGGGTCTGAGGGCTCTTGTGTTCAGTCTCGCTGTCTATGGTTCCACACTGTGTTCTCTGAGTCTCCAAAGGGCACAGGGTTTTGCGACAGGTGAGCCAAGGTCTTCAGTTATGCCATACACAGAGGCAACACTGCATTTCCAAGGCTTAAGCTATGAGTTAGAACAGTGGGAAAACTGGAAATAATATTGCCAGAGGTGGTAATGACAACCAGAAGCCAGGCTGTATTATGGTTACAAGCTTCTGGGGATCACATTATTAAAACAACATGGTAATGAAGGATTCCTACTCCAAGCATCTAGATATCTAGATATCAACCTTAAAGGCTCTCTCCTTTCCCCAATTTGGCTTCTAATATAAAGTATGAGCAGAGACTAGAATATATAACAGTACAAGGAAGGTTTCATGCCTAGAACACAGCTTGTTAAAGTTTTAGTAAGCCATACGCAGGACCAATTTTCCACTGGAATTAAGATATCCAGTGAAGGCTAAGAAATACACTTTTACTTCCTAAGAAAAATACAAAACAAGAACTGAAGAAGTGAGCTAAGGACCACCAGAGGCCAACAAAGGAGCCCCAGCAAGACTGAATTCCATCATTCTCATGAATTCTCATGGGCACATGCCGTCCTCAGCTAGAGTTTCCCTTCTGCCACCTCCCATGAGGCCCTTCACCAGCTCCCAGTTCTGCGTCAGCATGGCCTCCTCAGGGAAGCTGGCCTGGCCTCGTCACCCACTTGACCAGATTACTCTCTTTTTCTTCTTTTTAACTCTTTAGTAACACTTCTCAGGGGATGTGATCCGTTAATTACTCTCTTCCTTACAATGGGGTGTCTCTCTCCATCCCGGCCACAGTCCCTTTCAAATAGTTCGTGTGTGAGAGGCCAGGAGCTCAGATGACAGCTCAGGTAGCTTTGTGATGAGGGTGAGAGTCTGGCACAAGGAGATGTAGCCCCAGACCCTTGTCTCCAGGTTAGCTCTCAGCTTCTCTGGGCTTCATTCTCCCCACTGACAACGAGGGAGATTTACCCCATAGGTTCACAAGGTGGTGGGTGTCCTAAGGTCAGCACACAGTTGATCTGGTTGTATTTCCCTGGGAATAACACCATTGTTTTCCCATTCCTGAAGAGGTAGGGACACTTTCACTATTTGGAAGTATAGAAAGATACTTTTGTGGAAAATGGACAAGGAGTGAATACTTGCTAATATATGTATATATTATATATAATGATATATATCATATATAATATTATATATATACTTGGATAACAAACAGGAAAGTGTACCCTTTGGGAGGCATTCTGACTACCTGACATGTTTTCACATGTGTTGGAGAGGGCTGGGATTGAACCCAAGACCTTGAACGTCATTGTCAAGAGCTCTTGTTGCTAAACCACACCTCCATCTCCTTCCCAACCTTTTAAACTTTTGCATAACTGGTTCCTTCCTGTCCACAAGTAAAGTTAATCTCTACCCCATGATCTTGGCTAAGTCCCATAACTTTCCTGAGTGTCGACTTTCTAGTCTGTATAACAGAGATGGAACAGGGCTGGGTCTCCCAGCTATGTCATGGCTCGAGGATTATCTGCGGTGACCTGGAGCATGGCAGGTGCACAGAAGGAGTTAATCTTATGGCATTTTATCCAACAAGTAGCTAGAAAGTATCACTCTACTGGGACATTGAAGAAATGAGGTTTTTGGGTGTGTGTGTGAGTGTGTGTGTGCTATTGGGGATCAAATCCAAGATTTCACACATACTAGGCAAGTGCTCTAGCCTTGGGCTGCACACCCAGCCCCAAACTAGACTATTTTTTTTTACTGTGCAGAATATAATGTGTGGCAAGGGAGGAATATTTTCATATGTGGTCACCATGCATTTAGTTTTAATAGAGGGTTGGTAGTCAAATAGCAAAAGTGAGTGTTGGACTTTAGCACTCAGCAGCCCCTTGGCCTTGTATTTCACTCCACTGCTACAGAGCTGAGCTCTGCGGCTGAGATTTCTACAACCCCGCCTTTTCTATGCTGAAAAGCGACAACACAAAAAAAAAAATTTAAATTGCATATTTATGCATGCAACCATCTGGAAACCTCAGGGGTATTATTTTGGTCAAAAGAAGAACATGAATTCAAAGCAGGACAGAATGAGAGATGAATATAATTTTTCTGCTATTACAGTATTATTAGCAACTGTATTAGCAAAGTTGAGAGCTATTACTCACCCATCAGGAAGATAATTTTACATTTCCTCAAATCCTCCATTAAGCCTTTAAAAGAAGAATAATTTAAATTATCGACAAGAAATACCACACTGACGCCCTGGTCCTATCCATACTCTACAGAGCTGAGCCCACAGGAATAAACAAGCTATGACCACCAGGGGGTAGTGAGTATGGAGGCTTTCCCCCTACCCAGGATTTTTATTTAACATAGATCTTTAATTCGAAATGTAAAACTGATACCACCAAATAGTGTGACTCACATGGAAATCCAACTTTTTGTCTGTTTCTTTTTGGTGTTGAGGACTTGTTTGTTTTTGAGACAGGGTCTCCCTGTGTGTCCCAAGCTGGCCTCAAACTCAGCTGAACTTCAAACCCTTCCTTCTTTTGCCTCAGCTCCCTGAGTGCTGGGATTATAGGTGTGCACTATGCCTGGATATAAAGCCAATCTTAAACTTTATATTTAGGTTGTTTTTTTTTAATCGTTTGTTCTTTACTTTAAGATGTAGTACTTCTATTTTTTAAGGGTTTCATATGTGCACACAGAGCATGCGATTGTATCCATTCCCACTCCCCTACTCCTTCTAGATCCATCCCACCCTGATCCAGTATTTCACATTTGCAACCACCCTGTTTAAAAAAGAAGAAATTAATATACAAGATGTCTAGAAGACAAAAATAGTTTATGGCTATCGTAGACAATGCCATTTTCTGTTTTAAGTTGTGATGTAAAGTTTCCTTTAAAATATCAATCTTTATTCATCATGAGTCAGCGTATAGAGCAGGACCAAACAAGAAGTTAACAGAACCAGTAGTACAGAATAATAATCATGGCAGTGGAAACAAGCTCTGAATCTGGGGAACCACTACTGGGAGAAACGGTTTGAGATAAGAACATCTGGAGTCAGTGGGACCCTAATGACTTCACATTGCCGAGGGTTGGAATGGGAACTTCAGGGCACGTGGGTAGGTGTGAGGAGCCAAAGTCTGCAGAGAACCCCACACCCCTAATTGTGTTAAGAATGGTTCTATTGACAGAGCCTACCCCACACCCAAATTGGCTGTTAATGAGAACTATCTGTTAGCGGAACCCGCCCCACATTCCAAACTATCTAGAGAACTAGGTGTGTCATCTCCTAGTTGTGACTTCCTGGCCTACAGTGACCTGACCGAAGGTAACCTCCTGGCTACGTGACCAACGAGGACCATGTGACCAACGTAAACCACGTGGCAAGAGCCCAGGCCCCTGTGCCCATCCCCCAACTCTTTACCATATATAAGCTGTACCCCATCTCTAATAAACGGAGGCTTTGACAAGAAACCCCGCTTAGCCTCCTTCCTCTTTCCTAGCCCTTATCTTACAGGTAGTGCCTCTCCGGGACCCTGGAATAACTGAACTGCCAGACGGGTTACTAACCCTAGACAAGGTAACCCGCCAAGGCAATCAACAGGTAGGTGCCGCATTGCTGGTCCCACAAACAGGCTTGACCTACACAGGGAAGGGGTGTGGGGTGCTGGGGGGACAGAGAGAGAGACCGTGATTGTGCATTTTTATTAGGGTGTGGGACTGAAAGTTTCACACACGCTAGGTAAGGAGTCAACTGCTGAGCTATATTCCCCAGCCCTTAAAATCTATTATTATATTTACTTTATATATTTTCCTGCTTCTATGTTTGTGCACCACACGTGTGCACGGTGCCCACAGAAGCCAGAAAAGGTCGTCAGATCTCCCGAAACTGGAGTTATTGATGGCTGTTAGCTTCCACGTGGATGCTGGGAGCTGAACCCAGGTTCTCTGGAAAAGCAGCTAGGGAGAGTCATTCTCCAGCCCATCCTAGTCCTTTAGTTTTTTTTTTTAACTTTTTTAATATGGGGTGGGGTTTTACTAAGCGAAGCAGGTCAGCCTTGAATTCACCTTGTAGCCCAGGCTGGCCCTGAACTTTGGGTATTCTGACTTGGCCCCCTGAACAGCTGGGATTACAGGTCTCTGCCGTGGTCCAGTTGGTGTCTGGAATTTTTCATGAAGTCAGATACGGAGAATCTCTAACGTGTTCTACAGCATCCCAGCTTCCCTGAGCATCTCTGAATGTGTTTGCAGTTTAGGAAGGTGGCCATATTTACTGTGGTTATTTTCTTTGTTTTCAGGAGAGCTGATGTGGCTATACCCTATTTCAGTTTAAAAATTACTTTTTAGTTGAAAATCATGTAATTACTACGTTGTATGATAATTTGCAGTGACTTGAGAGCATGCTTATATAACAATATGTTAAAAATGTGGCTATATTTATACACACACATAGATTCTCAACGGGGTAAAAACAGGGCATGCGAGAATGTTAGGCACAAATGCCATTGGTCCTAGAGTTTTAGGTGGTTCTAGCTTTCTGCCTTAAAATGCTTCTGCAGTGAGTGCTCTGATGCTATAACCAGGGATAAAGGAAAGTTTGTGCGGCAGCTGTCTATCCAACTTGCAGCGGAGACAGAGTTGGCTGTGGGTGGGGCCAGGTGATGGCTCTGTTACAGCTCGATTTTGGGCCTTCCCTGATGACTGCCACAATCATTTGGAGACTTATTTTCACACAACTGCTGTTTCTATTCTCATCGAATAACACTTTCTCTAGCCCTTAATGGATCAATGGGGGTTAGGGCTGGGTTAATTTAAAAAGCCAAATCACTTGTGTGAGTTACAGCCAATACTATAAATTGATTTCTATAAACTGTGTTGACATTCTTTCAAGTAGACAGGACAGATTGTGTTAACCTAGGCAACTATGAAGCTCATCTTTTATAAACACTATTAAATTCACAGCATTTGATCTCATTTCATTCCATATACAGCTAGCATGGAGTGGCTATTTTAGTTTTCAAGGGACTGTTTTGTGAAATATTGTCTCACGTATCCCAGGCTAGCCTCAAACTTACTATGTAGCTGAGGAGAATCTTGAACTTGAATTCCTTCTGTCTCCACCTGTTAAGTTCTGGGGTTACAGATGTGGCCATCACATTAGGTTATGAAAGCCTGGGGACGGAACCCAGCTATGAGCATGTTAGACAAGCACTCCCAGTCCTTTGAGAAACTTTTAACATGGTAAAAATGACCAAGTGGTACTACTTCAGGATGCAGGTTGGGCTGACTCGACACTGTAGCATAGTAACTGCTATTATGGAAAAGAAATTCTGTTTCCAACTCAATTAGCAAAAATTGCACCTCCAATAAGCCCCATTGGCTGTTACTGCCACTGTGAAGATTTTATGTTTCAATTATGTGTGGCGAATTTTGAGCTGAAGAATGCTACTCTCTACTGTGTGACCTTGCTACTCTGTAACACCAGTGGGGATGGGACAGAGAGTGTGTCCCAAACATCTTGATTAGAGCATCCACTTCTCACTGTGCTCCTTGAGAATCAGGTTCTCTGGGCTGCTGGGCAATGCATCTCTTAGTAAGGATTCCTTTCGGTTCCTTGTGTGGACCAACAAGTTTGGAAGCCATAGATTCCCAGGATAACTCATGGAAAATACTCTGTTGTTTTTAAATCTTAGCTGGCATTAAACAAAGACAGCATATTTGAAGCTATGTGTTCTGATTAGGGAAGGAAACTCACCTCCTGCGGTGTCCTCTCCAAACACATTTAGTTCATCATCGCCCTGTTTTGAAAATAATCATAGCATTAGATGGGAACATTAATAGACACATTTAAGCTCCTTGTTAACGATAAATGCTGGACATTTGAAACAACTCCATTAAGGGAAGAACGTCTAAACACTTGTAAATATGAGTAACAGAATTTCAGGCGTTACATTGTTGATCTGTTGGCAACCAGTACAGAATTCAGTCTCATTTTTTTTGGTGCATAAATTATGTATGGACAGAGAGCTAGCTTCAAAACAACAAAATTCTTCAGTGTTAGAAGCTAATGGATAGGTAAGGTCACAGCTGTGTTATGAACACCCCCTAATTTAAGGTCGATGTTGGCAAATTTTTCAGCCAAGGCCAAGCAGTAAGCATTTTTGATGTGAGCCTCATTGTCCCTGGCCACAGTTACAGTTTGTTAGTTCTTATGGATAAAATGAGGAAAGATCAAGTGACTGTTCTTTTCCCTCATGTTTATCTGTAAAACTCTCATTTCCCTTTGGCGAGGTCACTGTTTTCCTTCTAGAGCAGTGTGGTGTATCTTGGGGGCAGGTTTATAAAGAGTCAGTGCTGATTCCCATTTTGTTTTCCTACTTCCTTACCCATAGGTTACCACGTGTTCTAACCATCAGCTTGACACAGCCTAGAATCATCTCTGAAAGAGTCTTTTAAAAAATATATTTATTTATTTATTATGTATACCATGTTCCTCCTGCATGTACAACTCCAGGCCAGAAGAGGGCATCAGACCTCATTACAGATAATTGTGAGCTACCATGTGGTTCCTAGGAATTGAACTCAGGACCTCTGGAAGAGCAGCCAGAGCTGGATGTTTGCCTTCTCAATGGTGGACTAAAGCTGAAGAAACCCTTTTCTCTCCGAAGTTGCTGTTAGTCAGGACATTTTATAATAACAACAGAAACAATGCTAGAATACCACATCTAGATGTTTCTATCCAGATACATGAAAAAGTGACTTCCAGATATCCAAGAATTTAAATGTGTGTGTGTGAGTGTGTATGTCAGTGTGTGTAAGCATGTGTGTAAGCATGCGTATGCATGTGTGTGTGTGTCAGGTGTGTGTATGCATGTGTGCGTATGCATGTGTGTGTAAGCGTGTGTGTCAGTGTTTGTGCATGTGTATAAGCATGTGTGTGTGTGCACGTGTGTGCAAGCATGTGTATGCATGTGTCAGTGTGTTTATGCATGTGTGTAAGCGTGTGTGTATGAGTGTGTAAGTGTGTGCATGTGTGTAAGCATGTGTATCCATGTGTGTGTCAGTGTGTGTATGCATGTGTGCGTGTGCATGTGTGTAAGCATGCGTAAGCATGTGTATGCATGTGTGTGTGTAAGCATGTGTGCATGCATGTGTGTGTGTAAGCGTGTGTGTGCATGCATGTGTGTGTCAGTGTGCACTGATCTTCTATTTCTGCAGTGTATTCTGGAGAAATTTCTGTTAATACAGGACGTTCTCAGCATAGTATTCTTGGTTGCACAGTATCTATTATGAGACTGGGAACATAATTTTTAACCTCTTTATTGATTTCACTCTGATTGAATAAATCCATATAAAACCACTTCACACAAACATTCCTTCGGGGCAAGTTCAGGATTCCAAGTTTGTGTTCACAGATTAAATGTATTTACAATTTTGATAGATTTTCTTTTCTTTTGCCAAGCTGGTCTCTGGAGAGGTTACCGTGTTCTGCAAGGACAGCATCCATGACACTTTCCCCAGACTTTTGCCTTTAATTCTCTTGGATGCCAGAGTCAGTTCCATGAGGTCACCTGGTTACATGGACCCCCGAGGCAACATGCAGAGAAAGCACTTTGACTAAGTACAGGCCTTGCCACTTCGGGAGAGTCTGAGCCTCCGGGCAGCTCTACCACTTGTCTTCTTGGATTTGCCCTTGTCTCTGGAGCTGCCTCTGTGACACAGGATGCTAAGTTCACACTACTTAATCCTCCCTGTGAAGGGAAAGAACCTCAGAACTCCTCACGGACACTCACATTCTACAGTCCCTTACAGAAACTGCTGCGTTCACAGTGAGGCATGACCATGAGTCCACCCATTCCTGCCTTCCCTCCCCATCTCCATTCCGAAGATGAAGGAACTGAGCAGCCTCTGGCTAGGTCACCAGACCCCTGGTGACGTCAGCAGTAGACTGAGACCCATGCCTTTCACCATCGTGAGCAGCTCCATAGCTTTAGTCCCCTCAGTAGAGCCATCATGGCAGGTGTTGGTGGTCTTCTACGGAGCCCTGGACCGCTGATCTTAGCATTCAGGAGCTGGCACCCTGCCCCTGTGAACTGGGACCACGCTATGATACAGGGGGAACTCTGGAGCCCCCTCCATGATCAAGAAAGCTTGGACGGAGCAGGACCACCATTCTGCTGAGCTTTGACCCCTGCACCATCCCAAGAGCAAAACCATTCACACCTTTGCATAAGAATCCCCACCTCAGGTACAGCTTGGAGGGAAGCCAGCCCACTGTACTCTCCCGGAGCAATGAATAGGCTTGTCCAAAACGCACACACAGTAAGAGCGTCACTAACACTGGGCGGAGAATGCCTGCTGATCAGAATCTGCTCTCCACTGGTCAGACACTTGCTGGATACATCTAGTTGATGTCAAGAGGAAACCGAGTTCATACCCTCACTCTTCCACATCATTGAACTATACAATTATACACGGATGGGCTGAGCTGTGGCTCGTCTTTCCTGCCTATGGTAGCATGTCTTGGGAGTTTGATCAAAGTTAATCTGAATTCCTAAAACAAGGGGCCACATTGAAAAAGGGCCCTGCTCCTCTCTAGCTGGCTTCTGGAGTTTAGCCTGTTTTTATCCATGGCTCTTATTCACAGCTCTGTGTTCTGTTTGTCTGGAGGCGTTGACTGAATCCCATTTTATTTCTATTAGCTCACTGGTAGTGAATAGGTTTCTAGGGCACAGAAGGAACTGTCATTTGTTCTTAGTAATGTCATGCATAGACATAAAAACCCAGATGAAGGAAATATCTGATTGAGGGTACTGTTCTCCTGTGATTGCCAGTATATCTCACACTTCCAGGATAAATCCTCTGTAAGTAAAATTCCAGGATCAGTGGCAGAGTGCTTTCTTAGAACACCCAAGGCCCTGGTTTTTATTCTCAGCCCCATAAAGTAAAATCAACCTTTTGCCTAGAATTTGTAAGGCCAACATTCAATTTAAAGCAAAATCAGTCAACTAACCAACAAGCTAGCCAGTCAGTCAGTCAACTAACCAACCAACTAACCAGCCAACCAGACAGATAATCAGATAGCCAGAGAGCCAGTCAGACATACAGTCAGCGATCCAACCAAACAGCCAGACAACCAACCAACCAATCAGCTAACCAACCAACCAACCAACCAACCAACCAACCAACCAACCAACCAACAAATAAACCAACCAGTCAACCAACAGTAAGTGCCAGGATTGTAGCTCCGTGGTACGGTACTCTCTTGGCATGCAGATGGTCCTGAGTTTAGACTTCTGACATTGCAAAAATAGTGTTTATTTGGGTTGGGGATATAGATCTATGGTAGAGTTCTTTTCTCACAAAAGAAGAAATGAAGAAAAGGGAAGAAGGAGGGAAAAGAGAGAAGAGGAAGGAGGAGAAAAGGAAAGAAAATGGCTTCTTATGCACACACACACACACACACACTCACACACACTCAAGAGAGGTGAAGGTCAAGCATTTGCTTTAGTGAACAAGATGCTAGAGGCCAAAAATCATGTGTGTATAGGTTTGTGGATTAATATCTGGGTCTTCAATTCAATTCCATTGGTCACCCCTTTGTTTTTATGCCAATACCAAGCTGTTTTCATTACTGTAGCTCTGTAATAGAGCTTGATGTCAGGGATGGTGATACCTCTGGAAGTTCCTTTATTGTACAGGATTGTTTTGGCTATCCTGGGTTTTTTGTTTTTCCATATGAAGGTGATTATTATTCTTTTAGGGTCTGTGAAGAATTGTGTTGGGATTTTGATGGGGATTGCCTTGAATCTATAGATTGCTTTTGATAGGATTGCCATTTTTTTTGAGTTGATCTTGTGTCTTGCCACTTCACAGAAGGTATTTGTCAGCTCTAGGAGTTCTCTGGTAGAGTTTTTGGGGTCACTTATATATACTATCATGTCATATGCAAATAACAAAAGTTTGACTTCTTCTTTCCCAATATGAATCCTCTTGATCTCCTTTTGTTGTCTTATTTGCTATTGCTAGAACTTCAAGAACTATGTTGAAGAGATATGGTGAGAGTGGACAGCCTTGTCTTGTTTCTGATTTTAGTGAAATCACACTGAATTTCTCTCTAATTTGATGTTTGCTGACGGCTTGCCGTATATTACTTTTATTATATTTAGATATGTTTCTTATAATCCTGATCTCTCCAAGACCTTTATCATGAAGGGGTGTTGAATTTTGTCAAATGCTTTTTCAGCATCTAATGAAATGATCATATGGTTTTCCCTTTCAGTTTATTTATATGATGGATTACATTGATAGATTTTCGTATGTTGAACCAGCTCTGCATCTTTAAAATGAAGCCGACTTGATCATGCTGGATGATTTTTTTTGATGTGTTCTTGGATTCAGTTTGCCAGTATTTTATTGAGTATTTTTGCATCCATATTCATGAGTGAGATTGGTATGTAATTCTCTTTCTTGGGTAACTATAGCCTCATAAAAAGAGTTTGGCAATGTCCCTTTTGTTTCTCTTGTGTGGAACACTTTGAGGAGTATAGGTATTAGCTCTTCTTGGAATTCTGCACTAAAACCATCCAGCCCTGAGCATTTTTGGTTGGGAGGTTTTTGATGACAGCTTCTATTTCCTTGCAGTTTATAGGTCTATTTAACCTGGTCTCGATTTAATTTTGGTATATGGTATCTATCTAAAAATTTGTCCATTCTTTTCATATTTTCCAATTTTGTGGAGTACAGGTTTTTGTAGTGTGACCTAATGATTCTCTGAATTTCCTCAGTGTCTGTTGTTATTTCCCCCTTTTCATTTCTGATTTTGTTAAATTTGAATGTTCTCTCTCTGTCTTTTGAATAGTTTGGATAAGGGTTTGTCAATCTTGTTGATTTTCTCAAAGAGCCAGCTCTTTGTTTCATTGATTCTTTGTATTGTTTTCTTTGTTTCTATTTTGTTGATTTCAGCACTCAATTTGACTATTTCCTGTCTTCTACTCTTCCTGGGTGAGTCTGCTTCTTTTGGATGGGGTGCAGAACTAAAAAGAGAATTCTCAACAGAAGAATCTCAAATGGCCAAAAGATACTTAACATCCTTAGCCATCAGGGAAATGCAAATCAAAACAACTCTGAGATATCATCTTACACCTGTTAGAATGGCTAAGATCTAAAACACCAATGATAGCTTATGCTGGAGAGGATGTGTAAGAGGAACACTCATCCATTGCTGGTGGGGATGCAAACTTGTACAACCACTTTGGAAATCATTATGGCAGTTTCTCAGAAAATTGGGGATCAACCTACCTCAGCAATACCACTCTTGGGCATAAGATGCTCAATCATACTACAAAGGAATTTGTTCAACTATGTTCATAGCAGCATTATTTGTAATAGCCAGAACCTGGAAACAACTTAGATGCCCCTCAACAGAAGAATGGATAAAGAAAATGTGGCACATTTAGACATTAGAGTACTGCTCAGGGGTAAAAAGCAATGACACCTTGAATTTTACATGTAAATGGATGGAATTAGAAAACACTATCTTGAGTGAGGTAACCCAGACCCAAAAAGATGAACATGGTATGTACTCACTCATAAGTGGATACTAGCTATAAACAAAGAACATTGAGCCTATACTTCATGATCCTAGAGAAGCTAAGTAATAAGGTGAACCCAAAGAAAAACATATATAGATCCTCCTAGAAATCTGAAACAGGCAAGATTACCTGACAAAGTTGGGAGCTTGGGTTGGGGGGAGAAAGGAAGGTAGAAGGGAAGAGGAGTGGAGAAGGGGAGGGTTAAGGAGAACTTGAAGGGAATGGGATAGTTGAGATGGAGGAAGGACAGAAATGAGAGCAAGGAAAGAGATATCTTGATTGAGGGAGCCATTATAGGGTTAGCAGAAACCTGGATCTAGAGAAATTCCCAGGAATCCACAAGGCTGACTCCAGTTAAGACCTTAAGCAATAGAGGAGAGGGGGCCTGATCTTAATTTGTCCTGTAGTTAGATTGATGATTATCTTAAATATCACCATAGTACTTTCATCCAGCAACTGATGGAAACAAAGGCAGAGACCCACATCGGAGCACTGGACTGAGCTGCCAAAGTCCAGTTGAAGAGTGGGAGGAATGAGAATATGAGCAAAGAGGTCAAGACCATGAAGGGTTCATCCACTAAAACAGTCTACCTGAGCTAATGGGAACTCATCAACTCCAGCTGGACTGGGAAGGAACAAGCATAGAACCAGACTAATCCCTCTGAATGTGGGTGACAGTTGCATGGCTGAGAAGACTGAGGGGCCAATGGCAGTGGCACCAGGATTTATCCCTACTGCATGTACTGGCTTTTTGGGAACCTGTTCTCTTTGGATGGAACCTTGCTCAGCCTAGATATAGTAAGGAGGGCCTTGGACCTTCCACAAAGCAATGTGCCTACCCTCTCTGAGGATTGGAGAGGGGTGAGGTAGGGTATGTGGAGGGAATGGGACGGGGAGGAGGGAGTGGGAACTTGGATTGATATTTTTTTTAAAATCTAATAAATTTTTAAAAAGAAAAAAGATGCTAGAGACCTCTGGAGGTACAGTCTTGCCTCTTTCCATGCTAAGTACATTTTACATGAAGGTGCTAATTTGGGGGTATTGGCTGGACAAGGAGTACAGTCTCATTCTGGACCATCTGCTGTGTTATTTATGGTCAGTTGCACTGAGGTTTCAGCCCCACTGAAGTGAGACTTGAGAAATCCCACTGCTCTAACCACCAAAATTTTCCTGAGTGCTATGGATGCTTCTTTGGGTCATTGTCTTTTACTGTGTTCATTCCATTCAGCCGGCCTTTTGTCATTTTGAGTCTGCATCGAGGAGTTGGCTTTATGGGTGCAGTGAGGCAAAGTGACTTTCCATAGCCTTAAATTAAAGGTTAGGGGACATGCTATGGATAGCCTATTCTCTGCACTGACAAGACAGCATACATGTAGGCACGGATTTTATGTAAACATCATTCGCGACACACACACATGGAGTCTAGAAGCTCCGTGCAGTGATGCAGTTAGTCCATAATGGCCTAAGAGCAAGGTTGTAAAATCACCGATGCAGCTCTGCTTGCTGCCTGTTTCTGGCTCTCTCTGTGGAGCAGTGTGTTGATAGCTGGTGGGAAATCACGACTCAATGGAAGGGCGCATCAGCTCCTTGTGTAAATGCTCAGAGAAAGCCGGCTTCTGCCACAGCTTGTCTACTATTCTCCAGCCAACCAACACTCTGCTTCCTATCCCGTGTGAACATGCAGACAGGACACAGATTTCCAACAGCTGCACTGGGGTGGGACCACCTGCAGGGGCTTCAACTGATTGGTGAGAGGCAGCTTCCTCTGGGATAACGGAGCCTGTGACAGTTACTTCTCTTGTCATTAAGACCAAATGGCTGATGCTGGTGGCCAAGGTGTCAGACCCCCGGGAGGCTCGCTGGTCAGCTAGTCTTGAATCTGGTGGCTTCCAGATTCAGAGATTCTGTCTCAAAAAACAACGTGGCAAGCAATTGAGGAGGACATTGCATGTTGATTTCTGGCCTCCACACATGCCCACATGAAAGGTCTAGGGCCTCGGAGAACGTCTCCCCAACCTCCTTTTCTTTGGGTAAACCTAAAGCTTTGTAATTCTGACCACCTCAATTATCACCATCCCTCGCAGCTTCCCAAAGATCATTCCCAAATCATCTATAGTCTAGCACTGTCATGCACCAGCGTCTCCCGCCTTCATTAGTCTCCTACTTTAATCTTGTTTTCTCTTCCCTGAGAATCTGAGGGTGAGGCTGGGGAGAGAATGACACAGAGACAACAGCGGTGGAGCGGAGGACCAAGGAGATGAGGACGACAACATCCAGGTTACATCAAAGTGACGGACAGGTCAAAGTGTTAGATTACAGACCTTCTCTCTCTCTTCCTTTTCCCACAGAAATCAGGCCAGCATCACCACCCCCTCCCTTGTAGCTCTCTTTTTCTGGGACAGAGAGTTGACAGGAAAGCATGCTGCCCCTCCCTGTGAAGCTGTAGGATGTGAGTATGGTCCCACTTAGTGCCTGCCTTTTGGCATGTAGCCTAAACCCGACTAAACCAGGGGGTGTGGGGCCCATTTCACCTCCCTCACCCAAACACTTTTGAGTGAGAACCTCCTTTTATTTTCTCTAGAAGTGCAGGGTCTGTTTCTCCCTTCAGGCCCCTGTTGTACTGTACACAGTGGCAGTCTCCTCTGGTGCCTTCCTCTTTCAAGGCCTGATCACGACGGTCCACAGTCACGGGGCTCTCTCCTAGTAAGGCTCATTCTGAAGGTTGATTTCAGATCAGCTCCTTTCAACAGATAGCGCTGAGGTGAAAGACATATTTTCTAGATTGACCAAGATGTTTAAACTTGGGGAGTATTTTTGATGAACGAGAAAATGAGCCCCATCTGGGGCAAATCATTCTATAATCTCACTGTTTGGGAGGTGGAGTGTGTGTGTGTGTGTGTGCATGTGTGTGTTGATAGAAATTAAAGATGCTAGGCAAGTATTCTACCACTAAGCTACATACAGCTCTTGTAGTTTTGGAGATAGGATCTTTCTGTATGGTTGAGGCTGAATGGGAGCTCATTAGTCAGCCCAGGCTGGTCTCGCACCCATGAGCCCCCTGCCTGTCCTCCTGGGTTGTGGACTTAGAGCCATGCATTACCATGTCTGGCTTTTAAGAATCCTAGGATCTGTCCTTTGGAAGTACCAAACTCTTCATGGCACAGGAGGGCAACCACATTCTTCTCCCTCCCCAAATAGCTTTGCACCCTAACTGAGGTGAACATCATCCCCACCTCTGACACACTGTCAATTCTGTATCTCAATCCTCAGTCAACAGAATGAAGCTGCACAGAGGTTGTACTAACTCCTAGGTCATATTTCAACAGCCCCATGTGCTTCGTTTCCTCTCTCAGTCACCCCCAACACACATACAACAGGAACAGACATGAGCTTGCCTGCATGTCCATGAAAGGACACATAGAGGGATGCTGACTCACTGTACTTGAGATCATCCCATGCAGCCTGTGCCTCTGAGCTGGCTACCCAGTCAGATACAGACACACAGGGATGTCTTTTCCTGGGGTTCATGTAAGAACCTGGTTTACACTACTGAAGGAGCTGAGGAGGCAAGCCTGACATTCACAGATGTCTGTGGTGAGTCTAGAGATAAGAGGTGGCACTGGACATTGGTTCCTAGAACTTCTTTGGGGGACCTTCAACTGATTGAATAAGGCCACAGCAACTGGCGGTTGATACCAGTAATATCTACAAAACATTTTCTCAGCCAAAGGAGACTCTTTGGAGAAGACGCCTATAGTGACGCAGCCGCTGAGTCCCCACACTCTTTTAAGGGAAACCCCCCCCCCCAGATTCCTTGGCTCTTGGAATTAGTCTTAGCTGGGTTAGTTTCTTTTGTCTGTCGTCAGTACTCCATCTCAACTTGTTCCTATCTCCCCAGTAAAAGTCACTTGGTAGCGCCATATGAGTCTAAACAGCACACACTGTAATTGGAGGAGCCAGCTGAGATCAGCCAACCGTGTGGAAATTGGTGGACACACCCAGCCACACCCAGCCATGCTCAGCCACACCTAGTGTCCCACCCATGTCTGGTGAAATCACCCGGAGGTTCTAGGCAATGGCACAGCACCAGTTAACAAAATCCCAGCTTCTTCTTTTGAAATGATACTTGAAAACCCCTCAGCCCAAGAATGATTGCCCTTTCTATTTCCACTCTGATATGTATACACATGTATAACACAGAAGTCATCTCCCAGCATGGCTTGCAGTGCGACCTCATGTAGTTGTGTGCTCTAGGCCACGTGCTGGACCGCGAAGCCAGCCTTTAGAGCGCTTCTTTCTTTTCAGACATTAGCACAGAACTCTGCAGGTGGTAAAGAGAAACATTCGCTGTCTTTTGAAAACGCCTTTGGGAAGAGTATTTTGGGAATATTTAAAAGGCACAATGACATCACCAGGAATAGCACAAATTCAATCACTCCCAAACGCCGGCAGATGCAGGAGCCCAGGAAACCGGCCTGCCCCTTTCGACCTCTGCAAGTCCCTCATAGCGCTGCACACAACAAAGATGGCGAGAGAGGAGAAATGCTGGCCTGGGCCCCAGTGAACGCTGAGAAGTGAGGACATTGCCAGTGGAAGGCAGGAGGCTTCCCTTTTCTACGACTAGAGACCAGAGTCTGCCCTCTAGGGACAGCTGCCCCCACGCAGCTCCTCGCGGTGCACCACACAGACATTCTTGGCCATGGGGCTGTGTGGGTGTTGACTGCATGAGCCAATGTGTGTGTCCCTAGCAGGCGCATGTGCTTAGAGAGGGCTTAGCCTGAATTGACGTAAGAATATCAACCCTCTTAATTTTAAATATTCAGAATATAACATGAAGAAAACATGGGGACAAGAGCAAATGAAAGGTCACAGCTTTTGCGAGCACACATCCATAGTTCCTGTCCAATGCTGCAGGAGTCAGCTATCCCCCGTCATCTGGACGTGTGCTCTCTTTTCCGGCTGAGGATTTGCTGGCTAACATGGCTCAGACGGGTTCTCTAAGCTTTCATTCTTTTTGGAAATATGAGGTCTTGTGTGTACAGCTCAGGCTGACCTTGAACTCTTGACCCTTCTGTCTGCCTCCTGACTGCTTGAACTGCAATTACACAGGCACGCACCACCACGTGCAGCTCCTAAGCCCTTGCTGACCCAGCCCGGCACTTTAGCTGCTTCCTGCAGTGGAAGCTGCTGCTTCCGCCTCCTTCATGATGCAGAGCAGGAGAAACACCATTCCTTCCCTCCGACGGTGGCCATGGTGTGGATCTACTGAGGTGTCAAGAGAAGGAGGCTAAGATGAAGGATGGGAGAGGGCAGGACGGTCTTCTCAGAAATGCCCGGGAATTCAGAGCCATCTTCTGTAAGAGCTGCAAGCGAAGTCAGGGCCACAGGAAGGCCTCTTCATAAGTTTTCCCTAGTGATACTAAAACAGAGAATAAAGAGACCTGACTAGAGGTAAGCATGGGGGGGGGGTTGCTGTAGGTTTCACACAATAGTAGTTATTTTAGGAAAAATCAAGAATAGAATTACCATATGGAAACTAGGTAACATATACATTTTTCCCTGAAAACAATTTTATTGTTGTATGAATGTATGTACTCAGGTGTGTGTGCATGTGCACATTTCTGCGTGTGAACATAAGGAGGTGAGAGGTCAGCCCGAAGTGTCTTTCATCAGGTGCTGTCCACTTTCTTTGAGACTGGAATTTGCCAGTTAGGCTTGCCAACTGGCCAAAGAGCCCCAGGGTATGACTGCCTCTACCTTCCCAGAGCTAGCCAGGTACTATAGGACTATAGGTACATGTCATCATGTCCAGAGATAGCCAGGACTATAGGTATGTGTCATTATGTCCAGATGTTTTACAACCAGTTGTCTCAGGTGTGAGTGGCTCCACCTTTCACTCCTGAACATCAACTTCACAATTTCCAGTAAAGATATCTGCAGACTTGGGCTTCTGGGGTGCGTTCCCTGCCCCACTCCCTCACTTCTGTGCAGTATGCCCTACAGACAGTAGAACGCAGGGGTAGAAGAGAGGATCCTCGTGGCTGTGAATCAGGGATCAGGAAAGGCAGGAAACAGAGGCTCCAGGGTGGGTGGGATTCGACCCCACCCATGACCACAGCCCTGGCAGTTAGAAGGACGCCGTCACCCAGGACTCGGACTCAGAAGACTCCGTGTACTCAGTCATATGCATGAATGAATAGTCGAGGAAGCAGGGTGTTATTTTCCAGGCAGGAGCGTGACTCCACACAGAAAGTCACTGTTTGCTTCGTGCTGACAGCTAAGAGGGTGCTGTTGACAGAAATTGTTGCTTTTCTCTTTAAATGTCCATATTTTGTATTTCAGGTCTTTACGTAATGGAGGATAATTTCATTCCTATGATCTGCAACACTTGGTGTATTAGCAAAAAATGTTGTGTTTGGGTTCAAACTCCGCTGAGGGCTCCTTGGAAAGGTGAAAGAACCTCCACCCAATATTGAAGATTTGTCTGTGCAGTACTGGCTGGATCTGGGGGGAGACGGCAGACACGTCATGTCCTCATGGAGTTTGGTGTCTACCTGAAGAGCCGCGCTGCTTAATCCATAAGTAATGCATTTCCAAAGGACTGTATAATAGATGCAGATTTCCCAGACTATGAAAATGAGAACTTTGATCTGAACTGCGGTTGAAGACTGGACTCAGTTGGTCAATGGGGAAGAGAAGGGAAGGTGGTGGGGAGAAACACAGATGTACTAGGAAGAGCACTCTGGAGGGGCAAAGGAACCCTGGGGAGGCTGAGGCTACAGTGAGGTGCCTGGCAGAGGGCGTAGTTGAACATCAACAACAGAAAGACCCAAGGATAGATAGTAACCCGAGAAGTGACATCTTCAGTCTGGGGGTGTCATAGAGACCGTTGTGTGTGGAGAGAGCACTGGAGGCTCCAGAGGGCGGTTGGTTATCCAGTAAGCACTACATCCCTGTACGCACACAGAGCACCACTGTATCCTGGGTCTTAGAGTATCGAGGCAGAGCTGTTCGTCATTCATATCTTCAGAGAGTGACATCTCTTAGCAAAGGTTACAGGTGTGGGCTCCGACCCAGGATTAGCACCCACTAGCTATTCCTCCTGGGCTGTAAGCTGTGCTCCGCCCTGCTCCCTTGGGTTCTGCCTGAGGGTCCAGCAGCGGAGTCTAGGTCTTTGCACACATTACCAAAGAGCCTTCTGAGACAACATCTGAGGTCCTGGCTTCTCACCTCAGTGACAGATCTAGCATTCAGCTCCGTGGAAAGTGTGTAAAGATTTGCTGATTGAAATGCAGAAGAAACACCCTAGGAAAAGTCTGGGGAAAACAATTTACTAAATATATTACTTTCCTTCCCCCTCTTCATCGTTATCATTTTTAAAAGAATGTTAAGCTCAACAGTAAGCATAATAAGTACACTTGTTTTTTTCCCCCCACTTAATTGAGTGGTTACCATGGTAACTGGAGAACCGACTACTCATTGCCCTCAATGAATTTCAGACATTTTTTCATCTGTTTAAAGTTGTAGCATGCTGTTAGGAAAGGCCCTCTTGAGCTGTGCACCCCCCTCACTTTGAGGTCAGCATCCCCTCACTATGGGACCCAGAAATGGCAGCATTTCATTTATTTCTCTGGGTAAAGAAACTATAACCTGGGGAGGGATGTGTTGGAAAAGTCCCTAGGTGTCAGATCTGCAGCCAACACTGCAGGAGCCATGCCGTCCTCCCAGAAGCCTCTTTTCTTGGTGGACATCTTCTGGAGTTATGGTGTGAGGACAAGGACCCTGCAGTCCACTCTCCACTGCTCTCCAGGGTCTTCCCTTTCCATTCTTTCTTCTGCTTCTGACCCACCCAGTATGTCATCTACCCCAGCTTCTCCGTTTGCCTAATTGTTACTGTGGAACAAGAGAGATGGCTTACACCAACCATAGAGTAATCAAAGGTAACACAAATAATAAAAACCCAGAGACAGATATTGGGGTTCAACCTCAAGATCAGAAAAGCAAAGCAGTCAGCCACTGCTCTTACCTCCACCTCAGTCTGAAAATGGGCTATCCCACCTCTATGAATCCTCAGATTGAGACTGAGAGTGAGACCTAGCTCTTCCTGTTTTTTTTTTTTTTTTTTTGGATTTTTCGAGACAGGGTTTCTCCGTGGCTTTTGGTTCCTGTCCTGGAACTAGCTCTTCTAGACCAGGCTGGCCTCGAACTCACAGAGATCCGCCTGCCTCTGCCTCCCGAGTGCTGGGATTAAAGGCGTGCGCCACCACCGCCCAGGTCTTCCTGTTTTTTTTATTCCTTTTTTTTTTATTGAGAAAAGGAGGAAAAAAAAAAAACAAGTTTCCACCTCCTCCCAGCCTCCCATTTCCCTCCCCCTCCTCCCACCCTTGTCCCCCTCCTCCCACTCCTCTCCCTCTCCCTCTCCAGTCCAAAGAGCAGTCAGGGGTCCCTGCCCTGTGGTAAGTCCTAGGTCCTCCCCCCTCCGTCCATATCTAGGAAGGTGAACATCCAAACTGGCTAGGCTCCCACAAAGCCAGCACATTACATAGGATCAAAACCCCGTGCCATTGTCCTTGGCGTCTCATCAGCCCTCATTGTTCGCCATGTTCAGAGAGTCCAGTTTTATCCCATGCTTTTTCAGTCACAGTCCAGCTGGCCTTGGTGAGCTCCCAATAGATCAGCTCCACTGTCTCAGTGGGTGGGTGCGCCCCTCGTGGTCCCGACTTCTTTGCTCATGTTCTCCCTCCTTCTGCTCCTCATTGAGACCTTGGGAGCTCAGTCCAGTGCTCCAGTGTGGGTCTCTGTCTCTATCTCCATCCATCACCAGATGAAGGTTCTATGATGATAGGCAAGATATTCGTCAGTATTGCTCTAGGATAGGGTCATTTCAGGTTCCCTATCCTCAGCTGCCCAAGGAACTAACTGGGGACCTCGGCTTGGGCACCTGGGAGCCACTCTAGTTCAAGTCTCTTGCCAACCCTAAGGTGACTCCCTTAACTAAGAATTGTGCTTCCGTGCTCCCCTATCCAACCTTCCTTTATCCCAATCCTCCTTCCTCCCCTTCTCCCTTTTCTCTCCCCATCTCCCCTTACCCCCATCCCACCCCACCCCCACCTCTCAATTTTCTCCCCGGCAACTTTGTCTACTTCCCATAGCCAAGAGGATAACTATATGTTTTTCCTTTGGTTCACCTTCTTACTTAGCTTCTTTATGATCACCAATTGTAGACTCGGTGTCCCTTATTTATGGCTAGAAACCAATTATGAGTGAGTACATCCCATATTCATCTTTTTGAGTCTGGGTTACCTCACTCAGAATAGTGTTTTCTATTTCCATCCATTTGCATGCAAAATTCGAGAAGTCATTGTTTTTTACCGCAGCGTAGTACTCTAATGTATAGATATTCCACACTTTCTTCATCCATTCTTCCATTGAGGGGCATCTAGGTTGTTTCCAGGTTCTGGCTATTACAAATAATACTGCTATGAACATGGTTGAACAAATGCTCTTGTCATATGATAGGGCATCTCTTGGGTAAATTCCCAGGAGTAGTATTGCTGGGTCCAGGGGTAGGTTGATCCCGAATTTCCTGAGAAACCGAAACACTGATTTCCAAAGTGGTTGCACAAGATTGCATTCCCACCAGCAATGGATGAGGGTACCCCTTCCTCCACAGCCTCTCCAGCAAAGGCTATCATTGGTGTTTTTGATTTTAGCCATTCTGACAGGTGTAAGATGATATCTCAAAGTTGTTTTGATTTGCATTTCCCTGATCGCTAAGGAGGTTGAGCATGACCTTAAGTGTCTTTTGGCCATTTGAACTTCCTCTGCTAAGAATTCTCTGTTCAGTTCAGTGCCCCATATTTTTTTATTTTTTTTTCAGTGCCCCATTTTTTAATTGGGTTAATTAGCATTTTAAAGTCTAGTTTCCTGAGTTCTCTATATATTTTGGAGATCACACCTTTGTCTTTTGCGGGGTTGGTGAAGATCTTCTCCCAGTCAGTAGGTTGCCTTTTTGTCTTGGTGACAGTGTCCTTTGCTTTACCGAAGCTTCTCAGTTTTAGTTGGTCCCATTTATTCAATGTTGCCCTTAATGTCTGTGCTGTTGGGGTTACACATAGGAAGCGATCTCCTGTGCCCATCTGATGTGGGGTACTTCCCACTTTCTCTTCTATCAGGTTCAGTGTGTTCGGACTGATAGTGAGGTCTTTAATCCATTTGGACTTGAGTTTTGTGCATGGTGATAGATATGGGTCTATTTTCATTCTTCTACAGGTTGACATCCAGTTATGCCAGCACCATTTGTTGAAGATGCTTTCTTTCTTCCATTGTATACTTTTGGCTCCTTTATCAAAAATGAGGTGTTCATAGGTTTGTAGGTTAAAATTCGGGTCTTCTATACGATTCCATTGGTCGACTTCTCTGTTTTTATGCCAGTACCACACTGTTTTCATCACTGTAGCTCTGTAATAGAGTTTGAAGTCAGGGATGGTAATGCCTCCAGACAATCCTTTATTGTATAGGATTGTTTTGGCTATCCTGGGTTTTTTGTTTCTCCATATAAAGTTGATTATTGTCCTCTCAAGATCTGTGAAGAATTTTGATGGGACCTTGATGGGGATTGCTGTTACGGGAGGTCCTCCCACTCCTCCAGCCTATCGCCGCTGAGATACCAGCCCCTTGGGGCGTGGTCTCTCTCCCTTTAAAAAAGCGGCCACTTCCCTCTCCTCTCTCTCTTCACTTCCTGCTCCGCCGGTGACTTGACTTCCTTCCTGGTTACGCAGAGGGCTGACAGTGATCTGTAAGTTTTTTCCCCTTTAAATAAATATCACCCTATTAATCATAATCCCAAGTTGGTGTGGCATTGTTTGTGACTTACGCCTTCATTTGGCGCCCAACGTTTGGTTTTAGAACCTCTCCCGGCTCGCAGCCGCGAGTTCGGCTTGGCGGCCGGAAGTTCGGCTTGGCGGCCGCAAGTTCGGCTTGGTGGGCGCTTGTTCGGCTTGGCGGGAGCCCTTGCTTCCTCAGCCGCTGCCTGTGGATTTAAACTCCACAGGCCCGCGTAGTCTCTGCCCGCGTGATTTGCTCTTTTCTGAGTTGTTTTCAAATCTCCCTTGCAAGCACAGCTCTTAAGTGGCGCGAACCAGAGCACGCGGTTGCTGAAAGCTGCAACCCCTCAGGGTGACTCTGTCACGTGGAGGCATAAGTAGCTTCCAGATTGCTCTTCTCTACCCCTGGATTCTAGGTTTCTGGTTCCATCTCTGGAATTGATTTAATTACATTTACTTTGTTGAGCAACTTACATTTTCCAGTTTTTAACAAATACTAGGCGGACTCTGAAACAGGACCGTGTTTTCGTCGAGACTTGGCAACAGCGCCACCTGCTGGATAATAGGTAATATGGCAGTTCTCGTTTCCAACGCGAATTTTACTGTTCTGGTTACCAATACAATGGGTTATATCATGCAAGGTTTATATGACTATGGGGATAACTTAATTTACTGGTTATTAGGTTTCAGTATTCTTTTGCATATTCTATCATTTAGGAAGATCATGGCACTCCTAAGAACCATACAATCTTTACTAGAAACTCATGCAGGTCAGGAGATTAAGGATTCAAAAGAGACAATAATAAAAAGACTTGAAATGATTGAAGAAATGATTGGAGCTGGTGAACAGAGTAATAAGGCACAAGGACAGGATACAATGCCAACACCAGCTATTAGAACTGGCTTACCAAAGGTTTTAGCAGCATACCCTATACTTAATTCTGACAAAGCGTCAACTTCTAAAGGCTCAAAGGGAGTCAGAGAAGCTAGATGGACGCCAATAGCAATGAATGATCTAAAAGAAATTAAGCAAGCTATTGTTAATTTTGGCTTGCACTCTGCATACGTAAAGGAAATGATAAGGACTTGGGCTTCTAATGCTAGAGCTACCCCCCATGATTTCCATCAGTTAGTGTCTGCAGTTTTAGATAATGGACCTTCCTTGATGTTTGGAATTTATTTCAGAGAAGAATCCAAACATATGGAACAGCAAGGAAGAGCAAAAGGTATTGAGGTTTCCCAAGATCAAATTCTTGGTGCAGGAGAATATGCTGATCCACAGGTCCAAGCTCTTTATGATGATGAAGTACTGTGTCTATGTCACCAAGCAGCTTTAAATGCTTGGAATAGGATACAAGATCCAGCAAAAAGGGTTGAATCATATACCAGAATTAGGCAGGGACAGAGAGAACCCTTTATTGACTTTTTGCAAAGATTAATTAAGGCTCTGGACATAGGGGTAACAGACCCAGAAGCTAGACGAATACTTCTTGAATCTCTAGCTTTTGAGAATGCAAACATAGAATGCAAAAAGATAATTGGGCCTTTAAAGTCTAGATCAGCACCTATGGATGAATGGATTCAGCATACGATGAATGTTGAGATGTTTAGCTATAACGATGAATCTTGGGTAGGAGAAGCGATTTCCACAGCAATGAGGAGACATCAAACTGCCAGGTGTTTTAATTGTGGTAAATTAGGACATCTGAAAAGGGATTGCAGGCACAGAATTTCTAGGAATATTATCTCCTCTGGGAATGACAAAGATAGGAGACCTAGGCCTTCAGGTATATGTAGGAGATGCGGTAAAGGCCGACATTGGTCCAATGAATGCAGGTCAACAACAGACAAACAAGGCAACCCGATACCGTCGGGAAACTCCTTGAGGGGCCTCTCGCAGGCCCCCAAGCCAACAGTGGCCCAGTCATTCCCAGTCACAGTGGAGAACGTGCCTCACCAAGAAAATTAAAAGCTCCAATTTCTGCTGTAAAAAGTAATACTGGTCTAAATGATGAAATCCATGTGGAGGATGAGTCAAAAAACCCAGTTGGACAGAGTAAACGTATATTTTGGCAGACTTCTATTAATGATCAAAGACCAAAGCTAAGAGTCTGTATAAATGGCACTTTTATTGAAGGCTTATTAGACACAGGTGCGGATGTAAGTATCATTACCCCAGAATCTTGGCATCCGAATTGGCCTCTTCAAGAGGTAGATGTTCAGTTCCTGGGAATTGGAACCCTATCTCGTGTAAAACAAAGCACAAGATGGGTTGAATGCATAGGGCCCGAAGGGCAAATAGGAAGACTAAGGCCATATATAGCCAATATTGCCATAAATTTATGGGGCCGTGACCTGCTACAGCAATGGAATACCCAGATTAACATTCCTGTAGTTCCAGGAACTCATAATTCTGGGAAGTATATGATGAGGTATTATGGAAAAAGGTCACTAGCCATTCAGGCTGTACAAGAACATACAGCAAATACCAAACCTTTAGAGGTACCAACAGCCCTACCTTTAAAATGGCTAACTGAGAAGCCAATATGGATCAAACAGTGGCCTCTAGCTGAAGATAAACTACAGGCATTGGAACAGCTGGTGCAGGAGCAACTAGATGCTCACCACATTGAAGAATCAACCAGCCCTTGGAATTCTCCTGTGTTTGTTGTAAAAAAGAAATCTGGTAAATGGAGAATGGTGACAGATCTAAGAGCTGTCAACAAAGTAATTCAACCTATGGGCTCACTACAATCTGGAATTCCTTTGCCTTCTCTGTTACCAAAAGGATGGCCTCTTATAGTTATTGATTTGAAAGATTGTTTTTTCACTATACCGTTACAAGAAAAGGATAGAGAAAAATTTGCCTTCACAGTGCCTACTTATAATAATTCTCAGCCCAATAGGAGATATCAATGGACTGTCCTCCCACAGGGTATGCTCAATAGTCCTACACTGTGCCAATATTTTGTAAGTAAGCCATTGGAAATAATTCGTAAACAATTCCCCAAGTCCATTATTTATCATTACATGGATGACATCTTGTTATCTGATTCAAATAAAGATACTTTAGAAAGGATGTTTGAAGAAGTAAAGAAAGTCTTGCCTAGGTGGGGATTACAAATTGCCCCTGAAAAGATTCAAAGAGGAAATTCTATTAATTACCTAGGTTACAGAATAGGGTTAGAGAAAATTAAAACGCAAAAGGCACAAATTAGGAGAGACCGGTTAAAGACTCTTAATGACTTCCAAAGATTGTTAGGAGACATTTCCAGTCTACGACCAGCTGTTGGGATAACACCTGATCTAATAGTTCATTTAAACAAAACCTTAGATGGTGATAAAGATTTGAATAGTCCAAGAGAACTGACAGCTGAAGCAGAAAAGGAACTGACAATGATTGAGGAAAAATTACAGGAGGCACATGTGGATAGGGTGAACCCAAATCTTAGCTGCATCCTAGTCATATTGCCTTCCAGAATTTCTCCTACAGGGATTCTAATGCAGAGGGAAGATATTATTTTAGAGTGGATATTTATACCTAATAAACCAAGTAAAAAATTAAAAACTTATGTGGAAAAAGTCTCTGAATTAATTATAAAAGGTAAGCTGAGACTTCGTCAACTAGCAGGTATAGACCCAGCAGAAATTATAGTGCCTTTTACTACTGAAGAAATAAAAAAGTTATGGGAAGACAATGAACCGTGGCAAAGAGCTTGTGCTAATTTTTTGGGAGAAATTAATAGCAACTATCCCAAAAGTGGTAGACTTAACCTCATAAAAAGAACTTCTTGGATTCTTCCTAGAATTGTACGTGATGCTCCAATAACTGGAGCCCGTACGTTCTATACTGATGCAAATAAATCAGGGAAAGCAGGTTACAAGTCAGATGAATTGAGTAAGGTGGAACAAAGCCCTTATAATTCTGTCCAGAAGGCAGAGTTATATGCCATTCTTATGGTGCTAAGGGATTTTAAAGAACCTCTTAATATAGTTACAGATTCACAATATGCAGAAAGAGTTATCTTGCATATTGAAACCGCTGAATTTATACCAGATGACACAGAGTTGACTTCATTGTTTATCCAGGTACAAGACATAATCAGGAACAGGCTTTGTCCGATGTACATAACACACATCCGGTCCCATACAGGTCTGCCTGGTCCTCTAGCCCAAGGCAACGCTGAGGTTGATCAATTATTGATTGGAAGTGTGTTGCAGGCCTCAGAATTTCATAAGAAGCATCATGTCAATAGTAAAGGCCTAAAGAAAGAATTTTCCATTACTTGGCAACAAGCTAAGGACATTATAAAGAGATGTCCTACTTGTTCTTTCTATAATCAAACACCGTTGCCTGCAGGGAGTAACCCAAAGGGCACTAAGAGAAATGAAATCTGGCAGATGGATGTGTTCCACTTTATAGAATTTGGTAAATTAAAATATGTACACCACACCATAGACACGTATTCAGGTTTTCAATGGGCTACTGCCCTGAGCTCAGAAAAGGCTGATTCAGTAATCACACATTTATTGGAAGTTATGGCCATCATGGGTATACCTGCGCAAATAAAGACAGATAATGGTCCAGCATATGTATCTAAGAAAATGAAACGCTTTTTTGATTATTATAATATAAAACACATTACAGGTATACCAAATAATCCTACAGGTCAGGCAGTTATAGAAAGATCAAATCGTACTATAAAGGATATGCTGAACAAACAGAAAGGGACCGAAAATACCCCCAGAAATAGATTACATAATGCTTTATTAACCTTGAATTTTCTTAACGCTAATGAGAAAGGAACGACAGCAGCAGAGAGACATTGGATAATGGAAAAGTCTGCTGAACTAAATCAACCGATTTATTTCAAAGATGTGCTGACCTCTCAGTGGAAGCCAGGAGATGTGCTACGTTGGGGAAGGGGTTTTGCTCTTGTTTCCACAGGAGAAGAAAAATTGTGGATACCATCAAAATTAATAAAGTTTCGATTTGAAGAAGAGAAACCTCTTGGAAAGGAGAAATGACAACTCATCCACAATGATTATATTCATACAGGTGGTAAGAAAAACATATAGAATGGGGGCAGGGTTCTGTTCTTATCTCCACAGGAAAACACTCATCTTTGAGAAATTCAAGGGACCCTGGATGTTTGGATACTGACAGATGGAAAAATACCTGCCCGATAGGAAATATCAAGAAAACTGAATGGGTTGTGTAAGTAATATTAAACCATATTTCTAAATTTATAAAGCTGGTTTTGAAGTTGGACTCTGGCTCAGTCCCTCTCCAATTCCAAGCCTGTTAGTAAGAGAAAAACCCAGAGTTTCTGGAGTTTCTGTCTCATGTCAAGAGCCATGATGTGGGACAGAAAGAAATATGAGTTTAGAAAACATCTTTGCTTTTCTTCATATCTATCATACTTTTCATTGAATATATCTATCATGTCTTTCATTGAATATATATATATGTCTATATGATTAATGCTTAAGTTTTTCATAATGAACAATGAGTTTTTCCTGAAGTGACATTTGAAGTTTCCAGGAAGAAGATGGGGCCCCATAACAACAACTCCACCTGGTTGATATGACGTCATGATACTGATAGCGCTACAACAAGACCTGCTTTGGGTACCAGCTGCACAAGACAGTTCCAACTTGGTTAGCTGAAATGGTGCACATCTTATACAACATTTTGGCCAGACCTGCACAAAATACTCAGAGACTATTGGCAATTTTAAAAGACATTGATCTTGAAATTTAACCATCATTTTACTTTCACAGGATCCCCCAGAAAGAACGTCACCCCCATGACAGCTGGAAGTAATTCTAGAGGACGACGTCCCCTCTCCCAGTAAAGTTTGCCCTTGGGTTTAGGGACATCATTTAGGGGTTGATTATAATTAGTATACGATTGAGGGTTGGGGGAGGAATTTTATAAGCTCAGGGATCATTTTGAAAAAAAAAAAAAAAAAAAAAAAAAGAGGGATGATGGGATAATAGATTTGTAATTGTGAGTTACTGTTTTTAGACAAATATATTGGTATAGATTCTTGTATATTGATACAAAGTTAAATTATATTGACTATTGTATGCATGCATGTTTCTACCTTGTTTAAAACATTTTTATGTATTGACATATATTGTATTGTATATATTTACCATATTGCTGTGTACATTTCTACCTCTGATTAAGATACTTATATAATGTTTGTGTATTGATATATATTTACCTACTGCAATGTATATTTGTACATTGTTTATATTTGGAGGTCATTGTCCTCATTTGTTTCACAGTTGTTTATTGTCTTAATCTTTAAGTTAGATAGATATTGAGAATTATATAGACTAATAGTCATCTAAGTTTGTCATTTATAATTAGACTAATCAGGTTCTTTAGATATATAGAGATTATACTCAGTATAGATAGATAGTCTTCAACTTCTTCAAAGAGCTGTAGAAAATGGCCTTTAATCTAACTCAGAGTTTTGTGGTAGTGAGACACAATTGCTCCTGGCAACACCACTCTATTCCCGAGAGAATGTTGAGCACCAAAGACACTCCACCTGGAGCCTTTCCTTTTGGCAGAACTGGCCTTGGGGCAAAGAAATGCCCATACCTCAACCACTGACAAAGATACAGAGCATGCATCAATGGATAAAACAGGGCTGTCTTATCCTGCCAAGACAGGGTAAGATAGTTTTGAAAAGTTGCTTGCCTTTGAAAATGGTGTGTCAGTTATGTTAGGCCTTAGCCAAAGTTGGTTGCTTCAACACTGCTAATGTGACTTTGGGTGATTGCCTAGGTAGCTAGTTGTCTCTGTGATTTGTTGCATGTTTTGGAAGTTGTTTTACTGAACTTCCTAATTAACCAGGTAACATTATTTCCCTTCTCGGATCTTCGATGGGGTTGAAGACTATATAGATGTAGTTACTTTTCTCTCATGACTTGGCCAAGTTATTTATTATACAAGACCTAAGCTAGTTAGAATAGGATATTTGTACTTATTGTATATAATTTCATAGTAGGTTTAGAACTCTCTTATTTAAACAAAAGGGGGAGGTGTTACGGGAGGTCCTCCCACTCCTCCAGCCTATCGCCGCTGAGATACCAGCCCCTTGGGGCGTGGTCTCTCTCCCTTTAAAAAAGCGGCCACTTCCCTCTCCTCTCTCTCTTCACTTCCTGCTCCGCCGGTGACTTGACTTCCTTCCTGGTTACGCAGAGGGCTGACAGTGATCTGTAAGTTTTTTCCCCTTTAAATAAATATCACCCTATTAATCATAATCCCAAGTTGGTGTGGCATTGTTTGTGACTTACGCCTTCAGATTGCATTGAATCTATAAATTGCCTTTGGTAGAATTGCCATTTTTTTACTATGTTGATCCTCCCAATCCAAGAGCAAGGGAGGTCCTTCCATTTTCTGGTATACTCCTCAATTTCTTTCTTCAATGCCTTAAAGTTCTTGTCAAATAGATCTTTCACTTCCTTGGTTAGAGTTACCCCAAGATATTTTATGCTGTTTGTGGCTATCGTGAAAGGTGAAGCTTCTCTGATTTCCCTCTCTGCTTCCATATCCTTTGTGTATAAGAGGGCGACTGATTTTTTGGAGTTGATCTTGTATCCTGCCACATTACTAAAGGTGTTTATCAGCTGTAAAAGTTCTTTGGTGGAGTTTTGGGGGTCGCTTATGTACACTATCATATCATCTGCAAATAACGAGAGTTTCACTTCTTCCTTTCCAATTCGAATCCTCTTGATCCCCTTATGTTGTCTTATTGCTATTGCTAGAACTTCAAGCACTATATTGAAGAGGTATGGCGAGAGTGGACAGCCTTGTCATGTTCCTGAGTTTAGTGGGATGGCTTTGAGTTTCTCTCCGTTTAATTTGATGTTAGCTGTCGGCTTGCTGTATATAGCTTTTATTATATTTAGGTATGACCCTTGTATCCCTAATCTCTCCAATACTTTTATCATAAAGGGATGTTGAATTTTGTCAAGTGCTTTTTCAGCATCTAATGAAATGATCATATGGTTTTTTTCTTTCAGTTTATTTATATGATGGATTACATTGATAGATTTTCATATGTTAAACCAGCCCTGCATCCCTGGGATGAAGCCTACTTGATCATAATGGATAATTTTTCTGATGTGTTCTTGGATTCGGTTTGCTAGTATTTTGTTGAGGATTTTTGCATCGATGTTCATGAGTGAGATTGGTCTATAATTCTCTTTCTTGGTTGAGTCTTTGTGCGGTTTTGGTATCAGAGTAACTGTAGCTTCATAAAAGGAATTTGGCAATGCCTCTTCTGTTTCTATATTGTGAAATACATTAAGGAGTATAGGTACTAGGTCTTCTTGGAAGTTCTGGTAGAATTCCGCATTGAAACCATCTGGTCCTGGGCTTTTTTTGGTAGGGAGGTTTTTGATAATCTCTTCTAATTCTTCGCGACTAACAGGTCTATTTAGATTGTTCACCTGGTCCTGGTTTAACTTTGGTATATGGTATTTATCTAAAAAAGTGTCCATTTCCTTTACATTTTCCAGTTTTGTGGCATATAGGCTTTTGTAGTAAGCTCTAATGATTCTCTGAATTTCCTCTGTGTCTGTGGTTATGTCCCTCTTTTCATTTCTGATCTTATTAATTTGCAAATTCGCTCTCTGCTGTTTGATTAGTTGGATAGGGGTTTGTCAATCTTGTTTATTTTCTCCAGGAACCAGCTTTTTGTTTCATTGATCCTTTGTATTGTTTTCTGTGTTTCTATTTTGTTGATTTCAGCCCTCAGTTTGATTATTTCCAGTCTTCTACTCCTCCTAGGTGAGTCTGCTTCTTTTTTTTTCTAGAGCTTTCAGGTGGGCTGTTAAGTCTCCAATGTGAGCTTTCTCTGTTTTCTTTAAGTGGGCACTTAGTGCTATGAACTTTCCTCTTAGGACTGCTTTCATAGTGTCCCATAAGTTTGAGTATGTTGCTTCTTTATTTTCATTGAATTCCAAGAAGACTTTTTTTATTTCTTCCTTAATCCAGGTATGGTTCAGTAGTTGACTGTTCAGTTTCCATGAATTTGTAGGCTTTCTGGGGGTAGCATTGTTGTTGAATTCTAACTTTAATCCATGGTGATCTGATAAGACACAGGTGGTTACTAATATTTTTTTATAATTGTGGATGTTTGCTTTGTTACCAACTATGTGGTCGATTATTGAGAAAGTTCCATGAGCTGCAGAGAAGAAGGTATATTCTTTCCTATTTGGGTGGAATGTTCTATAGATGTCTGTTAAGTCCATTTGATTCATTACCTTCATTAATTCTCTTATTTCTCTGTTAGGTTTCTGTCTGATTGACCTGTCCATTGGTGAGAGAGGAGTGTTGAAGTCTCCTACTATTAGTGTGTGCGGTTTGATGGCTGCCTTGAGTTTTAGCAATGTTTCTTTTATGTACGTGGGTGCTTTTATATTAGGGGCATAGATGTTCAGGATTGAGACTTCATCCTGATGAGCTGTTCCTGTTATGAGTATAATATGCCCCTCTCCATCTCTTCTGATTGATTTAAGTTTGAAGTCAACTTTGTTAGAGATTAGTATGGCCACACCTGCTTGTTTCTTAGGTCCTTTTGCTTGATAAGCCTTTTCCCAGCCCTTTACTCTGAGTAGGTGCCTGTCTTTGTGGTTGAGGTGTGTTTCTTGTAAACAGCAGAATGTTGGATTCTGTTTTTTTATCCAATCTCTTAGCCTGTGCCTTTTTATAGGTGAGTTGAGTCCATTGACATTAAGTGATATTAATGACCAGTGGTTGTTAACTCCGGTCACTTTTTTAGTCTTAGAGTTTGTGTGTTTCCCTTCTTTGATTTTTGTTGGTGAAGGGTCTCTAGATGTCTGAGTTATTGTGGTCATTGTTGGACTCCTTGGTTAGTGATTTTCCTTCTATTACTTTCTGTAAAGCTGGATTTGTGGCTGTGTATTGTTTAAATTTGTTTTTATCCTGGAAAATTTTATTTTCTCCATTTATAGTGAACGAAAGCTTGGCTGGGTATAGTAATCTGGCCTGGAATCCATGGTCTCTCAGTTTCTGCAGTACATCTATCCAGGACCTTCTGGCTTTCATGGTTTCCATGGAGAAGTCAGGTGTAAGTCTGATAGGTTTACCTTTATAAGTAATTTGGCCTTTTTCCTTTGCAGCTCCTAATATTCTTTCCTTATTCTGTATGCTTTGTGTTTTGATAATTATATGGCGAGGGGATTTTTTTTGATCCAGCCTATTCTGTGTTCTGTATGCTTCTTGAACCTTCATAGGTATATCTTTCTTTAGGTTGGGAAAGTTTTCTTCTATAATTTTATTAAATATATTTTCTGGACCATTGAGCTGCACTTCTTCTCCTTCTTCTACTCCTATTATTCTTAGGTTTGGTCTTTTTATTGTGTCCCATATTTCCTGAATGTTTTATGATGAGAGTTTGTTGGACTTGCTGTTTTCTTTGATCAGTGTGTTTATTTTCTCTATGGTATCTTCAGAATCTGAGATTCTTTCATCTAACTCTTGTATTCTGTTGATTATGCTTGTTTCTGTAGACTCTGTTTGTTTACTTAAATTTTCCATGTCCAGCCGGCCCTCTGTTTGTGTTTTCTTCTTTGCCTCCATTTCAGTTTTCAAGTCTTGAACTGTTTCCATTATCTGTTTGATTGTTTTTCCTTGGTTTTCTAGGGTATCATTCACTGATTTATTCAATTCTTCAAACTTTCTGTTATATTCTCATCCATTTCTATAAGGGCGTTTTTTACATGCTGTTTAAGGGCGTCAATCACTTTCATGAAGTCAATCTTTTCTACTTCTTCTTGATTAAGGTGTTCATGTCCTCCCGTTGTGAGGTCGCTGGTTTCTGGTGGCTTCATGTTGCTTTTCAGCTTGTTGGGCGAATTCTTGCCTTGGCGTCTGCCCATCTCTTCTTCCAAATGCTCCCTTATGGATCTTCTTTTACTGGATCAGGTCTCTTTGCCTACCCAACGCTGGCTCTCCCCAATGTTGGCTCTCCTGGTGCCGAGAGATCAGGTCTCCATGCCCAACGCTGGCTCTCCTGGCGCCGAGAGATCAGGCCTCCGTGCTGGTTGTGCAGCTCGCAAACAAAGCACCTACCCTGCTTGGTGCAGGCAGGCCATAGAAACAAAGGAACTCCAGCCTTCTTGGGTGCTCCGAGGATTGGGACCCAGTGCCCAGACAGGCTGGGCTGGGTGATATTATGTTTGAAAGAGGGCGGTGGGGCCGAAGTGGGGAGGGTTCTGGATGGAAACTGGGTGGGCTAGGAAGAAAGAGGCAGTATCCAGGGAGTAGAGGCCCTGCAGAGAGCCCAAGAAGGATAGGGGGCCAAGGAACCTCTGAGCTCCCCGTCCCAGGCTGGCGCTGCGGGCCAGAAACTCACCCCAACGCTGGGTCCCCTGGCGCCGAGAGATCAGGTCTCCGGTGCTGGTTGGGCAGCTCGCAAACAAAGCGCCTACCCTGCTTAGTGCAGGCAGGCCATAGAAGCAAAGGAACTCCCATCCGCTTGGGTGCCCCGAGGATTGGGACCCAGTGCCCAGACAGCAGCTCTTCCTGTTTTATATTTATATTATATATGTCTTTGATTCAATGTCTTTCTGTTTGTTTTTATGCCAAACTGACTGTTTTTCAGTGCTGTAGCTCTGTAGGAGAGTTTGAAGTCAGGGATTGTGATGCCTCAAGAAATTCTTTTATCATACCGGATTGTTTTGGCTATCCTGGTTTTTTTGCTTTTCCATATGAAGTTAAGTACTATTCTTTCGAGGTCTGTGAAGAATTTTGCTGGGATTTTGCTGGGCATTGCATTGAATTTGTAGTTTTTGCTTTTGGTAAGATTGCCATTTTTACTATGTTAATTCTACCTACTCAAGAGAATAGAAGATCTTTCCACTTTCTGGTGTCATCTTCAATTTCTTTCTTCAAAGATTTAAAGTTCTTGTCATACAAGTCTTCTACTTGTTTGGTTAGAGTTACTTCGAGATATTTTATGCTATTGTGGCTATTGTGAAGGGTGATGTTTCTCTGATTTCTTATTTAGCCCATTTATCACCTGTATATAGGAGAACCAATATTTTTTTTTTTAGTTAATCTTGTATCCTGTTACAATACTGAAGGTCTTTATCATTTGTAGCTGTTCCTTGGTAGAATTTTTGGAATCACTTAGGTATACTATCATATTATCAGCAAATAGCAAAAGCTTGACTTCATCTTCTTTTCCAATTTGTATCCCCTTGATCTTCTTCGTTGACTTATTGCTCTAGGTAGAATTTCAAGAGTGGACAACCTTGTTTTGTTCCTGATTTCAGTAGGATCACTTTCAGTTTCTCTCCATTGCTGTCTGCTATTGGTTTGATGTATATGGCGTTTATTATGTTTCAGTATGTTCCTTGTATCCCTGCTCTCTCCAAGATTTTTATCATAAAGAGTTTGAATTTTGTCAAAGGGTTTTTCAGCATCTAATCATGTGGCTTTTTTCTTTCAGTTTTTTTATATGACAGATTACATTGACAGATGTTCCCTGCATCTCTGAGATGAAGCCTACTTGGTCATGGTAGTTGATTTTTCTGATGTATTCTTGAATTCAACTTATATTTTATTGAGTGTTTTTGCATTAATGTTCTTGAGGGAGATTGGCCTGTAATTATCTTTCTTAGTTGTGTCTTTGTGTGGTTTGAATATCAGGGTAACTGTAGCCTTGTAAAAAGCGTTTGGCAATGCTCCTTCAGTTTCTATAGTGTGGAACAATTTGAGAAGTATTGCTATTAGTTCTTCTTTGAAATTCTGGTAGAATTCTGTACTGAAACCAGCTGGCCCTGGGGTTTTATTGGTTGGGAGACTTTTTATGACTGGTCTATTTCCTTAGCAGTTATATGTCTATTTTCTTTGCTTATCTGGTCTTGGTTTAATTTTGGCATGTGGTAATTATCCAGAAAATTGTCCATTTCCTTTAACCTTTCAATTTTGTGGAGTATAGGTTTTTGAACTAAGACTTGATGATTCTTTGGATTTCTTCCAGGCTGTTGTTATGTCCCCCTTTTCATTTCTTTTTTTTTCCCGTTTATTTATTTATTAAAGATTTCTGTCTCTTCCCTGCCACCTCCTCCCATTTCCCTCCCCCTCCCCCAATCAAGTTCCCCTCCCTTGTCTGCCCATAGAGCTATCAGGGTTCCCTGCCCAGTGGGAAGTCCAAGGACCACCCACCTCCATCCAGGTCTAGTAAGGTGAGCATCCAAACTGCCTAGGCTCCCACAAAGCCAGTACGTGCAGTAAGATCAAAAACCCACTGCCATTGTTCTTGAGTTCTCAGTAGTCCTCATTGTCCGCTTTGTTCAGTGAGTCCGGTTTTATCCCAGGTTTTTTCAGACCCAGGCCAGCTGGCCTTGGTGAGTTCCCGATAGAACATCCCCATTCTCTCAGTGTGTGGGTGCACCCCCCGTGGTCCTGAGTTCCATGCTCGTACTCTCTCTCTGCTCCTGATTTGGACCTTGAGATTTCTGTCCAGTGCTCCAAATTGGGTCTCTGTCTCTGTCTCCTTTCATTGCCTGATGAGGGTTAATATTCAGGAGGATGCCTATATGTTTTTCTTTGGGTTCTCCTTATTTAGCTTCTCTAGGATCACTAATTATAGGCTCAATGTCATTTGTTTATGGCTAGAAACCAAATATGAGTGAGTACATACCATGTTCCTCTTTTTGGGTCTGGCTTACCTCACTCAGGATAGTGTTTTCTATTTCCATCCATTTGTATGCAAAATTCAAGAAGTCCTTGTATTTTACTGCTGAGTAGTACTCTAATATGTATATATTCCATACTTTCTTCATCCATTCTTCCATTGAAGGGCATCTAGGTTGTTTCCAGGTTCTGACTATTACAAACAATGCTGCTATGAACATAGTAGAGCATATACTTTTGTTGTATGATAAGGCCTCTCTTGGGTATATTCCCAAGAGTGGTATTGGTGGGTCCAGGGGTAGGTTGATCCCGAATTTCCTGAGAAACTGCCACACTGCTTTCCAAAGTGGTTGCACAAGTTTGCATTCCCACCAGCAATGGATGAGTGTACCCCTGACTCCACAACCTCTCCAGCAAAGGCTATCATTGGTGTTTTTGATTTTAGCCATTCTGACAGGTGTAAGATGGTATCTTAAAGTTGTCTTGATTTGCATTTCCCTGATCGCTAAGGAAGTTGAGCATGACCTTAAGTGTCTTTTGGCCATTTGAACTTCTTCCATTGAGAATTCTCTGTTCATCTCAGTGCCCCCCCGTAAAAATCTAATCAACCCCTTTTCATTTCTGAATTTGGTAATTTGGATATTTTCTCTCTGCCTTTTGGTTAGTTTGGATAAAGGTTAGTCTATTTTGTTGATTTTCTTGAAGAACCAACTCTATATTGCTCTTCATGTTGTTGAGTGTACTATTCTTACTCTTTTGTCTACCCAGCTCTCCCTCCAATTGGAACAGGCAGAGCCTGTGTTTCAGAAGATTTTCCTCCAGTTGGTGTATTTGGGGGCTGTGGCTGTGTTGAGTGTTCATTCAGATGTAAGCAGGGCAGAGCCTTCAGTGATCATTCCTTCAGGTGCCTATGGGCCCAAGGGTCCAATTGTCGCTCCTCCGGGTGCAGCTGTGGCTACAGCTCTGATGGTTGCTCCCCCAGGTGCAGGCAGGGATGAAGCTGCGGTTCCTGCAGTCAGACAATTTCTGGAGGCCACTGCTGTTGCCATGGCCCGCTGGGCTGCGGAGTTGTCTCTAGGTGGTCTGGCCTGCCTGCCATGCTGTTGAGGCTTTTCCTGGCAGCCTAGCTTGCCCAAGGCACAGCTGATCTCCCTTCCTACCCTTGATGCTTCTCCCACTTGTCAGCCCTTGTGTCTTTGTGTTGTCAAAGTCCTTTCCAGAAAGGTTTTGTCAAAATAGATATATTTTGATATATTCAGTCTGTTTTCTCTAACAATTTTAAAGTTTCAGGTTTTATATGAAGATCTTTGAGCCCATGGTAATAGCTTTTTGTGTGTGGTACGAGATATGAGTCAGTTTTATTCTTCTGTATGTATATAGTCAGTTTTTCCACCACTGTCAAGGAAACCACCTTTTCCCCCAACATGTGTTATTGACACTTTTTGTTAAAAATTAGGAAGTTGTGGCTATGATGGCTTAGTTTTTGAGTCCTTTCTTTGATTCTATCTCTGTGAATGATTTGGTGACAGTACCAAGTTGAGACTTTACCCACCACGGGAATAAGTGATAACCAAGCTGTGTTGTAATTTCATGTAGTTATGTTACCACACAGTCAAAATGCACCTAGCAATCTGCACTATCAACACAGACTGAAGAAAAGCATCAAGTTGCATGGGATAGGGATGACATAGGCACTTATAAGAGATTGAATAGATAATGAAAACAACACTTACGAGGCTTAGGAACACATTATTTCACAGCCAAGAAATGGTTTCTGTATGCTTGCCTGCCACGCACCAGGTGTTTTAGGTATCACTGATAAGAGATGAAGTTCCTGCACCCCTGGTTCTGGCATTACAGATGCAGTGGAAATAGGAAGACAGGTGTAGGACTGATCAACTCTGCACTGAGAGCAGTGGGTGCCTCCAGAGGCTGGGACCAGGAAGTGATACGCAGAGGTCTTCTGCCATCTGAAGTGTTTTGTGTGCGTGGTGCGGTGCTCATGGTGCAGCGGTGCATACAGCTGCCTTCTAGCTGTTTGCAGTTTGATTTCTTAACTCTGAAGTGGGTAAATGATGCATCCAGGTTCATTCTCTATAATGTTTAGCCTTTCTGAAATGCCCAATGAATACGGATTTACATTTGTTTCCTGGTTTTGCTTCCACAATTTTCTTTTGCTCCAGTAAAAACATGCCTCCCCCTACAGACAACAGTGAGGTCACAGGGAGATTAATGGAGATGTTTCGAGCACAAGATGTATTTAAGAAAGCCTGTGTGCTTGGGAATGGCACGGTGTCTTGATATTTTCTCTGGAAGGCTGTGGGCTGTACTTAGAGGCACGGAATCAAGATCAATGGTGAAGCCAATCATTTCCCAAGAGGCTCTGCTGCTCACCCTAGGGCACTGACTTCAGCTGATCATAGGTGGCCGGGGTGTCAGAGTAAAAGCTTACTGGAAAGTGAACTGCAAATATTCTGGCATTCTATGTGTTCTGCAACTGGAGCCGCAGAGCCGAGAACTGCATCAGATTTAACAAAAGGAACAAGGTTCTAGAACTCACTCCCCAGTGCTCCACTGCTCCCATTTGTGGAGCACGTGTTGTGTGGCAGGCGCCACTGGTGACAGAAGGCACCCCATGTTTTACAACAGGCAAACAAATATTATGACTTAAGGTATCACAGGACCCTGAAAGAGATTAACGAACCATGATTGTTACTTTTTTTCTTTTGGAGAAAGGGTCTCACTACATAGTTCAGTTGGACCTGAAATCACTCTGTAGACCAGGCCGGCCTCGAACTCATAGAGCTCCACCTGCCTCTCTTGCTGGAATTATAGGTGTGCACCACCACATCTGGCTGACCGGGCATGTTAGTAAGCGAAGGGCTTCCTCCAGGAGCCTGGCCATTATGGCCACAATCAGGGCTCTCAAGGTGATGGGGCTGGGGAAGCTTCTCTATGAAGGGGAGAGATTGCCAAGGAGAACTCTGCCCAGTGATGACTGCGAATACCTTGGTGTGGCCGGACCAGTCACAGGATGAGCTTGGAGAGCAATGAAGGAGCCCAATTCTCATTCACAATCCCCATGGTTGCATTAAGCAATTTTGAGTTAAGGGAAGAGTCTGGAGGGGTTTAAAAGAGCAGACCGCCATGGTTAGTTTCCTTCCATAGCGATCATTTCGTGTGGTACGAGGACTGGAGCAGAAAGACTGGTTAGCGGTGTCAGGCAGGAGGACAGAGAAGTTGCTCAAGCAGGGACAGTGGGACTGAGAGGACAGGAATCATTGCTGCATAGCACATTTGATTACCTACCTGGCTGAATCGAGGTGGGAGGGAGGGAAAGGAGAGAGACTAGGAAGCACCTTGGTTTCTGTCTTGGGCAGCTGGGGGAATGGTGGTATCCTTCCCAGAAATAGAGAAAACAGAAGGAAGGGCAGGTTTTGTGGGGGACGATGGTTTTGGATGTGGTGAGCTAAAGACGCACATGGGAGATGTTGGCCCAAACAGTGCTATTTGGTGGGTAGGTTCACCAAGGGGCTGGGGGTGAAGCCAACCTTCTGAGAGGAGAGGGTATGCGGTCAAGTGGAAGGGGACACAGACAGGAAGCTGGGCACGTACTTGAGGAATGGATCAGTGTAGTTTGCCAAGGAAATGAAAACTGAGTGAGTAGGGAATAGGGGGCTGTGGGGCTGGAGCCTTAGGCTAAGACCAGGAGCCTTGCTGTCCCGTATGACTGGGGCTCACGGACCTCCCTGGACACACAGATGATCCTTTTTGTATCTTCTTTTTTTTTTTATAATTATATTTATGTACAGAAAACTCAGCAGTACATTTAACCCAGTTTAGTGGCGAGTTCTTTGGCCTTTGCCTTTTCCAGCTTGGCAATTCGAGCCACAGATTTAGGACCCAGGACGTTGCCTCCCCAGTGGCGGCGGATCTCATCATATCTGTCGTTGTAATTGGTCCTAATAGCTTCCACCAGCTTGGCCAGAGCACCCTTGTCTTCCGAGTTAACCTGTGTGAAGGCAACAGTGGTGCACGTCTTCCTATGGACCAGCCGCCCCAGCCTGGCCTTTCCCTTGATGATGCAGTAGGGGACCCCCATCTTGCGACAGAGAGCAGGCAGGAAGACCACCAGCTCAATGGGGTCTACGTCGTGGGCAATCACCACCAGCTGAGCCTTCTTGTTCTCTACCAAAGTGGTGACTGTATTGACGCCCGCTCGAAGGACAGGTGGTCTCTTAGTCGGGACATCCCCTTTGCCGGCAGCTTTCTTCTCAGCACGGGCCAGCAGCCTCTGCTTCTTTTCCTGCTTGGTCTCTGGCCTGTACTTGTGGGCAAGTTTAAGCAACTGGGTAGCTGTTTGCCGGTCCAGGGCCTGGGTGAACTGGTTAATGGCTGGAGGAACTTTGAGCCGCTTATAGAGGATGGCCCTCTGCCGCTGCAGCCTAATGTAGCGGGGCCATTTGACGAAGCGCGTGAGATCTCTCTTGGGCTGGATGTCCTGCCCAATGCCGAAGTTCTTAGGTCTCTTCTCAAACAAAGGATTCACCACCTTCTTCGCCTCCTGCTTCTTCACGACGGCGGGGGCCGGGGCCACCTTCTTCCCCTTGGCCTTCTTTCCCTTGGGCATCTTGCCGGGCTGGAGGAGAGAGCTGTATCTTCTTTGAATCATCTCATAGAGTCACTGATTGCTACCAAATACATGGTGAGTTCATATTTGGCTAAAGTTCATTCCTCAAGTCCCCTAGGCCCTCAGACATCCATGAGCTCTTTGGAAGTCATGCATAAAAGACCATCTGGGAAGAAGGCAACTGGATTTTTATTGATTAAGTGTCTTAGCACAGCTCAGCCTATTGTTCCTGACTCTTCTTCCACATCTTGACTTTTGTCGACTGTTGTAACCTTGCATTAACTGCCTAATTTCTCTGTGCCTCAGCTTCCAAGCCAGTAAAATAAAACAGTCACATCTATTCCTAGGGATAAAACCACCTGAAAGAAGTGAAGGAACGAAGGTCAAGGAACGTCAGACACTGACAGAGAGGAGGTTATCAAGAGCCAAGGAGTGGTTCATAGTAGAGATCAGCAGCGCGTGACCCACCCTCGGTCAAATCCATCTGGCTGCCTTCTTCTGTCAGCCTCTCAGATGAAGCAGGCTTCTTTGTTGTTGCTGCTATTGTTTTTAAGAATAGTACATATTTTACTTCAATAACAACCAAGTCATACTTTGTCTTTCAGCAGATGCTCGAGCTAAAGAAATGAAGACATCGATGAAACACTAACTTGAGTCTCCACCTTCAGTTTGACTCCCATGAGAATTAGGTGGAGCTCAGCATCCACTCCCCACAAACACTGCCGCATTGGCCTTCTGTGGTGTTCATTTGCTTTTATGTTGTTGAAGCCTTTCTGGTCTGAGTCACTGCAGCAGAGGCCAGATGGCCAGCAAGACCCAAGACATTTGCTACCTGGTTCTTTAAAAAGAAAATTAGGTGAATTTTACAGTGTCCAATGCACCAAGGTCAAGAAAAATAACTAAAAATTGGCATCTGGAATTGCCAATAGATTTCAGGAACCTTGATCGTGGCTCCTTTAGAAAGGAGAAGCAGATTTTGGTGCCTGGAATATCAAAGCTTGATGTCTGACCATAGCCTGTTGGCTGAGTGGTCCTGGAAATCGCGCACCTCCGGTTTCCTCAGCTGTAGTTGGGGAGGGGCAGAGCTGCTTTTCTGAGCTACTGTAAGGATGGGGTATAACGTATCGTGAATCACAGGACATGGCACCAGCTTCACAGCGCGGTTCAGACAGCAAGTCCAAGCGCACTATTTAACCTGCTTCTGCCAGACCGCTGTGATTTTGTAGGCAGGGCCTTGTCCCGCTGAAGGACTTGCTTTCATCGCGTGCGCTCTGACACCCTGTTCTGTGCGTTGCCCTCACAAAATCTCCCCTCTTTGCTGAAGTCATCCAGTTAGTTGAGCATTCTATTGAATGCTGTGCTCGGCCCTGCCCCCAGGGTCTCTAACTCCCCTTCCCCTGCTCAACTCTCCCTTTGCTTATGGCATCTGGTAAACCTAGAGAATTTACTAACACACTGGGCTTGCTGTTCACCGGGTGTCGTCCCTGACAGATGCGAGCTCCCTGAGCAAGCATCCTCATGCAGCCAACTATATTACAAGAACTTGGAATGTAGAACTCAACATTCACCCAATGACTGCATGAAAAGAGACTAGTGGAGATTGGATTTTTAAATTCTTTTTCAATTCCTTTTTTTTTTTGGACTGGGTGTGCTCTTTCAATCTGAATATGTGTCCTTTTCATGTCTATAAAATTCTCAACCCTTGTCTGTTAAAGCACAGCCCTTGTTACTTCTTCATTCTTTTCTTCTGGAAAGCTCAGGATATATTTGTTGGTTCCTTCTGTCCTTGGTTTCTGCTGAGTTCTTCCTCATACTAGACAGCTGCTCAGATTTCTGTTTTATTTTAAGGGAGTTTGATCTGCACCATAATTTTTTTTTTAGTTGTGTTCAGCCGACTTTCCAAACTGTTAATGGAATTTTTGTTTTAGTAGCAATTGTATTTTGAGCCCAGTGCATTAGTTATTTGTCTCGTTGCTGCAACCATATCTGACAAGAGTGAGCTGAGGGAGGAGGGTTTATCTTGGCTCACAGCTCAAGGGTGCTGCCATCAGAGCATGAGAACCGGGCGACAGGAGCAGGTCACAGTGCGTCTACAGTCAAAACGTAGAGAGGAGGATATGCATGCATGTTCAGCCAGCTTTCTCCTCTTATGCAGTCCAGGATCCAAGGTCTGGGAATAGTGCCAGCCTTCTCCATGGTGGGGCTTCCCTTCACAATGAACTAATAAAGAATAGCCCTCATAGGCACACCCAGGGTCCAGTTTAATCTCTCACGGGTGTGCCTGAAGGCATGGCTCTTAAATAACTCCAGATCCCGTTAAGCTGATAACCAACTATCACACTTATGATATTAATTTTTTCCTTTCTCTTTCCATCCTTCCTTATAGTTGCTTCATGGTGCCTATTCTTCCTTCTTTTTTTTTTTTGAATGTATAAAATATTCCTATCTAAGATTTCTTCCAGTGTTTTCCATTATCGCTAGCTCTTGGGGTGTGAAGCCCCTCACTTGTTGCCGGGCTTTCTTGCTGTGGCTGTCTATAACTTCAGATTCTCCCTGTGAGTAGTGGCCATTTGCCTTGGCTGAGGCCTTATGGGTCAGCAACTGAAGAGGCGCCAACACTATACCCTGGTCTGTCTTCCCAGGGTTGGACGGGAGATAATGCGCTATGGATTTAAAAATGTGTGCTACAATTAGACATCTACAGCACCCTCCCTCTCCAAGGCCCGTGGACATCATGGAAGACAGAGCGGAAAGAATACCAGGGTGAGGAGGGGGTGATGCAGAGCTCCATCTTCTATGCATGGTATGGTCGTGGTTCTCCTGACTCAGCAGCTGTGAGCACTTCAAAAGACATGGCTGGTCTACAATCTGGCTTTGAGTAGGAGAAAGCTCATAAGGCCCTTCCCCTTTCTGAGAATGTGAAGGCAGTTAATGGTTGCTGGAGGCCAGACACTTTTTCAATGTTGTAGCCACCGGTGAGTGTAAATATTCTTGTAAATGACCCCATGCTTCTATAAGCTACCATAATATAACCCACTGGGTCATCAAAGTGTAAAAATGAAATATCAAAGTAAAAGAGAGACTAATTGTTTGTGGAGTCAATGGACATGGGAGGAGGTCACGAGAGGGAAATGTGTGGTTATGACTAAAATTCATTACGTACATGCATAAAAACAACACAATGAAACCCATTAATATTTATAATTAACACATGCTAATAAAAATACTATAGGCAAGAAGCTACATCCTATGCTCCACATCTCCACTGTGAAACTATTTGTGTGGCCTTGGGCAAATGACTCTATCCTCAATTTCTTATCTGTGAGGTAGAAATCAAAATTCTACCTGTGGAGATGCTGTGGGAAGTTAGTACAACAGTCAACACAAGACCAATAGCTTAGTTTTCTCTGTGGCAAATGCTTAATAAGTATTACCAGGTACTCTAAACACAGGATAACCATTGTGTCACTATTTTCATGTTTTGTGATGGGAGGAACTTAATTTATGAACACACACATACACATGTACATGCATGCTCACAGTACACACACACATACACGCACATACACATGTGCACGCATGCTCATAGTACACACACACACATACACTCACAGTACACATACACAGTCAGTCATCACACATGAATAGCAGTCAGACACGTTTGCTTTACTTGTGACGTAAACTAATTGGAATAGGAGCAGAAACCATGACAAGAACACACTTGGCTCTCCACCCCTTTGGAGAAGCACTGTCAGGAGTGGGCATGGAGTCTAAGACATTATCTTTAAAAAAAAACCCTAAGGCCTAATTAGGGAGTCAGATCACTGGCCAATTATTTTGGGTCATTAAAATATAGCAGTAGAGAACGTTCTTGCTGGGATGGAAATGACCCAGATTGATGTCTTCAGTTCTGTTCAAAGGGAACAAACACTGAACGCCTTGGCCGTGTTTTCTTTGGGCATCATTCTCTGCAAAGAGTTAGATACAGAACAGCAGATCTCTGAAGCCACAGCTCAGCCATGTTCTCTGTTTAGTACTGGGAAGGTAGAGTGCATTCATTACTTTTCTCATTGCTATGACCGACGTCGAGAGAAGTGACTGAAGGGGGAGAGGTTTATTTTACCCACAGAGTGGAGGCATTGCAGAGGGAATACTCTCAGGGTGTGGTGACAGCGGCAGAGAGCTGTGTGTGTGTGTGTGTGTGTGTGTGTGAGAGAGAGAGAGAGAGAGAGAGAGAGAGAGAGAGAGAGAGAGAGAGGAGGAGGAGGAGGGATAAAGGCTGCTGCTCTTCTTTTTTTTTCAGCTTGGAACTCCAGACTGTGGAATATTGCTCCCCCTGTTTTGATCTTGCTATCAGCTGATCCTTCGCCCAAAGGTTTGAGTTACTCATTCATTAAACTATACAAAATTAACCACCATAGGGACAAGGTGAACTTATTTTTATCTCAAGGAATTTTCAAGCATAAGTCCCCACCTTAATAAACTGTTTTGGGTCTGAAATGGGGGCAGGTGAGAGAGAAAAGCATAGCGGAAGGAGCTGCAGGATACAATGGCGTAACACAAAACGAATTATCAGGGATCTGTCAGAATCTCACAAAGTCAAAATTTCCGTTTTCTTATTCATTAAAAGCAGAGATTAAAATTAAACACATTTGAATAAAAAGATACTTTGAGGTTCACTGACCTGGTCATCATAATCTGATCCCGTGTCAACAATCTCTCCAGGGTCAAACATTATCGAAGGGTCAAGGTCGCTTGAATCTAAGTTTAAGAAAGACACAGTTAGCTGGTGGAGACTGTGTGTTTCCAAAGCAGCAAGTTTCCCAGCAGGCTGCCGCACTGCCCTATTGCTCCGCTAGCTGCACACACAACTTACACAATCCTCCATCTGCCGCACTCTGTGTCTGGGCTGGGGTTAGAGGACACAGACACTCTGGACCCTGTCCCAGCCTTCAGAAGAGCAAGCTCTGGAAGAGCCTAACTTGTCAACAGCCGGACTCAGAAACCAGAAAGTGTGAGGTACTAAACCTGACCATCAGTGAAGGTGACACTGGATCTGAGACAGGAACTTGAAGTTGGAGAGGGAATTTGAGTGTTTTGGAGAGATGGCTTCAGGATGTGTTCTATGACAGAGACACCAGGAGCACCATGAACAGAACAGAAGAGTTCCTTTCTAGGAGCTTCTGGGCATACAAGAACTGATCTTCCCATTCTAAACCATGACTTTTGCCTCAAGCCTACGTACGGGTGGCCTTAGCCTCTGTTCTAGCTTCATTTCATTTGCTGTGACAAATGCCTTCACAAAGAGACAGAGGAGGACAGGGATTGCTCGGCATTCAACTCCAGGTTTCACTCCGTAATTGAGGGGACGTCAAGAACTCAGGCACCTTGACACTCACATCTGTAGTCAAGAGCAGAGAAAGATTAACATCGCTGCTGCTGGCCACTCAGCTGGCGTTCTCTACTCACACAGTCCAGGGCCCAGCCCAGGAAATAATGTTGCTCGTTTTTAGGGTAGGTTTCCCACCTCAATATATAGTCAAGACAATCCCCACAGACATGTCCACAGGCTGGGAAGATCTAGGCAGTTCCCACAGGCCAGGCATCTAGACAATTCCATGACTCTGGATTGTGTCAAGCTGACAGTTGAAAATGACCATCCTAGTCCTCAAAGATGAGAGGTTGTCTCTTTCGGGTAGTTTAGGCTGCATTAAGCCAGTTGCCATTCATCCTCCAGGCTCAGAGTTAAACCATTAATTCCTGTCACAGGTTCTCACAGGACAGTGGACTTGTTCTCTCTTCATGACGCTTTTCTGTGTGGAGACACGCCACCTATCCCCCGGTACACACGCCTCCCTGACAAGGAAAGAGCTACCCATAAAAGGTTTATGTATTCTGTGAAATAGCAAACGGTCTACCATTTCTCTGCAAACTGGGCTTTGACAAGTCATTCTTGGTCAGATATGAAAGTTTAATGGAGCATATTCTCACAAAACAGTACCCACTTCATCCACTTCTCAGAAACAGAGCACCCCAGAAGTAGTGACTCATAGTCATTCGAATTCCAGAGGCAAAGTGGGGCCTCACCCAGTGTCTCCACTTGCTTTACCCTTTCATCCCTTCATTTCCTCCCTGTCCTTCACCCTTTCTGCAGATAATCCTCAGTCTTTAGGTCAGGCTCAGAACTTACAAAGTGCAGGTGTGCTCCACTATATGCTACTGACTGTTGCTAACCCTACTCTCCACCAAACGGAGAAGGTCCTCACTGCTAGACCACTGTTTGTGGTTTTCACAGTCTCTTCCATGATCCTAGGACAGTTTGACCAAACTGAGAAGGTACTCTCTGTTAAACCACTGTTTGTGGTTTTCACAGTCTCTTCCATGATCCTAGGACAGTTTGACCAAACTGAGAAGGACTCTCTGTTAGACCACTGTTTGTGGTTTTCATAGTCTCTTCCATGTTCCTAGGACAGTTTGACCAAACTGAGAAGGTACTCTCTGTTAGACCACTGTTTGTGGTTTTCACAGTCTCTTCCATGATCCTAGGACAGTTTGACCAAACTGAGAAGGACTCTCTGTTAGACCACTGTTTGTGGTTTTCATAGTCTCTTCCATGTTCCTAGGACAGTTTGACCAAACTGAGAAGGTACTCTCTGTTAGACCACTGTTTGTGGTTTTCATAGTCTCTTCCATGATCCTAGGACAGTTTGACCAAACTGAGAAGGTACTCTCTGTTAGACCACTGTTTGTGGTTTTCACAGTCTCTTCCATGATCCTAGGACAGTTTGACCAAACTGAGAAGGACTCTCTGTTAGACCACTGTTTGTGGTTTTCATAGTCTCTTCCATGTTCCTAGGACAGTTTGACCAAACTGAGAAGGTACTCTCTGTTAAACCACTGTTTGTGGTTTTCACAGTCTCTTCCATGATCCTAGGACAGTTTGACCAAACTGAGAAGGTACTCTCTGTTAGACCACTGTTTGTGGTTTTCATAGTCTCTTCCATGATCCTAGAACAGTTTGACCAAACTGAGAAGGACTCTCTGTTAGACCACTGTTTGTGGTTTTCATAGTCTCTTCCATGATCCTAGGACAGTTTGACCAAACTGAGAAGGACTCTCTGTTAGACCACTGTTTGTGGTTTTCATAGTCTCTTCCATGATCCTAGGACAGTTTGCCCAAACTGAGAAGGACTCTCTGTTAGACCACTGTTTGTGGTTTTCATAGTCTCTTCCATGATCCTAGGACAGTTTGCCCAAACTGAGAAGGTACTCTCTGTTAGACCACTGTTTGTGGTTTTCATAGTCTCTTCCATGTTCCTAGGACAGTTTGACCAAACTGAGAAGGTACTCTCTGTTAGACCACTGTTTGTGGTTTTCATAGTCTCTTCCATGTTCCTAGGAGAGTTTGACTGCATATCCCAGGATGATGTCAACTTGGAGCAGAAGCTACTGTGTGACAGCAATGATAGAACTCTGAGCTTCCATTTCTCTGTTCGCTCAGGCACCCTGCTGATGACAAACTCTAGACAGAGCCATCCAATGGGCTCTACCCAGACCGCCGTCCAGTACAGTAAGTGACACAGACAAGGACTTGAGGGCGTGGCTGTCCACTCAGCATTCTGAGACAAGAAGGGACAATAATGCCTTTGGAGGAAGCACATTGCAGGGGGCTGTGGAAACGTCAGAGGTGGAAGACTGGAATCTCGTTCAAGCCAGGACAATCAAGTTTCTTCCTAGGCGGCTTTAGTGGACAGCAGTGTTAAAGACAACGTGAATGAATGCATGGGCTCTCCTTAGTCACAGAGTGGATGTTGTCTTCTTGACTAGTCAAGTGGAGGAAGGCATGTGGGTGGATGTGTTTCTCTCATCCCTGACTGTCCTTTGCTTCCTAGCGAGCCCCCAGGATCCGAACACAAAGTCTTGGTGAACACGCAGCAGCAAGAAGTCCCTTGTCCTACTTATTTTGTGGAGTTGGAAACCATTCTTCCAATCGATTTCAAGAAGTGCAATCTGAAGGGCCCTTAAACAACCCACCAAGTAGGGACCACATGCTAGCCTTGGAAACAGCATCAAATTCATTAGAAAATTATTTCCAATCACATCAGAATGAAAAGACTTTTGATTAAAACAAACTTCCCTCTTAGGAGGAGGAGGAGATTGATGAGCCTTCCTAATCAAAGGCTCTGACAAAAATCTCACTGTATTACTAAGGGATGGCAATTCTTGACACAAGGTTGCCCCTGGCAACCGCAGTATTAATATATCTCGGATGATAGACAAAGGGTATCATTATCAGCTCAGATAATGATTGAATGGCTTCAATTTTTCAAAGCACTGGTTGCTCAGTTTTCTGGAAATGGGGACTTTCCTAATAGCCAAGGCTCAGCAACTGAGAGAGGGAGACAAATGCTGGTGTTCCCCATCTATCTGCCAACCAGTACAGGGCCACAAGAATACTAGACATGACTTTCTTCCTCAGAAACGACCACAGGATTCAGACATTTGGAAAAAGTCTGGCTTTCATTTTCCCCCATTTTGAGTTTTCAGTTTCTTTTCAGATTTAAATACACCCCCCCACCTTTTTTAGATAACAAAGACAGGTCTGATTTGCAATGGCTCCCCACTTCCTGAGACAAGAACTATCACTTGTTTTAATGTAAGGGGATCTTCAGAATACTACCTTCAGCACATCGTTAAGTGGGAACCAGAGACAAAAGGTTTTAAAGAGGCAGGCGCTAAGCCAATCAGAGAGCTGCAGGGATGGTGGGGGTCAGGAGGGGAGACGATACATCATCACTGGACATGGGAGAGCTAAGGATTCTGGGTGTTTGGATATAAGAAGGGCACTGGTACCCCGCCTGCCACAGGTTTTATTTTATTGTTTATCAGGAAGGCAACGTGGTTAGAACGGCATTCTCTGAGGATCCCCTTGCAGCTGGGTTACTGACTGGCAGGAAAGCCCCAAAATGGAAGCTGAATACTGCAGAAGTGGAGAAGAAACTGTAGATTTCCATGAAGGAATACCAACTGGTGCAGATATGAGAGCAAGAACATTGTTGGCTAACTTTCTGGAATAGAGGGAAAGAAGATTTACACTTGTTCTTTCTAGACCATTACAGTCAGAGCCAGGATTTCTTATTTATTTTGTTTTGTCTTTAAGGGCTGGTGTAGGAGTTTCTTCTGTTTGTGTGTTGTTAATGAATAAAGAAACTGCCTTGGCCTAGTTGATAGGACAGAACTTAGGCAGGCAGAGAAAACAGAACTGAATGCTGGGAGGAAGAAGGGCAGAATCAGAGATGCCATGGATCTTCTGCCTGAGATGGACACACATCCCCATCCAAACAATTAAAATGAGTAGGATTAAAAAAATATGTTTTGAGGTCTTAAAAGATAAGGTAATACAAATTGGTTAAGAAAGTAAATTAGGTACACATCTTTGGATTCATCAAGAAGGATAGATAATGGAGTATTTTCTCTGAATTTGAAAATACAAAGTGCCCGGATATTGTAAATGTAATTCTTCCTTGATAATTGTTCTTATTTTATATGTTTTATATTTGTAGTCTTACTATGTTAAAGCCAAAACCTTTCTTTTTATTTAGACAAAAGGGGGAAATGTGGAATATCTAACTATGAAAAGATGTGTTGCATTTGCTTATGTAAAGATGTATTACATTCATTTATGCCTCATTTGTTTAACTATATAAATATGTGTTACCTTCATTTATGCTGTATTTAATGGTGTAAAGATGTGTTTCCTTTGTTTATGAATAGATGTGTTACATATTTTTATGTTGTATTTGTTTAATGATGTAAAGATGTGTTACATTTGTTTTACTTTGCCTGCCTGAGGCACCTGATTGGTCTAATAAAAATGGAATGGCCAATAACCAGGCAACAGAAGGATAGGTAAGGCTGGCAGGCAGACAGAATAAGAAGGAGGAAGAATCTAGGCTTGAGAGAGAATGAGGGAGAAAGAGAGGGCGATGCCAGGGGCCAGCCAGCCAGGCAGCTGCCAGTCAGTCAGACATGGAGGAAACAGGAAATTAGGATGTACAGAATGAAAGATAAAAAGCCCCGAGACAAAACATAGATGAAGAGAAACAGGTTAAGTTAAGGTATAAGCTAGTGGGACAGCATAAGATAAGGTGGAGCATTCATAATTAATAATAAGACTTTGTGTCATGATTTGTGGGCTGGCAGCCGGAGAAAGTCACCACAGGTGACCGTGAAGCTATGGGATGGGACAGGTGACCCTGGAGCTGTGGTTTGGGATGCATGTCGCTATCAGAGAATGCTTTCTCCAGGTAGAACAAGACAGAGTTGAGTTGCAGGAGATAGAGGGGCCCTGAGCACCTTCTATAGCCACACAAAATATGGGGCAGACTGTACTTTTCCTACTGTGGAGATATAGGTGCTATGTTACATCATGATGGCCAGAGATTTCTATGTGCTACCACTAGAAAAAAGTCAGCAAGTACTCAGGGAGAGGTTTTCAGTCTTTCCTTTCTATTTGATTTTTTATATTTATTTTTGAATCAAGGCTAAGAATAGGAAAGCCCAGTCCCATAGCAGCTGGTGGAGCTTCGGCCATGGATAAAAATCCTGGGCCATTTGGCAGTTGATTCTCATGTTCTGATGCCAAAGGGCATGGTGACTTACCTGTTGCAGCCTCTTTGTTTGGAAATAACTTGTTGTCGACTGCCACGCTGATGTCATAGAACACGGCATCCTCATCGCGGTCAGCATCAAACTGGGGAAACCAGGGCAGACAAGTTTGCAACATGAGACCCATAAATGAGTTGAGTCTGAAGTACAGTGAGCATGCGTCATACAGTCATGTCTATAATGAGACAAGAACTAAAGCAGCTGTGTTTATAACCAGATTTCAGAGAGCTTTTTGATTCAGATCTCTAGCCAGATGGGGAAGGGCAGTAGGAAGAAAATGTTCATTCGCCATGGCTAAGAAAAATGGGCAACATTTTCTCAATACATAAAGCAAATTCTGGAAAGATAATTAAAATTTACTTATGGCTTTATGATTTTATTTTTCTAATAAAAATAAAAATATATGGTTATAAACAACAAGGGTAAAGATTTATTTAATGTGTGTGTGTTGTATGAGTGTGTACAAGTATAAGCAGGTGTGCAGGCATAAGTGTGTGCAAGCATATGGAGACTGGAAGTAGATGTTTGGTGTCTACATTTCTTTGAAATTTTTACTATAATTATTTTTTTTTGTGTGTATATTTGTGGTGTGTACATGTTACAGATGCACACTACTGTGTCTGTCTGGATTACAGATTCACATTTCTGGGTCTGGCTGGATCACAGACACACACTGCTGTGTCTGGATTACAGACACACATTGCTGTGTCTTTCTGGATTACACATTATTACTGTGTCCAGCTGGATTACAGATACACACTTCTCTGTCTGGCTGGATTACAGATACACACTATTGTACCTGGCTTTATTCGGGCCTGGGGATCCAAACTCAATTTCTCGTGCTTGTGAACCAAATGCTTTACCCACGGAACCAGCCCTTTTCTTATTCATAGGGTCATAACTCACAGAACAATCTGCTTATGTCATTTAGTGCAAGAGTACTGGAGAGGCCAGCTGGAAATTTCAAAATGAAGTGCTCTACCAAATTTCCTAGTCTGACCACAGCATGCATATTCACATGAAAAGACAAGCAAAAACACAGCTTCCCAAAGCACCGATGAAACATCCACATCAGGAAAGACAATGGCCGTAGTGGGAACAGAACGGCATCAGCCTTGCGGCACAATGGTGTCCACATTTTCAAGGGCAGAAACAAGTCTTTGTCTTAGTTTGACCACATCATCCGGAATCAGCAGGCTGTACAAAGCTCCCTAGGGATACGGCCTTTCTGGGCTTCCTCTCTGCTACCCTCCCAAGATGTCCCACCTTCAGTGGGAAGAAACTGATTCAGTCCTCCTTCAAGAGTCCACCTTTAACTAAAGTTAGGGATGAGTTTGAGAGGAGACCAATGGGCTGCTTCCTTAGCATTGTTTCAGCTTCCTATTTGCACTGAGTGCACTCTCCAGCATCAAGCTAGGCTCTAAAAGACATTCTCTTCTTCTTTGACTCAGGCCAGAAATTTCAACCAAGTAATCTCCCCATGGCCATCTCTCTCTGCCACAGGAGGGCCCTCAGATGCCCACAGCCCCCGAATGCTGCACGAGAGCCATCCATGGGAATGCATAGGTGCTTGTCATCTGCCACAGGAGGGCCCTCAGATACCAACAGCCCCCGAATGCTGCACGAGAGCCATCCATGGGAATGCATAGGCGCTTGTCATCTGCCGGTGAGCCAGAGAAAGGCAGATCCCAGGGTGTGCTGGCTAGCCTGACCAGAGAACGGCAGATCCCAGGGTTTGCCGGCTAGCCTGACCGAGTGGTGAGCCCCAGGTCCCATTGAAAGCCCCTGTCTCAAAAAACTAGTGACGATCCACAGTAAAGAGAACTAGCTGCTCTCTCAGAAGACCCAGGTTTGATCCCAAGCACCCAGTGACAGCTCAGAGCATCTGTAGCCCCAGTCCCAGGCTATCCAATGTCCTTGGGCAATGCACACACGTACCCCATAGATATAACCCGCATGCAGAACACCTGGTCACATCAAATAACAATAAATAAGTCTTAAAAGCCAACCAAAGAACAACAAGGTGAATGGCTACTGAGGAATGACATCCAAAGTTGATATCTGGCCCCACATTCATGTACACATGCATGTCTGTGCATGTGTGCACCTGAACACAGACACATGCTCACACTCACACATGCTCTCTGTCACAAATTTGAAAGTTCCTTCTAAGTCACAGGCTGCTTAGTGTCTTTTTGGCTTTGTCTTTTCCATTTTCAGGTTAAAAAAAGGTAAAGATTGCATTAAAACCACAACACCTTAAAGACTTATGGTGCCTGCCATGAGGTCTGCAGACATCAGCGGTGGATTTGGGGCCAAGGGAATCTCTTCGCAGTATTGAGTTTCCAAAGCTTCATAATCCACCAGAGAAGATGAAAGAGACATACCTACACAAAGGGGCAGGAGGGGTGGGCAGGGGGAGGTTTGTGTCTGAGACAGGGCATCCCTGTATTTTGATTTGAATTCCTGCAGCTCAGACCTGTGGACTCAAGCTCTGTAGAAGATATTTCTTTATAGAAGAAATAAGGGCAAGATGCAGAGGAGAGGTCTAAGTTCTGGCAGGGCTCTGTGCAGAGAGATGTGTGCAGGGCACATGGAAGCTGCAGATGGCCGAGTGGAAGACTCATGGTCTCCACCTTCTCTTACTGAATTCAGATGCTCAATCAACAGTGTTGTTGGGAAAAGCAATCAGAGTAAAGAGATTCCAGACACACCTCCTAGGATATTTATAAAATGCTTCCAGAAGAGAAAACTCCTTGAAGTCAAAGTCTTAACAATGTAACTGTGAGTTTGGTTGGTTTGGTGATAGATAGGAAGGCAGCTCGATGACTCTGCTTAGCTAGTAACACTAGCTCCGAGAATGTTCTTCACTGTCTACATCAACACAACACCAGCACAGCTAGAAAGATCACAACACATCACTATTGGCTGAGAAACCACTTCACCATGATGGTTGTCTGCCGTGTATACTTCAGCCATTCAGCCTCTGCAACAGCAGTGTGAGACAGTGTTCCCATACATGTGCACCCCGTCCAGCAGCGTGCACACAGGGACGCCCTCTCACACACAGGACTATCACCGTCAGGCTTGAAACAGCCCCTGCCTAACATGTCACTCCATAGTGGGCGCTTGCTAGTGTGTGGGAAGTACGTGTGAAGCTGCGGGCTCATCCCTAGCACTGTATAAAACAGCCAAGCCACCAGACACAACAAAGACAAGACCGAGGCTGCGAGGGATTAAATGACCCTTCCTAAGGTCACATAAGTGCAGAGCCAGGGGCTGGGCACACTACTGGCCACATCAAGGTGTGAACTCTGTCAGCTGCCAATGCTGTGAGCCAGGGGCTGGGCACACTGCTGGCCACGCCCAACCATGGGCTCTATCAGCTGCCCATGCTGTGAGATGAGCACTCAGCTCCCCCTGGCAAGTCACTGAAAAAGTATTGAATGTTGGGTATCGTTGCTCACTTACATAACTCCAGGATGTGGGAGCCTTGGCAGGGAAGAGAAGGAAGTTTGTGGCCAGTCTGGGCTACATAGCAAGACTCTGTCTCTAAGAATAACAACTTCCTTCCTCTTCAATTTAAAATCTGGTGTATGTGTGCATTTGTGTGTGTGTGTGTGTGCATGCATGGGTGTGTGCCTGTGGGTGTGACTGCGTATGTATGTGTACATACCCCTGTGTGTGTACATGTGTGTGCCTATGTGTGTGTGTGTGCATGTGTGCATGGGTGTGTGCCTGTGGGCATGACTGCGTATGTATGTGTACATGCTCCTGTGTGTGTACAAGCGTGTGTACATGTGTGTGTGCATGCTCCTGTGTGCGTGTGTGTGCAGGCACACATGTGCCAGAGAGCACACCTGGAAGTCCGAGGACAACTCTTATGAGTCTCCTTCCACCCTGCCAAGGTGGAGTCTCTGTTTTTTTCTGCTGTGCTGCATACACCAGGCTTGCTATCCATGAGCTTCTGGGTAATTCTTTCTCCTCCTTCCATCTCTTTGTAGGACTGCAGGGATTACAGACATGAGCCACTGCACTGGGGTCTTGTGGGCTCCAGTGATTGAACTCAGGTCATCAGGCTGGTGAAGCAAGTGTCTTCACCTGCTGGTTTCCCCCAGCCCCCCCCCCCATTGAGCACAGTCTTTATGACAGGCTGTGGACCAGATTATAGTGATTCAAGGGAGGAATACTAGCCCATGTTGGTTTTACCCTGCTATAGCACAGCTAAGGGAAATAAGAGGTTAAAAGGAGAAGATGGAGAAAGGGAGCCATGCTCTGCGGGCTGAGGACCACACTGTGCCTGTCCTGCTTCTCACTGCACTCGTTTGAGCTGTCAGTCAGCCTCCAGACACCAAAGCGAGTAGACCAGAAAACTAACTTAATTAAAGTACCCCTTTCCCTTCCTCTTCTCTCTTTCCTCCCAGCGTTCTTGCAATCGGAGGCTTTTGAAAATCACAAAATTGTTAGATAAAGATTTAAACCTTTGTCAAGAAAGTTTGCAAAATACGGAAGCTCGAGCCATGAAAGACAAATTTCAGCTTTATGTGACACTCATACCTTTCCTAAGTCTAGGCTTTATTGTCTCTCATTCTCTCAAGTTCTGAACAGCACACACACACACACACACACACACACACACACACACACTTTTGAAGCCATGAGATATGTGACTAGAGCTAATTTTAGTCCTAGAAGATGGAAGATCAGGCTCATTCCAGTTTTTGTTTGTTGGTTGTTGTTCTTTTCTTTCTCTTCCATATTAATCCTTTTCTTAGTTGAGATGCTTCATCACCATCACCACTACCATCATCATCACCGCTACCATCATCATCACCACCACCACCATCATCACCACCACTATCACCACCGCCACCATCACCACCGCCACTATCATCATCACCACCATCATCACCATCATCACCATCACCACCACTATCACCACCACCACCACCACCATCACCACCGCCACTATCATCATCACCACCATCATCACCATCATCATCACCGTCACCATTACCAACACCATCACCACCACCACCATTATCGTCACCACCAACATCATCACCACCATCATCATCACTACCACCACCATCACCACCGCCACTATCATCATCACCACCATCATCACCATCACCAACACCATCACCACCACCACCATCACCACCACCATCACCACCACCACCATTATTGTCACCACCATCATCACCACCACCATTATTGTCACTACCACCACCATCTGGAGATGGAACCCAGGGCCTGGCACTCACTAGTCTACAACTCACCCCAGGCTATCTTTTCCTTTCATTTCCTGGCATTCTTTAGCCCGAGGCTCAATTGTCAGCAGAAACAAATAAATGTTTCTGTCTTCTTGACTAGCTACGATGGCCAGATATGGTCAATTCATAATTATGTGGAAGAGTCAATGGAAATCAAATAGAATTAAAGAGATCAGCTTAGAAAATTGAAAACTATGGGAATTGTTTCTGACAGAGGAGCTCAGTGCATGCTGATGAAAGGCATGGGAACAGGCAGGGAAAGGGGCCAGTTTTCAGTCAGTGCACACTGCAGTAACACTAAGGGATCACCCTTCCTGCAAATCTAACAGCACTTAACATTTATGGAAGCATTTTGTTGGGACAGTGACAATCAATCTGGGTAGTCAGGGCCAAGACAAAGCATGCTTTTAGGATGTTGGGGCCAGGGGACAATAGTAGAATGGGATGGGACATGGTCAGAGGCTATAGGGGATTAGCATGCCTTTGTTCAGGGAGGACTAGCAAAATGAAGGGAAGGACTCCAGGGAGGGGCACAGCAAGGAGAGGGAAGGGAGGTTGAAAGGCAAGTTGTCTATTCGGAAAGCGGTTATGCACGGTCTTTCTTCTAGAAGGTATTTCAAGGTCTGCTTTGGATTTAGGAGCTTGCTACTCTCCCGGAAACCTCTGGCCATGTATGTGAAATGAGTGGGTACCCTGTATGTACACAAGAATGGGACAGGAGAGCTCAGGTGTGTAACACACATTTACCATTTATTAAGCTTTATTCCAGCTAGGTAACAGGTAATCACCGCCAAATATCCCTGAGGAGTTCTAGAACAATGTGAAATACTGATCACCACAAGAAATAGTTTGCCTAGAAAATAAGTACTTTTGAGGGTCATAGACCCAGTAGAGAAAATGGCTCGAATAAGACCTTAGGTTTTTCTCTCTACAGTATTTGTGCTTTTAAAAGTTAAGTTATTTCAGCTCTGGGAAGAACCAAACCATGTTCTTAATTCTCTTTTTTCTCTTCCCATTTTTAGCTGGAGAGTTATTGCTGACTTCTGAGCCCTTTCAATGCCTATCCTCACTTGTTCCTTGGCGCACTATCCTCAGCTCTAACATTCTGTGGTGTTTGTATCAGCTGCCCCCTTAAGAAAACCAACCAACCAGCCAGCCAACCAACCAACTAACCAACCAACCAGCCATCCAGCCAAACAACCAACCAACCAACCAACCAACCAACTAACCAGCCAACCAACAAACCAACCAACCAAACAGCCAATCAACCAGCCAACCAACCAACCAACCAGTCAGCCAGCCAGCCAACCAACAAACCAACCAACTAACCAACCAACCAGCCAGCCAACCAACCAGCCAAACAACCAACCAACCAGCCAACCAACTAACCAGCCAACCAACAAACCAGCCAACCAGCCAATCAACCAGCCAACCAACCAACCAACCAAACAAACAACCAACCAGTCAGCCAGCCAGCCAACCAACAAACCAACCAACTAACCAACCAGCCAGCCAGCCAGCCAACCAAACAACCAACCATCCAACCAAACAACCAACCAACCAACCAACCAACCAAGAAAACCCAGGCGGATCTTGGCTTCAGAGCAATTAACTTCTCAGCCAGATGGCCCAACGATAGAGATAATTACAGAGTGGAAGGGCTGTTAAAATTCCTCACTGGCTCGTTGGCTAATTGAGCAATTTTGCCCCGAGTTTCGGGAAAACATAAATGTATGAGAAGGAAAAGAAGAGCGAGAGTGGAATGGGATTTGTAATACTGAGATAAAGAGACAGACTTCACAATCTGTAGATGCTTCATAGGCTAAGACCTGATGTGCGTGTAACTGACGCAACCAGAGGACAGCTGATTACTCTATTGGTCTGCTGACTTGGGCCTGTGACATGTGACTGGGACGGCGAGGAACGAAGCTCAGAAGTTTTGTAGGTGACAGTTAAGTACCAACATCAAAAGGCTGGACACCCTTGATTTAGGGCTTTGACAAGCTGCATGTGGGAAGAAAGTTTGGTTGCTGTCTAGAAGCAATACCTACATTTTAGTAGTTGAAATTCCATTCCCTAGAAAAGCAGTTTTATTGGCCTCTATCGCTCAACCAACTACACTCTTAGCTGGTGCAGCCACAGGTGGGGGCAGGGGATGCGGTAGATCTTTTAGGCAGTAGTTGATCTGGGAAACAGAAGAGGAGTGAGGCTGGGTGTCCTAATGGAGAAAATTCACCAACCACATTCAAGGAAACATCCACATATGTCATTTCTGCAGTCTGTCCGTACCCTGCCCTAAGTTACTCCATATTGGGTAACACAATGGTTTTCAGGCTGTGCCTTGCCTTCCATTACTTGCCCTGGGTTATAATCAGCATTTGGCATCATGTTGAGTGCAGATGCAGAGGCAGGAAGACTGCGCCTTGTTGTGCCTGTAAACACCAGTGCCTACCCAGCACCATCAGAGACACAGACTGGTAACTACCCAAAGTACCACTATAAATCCATCAGAGTCCACCGGGAATATACAGACATTCAAATTCTATCAGCACACCAGGCTCAGAACTTACCAAATCCACAAGACTATGAAAGAATGTGATACCCTCCCCAGGACCCTGCAGGGGGAGGAGCATGTCAAAACTGTGATGGTGAACGCTATCACTGACACCTGGGGGTGTGCGTCAGGGCTCCAGGACTGACAGGCAGAGCACTCCTAACTGTCCCTGGGGCTCCAGTTCAATTGCGTCTCACTGCTTGTGCCATCTTACTTAAATGCCATCTGTCTGTCCATTTTGTTTCAGTCCTACACTTTGCCTTTGTGGCCTCCGTCCCCCGTATTTAGCTCCTTTAGCTTGGCTTGACCCTTAGGTTTGGTTCAGATTTGTGACCCTGGGCTTTGTCTCTGTTTGCAAGGCTCCAATAATGTGAATCTAATGAGGCTGATTAACGTCTTCATTGCCCATTGCAGTAGTGACTCTCTTTGCATCTCTATGGGTAGTCTTCCGGGCTTGGGGGTGGGTTGGAACTCTTTGAACACTAACTGTGGCTTTTTAACCTTTTGTAGCTAGTCTCTCTCTCTCTCTCTCTCTCTCTCTCACACACACACACACACACACACATACACACACACTCATCTCTGTCTCTTGCTCTCTCTCTCTCTGACACACACGTCTCTCTTCTCCTTTGCTATGTAATGCGTGATCTGAGAGTTGACATCAATAATTAAGATTGTAATAAAGACTGTGTTTCCCAATGGTCAGATACTGAGGGAAATTGGGACTATCAACTGTAATCAACAAAGCTTATTAACTTACTGTGATGTAATGAATTCCAACACTGTAGACATACATATGTGTATGCTTCTAACACAGCATGCTCACTGCATCCTGGCTCTGTCTTCTTCACTTGTTTGATTTGGCTACCTGCAGTCAATTTTCTGTGCAGGGCTCAAGCCTCTCTGTGTTCATAAGCCTGAGCCCCTGGAAGAAATCCTTCCTATCCTAAAAAGCAACAGATTCTGTTCTGGAAAGGTGTGACTTCACCCAGACAAGGTGACCAGAGCATTGGGGCAGCACTTAGCTTCCCTGTGGTCTGTTGGTCTCCAACTTTTCACTGCTGCCATTAGGATATAGTCTACCTCTTCTTAAAGGAGACTAGAATCGACGGGCTTCCCTCAGGAATACAGGGTGTCTCACATCTGCAGCTCAACAGGCCTCTGTATATTTGTAGAGAAAGCATCCTGCTTGATGCATGGCTTCAGCTAGAGACAGACACCCCCCTCCCCCGTCTCCCCCATTAAAATCTGTTAGGAGCTATAAGGGCCAAAGGTTCTGTCTGGGAAAAACAAATGCTAATTACAATGCAGTCTTCGGCTTTGTAGAATGAGGCCAACCTGATCACAGAACACAAGAGACCAGTCAGCATCTACAATGCAACAAAGAAACTTAGCAAGGCACCCATAAAATTCGCCAAGCTTTGCAGGACATCTTCCTTTCAAAAAAAGCTCCACTCAGCCTAAAAATAATTCACCCTATCCTTGGTGGCACAGGGGATTGGTGTCTGGGTGAGGCCTTGTCCCAAATATCTGTTTGTGTGTGTGTGTGTGTGTGTGTGTGTTTTGAGCTTTAGTTGCTGCCTTCATTGAAGAAGCACTGGAGGGGACTCTAGCAGGGTTCTAGCAGGTCTGAGCATGTCAAACATGGCTCTGACAGGCCCTGCCCACCCCCCATTCCCTCTGCCTTGCTAGCCACCAAGGTCTATTCCCTTATTTGGCCACTTCCTCCCCCTCCTGAGGTTGACTGCCAAGGTCCAGCTATCAAAGTATTGAAATCCAGCAACCAAAAGCCCCCTTTAATATACCTTAATTAACATGCCCAATCAAAATTAACCAACTTACCCTAACCCAGGGTTTCCCCTTTTCCCTTTTTAAACTGCCATTTGTGTATGGGCACACCGGTCTCCTCTCAGTCCTTTGTCCCTGTAGGCAAATGTCACCCCCACCACCACCTTGTTCCTTTCTCCTTCTCCCTCATCCTCTGGCTCCTGTCTTTGTCTCTTATTTCCTTCCTGCCTCTTGTCAACTTTGGGGCAAATAAACCTCCTTTGCGCTGAGAACATGGTCTTGGACTGTCTTGTGCCAACTCAGAGAGCCTTTCGTGGTAGTACCTCCAGAATTATAAAATGCTTTCTTAAACTTAAAGAATATGTAAAAGGAAATCCTGTCACTATTTCCTGAACAAAATGTCGGAAAGGGAGATTGAGGGCAAAGTGATTGTTTGGATGAAAAAAATAACAGCGACAGCACTAACACTAACATCAGGTCACCAGGCCAGGTGTCCACAGATCACACACGCAGCTCACAGCAAAAGTCAGTGTTCCTCTGGCCACTGAAAAGCCATTTCCTTCTGGCATAAAACCATGACCTATTTAGCCATCTTGTAGGGCAATGCAGAGCCATTATTAGGAGTGCACAGACTGGCTTCACAATTAGCACAGCTGAACGATGGGGGTAAACGCAGTGCCTGAGCGGACGCAGGAAGATCAATGTAGGTTTTCTCTTTTTAAAATTCAGGTACATAATTGTCCGAGATTCATGAGCAGCCACATCCTCATTTGCCTTAAAATAATATTAGCATTCACTAAATGTGCTGGTTTGGTCTTTTTCTTAGGATATCTAGTGGACAACAGAGGGATTTGTTTAAACTTTAAGGCAGTCATCTCCATGGCACAGAACACACCAGCAATTGTCCAGCAGCAGAGCCAAGCAACTCGTTAGGGAGCCCCCGCTGCATTAGAGGCTCCCCACCATCCCATTCGTGAGGTTTTCGATTTGGAAATTTGTGCTTCAGAGGAATAATGAGAAATTAGCATCGATTTTCATCGCGTGCCTTCCAGTGACTTCTACAACATACTTTTAAGCACAGCCAGGCCTAAACATAAACAACCAATTTAGAGTGTGTAATTATATTTGTACACAGTAGTTAATCTACCATAGACAAACATGTTAAGACCTTCTGTTCTAGATGTTTCAACCACTCTGCATGACCATAGGGTTCTAGGATCTAACTGACAAGATTGTAAAAATATTCCTGACAAACTTAATTCTACACTACTATTGTTAGTACACAGAAAGAATATATAACATCAGGGGAGGGTCAGGCAATGGTGGCACATGACTTTAATCCTAGCACTCAGGAGGCAGAGGCAGGCAGATCTCTGAGTTCGAGGCCAGCCTGGTCTACAGAACTAGTTCCAGGACAGCTAGGGCTATAGAGGGGAGGTGAAAGACGCATGACCTCTCACACGGCTTTGGTTCCCCGGTGTTAAAAGCCTGCGGGCATAGGTCTAGCCGGTTCCTGAGAAAGCTTGCTAACAGACGTGTGGATGAATTGATGATAATTCAGAGAACACACAGACTACTTTATGCCCCAATGCAGCATTTAGCCCTGGACAACATAGGACAGAGATGGCATGACTGCAGCTTCCCTTCTTCCCCTAACGACAGTGTCTCCTAATACAGTGGTTTGTTTGGAGCTGTGAAATATGAATGTTAGTTACTATGGAGACCAGTGGGACTGGTATGAACACGCAGTGAGTGTCTGAACTTTACTTCTTCTCATGGGGCATATGTGTGTCTGTGTGTGCACATGTGTGGTTTACCTCTGTGCCTGTGTAGTGTATGTGTGCACACGTGTGGTGTACTGTGTGCATGTGTGGTGTATGTGTGCTCATGTCTGCACATGCATAGTGTACCTGTGTGCATGTGTGGTGATTGTGTGCACATGTCTGCACACGTGTGGTGTACCTGTGTGCATGTGTGGTGTATGTGTGCTCATGTCTGCACATGTGTGGTGTACCTGTGTGCATGTGTGGTGTACCTGTGTGCTCATGTCTGCACATGCATGGCGTACCTGTGTGCACATGTGTGGTGTATGTGTGCTCATGTCTGCACATGTGTGGTGTATGTGTGCTCATGTCTGCACATGTGTGGTGTACCTGTGTGCATGTGTGGTGTATGTGTGCACATGTCTGCACATGTGTAGTGTATGTGTGCTCATGTCTGCACATGTGTGGTGTACCTGTGTGCATGTGTGGTGTATGTGTGCACATGTCTGCACATGTGTAGTGTATGTGTGCTCATGTCTGCACATGTGTGGTGTACCTGTGTGCATGTGTGGTGTATGTGTGCACATGTGTAGTGTATGTGTGCTCATGTCTGCACATGTGTGGTGTATGTGTGCTCATGTCTGCACATGTGTGGTGTATGTGTGCACATGTCTGCACATGTGTAGTGTATGTGTGCTCATGTCTGCACATGTGTAGTGTATGTGTGCTCATGTCTGCACATGTGTGGTGTACCTGTGTGCATGTGTGGTGTATGTGTGCGCATGTGTGGTGCACCTGTGTGCTCATGTCTGCACATGTGTGGTGTATGTGTGCTCACGTCTGCACATGTGTAGTGTATGTGTGCTCATGTCTGCACATGTGTGCATGTTTAAGGATAGACGTTGATGTCAGGTGACTTCCTCACTCTCTCTGTCATATTAAGACAGTTTCTCACTGAACCCAGAGCTCATAGATAGTCAGGAATGGCTGGCTGAGGAGTCCTGTTGCCTCCCTCCCCTGCTCTAGAGTTACAGATGTGTGTGACCACATCTGGCTCTTACATGAGCGTTGGGCATCTGGACTCAGGTCCTCAGCTTGAGTGACAGGTACTTTACAGACTGAGCCATCTTCCCAGCTCCACTTTGCACTGTTCCATTCTTGGTCTTACGGAACAAAACTAATGCCACACAACAGAGAAAGAGAGACTCGAGTCTTGAGTCTGCTACAGACATTTTTTAAAAAAGAAAAATAACATCTTATTATTTTACGTGTATATGTGTTTTGCCCGCATGTATGTATGTGCACCATGTGTGTGCCTGGTGCTCATGGAGGTAGTAAGGAGGCATCAGATCCCCTGACACTGGAGTTACACATGGTTGTGAGCCACCATGTGGGTACTGGAAACTGAACCTAGTCCTTTGCAAAAGCAAGCAAGTGTTTTCAATTGCTCGGGCAATTCTCCACTCCCTCCCAGCCTTTTACAGATATGTGCATGGACATAGAATTTCTAAACAATATCATTGTCAGTGTGTCATTATGCCACAGCAGGATACCAAAAAAAAAGCAGTCAATAAAGCCATGCTAGGAAAATGTATCCAGGCTGTGGTTTTAGCAGACAAATTTTAACTCAGAAATGATGGCTCTCTTGCTCTAAGCAACAACAGATTACTGATGGGAAAGTTGCTCTTAGATAAAAAATCAACAAGAGGACTGTTATTTGCTTTCCAAACGACTTCGATATTTAAAGAATGCTACAAGGCAGATACCAAGCCAGGCTAACTCAGCAGAAGGAACTTTGGACAAGCTTCAAGCAGCCTTGCCTTTCTCCCAGCTGTGCCCTGAAGTCTGTCCCAATGGCTCTGACTTCTCCCTCTACAGATGGGCTCGCACTGGACCCAATTGGCTCTGACTGACTCAGAGTCTCCCAGGGTTTGGGAATCCGTGACCAGCATAATCAGATACTTTCCTCACCTGCTCCTCTAAGAATGCTTCACAGAATTGCCCCCTTTGAGCCTACAGGGGGCTTAGCGAGTAAAAGACTTGCTATGCAGTCTGACAGCCTGGGTTTGGCTCCCAGAACCCATCTGAAAAGCCACATGTGGCTGTGCTTCTGCAGACTGAGCACTCCTGCCGTGAACAGTGGACACAGGACAGCCCAGGAGCCAGCTGGCCTGGTGTGCACAGCAAAACAAAGGAGAACTTCACAAGGTGGAGGAGAGGGTGTGCTTCTGACCTACACACACACACCACACACACTACACACACATACCATAACCCCACCCCACACATATACACACAGTATTTCCCCACACCACATACACATACCACACACACATATAATGTACCACACGACATACATACATACACACCACACATATATACACCCTACACACCACACACACACACATACACACACCACATACACAATACATACACACACAGCACACACATACCATACATACTGCACACACACATACCACACACACATTCACCACACACTAATAATAACAATAAACTAAGTAAGAAATCATACCTCTCTCATGTACATATTCCAAATACCAAGCAAGACCTGTGCTGCTTGGCCCTCTCAGTTTAGCAAAGTTAACACATGTTGGTGATACAGCCTAGACATTCCCAGAGACACTCAGCATAAACTGCTAATGTTTTCAAGGGTGAAAAGATTGTGGGTTTCTAAGTTTGTTATTCTTAATCTTAACGTGTGTGTGTGTGTGTGAGTATGTGTGTGGTGTGTGTGTATGTATGGTGTGCGTGTGGTATGTGTGTGTGTGGTGTGTATGGTATGATGCACACGGAAGACAGAGGACACCTATGGGAGTCGGTTTTCTACTTCCAAGGATCAAGCTCTGGCTGCAGACTCGATGATAAGGGCTTTTCCATGCCGAGCCATCTCACTGCCCCGCCAGGTGTTTTCAGTCCTCAGTTCATCCATCCCTTCCATCCTCCGTTCCTCCTTCCCTCCGTCTCTCCTGCCCTCTGTCCCTCCCTCCGTCCATCCCATCCTCTGTCTCTCCTACGGTCCCTCCCTCCCTCTGTTCTTCCCTCCTTCCTCCCTCCCTCCATCTTTCCATCCCACCCTCCCTTCCTCTCTTCCCTTTCTTCCTTCAGCAGCTTGCTGTGTTGTCTGCACTGGCTTCTACACTCCACACTATTCTTCCCCGTCAACTGAAGCCTATGCCATTTCCTCCTGAGCTCTGAGTCATTGCCGGTCTGTCATTGTTATTTAGTTTTTGAAAAATGCTGCCTTGTAATATTGTCTTCCTGGAATTTTAAAAAACACAAATTCTTAGAAGAAACTGGATTCTTGTAACCCTGTGCAGGGTTCATAGAGCCTAAAATCCCCTATCTCACAAAGAGCTTAAAGATACTATTGATTTATAAAAATTAACCTATGTAGATTGTCAGGAATACAGTTATTAGATGAGGTGATATTCTGGTTATTACATTACTTTTTATTTAAATATAATTAAATCAAGGTAATATTTCCAGGGTTGCAGAGAATGCGCTATCAAAAGGCTCGAAGAGACTTAGCCTCCCCCGTGTCTGGCAGGCAAACAGGGTTTTATTCATTTGATCTGTCATTATTGATAACATACCTTTACTGTTATTTCTTTAAACATTCACTTTATGTGTATGAGTGTTTTGCCTGCATGGATGTATGTGCACCTCTGTGTGCCTTATACCTGTGAAACCTGGAAGAGGGTATTGGATCCCCTAAAACAGATGGTTGTGAGCTGCCATGTGGGTGCTGTGAGCGGAACCTGGGTCCTCTCCAAGAGCAGATAATGCTCCCAACAGCTGGACTGTCTCCCCAGCTCCTGTGTTATTCTCCATGTCTTGGCTTTAGAGTCCATTTCTGAAACCACTTTCTACCTCTCATTGTGGCCCCAATTTTGCACCCCACTTTACATTAAACTACTTGTCTTCTTCCCACCACCCTGCTCATGCCCTGTGCAAACCTATTCTAATGTTTCTCAGGAGATGTACTGGGTGGTGGTAACGTTTCCTCTCATTTTCTGCCTTTCTTAGTTTCCTCCACATCTGTGCCTTCTCTGTTTATGGTACACGTTCTTCCTTGTTGTGCATTTATGAACAAGGCCACCATGACAGAAGATCTATACGCCAGGCCATGTTACACTTTATTTCCTTCACGAGAGCCCACTGACGTGATAACACAACAGCCCACTGACATGATAACACAGGAGCCCTCTGACATGATAACACAGGAGCCCACTGACATGATAACACAGGAGCCCTCTGACATGATAACACAGGAGCCCTCTGACATGATAACACGGGAGCCCACTGACATGATAACACAGGATCCCACTGACATGATAACACAGGAGCCCACTGACATGATAACACAGGATCCCACTGACATGATAACACAGGAGCCCACTGACATGATAACACAGGATCCCACTGACATGATAACATGGGAGCCCTCTGACATGATAACACGGGAGCCCTCTGACATGATAACACAGGAGCCCTCTGACATGATAACACCAGAGCCCACTGACATGATAACACAGGAACCCACTGACATGATAACACGGGAGCCCTCTGACATGATAACACAGGAGCCCTCTGACATGATAACACGGGAGCCCACTGACATGATAACACAGGATCCCACTGACATGATAACATGGGAGCCCTCTGACATGATAACACAGGAGCCCACTGACATGATAACATGGGAGCCCACTGACATGATAACACAGGAGCCCTCTGACATGATAACACAGGATCCCACTGACATGATAACACAGGAGCCCTCTGACATGATAACATGGGAGCCCTCTGACATGATAACACAGGAGCCCACTGACATGATAACACAGGATCCCACTGACATGATAACACAGGAGCCCTCTGACATGATAACACAGGAGCCCACTGACATGATAACACCAGAGCCCTCTGACATGATAACACGGGAGCCCTCTGACATGATAACACAGGAGCCCTCTGACATGATAACATGGGAGCCCACTGACATGATAACACGGGAACCCACTGACATGATAACACAGGAGCCCACTGACATGATAACACAGGATCCCACTGACATGATAACACAGGAGCCCTCTGACATGATAACACAGGAGCCCACTGACATGATAACACCAGAGCCCTCTGACATGATAACACGGGAGCCCTCTGACATGATAACACGGGAGCCCACTGACATGATAACACGGGAGCCCTCTGACATGATAACACAGGAGCCCACTGACATGATAACACAGGATCCCACTGACATGATAACACAGGAGCCCTCTGACATGATAACACAGGAGCCCACTGACATGATAACACAGGAGCCCTCTGACATGATAACACAGGAGCCCTCTGACATGATAACACCAGAGCCCTCTGACATGATAACACAGGAGCCCTCTGACATGATAACACAGGAGCCCACTGACATGATAACACCAGAGCCCTCTGACATGATAACACCAGAGCCCTCTGACATGATAACACGGGAGCCCTCTGACATGATAACACAGGAGCCCTCTGACATGATAACACAGGAGCCCACTGACATGATAACACAGGAGCCCACTGACATGATAACACAGGAGCCCACTGACATGATAACACGGGAGCCCACTGACATGATAACACAGGAGCCCACTGACATGATAACACGGGAGCCCACTGACATGATAACACGGGAGCCCTCTGACATGATAACACAGGAGCCCACTGACATGATAACACGGGAGCCCTCTGACATGATAACACGGGAGCCCTCTGACATGATAACACAGGAGCCCACTGACATGATAACACAGGAGCCCTCTGACATGATAACACCAGAGCCCTCTGACATGATAACACAGGAGCCCACTGACATGATAACACGGGAGCCCTCTGACATGATAACACAGGAGCCCACTGACATGATAACACAGGAGCCCTCTGACATGATAACACAGGAGCCCACTGACATGATAACACAGGAGCCCACTGACATGATAACACGGGAGCCCACTGACATGATAACATGGGAGCCCTCTGACATGATAACATGGGAGCCCTCTGACATGATAACACAACAGCCCACTGACATGATAACACAGGAGCCCACTGACATGATAACACGGGAGCCCTCTGACATGATAACACGGGAGCCCTCTGACATGATAACACAGGAGCCCTCTGACATGATAACATGGGAGCCCTCTGACATAATAACACAGGAGCCCTCTGACATGATAACACCAGAGCCCTCTGACATGATAACACGGGAGCCCTCTGACATGATAACACAGGAGCCCTCTGACATGATAACATGGGAGCCCTCTGACATAATAACACAGGAGCCCTCTGACATGATAACACCAGAGCCCTCTGACATGATAACACGGGAGCCCTCTGACATGATAACACGGGAGCCCTCTGACATGATAACACAGGAGCCCTCTGACATGATAACACAGGAACCCTCTGACATGATAACACAGGATCCCACTGACATGATAACACCAGAGCCCTCTGACATGATAACACAGGAGCCCACTGACATGATAACACGGGAGCCCTCTGACATGATAACACGGGAGCCCTCTGACATGATAACACCAGAGCCCACTGACATGATAACACAGGAGCCCTCTGACATGATAACACCAGAGCCCTCTGACATGATAACACAGGATCCCACTGACATGATAACACGGGAGCCCACTGACATGATAACACCAGAGCCCTCTGACATGATAACACAGGATCCCACTGACATGATAACACAGGAGCCCTCTGACATGATAACACCAGAGCCCTCTGACATGATAACACAGGATCCCACTGACATGATAACACAGGAGCCCTCTGACATGATAACATGGGAGCCCACTGACATGATAACACAGGAGCCCTCTGACATGATAACATGGGAGCCCACTGACATGATAACACAGGAGCCCTCTGACATGATAACATGGGAGCCCACTGACATGATAACACGGGAGCCCTCTGACATGATAACACGGGAGCCCTCTGACATGATAACACGGGAGCCCACTGACATGATAACACCAGAGCCCTCTGACATGATAACACAGGATCCCACTGACATGATAACACGGGAGCCCTCTGACATGATAACACAGGAGCCCACTGACATGATAACACAGGAGCCCACTGACATGATAACATGGGAGCCCTCTGACATGATAACACAGGAGCCCTCTGACATGATAACATGGGAGCCCTCTGACATGATAACACAGGAGCCCTCTGACATGATAACACAGGAGCCCACTGACATGATAACACAGGAGCCCTCTGACATGATAACACAGGAGCCCACTGACATGATAACATGGGAGCCCTCTGACATGATAACATGGGAGCCCACTGACATGATAACACAGGAGCCCACTGACATGATAACACAGGATCCCACTGACATGATAACACAGGATCCCACTGACATGATAACACCGGAGCCCACTGACATGATAACACAGGAGCCCACTGACATGATAACACAGGAGCCCACTGACATGATAACACGGGAACCCACTGACATGATAACACAGGATCCCACTGACATGATAACACCGGAGCCCTCTGACATGATAACACGGGAGCCCTCTGACATGATAACACGGGAGCCCTCTGACATGATAACACAGGAGCCCACTGACATGATAACACAGGATCCCACTGACATGATAACACAGGAGCCCACTGACATGATAACATGGGAGCCCTCTGACATGATAACACGGGAGCCCTCTGACATGATAACACGGGAGCCCTCTGACATGATAACATGGGAGCCCTCTGACATGATAACACCGGAGCCCTCTGACATGATAACATGGGAGCCCTCTGACATGATAACACGGGAGCCCTCTGACATGATAACACGGGAGCCCTCTGACATGATAACACCAGAGCCCTCTGACATGATAACACCAGAGCCCTCTGACATGATAACACGGGAGCCCACTGACATGATAACACAGGAGCCCTCTGACATGATAACACGGGAGCCCTCTGACATGATAACATGGGAGCCCTCTGACATGATAACACAACAGCCCACTGACATGATAACACGGGAGCCCTCTGACATGATAACACAGGAGCCCTCTGACATGATAACACAGGAGCCCTCTGACATGATAACACAGGAGCCCACTGACATGATAACACAGGATCCCACTGACATGATAACACCGGAGCCCACTGACATGATAACATGGGAGCCCTCTGACATGATAACACAGGAACCCACTGACATGATAACACGGGAGCCCTCTGACATGATAACACCAGAGCCCTCTGACATGATAACACCAGAGCCCTCTGACATGATAACATGGGAGCCCACTGACATGATAACACAGGAGCCCTCTGACATGATAACACGGGAGCCCTCTGACATGATAACATGGGAGCCCTCTGACATGATAACACAACAGCCCACTGACATGATAACACGGGAGCCCACTGACATGATAACACAGGAGCCCTCTGACATGATAACACGGGAACCCACTGACATGATAACATGGGAGCCCTCTGACATGATAACACGGGAGCCCACTGACATGATAACACAGGAGCCCACTGACATGATAACACAGGAGCCCACTGACATGATAACACAGGAGCCCACTGACATGATAACACGGGAGCCCTCTGACATGATAACACAGGAGCCCTCTGACATGATAACACGGGAACCCACTGACATGATAACATGGGAGCCCTCTGACATGATAACACGGGAGCCCTCTGACATGATAACACAGGAGCCCACTGACATGATAACACGGGAGCCCACTGACATGATAACACGGGAGCCCACTGACATGATAACACAGGAGCCCACTGACATGATAACACGGGAGCCCTCTGACATGATAACACGGGAGCCCTCTGACATGATAACACGGGAGCCCTCTGACATGATAACACCAGAGCCCTCTGACATGATAACACGGGAGCCCACTGACATGATAAAGGAAAATTTTTTAGAGCATAAGCACAAAGATGATGTTAACGAGAGTAGTCAGGCATGAAGAAGAGAGGCTAAGAAAGTTTCCAAAGGTGGGGCAGGTATAACATATGGGTAATCTAAGGAGAGAGGAAATTTATCTTAAAATCTACAAAAGGAAATTATGGTCAAGGAAAACTAAAGTAGAATCCTCCCATCCCCAACACACACAACTTTCGTAAGGGTCGGGATGGAGAGGACCTGCTGTGACTGAGTCCCATGCACATTTCTCCATGGATCGGCATGTTCTCATCTCTACTTGGGGGACATCTCTTGACACTAGAGCCACTCAGGGGCAGGGCAGAGCCTGGCAGCCTCTGGGCAAGCTTCCAGCTCGCATTTAGTGGTTATTTCGCTGGCTGTGCCCCTGAGAATATGGGCAAATGTTTTCCTTATAATCCCTCTGTTGAGGGTCTTGTCTCCAGTCCCTCAACAAGTCTGTGCATAAGAATAGGGGCTTTAAAGAAGCAAGGGATCATTCAGTTGCATGGAGGTCGACTTTAAACAGTATGACTTGCTCCTTTCCAGCCATCCAGACTAGAATCAGCACACAGAAACTATATTACAATACTACTTGGCTTATTAGCTCAGGATCCTTATTATGTGACTCTTACATCTTAAATTAACCTATGTCTATTAATCTGTGTATCGCCATAAGGCTGTGGCCTACCGGTAAGGTTCTGGTGGAGTCTTTCTCCTTTGGTAGCTACATGGCGTTTCCTTGACTCTGCCTACTCTCTCTATATATGAGTGAGCTCTCTTGTGCTTTACAATGGCCTAAGTGACATCTCTGTTATCTTAGGGGTAGACCATCCTGACTCCACATTATGCCTACTGCAGTCAAGCTCCCTAGGCTCTAAATTCTGGCACTATGTCTGAGTCAACAGTCCCCATTCTTGTGAAAGAAGCCAGATGGACTTCGTAAGAAATTTCAATGTAAACATGTCTTAAATTTGTTGTATACCTGGGGCTGAATTAATTGTTATCAGAACCCTCCCCCAATTGTGTTGTATTTAAATATGACCAAATAAATGACCTGGTGTCAGACTTTGGGAGTCCTGGCACAGCACCAGTACCTAAACTGGGTTGAACCGAGTTTCATTCTTATCTCCTTTTGGATTGTTTCCTCGAATGCTGTAAACCCAACAGGGACCCTCCACAGTAATCAATACAAGAGAGTTATCTAACACCATGTTTTATTACAGCCAGAAGTGACTTGCATCATAGCATTTTATTATTGTATATTATCATACTATTTGGGCCCACTGTTAGTCCTGGGCATCAAATTCATACGACACATATTGAACAGTCTCTAGGTTTTGCTTTCTTGTTGGAATTATGTGGCATTAAATAGGTTACAAGGAGATTTCAAGTTTCACTTCTCAGTTGGTTGCCTATTATGTGAACATGTGGAATGTAGGTTGCTTTTCCCTTGGAAGGAAGCAGGCAGCCCAGCTCTGAGAGATCACCGTTTGATTTCACATTCTCATGCCGTTAAGTCCTTGGCAAAATACTGCCTTTGCCAACTTAAGTTGACTTAAAAAGCTGTATTGGCAAATGATAGAGAAAGATGTAAAGGAGGCGTTGTGACCTAAGGCTGCAAATACTTTTCTGTTTTTCCTGCTCACTCTGAATGCATTTACATGATTTCTGCATAGCCCATACACTGTGAACATCTGTGGTTCTCATTGGCTTAATAAAGAGCTAAATGGCCAGTAACTAGGCAGGTAGAGGTGAGGCAGGATCAGTGAACACAAAGAGCACAGGAAACAAGGAAGGCAGAGTCACAATCCAGAGCAGAGGAAGCAGGAGATGAACATGCTGTGCTGAAAAAGGGTACCACCACATGTTAGAGCATAGACAAGAAATGTGGGTTAATTCAAGTTGTAAGAGCTAGTTAGTAACCAGCCTGAGCAATCGGCTGAGCATTTATAATTAATAATAAATCTTTATATGGCTATTTGGGAGCTGCATTCCTGAAAAAAATCCCACCTACATATGATTCAAAACAAGCCACATTTTACATCATGTAATTTTATTAACTTCTTTAAACATTTGCTATTACATTTTGATATTTTGATTGAAACTGCACCAGCCTTCAGTGCTTTAAACATCAGGACTAGTAGCAGGGCATGTACTGGGCTTTTCTCTAAATTGTTCTTTATTTCTCCTATTAAGTTTCGGTAATTTTATTTGTCCAGTGTTAAAGAATGCCATATTAGTTTAAGTAGCAGATACTTATTATTGCTGTTGATGTTGCAAACGAGATCTGTTTATCTAATGACCACTTTACCAGATTTTCTAGATGATGACAAATGCCTTTATGTATGTTATACTGGATCTCCTAACTATAAATGGTTTGAAAATTGTAATACGTTTTCCTCCTTTTTTCTTCTATTAATACAGTTTTTAATGGCACCCCAATCACAGCAATCTTTTATAATATGGTAAACTTTAGTACAACACACCATACCCCTTGTTTGTACGAAAATGTGTGCATTGTGCTCGGTTTGACTCTCACTATTATTTATAAGAATCATTTTATGCTTGAATTTTACTTCCAAAATCTCAAAAGAAAAGTGTAATTTTATCAAATGTCTTTGGGAGCAATCTGCTTATATTTTAACTCATTTTTGCTAATCATTCAGTTGATACTTGTGTAATGATTTTTCTCATGTGGTACTAAATCATGTTTTAGAGATAAGTTTTATTTAGTTGTGGGAATGTATTCTTTTATTCTCTCATTTAGGCCCAGAAATGTGCTATCTGTACAAGAATCTATTTCAAAATGTGGTAGAGTTTATGCTCAACGTAACGGAAGCCCCAAGAATCCTAGGAAGCTGGCTAAAGGGGTATTATTTTTATTATTAACAATAACATCACAGCATCTTAGTATTTAATACTGGGGAAACCTGCGAGGCTTTGTGTCCATGTTAATTCTTGGTTAACATGCAAGGAATGGAGATCTCACGATGTTACTGACTTTTTCATGAGTCCATGGGGGATTAAAGGTATAATACAATTATATACATAGAAGTGTGCTTCATATCATTAGAAGACATAGCAATAGGGTCTGGGAAGATGGCTCAGTGAGAAAAGTATATTGGTTATAAAGGAGGACTTGAGTTTGAATCCTTAGCACTATGCAAGAATAAAAGCCAGGCACAGCAATCACATCTATAACCCCAGTCAGAGAGTGGTGTGGAGACTGATGGGTCCTGGCAAGCCACAATGATTTCAGGTTCACTGAGAGATCCTGTCTCAAAACTCAGAGAGAACAATGGGCTTCTGCATGTAAGTACACTTACATACTCATGTGCACACACAAAGACAGCAATACTAATTGCCATTAGTTCACTGAAATCATCTACTACCATTAGACTCAATTACTGGTCATAATTTAAACAGACAAATAAACATGAAAAATTCAGAAAATGGGTTTTACAAGAAATTATGAAAGAAACTGGAGTCATCTAGTTTGTGGGAGTGGAAAGAATGAAAGTTCTTAATATCGTCGTTTGTGCAACTTTTTTCCTAAAGAAAAGAAAACCTGTATTAGGGAAGTTGTTGAGGAACTGCTGAAGATATAAGCCTGAGACCTCCAGGTTTCCCTGTGATGCAGAGCCCTGCCAGATGATGAGGTACCCTGCCAGGTGATGGAGAAGGAGCACCCTGCCATAAGATGGAGCACCCTGCCAGATGATGAAGCACCTGCTAGGTAGTGGAGTGCACTGCCTGATGTTGGAGTTCCTGCCAGGTGATGGCGTGTCTGCCAGGTGATGGAGTGTCTGCCAGGTGATGGCGTGTCTGCCATGTGATGGAGTTCCTGCCAGGTGATGGCGTGTCTGCCAGGTGATGGAGTGTCTGCCAGGTAATGGCGTGTCTGCCAGGTGATGGAGTGTCTGCCAGGTGATGGAGTGTCTGCCAGGTGATGGAGTGTCTGCCAGGTGATGGAGTGTCTGCCAGGTGATGGAGTGTCTGCCAGGTGATGGAGTTCCCTGCCAGGTGATGGCGTGTCTGCCAAGTAATGGAGAGCCCTGCCAGGTGATGGAGTGTGTGTCAGGTGATGGAGTGTGTGTCAGGTGATGGAGTGTCTGCCAGGTGATGGAGAGTCTGTCAGGTGATGGAGAGTCTGTCAGTTCGTCAACATCTCTGTGCTGAAGGAACATAGAGGGGAGGGGTGTGTGGTAGGTGAGCAATCCCTGAAGTTTAATAACTGGGCTTAAGTTATTTAAAGTTTTAACTTACTTCAAAGCTACCTACTGTTCTCATGAAGGCTGTTTCCACACCAACATGGATTTATTTTGCTTAATAAGATGTTACTTTTGGATAACAATGTATTTCTAGAGTTTGGCTAAATATATACAACAGTGAACACCAAGTACTGCCAGTAATAACAGGAAAACAGTGGTAATGATCAGCTAGAGTTACTCGGGTGTCCCTTGGATTTATAAGCTGAAGAGAGTTCAGAATCCCTTTTGTTCAGAGTTGTGTTAAGCAAAGCCCTGGGAAGTCAGAAGGCCCCAGTGCTGTGGACTTGGAAAGATACTGATAGCAGCCGCCTGTGGGGACGACTGTCTGCTGCCTGTGCCTGGAAACGTCTGGTGCTGAGCATAACGTCCACCTCACAACTGCACCATTGATATGAAGAGCTGCCCATATGGCTGGAACTGTGAGCACTCAGATTCGTTACATGTTTAATTCTGAATTGAGTTTTGGTGTGCTCAGAAACCTTCCACTGTTGCTGTTTGTGTTCCATGACCCCACGTTCAGTGATGCAGCCCTGGGGAAGGATGCTCAAATAGTGTGTTCTGGACCATGCTCTGCCCCTCTTCTGCGCTTTCTGCCTCCAGCACCTTGGCTCCCAGCTTTCACTCAGCTAATCCCCCTCTCCCCTACCCAACACAACTCAGGTCTACCTCCCTGAGACTCTATCTGACCTTCTTCATGGCCCTGACTCTCCAACACACCTCTATCTTGATAGCACACAATATATAGGATAGCTGAACCCCCGCCTTCTGCAATGCCACGACTAGTCTATGATGTCCCTGAGGGCAGAAACCATGACCCACTTACATCTGAAGCTCTCTACTTAGCACAGCGCCTGGATACCCAGTAAACACTTGCCGATGGAGAACGCAACACAATTACAGTTTGGGCCCCAGGCCTGCTACACTCCTTACACATCGTGAGTGGCTGGTGAACCCTGAAGACAGAGTGATACCCCTGGATGAAACAGGACAGGCGGAGGGTGTGAGGTTGGCAACACAGGCTCTGGGAGGTCCCTGTGGTTAGATCTCTCTGACCTATTGCTTGTATCTTCTGGCAGTCATATGACCTCTTAGGACCACAGCTCCTGGTCTATAAAAAATGGGTCAATGCAATGCTGAGTTCCTCAGCTTTGGTGGGATGGGCTGGCAGAGTGCTTAGTCTAGCGTCTGGCACCGGGAAAGCACTTGAGAAAAGCAATTATTATCAGAAGTGCAGCGTGGGAGCCCGCGTTCAGGGTTTGCATAGTATTGCATTTTCCTCCAGATTTGGGGGCCAGAGAGAACAATGCAGTCAGCAGTTCCTTCCACCATCCTGGCCCTGCCCAGGAGGATGCCAAAGTGCACCCTCGTGGCCCTCGCAGGTCAGCTGACTCATTCAGCATCAGCCTTCACAATGATTGGAAACGCTCCAGGCTGTGGGCTCAGTGGGAGCGCTCAGGAGGCTGTCGTTAATAATTACCAGTCCTCAGAGCCCTGCGAGCTGTCGGCGGGCGACAGAGGCATATGGAAAGCCCCGCTTTCCCGCAAGGAAGCACCAGACATTTCTGGATTCCACTGGCTTTTAAGACAGGCCTGGACTGATATCTACACTGAGCCCTGGTCCAGATTTGGAACTTCTTCAGGCTCGTGTCTCATGAGTCACCTTCCAAGACATTCCCTACAGAGAACTGCCGGAAGGACAGGATGCCTCTTGCCTCTGTCCCTGACATTTCTTTTGTTTTCAAATTTCAAAATGGACACCCTGCTTCTCCTTGAAAAGGAGGGCATTGATGAGACGGTTGGACCCAAGTTATGGCCTTGAAGAAGCCACAAAGTAAAGAACTTCTTTTGCTCCTTCGTTCTTAAATTCGTGGCTTTTCCAGAGTGTCTTGGTGCCACCATGAAGGTCACCCAGATCATGAGACACAGAGGGCCCTGATGGTGACATTCAGTGGCTCTGTCTGGGTAGCGTTGTCTCGGAGTCTCTTCTGGTCCTCTGCAGTGACCTAATCCCACTGTCAATTCTGCCAGCAGAGAAAAGAAGCCACATATCCAATGCCTCTTCCTTTTGGGGGTCTTATGACCCTCTGGAAGCCACAGAGGGCGAGTCTCCAGGTGGCGCGTCAAAGCTGCCAGCTGCAGCCATGCCCGGGATGCATACCTGTGAGGTGGGCAGTAATTCTCCCCTGGCTGATCCAAAGGGGGGCTACCAACCACATGGACTTCCTTCCTGTTTGACCTCAGGTCCTCATCATGTGGGGTCACTTTAGGTCAAAGGTCATTCACAAAGGTCAAAGGGCATGGAAAATATTTAGACCACACTACTGGAACATTGTAAAACGGGTGATGATATTTGAAGAATAAACTGTCTAGTTCACAGAGAAGTCCACATGCTCCGTCCTGGGCCTGGTGTGGTGCATTTTTGCCCAGCGTTGCTGAGTGCACGAAGGATGTCCACTGCATAAACAACAGTCGGAATCTCAGTCCCCCCAAACCCAAACACTGCTCACCGACTGTGCTGTGCTGTTTATTCAGATCCACGGCACTTGGCTGAGCTAAGAGACCTCCCTCAGCCCAGAGACGCTCACACTTCAGCTCCATCAGCTCAGGGTTTCCGCCGGATGTTCCCTGGAGCCCTCACGGTTCCCCTGCACATTGACCCCAACCTCTGCTGACTCAGAGGTTTCTCCCCAGATTCCCACACTCTAACCAGCTTTATCATACAGCTGTAAATGACCAGGGCTCACCATCACACTGTTACACTGCTTCCTGCCAGCCAAGAGACAACAGGAAATCCTAATTTTCTCCCATATTCTTTATGCTCAGGCGTTTACACTGTGCCCCTACATTCTATAATTCATACAGTCACGATTCTGCTTTATAAAAGCTGGGAGCATATAATCCAGGTCTTAGAATGATTACAAGCATACAATAAATTTTGGTTTAGACAGCTTTCTTCCTTTCTTCCATGCTTTCTTTTTTAAGATTTATATGTTTTTTCTTATGTGTACGTAATATACTGTATATTCTGTCTGTATAGTCTGCCTCCATGCCAGAAGAGGGCACCAGATCTTATTAAAGAATGTGTAAGCCACCATATGGTTGCTGGGAATTGAAGTCAAGACCTCTGGAAGAGCAGACAGTGCTCTTAACCTCTGAGCCAGCTCTGCAGCCGGACACTTTTGTTTTCTAATCATTAAAGCAAACAAACAAACAAAAATGAACCATCAAGATGGTTGAGTGGGTAAAATGGAGTTCAGTCCCCAGACTCCATGTGGAAGGAGAAAACAGACTTTAAAAGCTGTCCTCTGACCTCTATGCATGTGTGTGAACACACTCCTCTGACCTCTATACATGGGTGTGGCATGGGTGTGAACACACTCCTCCTCTGACCTCTATACATGGGTGTGGCATGGGTGTGAACACACTCCTCTGACCTCTATACATGGGTGTGGCATGGGTGTGAACACACTCCTCTGACCTCTATACATGGGTGTGGCATGGGTGTGAACACACTCCTCTGACCTCTATACATGGGTGTGGCATGGGTGTGAACACACTCCTCTGACCTCTATACATGGGTGTGGCATGGGTGTGAACACACTCCTCTGACCTCTATACATGGGTGTGGCATGGGTGTGAACACACTCCTCTGACCTCTATACATGGGTGTGGCATGGGTGTGAACACACTCCTCTGACCTCTATACATGGGTGTGGCATGGGTGTGAACACACTCCTCTGACCTCTATACATGGGTGTGGCATGGGTGTGAACACACTCCTCTGACCTCTATACATGGGTGTGGCATGGCTGTGAACACACTCCTCTGACCTCTATACATGGGTGTGGCATGGGTGTGAACACACTCCTCCTCTGACCTCTATACATGGGTGTGGCATGGCTGTGAACACACTCCTCTGACCTCTATGCATGGATGTGGCATGGCTGTGAACACACTCCTCTGACCTCTATGCATGGGTGTGGCACACGTGTTAGCACACTGATGTATACATCACACACACACATACACACACACACACACACACACACACACACACACACACACCATGATGATGATATAAAACAAGAAATAAATTATCACTTGTCTTCTTCTACTGCGTTTTAAGTTCTCTTTCTTCACGTGTGTTTAAATTTCTGTTTAATGTCATTCCTCTTACCTGAAGAAGTTCTAACATTTCTTGTACGACAGTCTGCTGAATTCAAAGTTCTTGGTTTTAATTAATCTGTGAAGACATCATCTCTTTACCTTTGAAATACATTTTCCCTGGCTTATTTTTAAAACTGTGTTCCCTTCCAAACATGTACTTAATTGTCCTCTAGCTTGGAAGGTTTTGACAGGAAGTGTTCCAGGTCTTAGTTGTCTCCCTCTTGATATAATGTGACTATCTTCTCCTCTTCCTATATTTTCTCGTTCTTGTTTTTATTACTTAAGTTTTGACACGCTATTATATATCCTCGGTATTCTCTGGGTCTTTTGATTCAGTGGCTTGTTGTCCACTATCAATTCTTTGAAAAGTTATTTTTCTATTGAAATTAAATTTGAATTCTTCTATCTCCTTGTCTCTCCTGCTCCTTTCAGGGTCTCAGCCATACAGATGTCAGAAAGTTTGGGATGCTCAGGGCCTACGTCCAGAGTTTCAGTTTCACCGCCTCCATCCTGTGCGTTCCAGTCTGAGCCATCTCTATTGACCTGCCCTGAATTTCTTTGATTCCTTCTGTGGCTATGCTGAGTCAGTTGGAGAGTCAGCAGACAGTCTTCATCTCTTACCGAGTCTCCCTTCCCAGCATCACCAGCTGTTCTCTCTTCCTCTCTATCTCTCTGCTGAAACTGCCCATCTGATCTTGTACGCCCGCCTGGTCCATCAGCATTGTGAATTCATGAATCAGACTGTTCATGCAGCCCCGCATCTCGTTCTATTAATTGCTTTGTCCATCGGCAATGTGCGGCTTTCCCTGACATTCCAAATAGCCCTTTGTATTTGTTGAAAGCCAGACAGCAGGCACTGAAGTGAATTGTTGGTACATTTGGATCAAGCTTGCCCGCCCTTTGTCTCAGACTTCTATAGTGTGTGAGTCATTTAGTGCGTGTGAGGCTGGATTTGAGCTATTTGCTGCTACAGTTACTCACAGAGCTCTGCGGCCTCAGACTCCTCCAGGCATAGCTTATGCATTTGATGGTAGCCTCTGGAAGTCTCCTAAGCTTTAGGCTTTGTCGTGCATCCGAGTCTATCCCCACCCCTGAGAGATTCCCCCACGGGATGCCTGTCTCTTGCTCTGAGATGCTGGTCTTGCCCCACAAGAAGGTGTCAGCCCCATTCTGAGCAGCCACCAAGGGTTCCACGGTCCCTCAGAATCCCACATCTGGCTCTCCTTGTAGTTGATCTCTCCAGCGGGAATCTTCCATTTGCCCCTCTCTGCCCGGCAAACCTCTTTATCCAGATTTCTGGCTTAGTTGGTTGCTCTGATTCCCCAGTTTCCTGGTGAATTCAAAGAGAATGCAGCTCCTCTGACGACTTTTGTTGTTTTTCTAAGAGTGGGAATGAAGTTTTGTCAAGAACTACATCCTGTTTTTCCTTATCCATTCTTTGGTCTAGGGGCATTTAGGTTGTTTCCAGGTTCTGGCTATGACAAACAATGCTGCTATGAACATAGTTGAACATATGTCCTTATGGCATGATTGAGCATCCTTTGGGTATATACCCAAAAGGGGTATTGCTGGGTCTTGAGGAAGGTTGTTTCCTAATTTTCTGAAAAATCACCACAACTGATATCCAAAGGGGCTCTACCAGCTTGTACTCCCACCAGCAAAAAAAAAAAAAAAACTACATCCTGAGCACACACAGGAAGCCTCTGTAATCTTCCTTGACCACATAGTCCATCATACCCTGTGTAAGGAGACTACTCCAGACCAGCCCCAACACTACTTGCCTTTATTTACTATAGTGTTTGCTTTTCTGGTTTATTTCCTGAATACCCTTTGACACGCCTTTCCTTGTGCCTTCGTTTCATGAAATATTTATGTACAAGGAGAGACAAATAAAAGGCCGTGACCTTCCCAGAGCGGGGGCAGATGTACAAAGACATGTTTGAAATGTTCGTCACAGGGTTGGGTGAGGGCGGTGAAACCAGAGACAGAGATTCCTAGAGTTCCAGGTGCACTGCTCTCATTTTATTTCTTGGGCTGAGGGTGATGATGACTTTGTTGTTATTACTATCTGAACTGTGTAGGTCTTTATTCCCCAGCATGCTTTATAATCAAAACCTTAAAGCAACACTGTACAATGTCCCACTGCAGAGACCACTCAAGTAGAAGGAAGAGGAAAACCCTGAATGTCATTCAAATGAGTAATTCATAAATGCCATAAAATTTCGCGGATTGTGTCTATGTAGATTTTCAAAATGCTGTGTCTCAAAAACAGCTTCCATGGATGTGAACTTGGTATGTTCTTGACAACTGAGCTAAAGCGCTTCAAACAGTGGTTTTGGTGAGGAAAAACACCTCGATGTTAAAGACACTCATGAAAATGTGTGATCAAAATCATTTCATGGTGTGCAGTAGAACATTCTTAATGAGACAACATGATATTTTCAGGTTGCTATAGGAACCTAAAGCAGGAAGATCTCAAGATTGTGACATTTGAGTCAAGTCCAAGAGAGTGACGAGGCATTCTGCAGAAGTAAAAGCACCCAGAGGAGCATCCTTATAAAAGCTAAGAAGAATGAAACGGTTCCCCATGAAGGGGACTTCTGAGGCTTCAGTAGAGTCTGAAGGAAACGCCATACAGAAAGGTTCATACTGAAAATCCCCCATCATTCAAGAGACAGCAAGGAAGCCCTGAATGACAACAGTGTAGCATCAGCCAGGGGGTATGAGGTAATGGGTTAGAGATTAGGTTAAAAAGAGGTGGCTGAACAGCAAGGAAGAGATACCTGAAAGGGGGTGTATTGAGAACCTGGCTGTTGACTGGACGTGGGCAAGCAGTGAGAGATGGTGTGTGGTGACTGAGGGCTGTGCACTGGGCTTCCCAGGAAGTGGTGCTGGCATTCCCGTTCCTCGAGGGAAGAAGTGTGGGGCAGGAGGTAGGGCTGAGCAAAGGCTAGAGTCTAGCCTTGGGCTGACTGTGCTAACTGCCCTGGGATGATGAGAGAGACGGACTCCCCCCACAGGGAGTCCAGCACATGGCTTTGGTGCCTTCATGGAGAGTGTATGACAAACAGGAGAGCCCAGAAGAAATGATGAACAGTACAAAGCCTGCGGTGGGTACAGCCCACTGGGGTGGGGACAGGGGATGCTTCATACGTTTGGGGAAAGTGACTGTCACCTTGCTGGAACCCCTCGAGTTGAGGGATGTGTGACTGGTTACTACAGAGCAATGCTATTTACTGGCATCACTTACTGAAAGGAAGCTATTTGCCATCTCGCCCTTCCATCTCCCTTTACCTTGGCCAACACCATCTACCTTCCCAGTAAATATAACATCAAAAGCCAGCAGCTCTCTCAGGAGTCAAAGGGGAAAAATGATCAAAGGAGAGTCCTAGCAGAGGCTACTGCGCCAGCCATCAAGACAGCGGTAACAGGGGAGGAAGAGGACATTTCAAACAACGGCTCCTGGCGTGGAGTCCAGCGACATTTTTGCCCCCTTTCTGGAGTGCGCCGGGCGGGGGGGGGGGGGGCGGCAGTGCACGAAGACTGCTGGAGCTTGTCTCCTGCTTGCTGTTCTCCAGGGAGTGTGAGGAGGGAGGGTGGCGCCTGAACTAAGTCACTGTAGATGTTAAATATGACCATGCTCCGTCATAACTGTTGAGTGCCAGGAGTTGCAAGAGACCCAGACCCGCAGTGTCATCTTTGGGCTCTCGTGTGGCTGCAGGAATCAGAGGCTGCGCCGGATGCTCACCACTAGGTTGTAATAAATCATTAAACAAACAGCAACATCACGAAACAAAACAGCCAGACAACCGGTGAACCGCTGTACCAGTCTCCTCTCTGGTGAGGCAAGCACTCAGCTCTGTCCATTTACAGAGCGTTCCCGCTTTCTCGTACTGAGCACCCCTGCAGCCTAGTGAGCACATGTTAACAATCTGCTGATTTACAGAGATGAAAAATGGGGGTTCAGGTGTTGAGCCGCACTTGGAGAGTTACCCTGGTTTTCCTAATGCCAAACAATAATCTTTCCCCTGCACTTCACCATCCTCCACGCTGAGCCAACGCTTCCAGTCTCTTGACTATCCCCGTGTCTCAGAGAGTGGTGTCCCATGACACAGATGCTGAGAAACATGGCCAGTGGGTCCCTATTTTCCTCTCTACTGTGGGCCACACTGCATAAGGGCCTCAGACCCACCCTGAGAGTCAGGTTGGCACAGCAACTGAAAACCCAGCTCATCAAATATCTGTGATGACCGAAATGAGGTAAATAGAAAACGTCTTCCCATACCTCCCAAGCCGGAGAAGGGTGTGGGCATGTGGCATCCCCAGGGGAGGGTGGCAAGCTGCCATTGCCTTCCCACCCGCTCCAGTATTAGCTCTTTGAGGTCCAGGGTGTCAAATCTCCCACACTCCTGCTGTCATTGCCTCCCGCCTTCCCTGCAGATGCCACTAACTGACCATAAAAGCTCCAATGTTCTCTCCTCATAGCCTCTACCTGTGCTGCTGGTCAGCTGGGCACACCAGGTAAAGGGTCCCGGAGTCCCTGTCTGAGGTCAGTGATCTGAACTGAGGCATCAGGGACATAAAGTCTGACCCAGCTTGAACCAGAGCACTGGGTCCTTCAGGTGAGTACAATGTCTCTGCAGCTGAAGGTCCTGAGCCTCAGTTTCCCCATCCGCTGCATGAAGCAGCAAAGCCCTGCAATTCAGCATCATTGGGAAGGGGAAAATAAAGCAAGGAGTCACCGCGCTCAGTGTACAGAGTAAACAGTCATGGCCTTGTTAGCTGAAGCTACGGAAAGGCCAGGGCGATAGGAAGCAGAACTAATTGGAACAGTCGGAGAGTGCGCTTGTTAATATAATTAAAACTAATAAAAATAAAGCAGTCCCTGCTTTTTCTAGCCTATTATGTATTCACTCCTTCAAACAAACCTTTATTTATCAAAAGGTAGAGAAAAGGCTGTCCTCAAGCATAACGGATACTGGGAAGGACTGGAGAGATGGTTCAGCAGTTAGGAACACCAGTTGTTCTTCCAGAGGACCCAAGTTCACTCCCAGCACTCTGGGCTCACAAGCATCTCTAACACCAGCTCCAGGGCCTCCAACACCTCTGGTCTACATGCACATACCCACAGGCAGACACACACAGATGCACACACCTACACATAACTAAGCATAATAAAAATAATTTAAAGAGGAATAACACATATTTAGAGAAGAAATCACTCAACTTGTGGTTTTCTTGTCATAATTTAAAAAACGTATTTACCTCGACTGATAAAGAATTATTAAACTGAAGCTGTGATAGAGATCTGGGGTAATATTTTGTTTGTGCTATAGCAAATAAAGCTTGCCTGACAATCAGAGGGCAGAGCCAGCCACTAGATAGCCATAGAGACCAGGCAGTGGTGGCACACACCTTTAACCCCACCCCTCGGGAGGCAGAGGCAGGTGGATTTCTGTGAGGTCAAGGCCACCCTGGGTTATACAAGAAGGATCCAGTCTAAAAGAGAAACAGAGCCAGGGGGTGGTGGCTCACATCTTTAATCCCAGTACTTGGGAGGTGGAGATAGGAAGGGATATGGCTGGACAGAGACAGGAGCTCACTGCATTCAGTCTGAGGACTGGTAGACAGGATCCCGCCTGTTCGGTCTGAGCTTTCGGAGAGGTAAGAACGAGCGGCTGCCACTCTGCTTCTCTGATCTTCCAGCTTTCACCCCTTAGTATCTGACTCCGGGTTTTTATTTAATAAGACTAATTAGGATTGAGTGACAGAGACCTACAGCCTGAAAGGAAAGTCCTATTTGGGAAGACTGCATGATGACTATTGTGAATTAATTGGTTACTTCAGTATCAAGCAGAATAAAAGAAAGAATAAAGTACCTGGGTGGTGGTGGTGCACACCTTTAACCCAGCACTCCGGAGGCAGAGGTAGGCGAATCTCTGTGAGTTCCAGGGCAGCCAGAGCAGTTACACAGAGAAACCCTGTCTTGAAAAACCAAAAAAGAAAGAATAAACCGAGCACAAGTCCTTTGCTTGACTCAGAAGTAAAATGCGGACCCGCCCAAGGGAAGCTGTAAGTAATTTTCTGGAGTGGTTTTGGATTTTCAAGTGATTTGCTTACCTATTATGAATGATTATGAGAGAATACTGAGAATGGAGGCAAAAATGAGGCTAGAACTAAATTCCCTATTTTTGGCACATGCTTTGATGACATAACTGAGACACTAAAATAATTTCAGATGGGTGCTCCCGCCCCTCAGCTAGGATCATCCAATTGGGAAGTAATGGTGTTCTGAGTGGAGATCTCAGAAACAATGTATTTATCCAATATGTTATTTATCTTGTGGGCTCAAAGACATATATATAAAGCCTTGGGAGAATTTTTTATGTTGGAATAATATTTGATTTTTCTAACATTGTTATAGTGTCATATTTAGAAATTCTTTTTTAAAAATACAGAGTATGTTTAGCTCAAAAGCATTTACCATTTGGGAGATATAAATAAATGGTAAATTAATCCACTATTAGTAGCAATTAGATAGCTAACTGGCATGGATACATATTCAGCCACATGGTTATTCGAATATTCTGTGCCTGTGTGTATTAGGCAAGGGCTCATGACAGAGCCCTTCCTCGGGGAGCTTGGTGTCACACCCTTTGGAAAGCAATCTCCTTGCTGAAGGGTGGCACTGAATGGCACCCAGGGTCTCCATCATCCTTGAACTTGGCCTGTGCTGGGATGTCTTCCTCATCAATTTAACTGCTTTTGCAATCACCCGACACAGGCATCTCCAGGCTTGTTGGGACTGTATCTCCAGGGAGGTTTAACCAAACATGCATGGTGCCAGCCATAGGTTGTGGTCCAAACTGAATATAAAGGGAAACAGGAGGAAGGGAACGGGGTGGCTGGCATTCCATTCTCTCTGCCTCCTGACCCCGTGGAGTGTGAGCTGGTAGTCTCCCACCACCGTGGACAGGAATGAGTCCTGCTATCATAGTAGACTATATCCCCTGAACCATTAACTAAAACAAACCCTCTCTCAGCGGTATTTGGTCACAGCAAGGAGAAAAGGAACCAACATACATAACAGAAACATGTATTTAAACAGCCGTGCTCTCGCTGGCAGGACACACAGTGGGATCTCTTCCTCCAATCCTGGTGAGGGTTTAAACTAACAAACCTTCCCACGAAAGTCATTTGCCATATGTTTCAAGAATCTAAAGAATTTTGACTTCTAGTTAGTTTTTTTTGAAACAGTTATGAAAGAGAGAAAGTTATGACACAGATAATCAAAGATTCTTGTCACATCTTTATAATGATAAAAACACAGAGACCTAAACATCAAAGGATAAGAAAGAATGGCCAAGCAGATTAGACAGATCCCTGGGACGGAAGACCGAGCGGCTGCTGAGGCAGCGCTCTGTGCCCGCCTTGTAATCAGTCAGCGCTCATGCCGAAACTCTGAGATCAGGAGCTGGGCGCAGTCGTAATCAGAAGCAACGTTCATCTGCTATGTCTCTCACACTACAGTGTTTCTATTTTATTCGGAAGTTGAAGGTAAAGATGTTGATCCGGGACCGTAGAGATGCCTCGGTGGCTGAGGGCTTGCTCTGAAACGTGAAGACAAGCACCTGTGTGACAAGATGGTTATCCATGCTTTCCTGTAGCCCAGATTTAGGACATGTGTGTGTGGAGATGGGAGGGTGGCTGGGGCTGGCTGGCTTCCAGCCTAGCTGAGAAAACATGAGCCCCAGGTGCAGGGAGAGACCCTGCCTGAAAGGATTGTGAGGAGAGAGGGAGAGCAAGGTGCACTGCAAATAGGCATGCAAGCCTGCACACACAAGTACGCACACTCACACACGCTCACACATACACACACCACTCATACACACCTTCACACACACACACTCACATACACACTCACATACACCACTCTCACACACCCCCCACACACACCACTAACACACAAATATAATGTATCCTTAAAGATTTTGATTTAGTGACACTCTTTTGTCAAAAGACCTCTTTACTCCGGGCTATTTTTTGTGTAAGTAACTTCAAGACCTTATTTACTGAAAGAGACTTCATAGTTTTTCATGATCCGCCTGAGGAAAGGGTTTGGAGACTCATTGCAAAGCCTTGGTATTTGACATTAGTGAGCCAACTGTATCAGGGAAGAAGACTCAGAACCAAACAAAATATCGAACAGACTTAGCCACAGTCAATTTGTTTCAGAAAATTGAACAGAGGTTTAACCACAGCCTATTGGTTTCAGAGGCTAAGACAATGCATGGGTGTGGGTGTGCGCATGCGTGGTAGCCAGAGGTAGACATTGGAGGCCTTCTTCAGCTGCTCTCTTTCTTAATTTTTGAGGCAGATTCTCTCATCCAACCTGGAATTCACTGATTTGATTAGAGTCCTGGTGAGCCTCCTGTCTCCAACACTGCACATGGGTGCTGGGGATCTGAACTCAGGTTGTCATAGGCAAGCACTGTACTGGTTAAGCTATTGTCCTGGCCCTCCAAACTTGCTTTTATTATCTGATTTGAAACCAACTTTCCAAGAGCTTCAGGGAACATCAGAATATTCTATCCCTGCCCCCTCTTCCTCAAAAAACTACCAGCTGGCCCCCAGGGAAGCTAGGAGAGTTCCTTCAAAATACCACATCGACGTGTTCTTGGAAGTCTCAGACAGACGCCAAGAAGGGCTTCTGGTCACATGAGAAACGAAGTTAGGAATGAAAACACGTATCATGATTCAGAGCTGAAGCAGAATCCTGACTGGCAGAGGGAAGTCGCCAGGCGCGTGAGACATGTGAATGGAAGGAGGGAGATATTTATAGTTGCCCATGCCCACGCCCTCCCTGTCAGCATGGGAGAGCCAGCGGGCAATGAAATGTGACATGTGACCACACATAGAGAGAGGCAGAACGGGGTGGGGGCCTTGAGAGAGGAAACGTGGAACAAAGACCAGAAACTCCTCATCACCGTAGGAGAGGGATGGGCAGGGTGATCCCAGCCACACTGTAGGGGGACAGCGAGTGAGCTGTGAATGTCTGTCACTCGGAAGACAGAGGAGGAAGCCAACTGCCTCGGCAGCCCAATCAGCTGGGCAGTGCCCGAGGAAGGCCAAGTTGCTGTCAAACACCCTTTTCCTTCCACATTCTCTGGTTTTCCACCATGGAATACTGAACTCAATGAGACAACACCACAAGACGGGTCTCTGTGTCATTCCCCACCTCCTTGCAAATCTCCATCCAAGTTTTTGAAGACCCATCATTAAAACACTGTTCATAGTTTGCAAAAGGAAACTGGAAGCGACATTGTGATCCACATTCCTTCACAAGCTATTTCAGATTCTTCTGTGTAGTACAGAGGCGGATTTTGAAGGTGTCCTCATGGCACTAAGGCTGCCCGAGAGCTAGTGAGAAATAGTGTGCTCCTGACCGTGAGATGCCACCAGCAAGAACTGGCTTCCTTTCAGCTCTGAGACTTGAGGCTCACTCACTCATATCTCCGCGGGAACATGTGTCAGGCAGTCAAGCTCACTGCTGGCGTCTCCACGGGGCTACGGGTGAACGTGAGAATGCAGAATCTGAATGCTGCCATTCATGGCAGCGGTGTGAACATGTGAGAAGCAACACAGGGGCAGGGACAAGAACCCTCAGGAGGGCTTTGGCTCTAGTTCTCAGGGGTGGCTCCAGGGACAGGACACAAGTTGCGGACAGAAGCTCCCTAAAGCACTTAAGCTCAGAGCAAGCATCCTAGAGAAGCCTTTGGCTTCCCCAAGCAGGAAATCCTGTAGCTCATAGCAAGAACAAACTTCCCTGTGTGGTATTGGAAGGGCCAGGCTGCACTCTTAACTTCCCCAACTTTTCTGTTGTTGTCCTTTAACAAGTCTGGATGAATTTACCTTCAATACATTTATCAAGATACCCTTTGCAGCTACATATATGTCTACTATATTTTAACAGTAATGACACTAGAGGGTTGTTTTCATTAGTTTTATTAGGTTTATGCATGCATGTATATATATGGTCATGTATGAATGTGTATATATGGTAGGGGAGAGTCAAAGGTAAACATCAGGCATCTTCCTCAAATCTCTTTTAATATTATTTTTTAAAAGATATTTGTCTGTATATTTATTTTTATTTTAAATGTAAGGGTGCTTGGGCTACGTGTATGTCTATGTACCACATGTATGCTTGGTATCCAAAGAAGTCAGCAGAGAGTGTCAGATCTCCGGGACTGAAGTTCCAGAAGGCTTTGAGCTGCCATGTGGGTGCTAGGAATTGAACTATGTCCTCTGGAAGAGCATCCAGTGTTCTCAATCACTGAACCATTTTTCCAGCTACTCAGCACTGTTTTTTGAGACAGAGTTTTTCACTGAACTTGGAATGCACCAATTTACTTAGACTACTTGGCCACCACAGCCCAGAGATGTTCCCATCTCCTCCTCTCCCACGGAGTTACCATCAGGCCTGGTTTGTTTGTTTTTTAATATGGGTGCTTAGATCTGAACGGAGGTCCTCATGCCTATGACATCTTCATTTCTGATGTGTGATGGTACATCAGTTTTAACATCCAAGGAGGAAGACACTGAGTTATCTGTTTAGGAAATACAGGCACTAAAAGCTTAAACCACACAGTAATTTACCAGCATTTGAGCCCTGACAATCCCGTGTCATTATGGCTTGACTTTATCAAGGAGTAGAGAGATTCTACCTCGAGTAGACAGGAAATTGCTCATAAGCTAAAATCACTCATTACTTCTTGATCATTCACTCTAAGACATATGGTTGGTGTTCACACATCCATCTAAAGCAGAGCGTCAAAAATAAAGCGGCAGAGCAGTGATCACTTCAAACATGTGCACACGCCATCGTTATTATTACTACGATTGGGTGTGCAGATGTTTCCGTGTTAGGAGTTTGATTCTCAGTATAGCACAGTGTGTGTGTATGTGTGTGCATGTGTGTGTGTGTGTGTGTTTGTGTGCGTGCATGTGTGCACGCAAGTGCCCAAGGAGCCCAGAGGTGCGGGATTCCTCAGGGAGTTGGAGTTACAAGCTGTTGTGAGGCACCTTATGTTGGTGCTAGGAAACAAATTCTGGTACCCCTCAATCTACTAAAAGGAATATACATTTTTAGCAATAGAGAGCTCTAAATATATAGCTCTAAAAGTAGAGGCCGGATGTAGACTTTTTTAGATAAGATCTCACTATGTAGCTCAGGTTGATCTTGAACTCCCTATCATTCTGACTGAGCCTTTCTGGTCAGTCACTGCTATTTTCTGCTTGAGAGTCAACCTCTATACTCACTAACCCTCATCCTCCTCTGTGGCCATCACATCCAGACGTATTTCCAGGCTTCAAGATGGGGATAAAGTCATGCATATTGCATGAACTTTGATTCCTAGTACCGAACCTCGCTGGTGACAATTTACACTATGATCATTGCGCTTTAGAACAATCTCTCCATTTGATACATGTAAAAATGCAGTCATTGTTGACATGATTTTTCTGATAACCAGTGTAAAGGTTTTCTAATGCACTTGTTGATAATTTTAATTTCTTCTTTGCATTGACTCTTACGGACTTGATTTGAATAAATTTACCATTGAGTCACTTATGAACAATAAAGCTTACATAATTTATAGCTCAGTAATTCAATTAATTATTTTCAATCCATTTTTTTTTAGTGCTGGCAATAGAATCCAGGGCCTCACGCATAGTAGGACAGGGCTCTGCCAAAGCTGTCATCAGTGATTTCTTACGCATGGGCGAAGGAAGAACAGGTTATACAGGATGTCTAAATTGAGGCAATGGTGTTTTTATGATAATCTCTGTGATGTTCGGGGTCATTTTGCATGCTTGGAAAACAACAGACTTTGAAGCATTGTGGCATTCTGCTCATATCTGTCACTACACATCACAGAAAGAAAACCCAAAAAATGCAATTTTTTTCAAAGTTAAAACATTGTGTTCATTGAAGCAAAATGGTTTGAAAACTAAGAGTAGCATATACACTTAGAGAGGATGAATAGCAGACATTTCAACTGGTTGTCTTTTGCTATAATAACACACAGCCGTAATGAAGATAAAATAAACATTTATATAGAACTTACTATGTGTCCTGGGCACTTGGATGGGTATTCCCCCATTCTTCTTTGCTGCCCTATTCTTTTTAACAATTGTGAGGTAGGTTCCTTTTAGAACCTGCTTCCAGAAAGAAGGACTTTTGAGGTACAGGGAGATTAAGTAACTTGCCCAAGACACTGCAGAGGAGTTGGGGTCTATACAGTCTGAGCTAAAGCTCCAGGTGAATAGTCGTTGCTGCAGACACACTGACTTGCTCTTGATAGTAATTTTCAGTGATAACTTGATCTCTGCATCCTAGAGATGGGAAAACATATCTCTTGCACCCTCATATAAGTAATAAGTGATGGGGCTGGGTTTAGCGTGGGTCATGATGAGACAAAGTTGGGCTCCTTCCCCTCCCACACAAGTGCCTAGAAAAGACTCTGGACTCAAACATTGACAGAAGACATTCTAAGGCAGAAAAATGTGTGCTGGGAAAGATGCGGGACAGGGAGCAACAGCAAGACAGGATCTATGAAGAAGAGGGAAGTGAACACAGGAGGGCTGCCCACCAAGAGCGTGAAGCTGACCCTTAGTGTGGGGGCTCCACGTCAGGGGATCTCAGAGGACCAGGCTAGAAGTATGTTGGTGCTGGCCATGGGCTCACACGGTCTTCATAATTTTCTTGGGCTTTTTCAATGACTTTTCCTAGTTTATGTTAATTAAGCATCCTGTCTACCTCCTTTCTGGAACATCCTTCCTTTCTGCCTCCTTCCTGGAGCATCTTCCTGCCTCCTTTTTAGAGCATTCTTTCTGCCTCCTCTCTGGAGTGTCCTTCCTTCCTGCCTCCTTCCTGGAGCGTCCTTCCTTCCTGCCTCCTTCCTGGGACGTCCTTCCTGCCTCCTTTCTGGAGCGTTCTTCCTTCCTGTCTCCTTCTTAGAGTGTCCTTCCTGCCTCCTTCCTGGAGCATCCTTCCTTCCTGCCTCCTCTCTGAAGTGTCCATCCTTCCTGCCTCCTTTCTGGAGCATTCTCCCTCTGAATGAGTTTCCAGTGAACTGTAGCTTCTGAAGGGCAGAGAGCTCACCTTGCTCATTTTGGGCCCCAGCCCGTAAGGGCAACATATACATTGTTGAGCGACTGGTTGGATTTGCTTAGACTTTTAGATACAGTGGCTTAGACTCACCCACAGCAGGTCTTTTCCTCTTAAATGCATCCCTCGCACCAGCACTGAAGCACCCTAAGTTTTCTTCTCCCTAAAAGAATGCCAGTGCTGCAGGCATGGTGATACATGCCAGGAATCCTAGCCCGGGGGCACCGTGTTATGAGGGTCACTGTGAGTTTAAAGCTAGCCTGGGCTACAAAGTAAGATCTTGCCTAAACAATAAAAATCAAAACATCCCCCCCAAATCCCAAACCAATATGCTGTAAAGAAAGCAGTGTACACAGGAACCCAGACTCTTGCTGTAAAGAAAGCAGTGCACACAGGAACCCAGCTCTTCTCAGTCCTGCCTCCCCCCACTCTGATATTTCTCTCTTCTTTCCCAGTCAGACATCTTGAGTTTTCCACACTTCCCACTAGCTCCACTTTCTCACCACCCCTGTGTCTGCCCACTCCAATCTGGCTGGCTTCTGTGTCTGTCTATCCACCAAAGAAGAAATGGACCATAAAATTCGCAAGCTTCCTACAGCTGTCGAAAGGAACAGGCTTTTGGCAGTCTGCATCTTCCCGACTTCTCAAACAAGCAGCCTTCAGTACTTGGCTCCATTCTTTCTGAACGTTAGGATCTCAGGCCCCCCAGTCTCCCTTTCTCTCCCCTTGGCCCTTCTCCTCTTGACTCATCTTCCTCTACCAATCTCGAAATCTTGCTCTTAGACTGTCTCCGGGAAACTTCACTTGACTTCAATCTGTTCGGCAAAGACTACAGCCTTTTTTGCATTAACAAAAGGGCAAACAACCTAGTGTCTTCCAAGGAATCCATCCTTCCTTCCAAGAAATCCACTGCTGATGGCCTCTTTGAACCCTATTCATGTGCTGTACCTACTTGTAACTTCTACACTTTGATAAGCCCAAAGTACCCATGATCCTCAGCTCACCCAAGATTCATTCTTGGTCCTGCCTCTGACAAACTTACTTCCAAAAATCTGGAAAATTTTTGATGTGGCTAATTCCTGGAAGATTTCATGGAGGGAGAGAAACACTTGACATGGAATTTGACTGTTAGATATAATATGTGAGCAACAACAACAATAACAAAAAGGGAGTGGAAGCTGGTGAGTGATCTGTCAAGAGGCTTTCAGGGTGTAGGTAAGCTCCCGTGTGCCCTTGCCCTACGGAGCACATTCCACTGCTTTCCCAGAGCTACCATGTTGCTGGGTTTGGATAATTTGAATCAAATTCTCCCAGTTTTCACATATTTGAATTAGCCAACTTACTGCCTTCATTTTTTATCTTCACCATATGCAGTTTTAAGCAATTTTTATTTATTTTCTTCACATCACCAAATATCACAAGTTAGAGTAGAAAATTTTGTGGAAAATGATAAGAATAAAAAGTATTAAATCATCTGTCTTTTTTTTTTAATTTTGAGATAGGCTCTCACTCCTTAGCCCTGGCTGGCCTACAGCTCACTCTGTAGACCAGGCTGGCCTTGAATTTACAGAGATCCACCTGCCTCTGGTCCCTGAGTGCTGCGATTAAAGGTGTGTGCTACAATGCCTGGCTTTAAAACTCATTCTTAATTCCAGATTATGAACCTTTCTTTAGTAGCATATTAATTATACAAAACCATTCCTCACTGCATATGCCTGTGGAAAAAATAAAATATGTTTATGCAACCTAAATTATTAGCATCTGTAGGGCCTCTTTAATTGTTTTTTGTGGGGAGTGCAGTGTTTTTCCTTTATCAGTGAAAACACTGGTTTTAGGATCTTCACCAACCCCACATCATACAGAGGCTGATCTCCAAAACATACAAAGAGCTCAAGAAATTGGTCATCAAAAGAACAAATAATTCAATAAAAAAAAATGGAGTACAGACCTAAACAGAGAACTCTCAACAGAGGAATCTAAAATGGCTGCAAGACACTTAAGGAAATGTTTAACATCCTTAGTCATCAGAGAAATGCAAATCAAAACAACTCTGAGATTCCTTACACCTTACCCCTGTAAGAATGGCCAAGATCAAAAACACATGACAACTGATGCTGGAGAGGATGTGGGATAAAGGGAACAACCCCTTTGGATATCAGTACGGCAATTTCTCAGAAATTAGGAAGCAACCTACCTCAGGACCCAGCAATACCACTTTTGGGTATACACCCAAAGGATGCTCAATCATACCACAAGGACACGTGTTCAACTATGTTCATAGCAGCATTGTTTGCCATAGCCAGAACCTGGAAACAACTTAAATGCCCCTCGACCAAAGAATGGATACAGAAAATGTGGTACATTTACACAATGGAGTACTACACAGCAGAAAAAAATAATGACATCTTGAAATCTGCAGGCGAATGGATGGAGCTAAAAAACATCACATTGAGTGAGGTAACCCAGACCCAGAAAGACTAATATCACATGTACTCATAAGTGGCTTTTAGACATAACGCAAAGAAAAGCCATCCCTGATGTGGGAGTGATTTCTTTCTAATCTGTTGCTTTTATTGGTTAATTAATAAAGAAACTGCCTAGGCCCATTTGATAGGCCAACCCTTATGTGGGTGGAGTAAATAGAACAGAATGCTGGGAGAAAGAAGCAGAGTAAGTCAGTCTCCATGATTCTCCCACTCCAGACAGACGCAGGTTAAGATCTTTCCTGGTAAGCCAGCTCGTGGTGCTACACAAAATATTAGAAATGGGTTAGATCAATATGTAAGAGCTAGCCAATAAGAGGTTAAAACTAATGGGTCAAGCAGTGTTTAAAAGAATATAGTTTCCGTGTAATTATTTCGGGTATAAAGCTAGCCGTGCGGGCTGCCGGGTGCCAGGAACATAGCCCATGCAGGCAAATGGATAGAGCTAGAAAACATCACATTGAGTGAGGTAACCCAGACCAAGAAAGACTAATATCACATGTACTCATAAGTGGCTTTTAGACATAAAGCAAAGAAAAGCCAGCCTACAATTCACAATCCCAAAGAATCTGGACAGCATAGAGGACCCTAAGAGAGAGATATACATGGATCTAATCTAGAAAAAGACAAGATCTCCTGAGTAAATTGGGAGCATGGGGATCTTGGGAGAGAGTTGAAGGGGAAGGGACAGAAAGGGAGGGGAGCAGGAAAAGGTATATCAATAAAAACAATAAAAAGAAACAAAAACAAAAAAATACAAAACAAAAAAGTAAACACTGCTTTTATTTAAGCCAATCATTGTAAATGAATTTACAAAAATAAAGCTATCTGCCCCCACCTCTTTCTCTTCCTTCCTTCCTTCCTTCCTTCCTTCCTTCCTTCCTTCCTTCCTTCCTTCCTTTCTTTCTCTTTCTTTTCTTTTTTGGTAGGATTAGGAAATATATTATTCAACTGGCAAATCACATCACCATGGTTGGAATTATAATTGTGTTTCAGGTAAGAAAACACAATTCTTTGAAACATGACTCATTGTAAAGTGGAAAGAAAGGCACTCAAGATCCAAGAACTCTCTAAGCAATTTAGCAACATTCCCCTTGCCAGCCGCAGGGCTCACCCCTGAGCTCCATCCACTCTAGCTGGAAACTTGTTTGGGTCAGAACTTGTGCATTCTCTGGATCTCCAGAGTCCTTCCAGAGGGCAGGGTGACACAATGCTCAATAAATACAGGCTTTCCAAATCCCCAAGATGCGAGGATCAGAACAGCAGGAGCTGCATCTGTGTGCTCTTCAGGAGACGACTGGAGCATCAGCTTCCCGAACTGTCACTCACAGACGTCATGAAGTAGACATCTTTGCTGAAGAGCCTTCTAAAGGGTAGGTAAGCTACCCAGACGATACTCTGCAGACATGCTCATGATAAAACTTGAAGATAAAAACTATTGAAAACTAAGTACGATGCCAACAATCATATTATCAAAATATGAAAAAAATACAGCATGAGCAAAGGCTAAACGTTCACAGGGGTTATTTCTGGGTTGCAGAATCACAGACCGTTTTTCCTTAACTTCCTCCTTCTGCATCTGCATTCCTCACTCACAACACCCACCCGCTATGGTGGTTTGAAGGAAAATAGTCCTGTAGACTCACTCATATTTGAAGGCTTGGTTCCCTGTTGGTAGAACTATTGGGGAGGATTAGAAGGTGTGGCCTTGCTGGAGGAGGTGTGCCACTGGGGGTGCACTTTGGGGTTAGTGCTCTCTCTCAGTCTCGTGGTTGTGTCTGAAGATGTGAGCTCTCCCCTGTGCCTCCAGCCCCATACCTGCCCTCCTGCTGCCGTGCTCCCCACCAAACCGGAAGCCCGAATAAACAGTTTCTTTTATTGGCTTGGTCACGTGACATCTTTTCACAGCAACAGAGAAGTAACGAAAGACAGCCACCCACACATGTGTATACAGACACACGAGCACACACATAAATATTATTTATGTTAAAAAGGACCCATAATTAGTTCACATAAAACGAATTAGAAACAGAAGTAAACACCCCATCTCCCCTCCTTCTGCTATTACCTTGAAAGCTGCACATCCCACAGGCAGGGCCTGCTTGCCAACGTTAAGAAGTAAGGCGGAAAATAGCATGGCATGCATCTGCCAAGACAGATTTGTGGCTGACATTTCTTCTGAGAGAAGGCTCCATTTAAGTAAGTAGCTGCTGGCGTTGTCTCCTGATTCAGTCATTTTGAAAAGGGATGAGTAAGAAACTCTCGGAAGTGAATGTTCAAGTTTCACTTGGAACTCGGCGCTTTGAATGGAGACACCGCAGAGGGGCCGAGCATGTGAAGAGCGAGGGTTGATGGCCAGGCACCAAGCAGCTTCTTTAAAGAGACTTGCACCATGCTACTGACGTCACGCTACTGCTCGTTGTGAGATGTTCAGCACACATAACTATTACTTATTAACACATTGCACATAAAGTTTGATTAGACTCCTTTCAAAATGTTCTGGAGCATGGGCTATAGGTTCCATACACTAATAACCACAATGTTATTCAGCCACTCTTGAGAGGAGTGCTTTATATTTGATATTTCTCGGGTTTCATGAATCCCGTAACTTCTCTCCATCATCCTCATTCTCTGAGTGCTTCTGTTTAGAGAGGTTAAGGAACTCGATAGCTTTCAGGTCTGGTCTTTGTAGCTCTTGAATTAGCCCTAACTTAACACGTGACGCTGCATTTTCCTTAATGGCATACACAACAATCCGTCCTTGCAGCCTTTCTCCAGCAGGCTATTCCGCTAGTTTGTTAGAAACCAAGCAGGTTTGTAGCAACTGAAGCGTGAAGAGAGAAGGCAAAGATTACCATCCCGCCCCACCATTCTCATCTCCCAAATCTCCTCAGAGAAGAAGGAACACAGGAACATTGGAAGGGGGAAAAGAAGAATCAGTACCACAAGCTTCTAAAGTAGCTTCCGAGAGACTTTTACAGCTGGTGACAGGTTTGGCGACAGTTCTTTTGAGCTGAGCTGTGTTCAATTTTCTCAGTTCCTTTCATAGGAATTACATAAACCACCTTCCTGAGTGGAAAAAATGGCCCTAGAATACAGTAATCGCTTTCTCATCAAAAATCCAATCTAGTGAAAGACTCGGGAGAGAAAGCACACTGCATGTGTGGTTACCACAGGGCCAGCAATACTCTGGCGGGGACTGGGACAGCACTGTCTGCACATCAGAATGCGAGAGGAGGTGGCTGGGACACCTTTGTCTGAGCCAGGTGCCCTGCTGCAGGCTGTGATCGCCCTTCCTCAATGTGCTTCCGTCTCCCTACATCAGAGAGGACTTTTCGCCTCAGAGGGCAGAGGCCCAAGGGCTTCAGTACCTTGTGCAAGGCAGGAGCTTGTCTTCCAGCTCCACCTTGCTTTCCGAGGTTTGAGTGACCCGCTCACTTTGTCCTTTGACAGACGGTGTTATTTTCATTTTCTTTTCTTTCTTAGATTCACCTCTTTATGTCTCCCAAGCCAGAATGTGATCAGGGTTTTCGTGTAAATCCACGTTTCCTAAACAGATACTTACAAAATACCTACTTTATGACGTACCAGGCAGTACTCCAGAAATGTGGAAAAAAGGGGGAAAATATCAATTAAAATACTTTCTCTCCAGGAGCTTTTGCTTCAGTGATACTACATAATATTTCTGAAATTTTCATTATTTGAAGGATTACAGTTAACTTTATGGGACTGTAGATTAAAACCAAAACCAAATTGATGTGAAATTTAGGACATATAACTTGAACCAAGAGTTGAAAGGAAAACCTCATGTCAGCATAGTAGTGAGAATGTGACTATGTCATCTAGCGTCGGCTGCGCGTAGTGGGTCTTCATATGACTGCAGCCCAGGAACGTGGCTTGTGGATGAAGTAAGTGTGCACTGCGTGGGGACACAGAGGCTCCCAGGGAGGCACCAAAGATAAAGAGCTGAAGGAGACCAGAGGGAGATACAAGTGTGGGCAGCACAATTACACAGACGCAAGGCTAACAGCCAGGACACAGAAGACAGTATCACTGATAGGCATGGGGCCAAAATAGATCACCTGTCCCCACCAGGGTGGCTTCCCAAAGAAACAAGATCATTTAAAAGAATGGAAGATTCCTACATTTTTCTCTTATAATTTAAAATTTCAGAGACTGTATTGAGATGCCTACTCAAATAATTTTAAGAAATTAATCACTTGATACTACTGATACAAATGAGTATTTCATGAATTCAGATTGAAAGATGAAATGAATAATAATCGGAAGTAAACTACAGTCACCCAACCCTGGTCATGTGACCAAGAGACTTTCACTCTATTGGATCTTCTGAGCTACATGGAGCTTAGTAGGGAACCCTGCACACTAGTCATTCGGTTGGAAGGGATCACACCGCATACTAGTCATTCAGTTGGAAGGGATCACACTGCACACTAATCATTCAGTTGGAAGGGATCACACTGCACACTAGTCATTCAGTTGGAAGGGATCACACCGCACACTAGTCATTCACTTGGAAGGGATCACACCGCACACTAGTCATTCAGTTGGAAGAGATCACACAATCTTTTGAAATTCAGCCAGAATTAATTTGCTATGAACATGTGATCACGAAAGCCTTGGTGGGAAAACCAAAAGCAAACACTGTCAGTGTCTACCCAGCGATGGTGCTGTCTGTGTTTACAGCTTTAGCCTGGAGTTTTGGAGTAGAGGAGACACAATCTCACAATGCACAGCATTCTTGATATTTTCAGATTAAATTTCAGGCAGGAGACAAAAATCCATTATTTTGTTCCTAAATTCAACAGCAGTCGTGGCAATTGTCTGAAGCCACACTCTGGTATTTTCTGAGAAATCTCTCAGGGTGTCCGGCACCTTCAGATAACTTGTGAATTGATAACGGTTAGAGGTCAAACCATGAAGAAAAACAAGAATCTTTTGAAGGCTGTTTAAAACGTTACCACAAAGTGTATTCAGCCCAGAAGAATGAAGTTTAAACAACCCCTACTCCCACGGGAAACGCGCTCATGTTGTTCTGCTCATTAACTCCACATCAATTCAGTTCTCTCACAGCCCTCGCTATGTTCTGCCATGGTACCAGCCACACCAGTGAGCGAGCACGTATAGACGACAGACAGCCTGCCCAGGTTTCCTTCCTGTGGGTATCTGTGTTTGCTATTCTGTGTGGGAGTTCTAGTCAAAGATCAACATTTCCATCAATTTTCCACATTATCTAGAAGTCTCAGAATAAATACATGTATTCTAAAGGTGGTTTTACACTGTGGTAAATCAAATGTCTGAGTTAAGAAAGACAGAAAATCAACAAGAAATTAGAATGATTAATATACAACTTTAAAATTTTTCCCATTCCTTCTGTGACTATTTATCTCCTTTTTTGTCCTTCCTTATTCACATTGTGTATGTGTGTGTGTATGTGTGTGCGCACCTATGGAAGACAGAGGTCAATGTCAATGTCAGCTGTCTTCCTTGCACACTCTCTACCTTGTGTCTTCAGACAGGTTCTTAATTGAACCTGGAGCTCATAAATTTGGGATGAAAATGGCTAACCTGCAAGCCCCAGGGATCATTTTGTTACCTCCTCCCAACTGCTGGGATTACAGGTGAATGTTGCCATGCCAATATTTTTTGATGTGCATATTGGGAGTCTGAGTTCAGGTCTTCATGCATATGCAGTAAACATTTTACCCACACAGCCATCTCCTCGGCTCCCTCATGTTAATTCTAACCCTGAACTTGGGAGTGACTATGGCTTCATTACAGAACTTCCTGTGCTTGGCTTACTTCCTACAGTGCCTGGAGGAGCCTCGTTCTGACTGTTTGTGTTCATCCAACCAGTGAGGTTATCAAGGATGTGGCAGGCACAGTTCAGGCCATCTTGCAGTCTTTTGTCTACTCTTCCATCTTTATAAGGACAGATACCTCAAGGCCACTCATTGGTTTCCTCTCCCCCACATCCCATGTGGGCTCCTGGAGATACATCTGCATAGCCCCCTCCCCGCCAAGTCGATCAGGTCCGAATGGGGAAGGCATCATTTTTTTCTATTACTCCTGAGAAAGAAAAGATTGGGGTGCTGCTGGATGAGTCAGGGGGGTTGATGAAGGAGCCGATCAGGGAGAAAACAGCAGTAGGTGTTCTGAAGGGCCAGGTAGGGCAAGTAAGAAGAAGTCAAGGTCAGGATGAACAACACATGGGGCAAGCTAGGTTTATTGTGCAGATTAGGGTTTATTCCAGAAAGGGCATAACTACCTTATAGGGTCGAAGGGCTGGAAGAACAAAGCTTTGTAAGACAGGCGCAACACTTGAGGTAGGAAGACAGCTCTTCCTTGCTTCCTTCAGAATTCAGTTTCTTATTTTGTGATAGTAATAGATACTCTGAAGTAACTTAAAATAGAGACTAGGGATAAAGGATCCACGAACAGACAAAGACAGGTGATTCCCAAGGGGGATTAAACGTGAAAGCACGAGAAGCTGAATTTGTACTATATTTCATGCAAATGGAGATGGTAAATGAAAAGGAAACTCATGACAGTCAACCACCTTGCATACCTGGGGGCTTTCCTGCAGGACAGGACAGACCACCCAACTGAATAACCATGGCTGAATATTCTCATCAGTGTATTTCTGCGTGTGTCCTGGAAAGCCCGCCCCTTCGGCTTTCTCTCTGGCATCTTCCAAACACTTCCTGTTTTGAGATGTCCAATTCATAAACTAGTGTTTAAGCAAATGAACTCATTAGAGATTTTTACTTCTCCTTAATTTAACCTTTCAAACATCATTAGTGCTCCTTATTCCTTCCCACCGTGGATCACGTTAATACGACATTCTCAGAAACATTTTTCTGACTCTTTCCAAGGTGTGTGCAACAGATTAGTGGGAAAGTCCTTGTGGTTCTTACTGTTCTGCTTACTGAAAAAGAATATTTGCTCAATGAGCAGCGAGTTACCAAAATATTGTAAGAAAGTCTACGTAGTTTTCATATCCAATTCCTAGCACGGTGTTCCTAAAATAACAGAATAAACATTGGATTTTGCCAGCTCCTGAAAACAAGGAGACCGAAAACCCCTAGGAATAGAAGGAGCTGTGCTAACACTAAAGGCTTAATGATTCTAATCAATTACACTGTAGCAGTCTAGAGAGAACCAAATCCAGAGAAAGAAACCAACGCTGAAACACAAAAGGCATTTGGGACCCCAAAGAGATGCATGGAACTTCACCATGGCCTAAGTGAGAAATAGAATGGAAAGGAAAAAAATGCTAAAAGCTGTATGGAAAAAAGGGAACTTTACATGACACCTGGAATAGGGTAGTTTGTGAGCATTCTTTTCCTCTGAGCAGCTTCTCAGGGGCTCCTCGTCTCCTAGTTAGAGTCTGAGGGCGTAGATCTCGCCTGCCCGACAGAGAGGTGGGGCCGTGTCACACAGCAACCATTCCAGGTCTGGCCTTCCCAAGCCCACCTGGGATTTTCCACACAGTAACCAGTTTAATACCTTCTCGCTCCATCACAGCCTTTCTCAGGTACCCAGGCTGGGCCTCCACAGACGACCTTCCGCCTCAGCCTAACAAGCACATCGTTGGTGCCTCCCTCGTTGTAAGCCCATGCAAACCCTTTCTTCCATAAGCTGCTTTCAGCCATTGCGTTTTGTCAGAGCAATAGAGCAATACTGATAGAGCATGACCTATATCCGCCTGGACAGCTTGGATGAGGCCAGACATACAGAACAGAGGAACACAGGCGCCAGGCCTGACAACTGACTGCTTATGTCGTGTTATGTGTTCTTGGAGTCAGCAATTGTATAAATTATCTTAATTATTTTATAACCCTTACTTAGTAAGAACACTTTTTATAACAAACTTTAAAATCAACAGAATATTTGTCTTTTTTTTTTTTGAAAAACGCAGTGTAGAAACTGCGTAGCTGCATAGGTGAATAGAAACACAATGCTGAACACCTGGACAAAGCGGGTCAGAGTGCATCACTGTGCTCTGTAAGCAAAAGGCAACACCTGAGTGCTTCCTCAAGGCCTGAGGCCCAGACCCTGTGGGGTTCCCACTGTTGTGGGATCCTGGACAAGTGAAGGATTCTTGTGTTTACACAGTGCAGATAGTGAGAAAACCCTCCTCACTAAGACACAGTGCAAGATGACAAGCTACCGTGACACCTTTTCATTAGTACCAGGGGCACGCTGAGAGCTCAGAACTGAAGGCTGTTGTTGGTGAAAGCACTTTCCAGTCACAACAGTGTTACGTATTTTCTTGACGGCTAAGCATTTGCCTGCTCTTTCTTCTTTAGGGGAGAGACAATTTATATTCTGTCTGTCTGTCTCTCTCTCTCTCTAAAGGTATTGATCAGCTCCAATGTTTTTCTTATAACTGTTCCCAAAAAGACTCATAAAATTTGTGTGCCTATCTGTGTGTGTGTGAGAGGAGATAGAGAGACAGACAGAGAGACAGACAGAGAGAGAGGAGAGAGAGGGAGAGAGAGAGACAGACAGAGAGAAAGAGAGAGAGAAAGAGAGGAGGGGGACAGAGGCCAGAGGCCCACGTCCATTGTCTTCCTCTATCACTCTCTGTGTTATGCTCTAAGACAGGGTCTCTCACAGAAACTAGAGCCAACCAGTTGGCCAGGCCAGCCGACCAGTGAGCTCAGAGGCCACATTAGTTCCTTTTTTTGTGGCTGTAATGAATGAAATACCATGACCGAAAGCAACTTAAGGAAGAAAGGGTTTGTTTGGTTTGTGGCTCCACAGGGACAGAGTATTCAGGGCGGGGAAATTAATGACATGGCAGCAAGGCAGGAAGCTGGCTGATCGCATGGTGATCAATGCATGGGAAGCGAAGAAAGAGACCATGAGGTCATGATGCTATGAACCCCCAGGCCTGCGATGGCATACTTCCGCAGCAAGGCAACAGCTCCTGGAGATTTCATAGTGGCCCCAACTGGAGAAGGGGGTACATTTCTCATTCAAACTACCACAGATGCTCACTGCCATGCTCAGTCAGTTGCATGTAGTTCTGAGAGAAGATGAACTCAGATCCTCTTGGATTTTGCTTATTACAACATTTTAATGTAAATGAAGACTCAGTTCCTGAAGTCTGTAATGTTTGCTGAGACTCAAGGTTTTTGTTTTGATGAAACTATTATCTAGAGATGTAACCATGTGTGTGTGTGTGTGTGTGTGTGCGCGCGCGCGCGCGCGCGCGCGCGTGCGCACACACACGCACACCTGCAGAAGCCAGAAGATCCTTTGGAGCTGGAGTTAAAGACATTTGTCAACCATTCAACATGGCAGTGAGCACTCTTAACTGAAGAATCATCTTTCCAGCCCCTTGAATATTATCTTAATTGTATTCAAATAATTTCCTTTATAATTATCATACTAAGGCCTTCCTTTGTACTTAAGATAATTGAAAAACGTCAGTAGGGCTTTTCGGACTAGATTTGTCTAGGCTCTGTGCCAATGAAAAATCAGCAGAAACGTGATTCATTCTTAGATCCCATCCTTACATCACCCACGTAACCCAACACAGTGAGAATGCTGGATTCAGTGCAAGCGTCCTTCTCATTGGGAGCTAGCAATAGGGGCAGCATAGACTTCCAGCGTCATTTTCTAACTTGGAGAGGAGACACACTCACTGAGTCATGTGGTTTGCTCTCTGCCTGTGGAGGTGGAGATGACTGGTGCTGTGTGAGCTTCGAGAAGGGAAAACGATGGCAGGACACGTGTTTCTTGCAGAGACAGAGTGGCAGCAGCTAGAAATACGGTCTCTGCTTGTGCCCCTCGCTTTGATGCTGCTGAGGAATCAGCCTAATTTACATCCCAGGACTGTGGGCCTTGCTTTGTCCGTGTGGATGGCAGCACCGTGCACAAAGGGCTGCATTGTCCAGTTCTCTTGTTTTACTTTTTAATGTAAAGAAGCACAAAATGAAACTGGAATCATGGTTTCCCTTTAAGAGTGCACAATAAAGACAATTCATGAAAGCAATCTGAATAGGTTCTGGCTTTTTAAAAATCATACTTATGAAGATTGGTCAATGGGAAGGGTAACTCTGAGCCCCACAGAGGTGTGGCCTTCTGAAGCCACAATGGTACTTTCCTGAGGCAGCACTCTCTTGCCAGACCCCACTCACCCACACACACCCTGCAGGGTTTGGCAATACCTTATCTTTGTTGAGTCAAAAATAAGTATTTTTCATATTAGTTCTGGGCTCTTGATTTTGAGGTTCCAGTGTTGTTGTGATTCACGCTGGAGAGAATTCTTTAGTTAATACCTTGAGCAAGTGGAATATGGTTTAAAGGGATGTATTAGCAGCGGTGGAGACGGTGCTCATCCCCGGAGACTGAGCGCTGAGACTCCGGGGTAAGAGTTAGTTCCTTTTCTGTTGTGGTAGAGTACCCTTCCCAAAACCAGGGGAGGGGAGAAAGTGTATTTTGACTTCCAGTTCCTGAAGGGTGACAGTCCATTATGACAAGCAAGGCAGGGCTGTATGACCATGAGGTTGACCTGGTAGTCACGAACGGGAGAGGGAGGAGGAGCAGAGCCAGGCTATAAAACCCCAAAGACTGGCCCCAGTGACAAACTTCTTCCAGGAAGACCCCCACATCTTAAAGGCTCGCTAACCTTCCCAAACAGTCCCAGCAGCTAGGGCCAGGTGTTAACACACAGGCCTATGGGGAATAGTTCACATCCAAACCTCATGAGTTTTCTTGCGTTTTGAATGTCAGTGCCAGTTCCCACGAAGCTCAAAGTTAATTAAAGAAAAATCACTCATTGTTTCAGTCTGAATGCAGTTACTATTTCTGTTTACTTTTCCTCTGGGTAGCAGTGTCTGGCGGGATGGGAATCACGGTTTCAGTGGTGACTCTGAAATGTGCAGAAGGAGATTTCCTAACTGAAACGGAGGGATGTGGAGCAGGCTCAGGGACCGCGCCAGTGGGTAAAGAGGGGGTTCATCATACTCAGCAGCACACCCCATATGACAGAAACTCTACCACTGAGACATAGCCTCTGCCCTGCAGTGTGGCTTTAACAGGGTCTGTCCTCCGGGATCTGTTTTCATACTACATAGTGACAGAATGTCCCCTGAGGCACAGGAAAGCGGGGGGGGGGGGGGGGGGGGGGGGGAGCCAGGCAGAGTTTGAGGGCTTTTATTGTGTTTTGTTTTGTCAGAAGTTAAATACCGATTTAGAGACTTGATTTGTAGAATCATTTCTAATGCGCGCGCACGTGCCTGCAGGGCACGCATGTTGGAAATATTCATTTCTGGGGGATGAAGATGGAGCTCAATTGGTAGTGGGCTTGCCTAACATCCAGCAGGCCTCAGGTTCCATCCCCTGCATTGCATATTCCAGGAGGGTGTGTTGGGACGTGCCTATAATACCAGCACTAGGGAGATGGGGGGGGTGTCAGAAATTCAAGATCATCTTCAGCTGTACATCAAGTCTGAGTTCAGTCTGAGCTACATGACACCCTGTCTCAAAAATGAATAAATAAATATATCCACTTCAAAGAATGCCAAGAATAGATAACTCTTTTTTTTTCTATTACTCTTACTCTGCAAAACAAAACTTCCAATATTATGTGAGATACTTGCTGAACTGAGAGAATACAGTCCTGCTACAATCATGGGATAATCACTGAACTGAGAGAATACAGTCCTGCTACAATCGTGGGATAACTACTGAATTGAGAGAATACAGTCTTGCTACAATCAGCTGTCCACTCTCTTGGACAAGCTGGTGTTGATGAACAAGAAATAATCCTGCTTTTAAGATTTCTCAGCCTATGTGTTTGTTGTGTGGAGAAATCCAGTTGGCAAAGTCTGATGTGAACTAAGAGGCTCCGCATACATTTTACGACTGTAGTTTATGTGTGAACTAAGAGGCTTCTCATACATTTTACGACTGTGGTTTACATCCCACTTTTTTTTTAATTTACTTATTATGCATACAATATTCTGTCTGTGTGTATGCCTGCAGGCCAGAAGAGGGCACCAGACCTCATTACAGATGGTTGTGAGCCACCATGTGGTTGCTGGGAATTGAACTCAGGACCTTTGGAAGAGCAGGCAGTGCTCTTAACCTCTGAGCCATCTCTCCAGCCCGTACATCCCACTTTAAATTCTTGTATTCTTTTCCCCCCTCTTGCAAAAGTCCACAAGGAACATGGCTGTGGGAATGATTCACCACCTAAAGGAGGCGGTAGGCATTCACTGACTATCACACAGTTTTAAAAAGAAAATCTTTTACATTAAATTTTACTTATTTACTGTGCTTGGAAGTGTTTTTTTGTATGTGTATGCGAATGTGTGTGTGTGTGTACACGTACACCATGGCAAGCATGGGGAGGTCAGAGGACAACTTGGAGAGTGGGTTCTGTCCTCTCACCAGGTGGGGTCAGGGGAAGGAACTCTGGTTGTTAGGTCTGCTAACAAGCACCCTGATTGGCTGAGCCATCTCACTGGCCCTGGTTATACCCATGCTAAGCAGCGTTTGTCCAGCACTGGTAGTTGTTTGTCTTTCTAGCTTGGTGAAATGCCCAGAGCACAAAGCTTGATGCATTTAGGAGATAACTGGCAGTCCCTTTCCCCCTCCTGTTTTCAAGCACTTAAAACATTTCTTTCTCTAAAAAAAAAAAAGCTTTGTGTATGCACTTTTGGAGCCCACCATATCTATACAAAACTAGACTGGAGCTACATCTCTGTGATAGAGCGCCGGCCTGGTGTCCACAGGCAGACACCACAGAGCTAAGAAACAAAATTACAAGACTTCTTGACCAACGATGACTCAAACAAAACTAATTTGCTTTTAAATTAAGATAATAGCAAACATTATACTGAGACTTCAAAAATCTATAAGAGCGAACTTATTACCCAATAGTAAGGCAGTTCATAAGTCCAAGGGCCCAACATGTCATGAGAGTCGCTCACTTGGTTAACACCAAATAAGCAACTTCCCTAATTCCTAACACCCACATCATCATGAAAGACATTTTCCAAATTCTGGAAATCCCAACATCCCACTCTTTAATTAAAAGTGTAAGAATCAACAAAGAATGAAAGGAAATTACATCCAATATAATTCCACAAGGACCCAATACCCCAGCCTTAGGAGTTCCTAGCATTTAAATTCAGCCTGTGGACAATACTGCATGCACAAACATGTAATAAACGACGTGCCAAGGAGCTCAACTAATGGGAAGAACGTTGACAAGATCACAACCAGGCGACGTTATGCTGTACCTCCGACTATTAGACTCTCTGCTCAGTCAAAATGGCTTTTCCTTTAGTCACAGCTACCAACAGATGCAGAGTCAATGAAGGAAGAGGACAAAGAAAACAGCATGGGTTGACGTCCATTATGATCCAACGACACGATTCAGACACATCTTGTCTATGTAGACAGTATGGCTGTTAGAGAAATTCCTGGCCAAGGACATAGCTCAGTGGTAGTGGGCTTGCGTAGCAGACATGAGACTCTTGATTCAATTCACCTCAAAATAGACAAACAAACCCATTGGATCAACTTCATAATTCATCAACAGTCATGTTTAACGAAAAAAAACCAGGCTGGCCTGAAGTTTTAGACTCATGCATTACTAATTTGGGGTTTCTTCAGTGACATCTGTTTGGGAGCAGCTGCCGTTTCCTCAAAGGCATGTTCTTACTAGTAAGAGTTTTAGATGCTAGAAGAGCATGGGGGGGGGGGGACAGAAGAGAAAAATAAGAGACACAGAAGTCACGAAAGGATATCAACCTCACCGAGCTTCCTGCTCTTTAGCTAGGCTGGGTGGCCAGCCAGCCAGACCCAGCAAATCTCCTGTCCCTACCCCACCCTCAGTGCTGGGGTTAAGAGCACTCTCAGCCGTGCCTAGCTTTATATATGGGTGTTGGTATCTGTCTTGGTTATTGTCAACTTAAACAAACCTAGAAGATTTTGGGAAGACAGACTCTCAACTGAGAAATTACCACCATCAGACCGGCTTCTGGACATGTCTGTGGGGGCATTTTTCTGATTAGGTGATTGATGAAGAAGGGCTTAAGGCCACTGTGGGCAGAACCATTCCTAGGTAGGAGGGCCTGGGTTGTATAAGAAAATTTGCCGAACAAGCCTGGGAGAGCAAGCCAGAAAGCAGCATTTCCCTGGGGTTTCTGCCTTGACTTCCTCAATAATGGACTGAACCTAAATGGTGCAATAAACCCTTTGCTCTCTGCGTTGCCTTTAGTTATGGTGGTTATCATAGCAACAGTCTCTGAACTCGGCGAGCACCCTTCTCCACTAATCCATCTCCTCAGCCCGTATCCCTGATGGCTATGGTGGTTATCATAGCAACAGTCCCCGAACTCGGCGAGCACCCTTCCCCACTGGCCCATCTCCTCAGCCCGCATCTCTGACGACTAGCGGAGCAGCATCTTCTTAGTGGTCCTTTACTAGGTGAAGAAAGGACTCCATTAGGAGTGGCAGGTAGATGCCCAGGCAGGGGACTGGATGGGAGACAGAAAAGGAAAACTCCGAGTCTAACCTATTAACTAACAGATTTTTATTAAAGTGTTAAGATGAATAAAGATGATCATTTTTATTATTTAGCTCATCTCTAAACACAGAAGTGCCACCAAGTTTCGGATCAAAAAGGGAACTGTGATCCCAGCACGGAAAGAGAATGTGTATCTCAGGACACAGTATTTATGTCTTTGTCAGGAGATTTTTATCCAAATTATTATACTCTCGGGAGCTCAGTCTGTGTTTCCTAGTCTCTAAAAGGTGACTCTGCAAGGCAAGTTTCTTCCCAGTAATTAGAGGCATTTATCTTAGGACTCATTTGGCTTCAGCAGTGAGGTCATGGGCCGCCAGCTCCACCAGTACTGACTTCTTCAATTACAGGCAATGGCATTTCACCTCCATGCAAAATATTAGTAAATTAACACTCCCCATTCTGCATTCATTTGGGAAATCTGCTCAGCTTGCAGTGAGGAAGGCAGGGAGCCATGAGGACACTCTGGCAATACCTTGAAGCCTTGAACACAGCAATTAAAACTCTGGCTTTGCTCCCTGCAGTTGGGATTTAGTCTGCAGAGTTCATTTCTTTTATCATAGCACAAGGCAAAAATCAGCACTGGTAGGTGAGAAAAACACAACAACCAAACACACGCACACATGCAGGAGCGTGTGCACACACACGCACGTGTGTACACATGAAGACATGGAAAAACCCACCCCGATGTTCCTAACTCTTTCCTAGCTCTCAAGTACCTGTTTTAAGCCAAACAATAAGCGACCTCTAGCACAGGAAACCATCTCCAGACCAGACTTACAACTCTGACTCAAAGCACAGTCACAAGCAATACATCAAGATGGAGAAGACTACCATCTAAACGCTGCAGCTGTCTCTTCTGTTCTAAGGACATCTTCGTCCAACCAAGAGACAGTTGGCACAGGCACCGTTAGGTCACAGGGGTTCTGTGAAGGCTTGTCAGTCATTACACATAAAAACTGGGAGAAGGGATGGGGTGTACACTGTTCTCAGCTGATTCACAGCTGAGTGTGCCAGCCCACGAGGCCAGAACTCTTAGTCTGGCAGAAGAGGCAGAGGGCAGGAAAGAAAGGTCCTGTGCTGCCTACCATAGTCCAGCTGCCAGGGAGCTGCTATGGCGCTTTGTGGCATGAGGAGCTTCTTTGTGGCCTGGGATGTCTGTCTTTGCTGGGACTTAATATTGATCAGACCTGGAATGTTGTCAATCAGGGTGGGCCTTCACCGCGCATGGCTCATGTTCTAAAAACTGCAAGGCCTGCAGACCCGGTATCATCCTTCATTGGCACACTGAATCCTAGTAACCATAGGACCCACTGAGTGTGTAGGAAAATGTTTACACCGACATGTGTGTATACGTTGTACTGTTTGAAAGGAGCAGAAAGATGGACAGCTGCCGTTTCAGTACCAACCCTCATTTATGACAAGCCAAACCATCAGAAAATATGATGGCAGAGTCAGAATCTGTTATCTCGTAGAGTACATGACTAAGTCCAACCTAAAACTTATCTATCACACCATGCCAACTGCTGTCTATACGTCTACTGATAACTGCGGTAAACAGAGGAATGGGCAAATATTGCTTAAAACTACCCAGATGACCACTTCAAAACACTTCAGACTTGAATGATAGGGAGCCATAGACAAGATTAACAACATATCCTCTCATAAAAATCAAACTAAAATGCAAACTTTAAAAATTCATTATTATTAAATCAAGGGATATTATTAAAAATGACTAAAATTTTTTCATTGATACTGCCCATCGTTCCCAAAGCCACCTCTTAAAATAAAGAGAATTTCTAAGTGAGAACATGGCCGGCTGACAGTCGGAAAGGTCGCGTTGTGTGGCTGTGCTCCAGGGAAGCCAACTTACAGTCACGATGAGTCCTTTCTCCTGGAAGTATTTCACCAGTGGGGCGGCGTTCTGCTTGAAGTTTCCTAGTCTTCTCTGGGTGGCTTTCAGGTTGTCATCAGGCCGTCCCTGTTGCTCTGCACGCTTCGCTAATCTCTCTCTGAGCCTCTGGCTGGCACAGGCCAGGAAGACCACCAGGTCAGGGGTGCAGATCTGTGGGGAGCACAGACAGGCAGACAGATTTTTAAGATGCCAAGCAGTATCCGCATGGACGGCAGCACAGCTCTTCAGTGGTTCCGGGGCCACATGGTAGGCAGAGACTGCTCGTTCATTTCCTAGCTGCCCAGAACCAAATGATCACACAGAAACTATATTAATTACAACACTGTTTGGCCAACAGCTTAGGCACATTCCTAGCTAGCTCTTACAGCTTAAATTAACCCATTTCTATTAATCTGTGTATCACCATGAGGCTGTGGCCTACTGGTAAGGTTTCAGCATCCTTCTCCTTAGGTATCTATATGGCATCTCTGTGACTCCGCCTACTCTCTGTATCTCTGTTAGGATTTCCTGCCTGGCTTTGCTCTACTAATCCATTTGCCCAGGCAGCTTCTTTATTAACCAACGGTAATAAATCATATACACAGCATACAGAGGGAACCCACATCACCACATCCTCGGTGCCTTATTTCTTATGCCTTTTCCGTCATATTTCCCACGCTGCAACCTACACAAGGCCAGGGCCACCCAGTCCCTTTATAGTCCTTCTAAATGAGAGCCAACTCCATGTGACAGTATGTGGGGGCCCCTTTATACTTCAGAAAACATCTTTTCTGTCTAAGCTCACATAAGGTTTCAAGTTGAATAAGGAACAACGCAGTCTGACTTTGGTTAGAGTGTACATAACTTGATTTTGCAGGAGAGATGTTATCACCAGGCTCCAGCTGTCCGCAGCAAATCCACGCTTCCCGGTAACCACTACCTCTTGCTACTTTAAAGCTCACTGCCATATACTAAAGGCCCATCGCTACCCTATATCCCAATATCACTAAGCTCTGTGGCATTCTGCAAGGTGATAAACATCGAGTCTGTTTGATACATGAGCAGAGCAAGGCTTTGAGAATCCAGCACTCCTTGGAGTTCACACAGTCACGGGGGTTAAAGATGAATCTGGGTCTGTCTGGTTTGTACTGTCTGTCCCCTTCCCTGCTACACAGCGCCAGGTAGTCCAGAATCCTTCATGAAATACCACGAAGTTACATAGATAGGCTTAAGAAATAGGCAGTTTTTAATGTCACTGAGAACTGGTATGTTTAAAAGGTACCCTGACCCAGAAGTGAACGCAACTTCCTGCTGAGCGTGGGAAGAAGTTAAAGGTATTGTGGCTTAAAGTAAGAGTCTCCAATTAAAACAAAATAAACAAAACAATTGTTTCTGTGGCCTGTGAGGTGGCTCAGTGGTAAAGGCATTTATCGCCAAGGCTGACAACTTATATTTGATCCCCAGGACCCATACGGTAGAAAGACAAAAGCACCTCCAAACACGTTATCCTCTGGCCTCCTCACGCATGCCATGTTACTAAAGCATGTGCGCGCGCACACACACACACACACACGTACATGCACATACATAGACAACAAAAAATAAAATTTTTAAGGAAGAAAAGGAAAACTGACTTGGAAGGCTGGCAGGATTTGTGCTAGGACCAAGCAGGGCAGAGAGCTGGACCGCCAAGCATTTGTGCCCTCATTTGCTAATATGGAGTATGCTGCCTCTGAATTATCCTAAAGATATCATAAGAGGAAGCGCCCAGAACAAACTCAGGACATTTTAGCCACGCTCCCTTGCTCCTGACTTCCCTCAGTGTGCTTCTGGGTTTCCTTTGAGATGATGTTTTAATTTTGTTGGTTCTCCCCCTATAATTTCTCTTCTTCCCTCTCCTGTGTGGCTTGTTTTCCAAGGCCTCAACCCTACTCTTCCTCTCTCTAGGCTCGCTTCTGGCAGCGGCTTTCCTGTTTCTCTTTCATCCGCACTGAATATTATTCCAAATGTACACTTTCTCCTCTGCCTCTCAACAGCCCTGGCTCCTGTGCGCTCAGGTGTTTTAGTGACAGTCCTTTCAGAAGTCGTAATGTTACTTGTGACTCAACAAGGTTCAAAATTGACCTTAGGACCCTTTTATCTAAACCACGCCACAGCAAAACTCTCTCTGGTTTCTCTCTCCCTCCTTCCCTTCCTCCCTCCCTCCTCTTTCTCCCTTCCCACCCTATCTTACTCCTTCCTCTCCCTCTTTCCTTTCCTCCTTCTGGTAGCAATGCTCCCTTTTAAATCTCTGAGCTAGAAACCTCCATGCCCTGGTGTCCCTCTAGCCCCCAGCACACTCCAGGCTGTACCAGGTATCTGCACATCTATTGGTGTCTTCAACAGCCCCTCTGCCTCCCTCCCTCCAGGGCCCCAGCCCTGTAACCTCAGCTGCACTAAGGAAAGAGACTGAGAGCATGCATCCAGAACAAGATTGCCTTGAGCGTCCATCTAGAACCTGCCACCTGTCCTTTGGCAAACTTCAGCCTTCCTGAACCCATTTTCTTAAATAAGACGTTTCCAACACAGCACTTTAGTATACCCCCCCCCTTCAGAAATGAAAGAAATCAAACCCCAAACCATGTGTGGCTGAGGTGATGGCTCTGCCGGGAAGCTTGAGGTCCTGAGTTCAGATGCCCAGAACCCATGTGAAAAGCCCGGCATTGAGCACACGTCTGTGACCCTACGGTTGAGCAGACGTGGTCCTGGAGTGCCCTAGCCGGCCTGCCCGCCCAGCTGACTCAGGGAGCTCAGGGCCAGTGAGAGACTCCGCCACAAAAACACAAAGAAAGCTGTAGAGAAGCAAGGGAAACCTTCGGTGAGGCTGACCTCTGGTTCCCATACACACATGTGCATGTGCATACACACCCCCTCCCCCTCCCCACAGGAATACACCACTGACACCCACAGATAGACACAGCCAGATGTAAACCGCTTTTGAATAACCTTAATAAAAGATCACTTGTACTTTTTATGACATACAATCAGGGGATTACGTGAAGCTAAAACTATACTTTCTAAAATACTGTACTGTATTTTATTTGTATTTATTGTTGTATGTCATATTCATCCCTATAGGACTTAATAAAGGATACATTTAAAATTACTTTAAATAAATTATGTAAAGAAGAAGATAATTATTGCCAAACAAATTAAACTATTTGGCTTGATAGCACTACATATTAAAATACAGGGGAAAGACAAGCCTGAACTACCAGGTCAGTATTGGATGCAAGTAAAAACATCTTGCAGTTTTGGGTTCTCACACTGTGCACCTATATGAACCCATTGGTTTATTCTAGTGTGTTTTGTCCCAAGTGTGATGAAGAAGCATTCATCTATGCAACACAACAAGGTCATAAGCAGTTTTACATATTACATTTTTGATTACTTTTGCTTCTGTATACCAAAGACAGCTTCAAATTCATATTTTACACTTTGGATAAAATTGCATTTGTTAAGTTAGTATTTCAATTAGTAGAGTTTTAAAATAGTAAGTCACATATATAAAATTTCTTTTCATGAATGGAAAGTTGGTGTGGAGAAAAACGGCCTGGATGTGAAATTGTGAAATTACTTAATTTTATAACTGGGATTAGTCTGGTGTCTTTCCTGATACAAATGGGGAAGCATATGACTGTAAACTCAAAACAAAATAAGAATTCAAGCATAAACAGTGAGACCCAGCACAGTAGCTAGGGAAGTAGTGACCTGAGCCAGCTGCAGTGGCCTGGCAACGCTACATGCCAGGGTCTCAACAGTATTCCACTTTAAAGAGAAAAATATTGCTGAACTTGGTGGTACACACCTTTAATCCCAGCACTCAGGGGGCAAAGGCAGGCAGATCTCTATGAGTTCGAAGCCAGCCTGGTCTACAGAGTTAGTTCCAGAACAGTCAGAGCTATGTAGTGAAATCCTGTCTCAAAAAAAAAAAAGGGAGAGATAGAGATGAGACAGAGAGAGACACAAATAGAGATGAGAGAGATTTAACTTGCTTGTGTTTTTCTCTCAAAAGTTAAAAAAAAGAAAGAAAAAAAACCAGCAGACACCATTGTGTGAGAGGGGCCTGGGAACTGTAAAAGCTCCATCAAGGGTATGAAGGAAGCCCATTTGCAGAGGAAGCCTGGAACCCCTCCAAATACAAGCAGCAGCGTGGAGGAGGATGGCAGAAGACCATGAAGAGCTCTGCAGCTCTTTCCTTAGCTTGATTGACAGCCGCCCCCTCATTCTAGTTCCTTTTCCTTTCTTATCGAGCTGTGTGTGTCTGTCCGATGCCTAACTTTAAAGGTGTGGCTCTCCTTTCATTTGCCTTCCCAGCGGCTGCGAGGATCTTCGGCTCACCTGTTCTGTGCTTTCCCATACCATCTAATAAAATCACCCTTGGCCTTCCTTGTGAGTCCACCTCTGAATCCTTTGAGCCCCCAAGGGGAACCTCAGGTTCTCTGGTAACAACTGTTCATCGAGTTGGCTTGAGACACACAGGGGAGGGCAGTGTCCCCAACAGAAGGGACCCTATAGCCCTTTCCTTGGCCCTTAGTCTCAGAAAGTACAAGCAGATGAATGAACAAAGACAGGGACACCACTTTCGTCTCCATGGCAGTAAAATCTGAAACAGCTGATCCTGTTCTCCCCACTGAATGAAGACAGCAAATCCTTTCCCTGCTTCACATGGAAATTCAGTCTCCCGCTATCCATTTTAAGCCCTTAATTCTGTTCAAAGGAATCAGCCGTTGTATAAACAAGGATATATGCACAGTCTCGGTTCCAACGGGAATTCATTTTTAATAACCTCTGATCTTGCCCAGCAGCCATTCTTTGCTCTGCTCTTTATGAAGCTGTGTCAGGAGACCTTCGGCTCCTAAATTGGATCAGCTGCACCGTCAGAAATCAGGAAGCAAAATACTAAAGCAAAAGGACAATTAGCGTTGAAACAGAAAACTACGGCCGCATAAACCAAAAGATGGGGAAAACATGGAGGTTGTCCAGCCTGAGTTCACCCCAGACCTGGAAACGTCTGCGCTCTGGTGACAAATGGCTTTCAAACTGGAACATTCAATGCCCTGGCCCGAGAGTGCTCGTTCCTGGTACTGACGACTAAGGGGTGGACCTGGGCTGTCCCTGAGGACTTGATGCTAACACTGGGCTACTGTTTGCCTCCACATTCTACCTCACGGCTTCTTCCACACATTAAACATTTACCAAGAGAAAACCTCTGTGGCGCTCTGCAGAGGCAGGACAAGGTCACTATGAAGGGAAAACTAATGGATAACTGGACTTTATCATCTGTTTAAAAAAAGATCTATTTTATTTCTAAATTTTGTGTGTATGTTTAGCTCTGAATGTGGGTTTGAGCATATTAAATGCCAATGCCCCATGCAAGAGCAACAGGTACCCTAAACTGCTGAGCCGTCTCTTCAGTGTGGAACTTCATCAGCTATGTGAGGGATAGGATATGGAGATCATTTCTGAGAAGCTTTCAGCAGACTTCAGGGCCAGGGAACAAACCCGGCAACATGACTCACCTGTACTGGTTAAACGGTAGCTGCAACAAATTCATTCTATCACCCAAGTTCTTCGAAAAGTCTAGGAAAGGGTGGACAAGATACCACACTTGGGCAGCTGAGAGGGCTCGGCGAGCAAAGGCTCCTCCTGCCAAGCCGGACGACAGTTGGTTTTTGTTTTTTTTTTTTTTTTTTTTTTTTAAGGAAGCCAAAGTTATCCCTGCAATTTAGTAAAAGCTGTAGAGAGACAAGATGAGCAAAGCCACCATGGAAACCTGGCAGAATCCATCCTTACACAGTGTGACTCTGCACACACGTGGGTTTATCTCAGATAGAACCCACCCCCACACAGTGTGATTCTGCACACACGTGTGTGAGCTTATCTCAGATAGAACCCACCCCCACAGTGTGACTCTGCACACACGTGGGTTTATCTCAGATAGAACCCCCCCACACTGTGACTCTGCACACACGTGTGTGAGTTTATCTCAGATAGAACCCACCCCACAGTGTGACTCTGCACACACGTGTGTGAGCTTATCTCAGATAGAACCCCCCCACACTGTGACACTGTGCACACACGTGTGTGAGCTTATCTCAGATAGAACCCCCCCACACTGTGACTCTGCACACACGTGTGTGAGCTTATCTCAGATAGAACCCCCCCACAGTGTGACTCTGCACACACGTGTGTGAGTTTATCTCAGATAGAACCCCCCCACAGTGTGACACTCTGCACACACATGTGTGAGTTTATCTCAGATAGAACCCCCCACAGTGTGACTCTGCACACACATGTGTGAGTTTATCTCAGATAGAACCCACCCCCCACAGTGTGACACTCTGCACACACGTGTGTGAGCTTATCTCAGATAGAACCCCCCCACAGTGTGACTCTGCACACACATGTGTGAGTTTATCTCAGATAGAACCCCCCCACAGTGTGACTCTGCACACACATGTGTGAGTTTATCTCAGATAGAACCCCCCCACAGTGTGACTCTGCACACACATGTGTGAGTTTATCTCAGATAGAACCCACCCCACACACTGTGACTCTGCACACACGTGAGTTTATCTCAGATAGAACCCACCCCAAACAGTGTGACACTCTGTACACACATGAGTGAGTTTATCTCAGATAGAACCCACCCCCACACAGTGTGACACTCTGCACATACGTGAGTGAGTTTATCTCAGATAGAACCCACCCCCACACAGTGTGACACTCTGCACACACATGAGTGAGTTTATCTCAGATAGAACCCACCCCCACACAGTGTGACACTCTGCACACACATGTGTGAGTTTATCTCAGATAGATCCCATCCCACATAGTGTGACACTCTGCACACACGTGAGTTTATCTCAGATAGAACCCACCCCAAACAGTGTGACACTCTGCACACACGTGAGTTTATCTCACATGGAACCCACCACACACAGTGTGACATTGCACACACATGTGTGAGTTTATCTCAGATAGAACCCACCCCAAACAGTGTGACACTCTGCACACACATGAGTGAGTTTATCTCAGATAGAACCCACCCCCACACAGTGTGACTCTGCACACACATGTGTGAGTTTATCTCAGATAGAACCCACCCCCACACAGTGTGACACTCTGCACACACGTGAGTTTATCTCACATGGAACCCACCACACACAGTGTGACATTGCACACACATGTGTGAGTTTATCTCAGATAGAACCCACCCCACACAGTGTGACACTCTGCACACACGTGAGTTTATCTCACATGGAACCCACCACACACAGTGTGACATTGCACACACATGTGTGAGTTTATCTCAGATAGAACCCACCCCCACACAGTGTGACACTCTGCACACACGTGAGTTTATCTCACATGGAACCCACCACACACAGTGTGACATTGCACACACATGTGTGAGTTTATCTCAGATAGAACCCACCCCCACACAGTGTGACTCTGCACACACATGTGTGAGTTTATCTCAGATAGAACCCACCCCACACAGTGTGACACTCTGTACACACGTGAGTGAGTTTATCTCAGATAGAACCCATCACCACACAGTGAGACACTCTGCACACACATGAGTGAGTTTATCTTATTTAGTCTGGTTTACGAACTTCTCTTATGATTGGAAAAGAAAAATGTCAGTTACCCAAAGGGAAATGTTTGCGACACAAAAAATAAAGGACTTGTTCCAAAAACCATGAAATCTCAGTGATTCAGAAAATTCAAGTGGAAACTACACACCCACCAGAATGGTAAATGTACCTAGATCAGTAAGACCCCACGTTGGCTAGGATACAGCAACGGGGGGAAGTACATGGCCATCTACCCGCTAGCTCACTCATAACTCCCATACCTCGATCGTGAGATTGTCTGCTGGGTATCAAGGATAAACAATAAGCGCACATCAAACATGCCCTGACTCTGATGGAGCTCAGCCAGGCCAAGAGACAAACCTGAACCAAAGACACACACAAGTGTACACCAAGCTGTTAGTTTGTGAAATGCCACAGGTATTTTTGAGCACATACTCGGGGAGAGCCAACTCCACCAGGCAAGTCACAGGAGGCTCTTAGCCTTTCTAGCCTCAGGATCACGACACACAGCTTGGTTTGTGTCTTCAGCAGGTGCAGTAGTACGGTCTGAGAGGAAATGAACCACTACTGTTCTTTGGGTGGGAAGGAGTGAGCAATTAACATCTTGGCTGGACTTTTTCCAAATTAGATTTGGAAGACTCTAGACACTGGGAGAGATGAACTGGGCACTGACAAACATGGAGTCATGTGATCTGTCTTCTTTATCTACCCTTTTCTCCCAGTAGCCTGAGGCCTTAACTGTTGGGCTCCTCAGTCTTGAAAGGAAAGGCCACAAAGTGAGACAACGTTGCTCTCTCTGGAAAGCAAGACCACGCCCATCGCTCCCCAACCTCTTCACATTTTCGGCGAAAGGAGGTGATGGAAGCTGTGGGGTAAAGAGCCTTTCAGCGTGCTGCAGTACCAAGCTGAGGGACAGCTTGTCTCCCTTTTATTGCTGGAAGGCAGGAGGAGAGTCATCTCTCTTCAGCCTCTGCTGGCATCCTGACTTAGGAGCTCGCTGCTCTCCACACAGCTAGTGTGTGTGTGCTGGACTAGGTTCTCATTGGCGCTGTGTGTAGTGCTGGCTCCAGCCTCTGTCTCCTCCATCATGGCACTGCCTTGATCAGCTTCGCTGGGGCAACAGTGGGGCGATCTGAGATGGACCTTCATGGTTTTTACTCCATTAGGGGAATAGTTACCTGGTGTGTTCTGTCTCATCCACAGTTAGTCAGAAACCAAAGTAGTCCTGTCCACTAGCAGAGTGCACCATTAGCAGTTTAAAAATATAATCATTAATGTTGGCTTATGAAAAAGTACATTTCTGTGGCTTGTTTTTAATGGTGCAGGGCTTCGTTCGATAAAAGCAGCCAGGGTACATTAGGCTGTGAACATACATGGACTCAATAAAGAGACAATTAAAGGTGCCATTTGATGTATCTCAAATAGACAACAAGAAAATGATGCATCCTTTTATAGCATATGAGGCTATTATAGCATATGATAATAACAGCATATAAGGCTATATTTTACAGATATACTCTTCCATCATTGATTTGGATATTTAGGTATCTAGTTTATTGACTTAGTTATTCATTCAACTAATATGTACTAATATCTTGCTTACTATGACCTAGAAATTAAGGCTCTGGAAAGGCAGTAGAGTGAGAGACAGGGACAGTCTAGGGGCAGAACATCTGGAAGCCAGCAAGACCCCTCTGTGGAGAGCTCAAATACAAAATAGTGAGAAGCATTCCATGTGATTTTAACCACCACCTAAGAACTACAGGTAACCTTTAGTGGCTTTAGGCAGTCAGCCCCGATGCTGAACAAAAGGACCAACCAGGCACGGTGATGCAAGCCTGTAATCCCACCCACTGGGGTTGCCAAGGCAGGAAGACTGTGGGATCAAGGGCAGCCTAGGCTGAACTATGAGACCTTGTTTTAAGAAAATACTAAAGAAAAGATAAACAGAGGGACTTTGTCATATCGAAGGAGATGGAAAGCCAGGGTAGAGTTACAGCTCTTCCTAGCTCTATGGACCAAGCCTCACCTTCCTGGTTCACAGTGGTCAGTTTATGGACTCCTTGACACTGAGGTAGGTAACACATGACTGATCAGACCAAAGACAAAAGAAAACAATAGTAAGAAAAAAGTAGAAGAATTGGATGCTAACATCAAGTGATGCTGTTGTTGCCATAGTGATTTTCCTTAGCAGATTTGGCGATAGCATCTAGCCAGTTTCTAAACCAGCCCTTTTCCATATCCTTGCCAATTCTGAACATCTATATCCATAATGTCTATGCTAATTGTCCTTGGTATGTGATTGCTGACCTGAATCAAATTGTCTACTATGCTGATAAATTCACGGAAGCAAAAAGACCAGGATTGCAGGGCAGTGGGGGCACACAATTTTAATCCCAGCACTCAGGAGGCAGAGGCAGGCAGATCTCTGTGAGTTTGAAGACTGACTGGTCTATAAAGTGAGTTCCAGGACAGTAAGGGCTATACAGAGAAACATTGTCTCAAAAAATAAAAAAAAAATCAAGCTAGGAAGGGAAGGGAAGGGAAAGGGAGGGAAGAGTAAGGGATGGAGGAAAGAAGGAAAGGAGGGAGGAGAGGAGAGAGGGAGAGGAAGAGGGAGAGGGAGAGGGAGAGGGAGAGGGAGAGAGAGAGAGAGAGAGAGAGAGAGAGAGAATCCTCTCTCCTGTCCCCAGACTGAGGCAGGACGATGTCATGTTAAAGCCTACCCAGAGCTACAGAGGAGGGGAAGACCAGCCTGGACAATTATGTGGGACTGTGTCTCAAGATATAAAATTCTAATGCAGCTGGGCATAACTTGATGGTAGTAAGCTTGCCTCCCAGACCCAAGATCCTGGGTTCAGTTCCCAGTGTCTGACTGCTCTACTAAGAGATCTTATAAACAGCTTGAGGGAGTTGGGGTTCTAAAGCAGGGGTGGGTGGGGGTGGGAACTGGCTCAGTGGAAGGAAACACTTGCCACCAAGTCTGATAACCTGAGTTTGATCCTGCGGACGCACATGTGGAAGGAGAGCCGGCATCCTGCTAGATGGCCTCCGGACTTCCACACGCATGCTGTGGCATGTATACACACACGTACTCACACACATGCGCACGCGCGCGCGTGCGCGCGCGCGCACACACACACACACCTCACACATCTCTCTCTCACATACCCAGACACTTGTTAGAACACAGGGTGGAAATGATTTGGTTTTGGGATACAGGCCTTTAGCTCTCTTGTCTGTAGACGGGGACGGGTTCCTCTGAAGAGGGTTTACATCTATGGGTGGTCAGACAATTACCATTGTCTACTGATTACGACACCCAGGATACAGCCTCAGTGGGGCAATAAGAGAACCATGGACATTTAAGTGTGGTTTATAAGATGAGCTATTTCTGCTACCACTGGCTTACACGCATAAGTGAGATGGTTCCCTGAGGCATGTGTGAACATTATCTGACGTCTCATGGTATGGCCACCACAAGCACACACATAAACATGCTTTTCTAACACATCTCATGCTAGTTGAGGTTTTAATGTTTAGCACTGGTGGATGAAAACCGCTATTTTTATGAAAGTCAAAGAAATTATTTCTGAACATTCTTGATGCCTATTTTCAATGCACTCCCTTCGGTGAGTTTTGGCAAGCAAATCCTTGGTTGCTATCTCATTGATAATTGGGTAATTTTCCAAGGCTCTGTCAGTCAACAGCTATTCTAAGAATGGGTCTTTCGAATTGTGCTGGTGCCACTGAACAGGAAGGAGGCCCCCTTTTTGCCCCAAGACAGAGCTAGAGAGCAGAGGTGAGCACTCCAGCAGGGTCTTTCCGTCGGTAACTCATGGCATTTTCGTTTTCTTGTTGGGAAACATGAGTGACTCGGGAAGAAACTAATACGTGATTTAACAATGTTCTGAATGATTCTCCTCTCCCTCTGCTCTCCTCCACTTCTCCCACTTCCTCCTCTCCTCCCTTCTCGTCCCCTCTGTTTGCTGTTCTTCCCTCTCTATCCCTTTTCCTCCAATCTGCTACCTCCCCCTCTCCTCTCTCCTTTGCTTTTCCTTCCCTCCCCACCTTTGCTCTCATATCTCCCACGGCCCCTCATTATGTATACATAGATATCTATGTATCTGTCTATATTAAGGGTTTATACAGACTCGTGGTTGCCTAAAGGAGAACATTTATTAGAATAGTTGGAAATTCAAGTAAAACATTTCTGGGTAAAACAAAAATATTCATTATTAAATTTTAACAAAGAATCACAGATATCAGAAGGTCTAACAGAGATTTTCAATCCATCATTTTTCTATTTTTTCATTTATTTATGAGATCATTTGGTAGATATTAAGTGTCTAATATATGTGATAGATTTTTTTTTATTTTATAAAAATCCTAAAATTTGGGAGTGGGAATATAGCTCAGTGGTGTACTTACCCTGTATGTGTCAGGCCTGGAGTTCACTTCACACACACACACACACACACACACACACACACACACACACACTCACATATGCATTCACACACACATACACACACACTCACATGCGCATGCACACACACACACACACACACACACACACACACACACACACTTTTCCAGATGGGAAGAACTGGGAATGACTTCTAATAATTTGTTCTAATGTTCAACAACTGATACTTAAAAGATTTTTGTCATCTGTAATTCCAAGGTATTCTTTTAACTACAAATACATGTACTCAGGAAAGAGGAATCGGACAATGCACTATATGCACTATTATTTTCAATCAATGAGAAATATTCATGGAGAAAAGGCTATGAGATGGACATGATGGTCCACGCCAGTAAAGTTAGGATCCACAAGTGATCAAAGCTAGTTCCAGGCCAGCAAGGGTAGGTAGCGACGCTATGACTACAAAACAAAGACAAAGAGATCAGTCTGAAGAGAACAAACTTTCAAAATACACAGAGAGCTTTACAAAGCCGAATATGGGCTTCTGCCTCTTAGGGAAGCAAACTTCACTGTGGTATGGTGTCCACTGCCAAGTATGTTACTGCAGAGATCGTCTGGCTGGCAACTTCTAGCCCTTTGATTTAGACTCACCTGTTATCTGTTTCATCATTGCTGCTGGCTTTGTTGATTTATTTGACTATAGGATGGAATAGCTCAGGGGAGAGTATGGTGCCAGGGACTTGGGTACTTTAATAAAGACCTCATGTGCTCACCCAGTTCGTCTATCCCAGCCAGTCGTCACCTGATCACCCATCCATTCCAGCCAGTCACCTGATCACACGTCCATCCCAGCCAGTCACCTGATCCCTCCAGGACTCAATTTTCTAATGCACAACATGAAATCAGAGGCTATTGATTTTGCTTTCATTTAAAGGCTTTTAAAGTTTTGTTGATAATCTCAAGAACCTCCATAATGCAGAAGATGTACTCTGACACTGGCTGATGGAAAAGCTGCTAATGGTCACTGTGCACCTGGGTGTGTTTGATGCTACAGTGACCTAGTTACTCTCAGAGACAGGGGCCACCAAAATTTGTGACTAAGTGATTCTCTTACAAAGGGTTTTTTACAGCATGAATGGGAATTTGTTTAGGCTAGAACACACACACTGAGAGAGAGAGAGAGAGAGAGAGAGAGAGAGAGAGAGAGAGAGAGAGAGAGAGAGGAGCACAACATAATAAATACGGCAATTACAAGCTGCCCAGCGTTAGTGAGATGGTTGTTACCCACTTCTGAAGCAAACACGATGGATCTGCCACCTACCCCACCCGATCTTTAGACCAAGTACCCATGACCACACATTTTAGCAAGGCTGTTAAGGAAAAAGATGTTTCCCTTCCAAGTCAAGGTTTTATAAACATCAGCACTGTCATCAAGAAGTTAGATAAAGTAAGGATGACTTACTACATAAACACAGAAAACTGCCGCAGAGTGAATAGGTACAGTTAGACCACACAGGGACGCTGAGTTCCATGGCTTTGCTAAATTTAATGAATTATTTTTTTTTTTTTTTGGTTTTTTGAGACAGGGTTTCTCTGTGGTTTTGGAGCCTGTCCTGGAACTAGCTCTTGTAGACCAGGCTGGTCTCGAACTCACAGAGATCCGCCTGCCTCTGCCTCCCGAGTGCTGGGATTAAAGGCGTGCGCCACCACCGCCCGGCTAATGAATTATTTTTGATGTTCATTTTATAGATTATTTTAGGATTTTCTAGCTAGATGATCAGGTAACCCATAAATACAGATCAACTTCCTTCTCCCCTACACTTACATCTTCCGTTTTTTTCTCAACCTGTGGGTCATGACTCCTCTGGGGATCAAGTAGCAGTTTCACAGAGGTCACATGTCAGATCTCTTGCATATTAGACACTTACATTATGAATCATAACAGCAGCAAAGCTACAGCTTTGAAGTAGTAATGAAATAATTTCATGGTCGGGGGTCACCACAACATGAAGAACCGTATTAAAGGTTGAGAACCACTGTGTTAGAGTTATTTGGAACTTCTAGTTCAATGCTAAACACAATAGAAAGTGGATATATAGCTGCAGTTCCCAGTCTCAGGAGGAAAACACACACTATTTCACCATCAAATATAGTGTTAACTGTGGGGTTTATAAAATGCATATTTTGTCAGGCTGAATTTCTTCCTATTTCCAATACGCTAGATTCTGCCCACTTTCGCCTCAATAAATTGTTGTTGAGTGTTGTCTGATGCTTTTTCTGTCACTGTCTAAGAACACAGTCTATTGTACTAAGACTTGTTTGGTCCCTGAGAACACTATGCATTACAGTTGTTGCACAGAGTGTTTTAGATGTGTCTACTACTGTTCAAAGTGTCTCCCTACTGCTATTTTTATCTAGTTGTTATATTAAGCTATGAAAACAGGCATAGAATTTCCAACTCTGAGTGTGTGCCCATTTTATTTCTGTCATTACTTTATCTTAAAAATGCTTGTATATAGTTTAAAGCATTTTTATTAAGTGTATAGACTTTTATAATTTACATGTCATTAAACACATAAAAATACAGCTGTCAGGTCAGGTGTGCTGGCTCACGCCTTTAATCCCGGACCTCAGAGACAGATGAGGCTTATCTCTGTAAATTTGAGGATAACCTGGTTTACATAGCAATTTCTAGGCCAGGATGGCCATCACAGTAAGAAAATACAGCTGTATGTATTCAAAGGACTCAGAGAAGTAACTGTTCACATCAGGGCATGTCCCTCCACCCCAGTGACCCTCCTTGTCTTCTGCAGCATCACTAAGGTTAGCAAGTTTTCCTCTGTTGGTGTCTGCATGCTCTATAGTCTCTTTCCTTTATTCTTGATCCCTGTCTTTATTTTTAAAAGCACTATGATAAAAACGAAGCTTATTCATTTATACTCAAACAATAAAGATCCCATTTGAATATTCCACTAGAGGTGGGCATCCTTCATAGCATACGCATCCATCCTCCTAATTCCTTGGGTAAATGCCAAGCTTCATTTTCCCCTTGTCGTATGGGTGCCCTTTACCTGGGGCCACTGCTTACAAACTGCAATATGCTTACAGTCGTGGTACACTGGAGTGATGGGAGAAGAATATTTTGGGTTTCCCTAATCTGGGACAGCCAGCTTATTTTGACTTTATCTTTGGGTAATTACTTAAGATACTCAAATTAGAACTACATGTGCATTTTCTCCAGGAACCATCATTCAGTAAGGGAAAGACGGTTAAGGGAAACAGGGCTGGGTAATTAAGGAAGCAGTCACTTATGTCGGAGGGGATCACTATGCAGGAAGTACTGGGTGATAACCATGGACAACCTTTGGTAACTTGTCCTTATGAAACATTCTGTGGAAACAAACAAATGTCTGCTTGGTGAGAAAGATGATGTGGTTACTGAGGAATTCCTGTACACAGAGAAGCTGTGAGAAAAAAAAACGTATTTGAGGCACGCTCTGCCCTCCTCTCCGCCCTCGGCCCGCCCTCCGCGAGTCTGCAGTTGCCCTGCACATTGCCCTCTGCCTCCCTAGTCTGCTCCCCACCACTTTGTTGACAACCCTTCCAGAATGCACTCACAGGTTCTCTGGACCTCTGGCTTCCTGCTGTTTGGAACAAGGGCGAGCATGAACAGGACATGGAAAGGTGGCAGAGGGATGGTAGACGTTTATTCCCTGGCTCTAATAAAAGGCCACCTCCTTCTTCCGAAGGAAGGTCAAGGATCCTGCCTGTCACCTTCTTCTGGCATCTTTTTGTCATGGGCTCAGATAAAACAGTATCTGCTTCTTGGGCCTCCAGGCCTTGGGATGGAGAACGGTTTCTCTTCCATCAGCCATAAGGTGTGTCACTATCCCCATGTGTATCATGCAAAGGTATCCTAGGCACAGCCTGCTAACCACCCTTCTGCTCAGTCTGTGAGTGTGCCCTTGCTTCCCCGTGGAGCCCCAACAATACAGCCATCTGCTGAACCACATCCACTACTGTGATTAGGGCTGTAGACATGTTTCAAGTTGGAGCATAACTTTGGTAAGTGAAGAGGAGAACACAGCCACCAAGACTTGGTACCTGAAGGGAGGGCGTTCAAGAGAGCCCAGGGCTAGCAGCTTGTTTAGATTACCAAAGATGAGTAGAGAGAAAGGAAAAGTGTATGATGGGACAGTGGTAAGGCTAGACCCAACTAGCTAGATCAGACTGCATGGGACAGATTCCTTGGAGACACATGTCACTCAAAGACATTAATACTGAGAAGGTGTCTTCGGTGGGAGTCCTGTACTGTAAGGGGGTGAGAAGATGAGTGTGGGCACAGATGGTGGGATAACTGGGTGTGCATGTCTTAATCACAAATTTAATGCTATTACGACTAGACAGCCTGCTCTGTCACTACGGACAACACATCCCTGGGAATCACTATCAGATACTACGTTTAAGCTGCCGTGGATTTTTTTTTTTTTTGCGTTGAATCAAAAAAAAGAGAGAGAATCAACTTTGCTAAGGATGTGTAAACTTGCAGATCCTTGGTTTGCGCTCACAGGACTTCCTCAGTCTGTGAAGAAGCACGGACCATATACTATTTGTGGTTTGTTTAGAAACAAGGTCTCGTGTAACTCAGGCTGGCCTCCAACCTGCTATTTAGCACATGTTGACCTTAAACACTCAACTCTCCTGCCTCCACCCCTCAAAGCTGGATGTTGGGCATCTGCCGCCATGCCTGGTTTCATTTTTAAACAGGATGCTTATTCTGAGTGTGGTGGCATGTCTGTAGTCTCTCACTTGGAAGTTGAGACAGGAAGATTGTGAGTCTGAGACCAGCTATACCTACAGAGTGAGTTCCCAGGCTAGCCTAAGATACAGCAAGAGTCTGTCTCAAAGATCAAAATAAATAATAAAATAAAATAAAAAGCAAACAAGATATTCACCTACTTGTGAGACAAAACGTTTGGGAGAAACGCAATTGTGGACAATCGTCACCAAAGCCTTCCCACTAGGAGAATGATTTAATGGTTTTCTTGGGGGAAGAGTTGGAGTTCATTGTGAGATTAAAATATAGATTTTAAGCATAAGGGTTAAAGGCGGATGAATGACGTATACAGTGAGCACAGGCACACTGTATGCAGTGAGAATACAGACAAGGAAGGGGACAAGAGGGACCAAGTTCTTGGCATGAACAGCAAGAAGAAAGGAACACAAGGGAAGTCGGTCTGAGCAAGGGAAGGTGACAGCTGCCTCCTGAGCTTCGCGGTACACGTCAACAGGGTTTCTTTCAAAACTTGGTCTTGCTCCTCAGCCAGGCTGGCCTCTACATTTGACTGCTCATGCCTCAGCCTCTAGCGTGGTTGGGATTACAGGTGTATATACCACTACACCTGACTCAAGTTTGTTTTTGTTTCTGATTTACAGTCACTGTATTTAAAAAAAAAAAACCCATCTGATTCTCCGGCTCTTGAATATGAGTTATTTAGTGTATGTGTCACTCGCCCCTGACACATACACTAAAAGCCAGACGTCATTGTCTAAAGCTAGGTTAGCATATGCGGCAGGGCTTCCTTCTGGCTCTCAGGGTTAAGACCTTTGGAGCTTGTGCTCCCTGGGGACTATAACGTCCTGGCCTCTAGCTTCTGGAGTCTGCCCAAAACCAAGCATCAGGCATCTGCGTAAGTACAACACTGGGGTGCTGCTCACTCCAGGCACTGCCTTAAAACAGCCTCCTAGAGACCCTGAGCCGAAACCAACAACCCTTGTTGTTCCATGTAATTAATCCCTGCGTGTTAGTCAGTGCCGTAAGCCGCAAAGAGCGAGGGTGCCGTGCTTTGTGGAACCCATCCCCAGTGTGCCCGGCAGAGTCAGGGCGACTTTGATTTATGGCTCTACGAAGTTGGGAAATGACCTTCCACTTCACAGAGGTTGTTTATGAAACTCTCATTAGCCCCTGGTTTTAATGGACTTAGATTGTATCACAGCACATTGCAATAAAAATAAACGAATAACTACCTTCTAATATAATTTCACTCTCAAAGTCTAATTATTGAATAATTATAAACAAGCTTCCAAGCCATTAGTTCTAGGGAAAGAATCGAGATTTTATTTAATATTTTGCATGGAAGTGTTAATGCTTAGGAAAAATATTGTGTAATTAAAATTAAATCACTCCCCCTTAAAAGCAAATCAAATTTGTCTCCCTTAGGAACAGCTAATCAAATTACTAGTCTGTCAAATCATTTCGCTTCACTATGCAAGTAGGGTAGCAGCACCCTTCTGGGGATTGATTTTCCTTTATCTCTAAACTCTTAAAAAAATATTTATGTGGTTGGGATTTTTTTCATATGTATATTCTCAGTCACCCAAACTCAGGACCGAATCTATTTTTAGACTCCCTTTTAATGGCAAAGCTGAGGGCAAATGATAGGCAGTACAGGAAATGACTAGAAAAAGAAGAAAAAACCATATACGGTTGCTCTGCAGATCTCACCAGATCACTGAATACAGCTGCTCGGCTGATCTCACCAGATCACCATATACAGCTGCTCTGTAGACCTCACCAGATCACTGAATACAGCTGCCCTGCAGATCTCACCAGATCACTGAATACAGCTGCTCGGCTGATCTCACCAGATCACCGAATGCAGCTGCTCTGCAGACCTCACCAGATCACCGAATACAGCTGCCCTGCAGATCTCACCAGATCACTGAATACAGCTGCTCGGCTGATCTCACCAGATCACCGTATACAGTTGCTCTGCAGGTCTCACCAGATCACCATATACAGCTGCTGGGCAGATCTCACCTCTTTAACCTACAATGTAAGATGAATGGAGTCCACAAGGGCTGTGTGAGCTCAGAGGCCACAGCCCTCCTAAGTACAGCCCTTTAGGCTGGGGCATGTGGTCAAGCTCATGCTTAGCGTGCAGATGACACTGGGTCTAATTCCCAGTATCATAAACACATATTCTGACACAAGCCAGCACTCAAGATGGGAAGGCAAGAGGCAAGTTCAAAGTCAGCCTTGGCTAACCCAGCCAGTATCAAGCCAGCCTGGGCTAACACAGCCAGTACCAAGCTAGCCTGGGCTAACACAGCCAGTATCAATCTAGCCTGTGCTAGCACAGCCAGTACCGAGTTAACCTTGACTACATTGCAAGACCCTGCCTCAGAATACATAAACAAGAAGCAGAAGCCTGAAGGGATGAGAACAGTTGAGCACAGTAATTAAGGTGTCTCAGGAGGGTGTTAAAGACCCTTCCCCCAGCCCCCACCCCCGCCACCATAGCCAGCACAGCACAGTCTAAGTCAGTGTTCTTGGTGCTGGCTATGGCTAAGCCTCAGCCTTTTGACTATGAACATCACACTGCCAAGCACTGAGCACACCTCAGAGAAGAAAACACCATGGCAACCGCTGCCTTAAACAGAGTTGGGATCTGTGTTAGAAGAGCTGCCACTTCGGTTACTCCCTTTGCCAAGCACCTTTGAGTCTGGCTTGGGAATGTTGAGCCCTGGATTCCATGACTGTAAGGTACGTGTAGTCGTGGGGATGAGAAAATGGGGTACAAGAAGAGGAAGTACATCCTGTTTTAGGTAGGAGAAGTGCAGCTCCAGCGATCTTCCACACATAAACTAGTGTCGCAGCCCCACACTGTCGGCATCACCCATCATCCACATCTTTGGATACTTTCATGTGGTACTATAATAATCAATATCTAACACAACTACACAATCAGTTCAGAGCAGCCGTCTGGCGCACGCCTTTAATCCCAGCACTCGGGAGGGAGGCAGAGGCAGGTGGATCTATCTCTGTGAGTTTGAGGCCAGCATGGTCTACAGAGTGAGTTCTAGGGCAGTCAGAGCTACACAGAGAAACCCTATCTTGAAAAAGACAAAACAAAACAAAAATTCGTTTCAGTTTAAATCATTCTTTGAATGTTACAAAGGTAAAAATACGTTAGTTAATAGAAAAAAATCAGTTTCTACACTAAAATACAAGCGAATGTAACTATTAGTTATTTCCCCTGCCCCTGACTCTCTTCAGTACTCTGGGTGTGTGCTTACACGGTTTGCAGTGCTGGGATGTGTGTTCAAAGGTTACAGCAGAATAAGATCCAAACATACTTGGTGCAAAAAGCCAAAGGCTCAGGATTAGAGAGATAGTTCAGCCTACCCCCCGTGATACACCTTCTCCTAATCCTTTCCAAATAATTCCACCAACAAAGGATCAAGCATCAAATACATGAGCCTATGGGAACCGTTTTCATTCAAGCTGCCATGGGTGTTTGTTGTTTTTTAATCGTTTTTATTTTTAATTTTTTTTTGTGTGTGTATGGTGCAGGAATTGAACCCAGGGTTCGCCTGTGTCAGGTTAACCTTTTACTACCCTGACTTTAGGTTATCAAATGTGTTTGTTTAAGACACACATTTGCACATATCCGGGAAGAGGGAACTGCTGTTGAAGAACTGTCAGTCTACGGAGGACCTTTTCTTGATTACTGATTGATGTGCACAGGCCCAGCCACTGATGTGGTGCAGTTGCTGTGTGATCCTGGAGGAAATGATAACGTCATTGAGTGTGAGGCTGGGAAACATTACAGTGTGTTGCTGTATTCCAGGGCCTCGGCTTCAGCTCCTGCCTCCAGGTTCCAGCTCTGAGCTCTCGCGTTGACTTCTTGTCACGATGGACTCTAACCCTATGCATAGACACAAACCCTTCCCAAGTTGCCGTTGGCAGTGGTGTTTATCACGGCAATATGAAGCAAGCTAGTAAACAAATTTAATATTGTGACATATGTAAATAGCGACACCCACTATCTAGGCTTCTTAAAACAGGGGTGGTAACGAGACAAAATTCTCAGAGCTTACCCCTACACCGCCTGGGCTCAAACTACACCTCTGCCTCTTAGAAGTGCTAGGACTTTGCACAGGTTTGTAGATTGTGAGAAATGTCCTCACTTTGTTTGCAGAATCGACATGTATTTGTGTAAAAATAGATAGGTTCAGAACAGCGTCTGGTGCACAGTAACTTGTCCATGTGTGTCCAACATGACGTGTCTATTATTGTTACTAATGCATTATCTTTTCCCCTTCCCCCATACTAATCAAGCAAACAACAATCTCTGTCCTTCGATGCTTTGCAGATGTATAGCAGAGAGGTCAGAACTCCAGTTTCCAAGGGGCTGAATTTCTAGGATAATCTGGAAAGATTGGAGGGGACTATCTCAGGATTGTCATTGTTGGGAGTGCAGGTTATCCTGAGAACAAAGGAACAGCCTCTGACATTCAGGACAACATGGAGTCAGAGTCACGGGAGCGGTGATCAGTCCATGGACTGGGCTCTGTTGGCAGAGGTCATAGCTAAGACCAGGGTGGCTGAGTGGGGCTGTGGGATATGGATCCGAAGGCTTTGTGAGGGCTAAACTGAGGGGGAGAGTCACGAACAGAAAAGCATCTCCTTGTCTGAGCACCAACTGTCACCACTGAGCTTCAGGAGTGTGGAGTGGAACCACCAAATCTCCAAATTACTGCTTTCTATTTTCTAATCTTCCAATTTTAAAATTTGGCATGCATTTTTTTTCTAAAAAACAGTTTGCAGCCCACGCTCAACCTGAAGACTGCCTGTTCATAATCTCTAGGGTACGGAAGGCTAGTGGTCTCCAATCCATGTCTGCACCAAGACTGGAACGCCAGCCATGTCCTTGCTGACAGTGGGTGAGAGGGGTCTCTTCACTTTCTGAATCTCAGTTTCTTCATCTGTAGACTGCACTAAAGACATCTGCCTAGGAAACCATGTGATAACTTAAGCACACACGATATACATCATGTTAAAATAATACTTTGCTTGGATGGAAACTGGAATACAAATATAGCCAAACATGGTGGCACAAATCTATAGTCTAAGCCCTGAAGAGACTGAGTAAGAAGGATCAAGAAGACTTCAAGGCCAGTCTTGGCTATACAAAGAGACCATGCCTCATAACCAAAACTGCCATAACAGAACATAGACCAGCACAGCCAGACAAAATAAGCTGCAACCCGATACCACTGAGCTGCCTAATTTGCACAACAGAAATTGCAGGATAAGGAATGGAAATCATATGCAGTAGCGCATCCCAACCCACGGAGACTTTCCCCAAAGGGAAGAGCCCATTGTCACATGCTTTTGTAACTGCTATGTCTGTGAGTTTATTTATCTGGATAAGTGTGTTCTATTTCCCACTCTGATATAGAGGTCAAATTCTTTCACCAGCCCATCCAAACATGTGCATGCACATGCACACACACACACACACACACACACACACACACACGTATGCATGCATGCACACACCCACAAGCGTGCATGCATGTGCTCACACAAACACACACATGTGACTGGTACAGGCAATAAGGATTTCACCTCCCATCCTCCATCATCCTTACTTGGGACCCTTATTGTTGTATCCAAAGGCCTCCTGGCTCCTGCTCATACTTACTGCCTTGAGGGGTAAGGGGCCCAGCTTTTGGTAAGAGTTATTCCTCATTCTCTCTCTCTCTGTCTCTCTCTCTCTGTCTCTCTCTCTCTGTCTCTCTGTCTCTCTGTCTCTCTGTCTCTCTCTGTCTCTCTCTGTCTCTCTCTCTCTCTCCATAGAGGACTGGGGAACTTTCTAGTCAAAGGTCTCCCTGTTACTGTGGACATGTATAGCCATTGGGAATGATTAACCTGGCCTCTTTGAAAGGCATTTCAGTGGAAATCCTCTTCCCCACTAACCAAGGGTCTCTGGCCAGGGCGGCTCCGTGGAGGGTGGTTAACTCTCCCAGCAAAGGATATAGCTGATTAGAGTAACCAACAGGACTTTAGGGCTTTCTTAATACCGCTCCCTAGGAGCGCTAACCAACCATACAAAAGGTGAATCTTGGCTACCTGCATTGTATTAAAGACCCAGCAATAAACACTAATTAGTAGTATTTCAAAACAAGATTTTACCATCCCTGACCAGAGTTGTCTTCCTAACCTAGTTCAGCTGGGAACCTGGTATTCCTGAAGGCACACAGAGTTCATCACCAGGTACCCAGCTTCAGCCTGTTTAAAAGGGACCTGGTGGGTCTTACCAAACACTCCAATGTAGTCCAACACTAGAACATTACTAACATGGTTTACCTGTCTGATATAAAACCCAGTCTGCTCAAGCTGAGAAATAAGAGAGCCACACCGGAACAATAAACCTGTCAGAAGCTGACTCTTTTTCTTTAAAAGAAGCAGCCGAAGGTCCCATGCAGGCAATGCCATCTGTAAACCTGTGACCCGCAGCTGCCGCTCCTGCTCTGAGATTGTCCTCATGGGACATGACCTGGATGACAGTCTGGTCCTTACCTGTGCTATCCAGAAAATACTGTCTTGGCTACCACAAAAAACCCTTTAAGGTACTTTATTCTTTGGTCAAAATAATTTGTCTGATTCTAAGTAAATTAAGTAATGTCCCCTTCATTGTTACTGGAGAAAAGTCTCCATCACAGCTCAGTCACATCCACCCCAGGTTTGCCCCAGCCTCTCCCACCCGTCTTCAGAACATAGCCTCTAAGCCTTCCAGCGCGCCTCAGACCGCAGAGGACTCCCGGAAGTCACGAGACAATCGAAATCGGTATCTTCACAAAAGATCCTGAAAGCGCAAATTTGCTCTTCCGTGGCACAGCACGTTCCTGCCATCCTGCTTCAAGGGGTGAAATCCCTTCTCGCCACGTCTGCTGCTCTGGGTTTCTTTTCCCAGTGCCCATTTTCTAATCATTATTTAGATGAGCCTAGCCATGGCTGGCTCCACTTATCTCTCCAATAGGATTCCTTCCCCCCTTTTCCTCTCTATTTCTGGCCCTGGCCTCTGTCAATGGCTAATCAAATCTATTCCTTCCAAAATAAAACAGATTCAATTCCAAATGACTCTGTATATTCCAGGGAGAGCCAGGCTGGAGTCCCACTCAAAACCTGCTTACTTGGGACCAAAATGTCTCACTTTTTACTTTTCCCGTCTGACGTGCAACCATGACCTCCATCCTCCGGAAGCCACTGGAAGAAGCTTTCTACAGTTCCACCTTTCTGTGCGGGTCCGCATGTATTTCTGCCTCCCACACTGGGTGGGAGCCTTACCTTGGTAACCATCCTTCCCCATACTATGCTGGCTCAGGAGAACATGACTGTATTTTTCAGATTTCTTTCTCTTTAATTCAATAGTTCTGACTCTAGATGACATTTAGACAAAGCCTTCAACCCCCATCACTGTAAGAGATGCTTCCTTTGAGCCCCTGGACCAAGCAATGTGAACCTTCTACTAAATATGACCTTAAGGATGGATCTCTTTGCATGGTACACTGCAGACCCTTTCTAGGAGGCTGAACCAGCGTGCTACCCCTATTCATTTCAAATAAACCAAGAAAAACTCACCCAATCAAGACTCAAGACTGATTTGTAGCTCTATCGTGGGTGGGAGGAGCATTTGGAGGGAAGAAAGATCAAGACTGAGAAGAGAGTAGAAAGCGAACAGGTCCTCCATGAAAACGTGGTCATGAAGTTATCCTTAAACAAAGCCATAGCTGTGTTCTGCCCAAATGGTCAAACAGCCACTGGCATAGCCAAGCCAAATAAGCCACAACCAAATAACAGAATTATTTCCATTTATGTGATATGAATGATATAAAACACACTAAGGGGCTCAAGCTCATTGCCCAGGACTGATCAATCTGCAGTCTCCTCATTTACATGGTGGGGAGAACATGCTGGGTTTTTGAATACAAAGTCTTAACCTAAAGCAATGCGAAGTCCTCCACAATAGAGGTCCTCATAGCGCACTGTTGTCTATTGGTGGCTCTTGCACTAATACCTCAGGTCTTTTGTTCCCTGCAATGTACTAAATAAACTTTTTCTACACTGGTATAATGGATGAACTCCTTCACCAAACATCCCAACATGGGCAGTATATAGAATGAGGGTTTTTGTTTTGTTGTGCTTTGTAAAGATGCTTGAGAGTGCCTTAAATTTATGGCTGTGTGGGTGAATCAGACTGCTGCAGGGCCTCGGTGAAGGAGGGCTATACTGTCAGGGCAGCCAGTCTGCAGTTCCACAGTTCTGAAGAGCCAGGCTGCCGGTGCTCAGCAGTCCGGCGCCTATGGCATCAGGGTATCACGTGTGCCCAGAGCTTAGCACCTGCACTCTTAGGAGTAGCTTTTCCACGGCTCATTTTGGAACTGGGTTGTTCTCACCCCTGGGTTAACTTCAACTAATCAATTATTCTTCAGGCAGGGAGACGAGGAGGATGGAGGCAGGATGGGCTAATTAGGGGACTTCCAAATTTTCCTGCCCTGTAGTGTTGAGCATCCCTGGACTCCAGCTGCCCGAGCTCTGGAGTGGTTTCCAGCCATTCTCAGAAGCACAAAAGCCTTCAAATGGAGGTTTAAGGCCAAACTCAGAAGGCAAACTAAAGCAGAGCTGTTGTCGGCAGCCTTGACATCTGAAGGTGGCCTCTGAGGGTTTAAACAGTCAGTTTGAAAAATAGACTGCAGAAGGAATAGAGTCTTTGCCATCACATCCTCCGACAGGAGGGAAGAACTGGTCTTCCCTGTCATAAATCAAAGGTTTTGGTTGCTGTCCTTGTTGTTTTTGATCTCGCTATGGTGCAGCAGAAATCATCACACCCTCTGGCCATGTGCTTCCCTAGAGCCACAACTCTGCCGGGAACTAGAGGACTGACTCAGTTGTCCTCCTCAGGTGGTGTCTCTGAAGGAGAACACTGAGATTAGCAGGGTCAGCACTCACCAGCTCCACTGACTCCAGAACCAGCCCCACTGGTTCACAGGGAGGCCTGGGAAATGATTCAAAATTACTTCCTCTGCAGTTATTAGAACTGTTCCTTTGTGTGATATCCAAAACTCTAGTATTTATTTTCTACTCCAACCCATCCTATGTCTGATAGAACCCTCTGTAGTAAAGGAGCATAATGAGTTGATGAGGCAGGGGTGAGGGTCCCAAAAGAGGGAGAATGAAGTAGGCCTTCAGAGTGAATGAATCCTCTCTGTCTCAAAGAGCACAGAAGAGAAGCCTGTGTCAGGAGGCAAATAACAAACGCGCAGTAATTCCATCAAGGTCAGCCAAACACTGAGAGGAATAGGTTATAAAACAGGCAATTGGGCCATAATGCTGTAAGCTGCAAAGGAACACAGCTAACAAAAACAGCACAAGGTTTTAAAATGGAACACTAGAAATTTTCCTTTAACAACACAAAAGCAGACCTATTACACACACCAACATGGCCATGGTTATGTGTGTTGGTCAGTTTTGTCAGCCTGTCACAGTCTAGAATCACCTGGGAAGATGCTCTCAATGAGGGACTGCTTAGATCAGGTTGCTCTGTGAGCGTGCTTGTGAAGGGTTTATCCTCACTGGATTAATTGATGGGGAGCATCCAGCCTGAATACGGGCAACACCATTTCAAGGGCTCAGCTTTGGACTGCATGAAAGTGAAAACAGCCAAATAAACCTAGCTGATCAAGTAGGCACACATGTGTTATTTTCTCTTTTCACATAGATGTGGTATAACTAGCTGAGTTTCTGCCTTGACGTCTTCAAAACAATGGACTCTGACTTGGAACTACAAGCTGAGTAGACTTTCTCTCCTAAGTTGCCTTGAGTTGTGGTATTTTACCACACTAACAACAGAAATGATACTAGGACTCATGGGTAGAGAGGCATTATCCCCAAAACATCTGTATTTGAAATTAAAACCAAGATTGATACTAAATTTATATATAGTTACATATAGAGAATAGCCAGTTTGGAAAGAAAGTGAAGTACATCCATCCACTTTGCATCACTATAGGGGATTGCCTGACAGACAGGCTAAATATCAAGTGGAAAGGTATAATTTGGCTCCCAGTTCTGGAAGTTAGAGCCTAAGATTGAGTGTCCCCACTCTTTTAGGTCTGTGGCAGGGTTATGGGAGTACATGTCAGAAAGAGTATCACACATGTCAGAAAGAGTACAGGAGGGACCTTATAGGACCTTGCCTCCAAGGACTTGAGCATCTCCCACGAAGTCCCACCTCTCAGTTTTGCAGAACCTCCCAATACCTCCATCCTGAGGTTTAGACAGTTATGTAGACCTGTAGACAATGTTACCCATATTCAAACAACAGCAAGATGGGAATGTCCTTCCCTGATCAGCATATAATTTAGATTTCTTTCATAGAAACCATAGTATTGGAAATAGATAACAAGCAAAATCACTGATGAGAGAAAGCCTGAGCAGACTCATGTCTACACATCAGTAGAGACATATTTCAATGGGAAAACTGGCTTCCCAAGGCCAACGCAAGCCTGCTCCCACCCTCTTTGGTAAGGACCAGGTAAAAACTCAGAGAACCCATGCAGAGGATAGTGATTCCACTTCCACAGGCTTAGCAGATGGGAATGCATGGCCTCGAAACACCTCCGGGCTGAGCAAGAAGCCCTGCAACCCACTTGACACAGTTCTTACCAGACACAGTTGATTCTGTGATTTCAGCACACATCTCCAGACTCCTCCCCTGCTAAAGAAGGATTGATTTTACCTAGCCCAGTCTTGTGCCTCCAGTGTTTTAGTGGCGGGGAGGAAAGAGAACTTGACTTTCAGTTGTGGTTTGCCAAGTGTGAGGAGTCAGAGCTGGATCAAGTAAAGAGAATTCTACACACACCCAAGGTGCTGAGCTTTCGGGTGACACCATCACATGCCAGGCTTCGGAATGACATGATCATGCTCAGTGTGTGTGACACACTGAGTAATTGTGTGCTGTGTGGGGGAGGAAGGAGGTGGGCCCTCTCTGCTGGGCCAGAGAGGCAAATAGGTATAGGCTGCAAAGTTTCCACAGACTTGAAGTGGTTGCCCACACCTATCTGCCCAGGTGGACAGTATTTCATCTCCAAGACAACAGCATTGCAAAATTCTCAACAACACCAGTGAGTGCAGTGGTGGGTGTCATCTACACCAGTGAGCACAGTGCTGGGTGTCATTTTTGACCTGGGACTTCAGACCTTCATGCCCCCTTCCTTACAAACTGGCTGGAACTTGTATGTGATGATAGCTATCATTTCAACCACACAGTTAGGAAGGGAATATGCTTAATGTCAAAGAAGAATTAAATTCCTGGATGCCCAGTTGGTGATGGAAATACCTGCACATTTGATGTCAAAAGTGGAAAAAGAGAAAAAGATCCTGCAGGAGCTTTCATCTGCACAGTGTGAGGGGAGCAGAATGGGACCAACTCTGACCTTTTATATAAGCCTTTCACCTCTGCACCCACTGAACTCTGACCTTTTATATAAGCCTTTCACCTCTGCACCCACTGAACTCCTGCAGCATGTGCTGCAGCATCAACTTCCAGTACCGCTGCACAGCCAAAGTGGCCAAGAAACTCCAGGATGCAGAGATGTAAGCTTATGAAGAAATACCGGATTTTCTCCAGTCTCAGAAGTGTGGTGGAGAACAGTAAGCATAAGCTACGGCAGACCTTTCCGAAGGATCTGCTGGCTGGGATTCTGTGAACGAGGATGGAGACTGGATTTTCTAGGAGAGCTGTTCCTGGTTCCCCTGTATGGGAGGAAGCCATCTCTCTATGTCCCTCTTCCCTTCACTCTGTCTAAGTCCATTGCATATTCTGAGCTGTGAAGATGCTACTCTGGGTTATGGATCTTTTTAAAGATTTAATAGGCATTATATTTCAGTTTTTGTGTTTGTTTAGGATGGATATAGTAGATGCTAAGAAGGCATAATTTACCCCATTTGGATACATTTTGGCAGCTGGACGCCATATCAACAAGGAAGCCCAGCATTTCTGACCTCCTCAGTGTGCAGGCACGGTGGTGTAGGGTGACCCCAGGCCCATCTCTCGACATTACCACCTGAGTCTTATTTTAAAGAAATGGAACATAAAAAGGCATCTTAGAAAAATATTTTGAAATAAAGTTTATAAAGATCTATACTTTTAAATAAAATTAATAAATTCTATTATCAGGTCTCATCTTTCTTCTTGGCAGATATCGCCTTCAATTTTTAAACATTTGCCAAAGAAAACACCTTTGCCAACACACATTGATGGGTTTGGCTATTTCTGATCAGAATTCAGAAACAATGCCAAGAAGTCATTGTTTGTCTTTATCGCTTAATCTCAAAACTTTAAGTAAAAAGTAGGACATTAAATTTATTTTTAAATAAATTAATACAAATAAGGCTAGGCTATCACCCAGTGGCAGAATGTTTGCTACCGTATGCAGGGTCCTTGGTTCTATGCCCAGAAACGTGTGCACACGAGCATAAACACACACGGAGATGGAGAGATAGATGACAGAAAAGGGAGCACACACAAGAGAGAAGAGAGAGATGAATAAATACCAGAAGATATTCTTACCTGGTCCTCAAAAGACAGAGCCTGGGCAACATCTCTTGGGAATCCATCAATGACAATGCCTTCTTCATCAGGTATCTGCATCAGTTTCTGTTTTATCTCTGTGATTGTTGTCTCCTATAACATAAAGGTGAAAACCGACAGTGTACTCCAGGCAGGGATGATTATTTTCATGCACAAGGAAAGACACCCTTGCAGTGATACCTGTGGGGCCAGCTCCCCATTGGTGATTATCTTGGCAATCAGACTCCACTTTCTGTTGCTGCTGGCACTGTGGATTTTCTTCCTCAGTAATTCTCCCACTGAAATGTACTGGAATCCGTACCGCTCGGCAATCTTCAAACTCTGAGTCCCCTTTCCGCTTCCTGGGCCACCTGGCATTCAAAACAGGCAAACCCATGACCTTGTGCAAAGAGATGCTCCCTCCACGACCATGACTTAAAACAGGTTCAGTGTCTATTTCTTATGAAATGAAATTGGGCTGGTATCTTTGTAGTCAACACAAGTTTCACAGTGATTTTATCTTTTCTTTTTGCATAATAATCAGAAGTTTCTGGTGGCATAGAGCACCCTTCTCCTCCATCTGCTTTTCAATACGACGGAAACTGACTTTACTATAGGTACCATGCTTGCACGAATAGGAATACTTCCAATATGTTATTATTTCTTTTCCTTCTGTGGTTACTAGGGAATAAATGTTTGATTTGTCAATTAAAGAGAAAAAAAATTCCATTTGATATGGGACAATGGTCTGTACTCTGCCAATTATATTTTAAATAAATGCTGATTGGCCAGTAGCCAAGCAGGAAGTATAAGTGGGACAACCAGACAGGAAGTAGAGGTGGGTCAATGAGAACAGGAGAATTCTAGGAAGAAGGAAGCCCATTCCTCTGCAGTCCTGACCCAGCCACAGAAGAAGCAAGATGTGACTGCCTTGCTGAATAAGGTACCGAGCCACGTGGCTAACATAGACAAGAATAATGGGCTAATATAAGTTATAAGAGTTAATAAGAAGCCTGAGCTAATGGGCCAATCAGTTTATAACTAACACCTCTGTGTGATTTCTTTGGGACTTAACGACTGTGGGAACCAGGTAGGACAGAAACCCCATCAACACCCATTTTAAACAAGTATCTAATTGACTATCTACATTAATGATTAATTGAAGAAACCCACCAGCTCATAAATCTCGAAGGGATTATTTTCCGTTCATTATAGAGAATTACTGTAATATTACAGTGGAAATCTAAGACTGTGAACTAGGTGTTAAATAGAACTATAATTCTACCTTATCGAAAATTCCTCTAAATATTTTCATTAGCAGCCCTTGATCTTTTGTTTCTGGTTGTTGTCACTACCCAACTCAACGTTGGTAGCCATGTCACCTAGCTGTGATCTCTGAAATGGAAGCAGGCAAACCAAGCCAGCAGCAGTGGAGAGTTTGACGCTCACTGTCGCACCTATGACGAGAATGATCTTGGGTCGAGGCCTCGTTGGGTCAAAGACCTCATACTCCTCTATCAGCTCTGCTGTCTCAGACAGGTCCGTGTCGCTTTCTATGGAGAACTGGTGGATAGGAGGGAGCCGGTCATAACGTCGATAAGGGAAGTTGGAATTTTCAGGCATTACTGCAAAAGAGTAAGATCAATTTGAAGAGGGGAAAAAGGGCTGAGCAAACCACTTTTCACAGTTGACCAATTAGTACAAAAAGTTGTGTAAACTAGCCAATCCCTGGAAGAAGGGAGGCTTCCTTAGTGGCCAGCAAACTTTTTTTTTAAAGAGGCAGAGAGCCGACATTCTGGATTTCTAGAACCACACCATCTCATACTTGACAGCCAAGGTAGCATGGGTTTGGTCCTAGACCACTCCTAAGTGAACGAGGGGGCCAGTGTTTTAGGAAAACTTTATTGACACAGACGGTGGCCTGGCTTGGACCACCTGCACTGAGAAAGGCTAACTTCCTCAGGCTTAGCTTCATTGTATTTCACACCTCTGCTAGATATTCTGGGATTTGAGGACTTCACCTCACCCAGGTGCCCAGGGATTCAGTTCCTGTGCAGAGTATACTCTGTTCACTCTGCAAATAGAGACGCACACTCACTCTGGGGCGGTGGCGGTAGACTGTTCAGAGATGCAAACAAAGATCGCATGTCTAACTCATAGTACCTTTCCATGTCATTGCATTCTACGGGCTCAACCTTTAGTGCTGTGGTGCTTTGGAAAAGAACATCCCCATGGGCTCGTCTTTGCATGCTTAGTACCCAGCTGATGAACTGTTCGGGAAGGATTAGGTGTGGCTGTGTTGTAGGAGGTGTGGCCTGTTGGAGGAGGTGTGGCCGTGTTGGAGGAGGAGAGTCACTGGGCTTGGACTTTGATGTTTCAAAAGCCCACATCACACCCAGTGTCTCTTTCTCTCCCTGTTTGCTGCCTGGGGACCAGGACCTAAAGCTCTCAGCTACTTCTTCAGCACCATGCTTGCAGGTCTACTTCCATGCTCCATGTCATGATAATAATGGACTAATCCCCTGAACTGTAAGCCAGCCCCCAAGTAAATGATTAAATGCTTCATTTTATAAGAGTTGCCTTGGTTGTGGTGTCCCTTCATAGCAGTAGAACAGTGACTACGATGGATATCTTTAAGTTCGTTGACCTACAATGAAAATATGCACATATGGAGATTTAAATTTATGTCTACACTGGCAGCAGGCATTTGTCCTTTATTTCCAGATGTGTCTGTATGTGGAGAGTGTTTTAGTAGGAGACAAAGCAGTAGCTGTCTCCTTAGTGCTAGTGGAAGTCTAGAGCCTATGTGCTTAGATATGACAGCCACATACCCACCAGGTAGAAAGGCTACAGCTCAAGTCTTTGCTGGTAAATTCTACAGCAGATGAAGGGATGGATAAACCCACTTGGGCTGGAGTCATAAGAAATGATATGTAAGAAGGGCAGGGTCCAAAGGCAGAGGTGATGAAATGCGGGCGTCAGATCTCACTGACAACACTAAAATGAAGAGTTGAAATACAAAGCACACATGTCCCAGTGGTCCAAAAGACAGACCTGGCAAGCTCCAGACAGTCAGGCAGATGGTATCAGTCATCATCAATATATAGTTCACAGCTCCTTCTTTTCTCACGTCAGGTGCCGTTATTGCACCCAGGATACAAAGAGAACCCTCACTACCCAACGAGCCCGGCAGGAGGGAGATGGACATCTACTTGGCCTTCCATAGAGCTTTTAATAGTTGATAGCTTTCTAAGCACAACACAAAGCGTCACCTCCCAAGGAGCTCATCAGTTGGAAGTTTGCATTCTCCAGTGATCTAACATGTTAAATCATTTGCCTAATGACTCACTAGACTTTGATTCTGTTAACAAAGTCTTCAGACAGTGGCAGACAGTCCTTAGAAAATGTGGGGAAAGGCATTGATTATAGTAACCTGCTCTGCCTTAAAATGAAATAATTTAAAGATCTGTCCACCAATCACTTACTTTTGCTTTATGGTATTTTCATTTAGGGAAGTAGTTTGCTTAGTTGATGAAAATATTTTATGTGATAGACTAATTTCTAAAGATAATTGTATGTTAGTATAACATTGTCAATATGCTTGCAAAAATTCATGAATCACTACATTTCTAGAGATATTTAAGTTTGGGGGAAATTACCAATGTTATCAAATTTAACAACCTATTCCACCAATTATGATTTACACATAGGAAGGGGTAGAGCTATGGTTCAGTAGGTAGAATGCTTTTCTCACTTGCATGAGGTCCTCCTGAGTCCAGTATTTTAAAACAAAACAAAGAATGCAAAAGAAAAATAACTTCATAAAACAAAAATTTGTAATAAAAAATAAATGAATTTAGAAAATGTTTTGCATCGTCCTATCTTATATTCCAGATACAGGACAGCACGGTGTAATATTTTCTTGACCACAGTCTATAGAAAGTCTATCTAATGATTAATGAAAATATAATTAGCAGCACAATGACCGCCGTGCGGACAAGGAAGGATGCTGCTCGCTCTGGAGATATCTCTGAGGGAACAATATTTCTACTTTCCTCTTATTGAGCTTCTTAAAAATTAGCACACATGACTTTTTCCCTACACCACATTCAAATCAAATCTAACTGGGTCGCGACTGACGAGGCCACACAGACTAAGCATTGTTTTCTTTTTGCGTTTATGGAAATTGGTTTCATGCTCTTGGTGGGCCAGAAACTTCTGTGAAACAGCATTTTAAAATCTGTTTTTATTATTTATTTATGTGCATTTCTGTGTGGGGTATGCACACATGAGTGCAGGTACGTGAAGAGGCCAGCAGAGGGCAGTAGGTCCTCTGGAATGGGATGTACAGGCAATTGAGAGCTGACAGCCATAAGTACTGGGAACTGAAGCCAGGTTCTCTGGAAGAGGAGGAACCGGTCTTAACTGTTGAGCCATTTCTTCCAACCTCACTGTGGAGCAATTTTTGAACATGGCTTAAATTTTGAAAAGATATTGTCTTGGTCACTGAAGAAGAATTAGTTTAGCGTCCCCTGATTAGAACCAATTTTGCATTTGCATACTGTTATACTCACAACTTCATTCAGCTGAAAAGGCTGATTGGCCCATGGTTTTTGAAAAAACGCACACTTCAGAATGAGATTGGAAAACTCGACGATGCTCCAAAAGACAATAGCTTCCACTTCTCACCTGACATGGTCAACCGATTTATTTATTTTTGCGTCTTTCATCCAAGTGACAAATCTATTGTATTCAATAGTCACTTAGTGAATCTTTATTAAATGAACCTTGGAAGGTATCCATGCACTTGTGTAAATACACTAATGTGTACCCTATTCTTGGAAGCAACATTAGTGAGCACTAAATCAATGCTGAGTGTTACATACTAACCACCAATTTGATCCGCATTCTTCTTGTATATGTGGGGAAAGCCTACTTGCAATTTTAAAGAATAAAGCCATAATTCTTAAATTATGTTGCAAAATAATGAATTTGGTAATATAGATTCTGTATAAACTTACAGAAAATTGCCAGTGTGTTGCTTTCCCCCTTATCACAGACGGTTAGAATTATTAGCAGAAATAGATAAATTCTGCCAGAGCACTTAGAAATCCAATCATTAAAAGTGCTCTCTCCAGCCTGCATGGTGTGTTTTTAAGAGACCTGCTCTCCCATGAGATGTCCACCATTCTGTGCACGCATTACCGTTTCTGAGGAAGGATCTCCGAGACTGTCCTCCGTTCAGCGGCGGTAATGTCTTCTTCTCCTGGCTGACGAATGTGTCCCACTTCACCTTCTCACAGCCTCCTAGCTCCTTGACTTTCTGTAAACAACTTTCCAAGTACTCTATGGGGTCTTCCGGCTTGGAACACATCAAGCCATTCAAAAGGCTCTGAAATACATATATATAAAGTAGAAATAAAATCTGTTTTGTCACCATGTTCTAGTTTGCTTTCTGTTGTTGTGATAGACATCATGGCCATACACATGAGAGAAAGGGTTCATTTGGCTCACACTCCCACATGACCATCCATTGTGGACTCACACAGGAACCCGGAGGTAGGAACTGGAGCAGAAGCCATGGAGGAAGCCAGCTTGCCCTGCATGGCTGCCCATCCCGCTTTCTTATGTAATCTGGGATCACCTGCTGGGGAGGGGTTGGGGGTGGCACCACTCCCAGCGAGCTGAGCTCTCCCACATCAATTGCTAATGAAGAAATGCCTCACAGGTTTGCTTCCAGGCCCACCTGATAGAGGGAGTTTCTCATCCAAAGCATCTCTCTTCCTAGATGACCTTAGCTTGTATCAAGCTGACAAACTCACCAGCAAGCATGAGCTTTGTTAAAATGTTGTTACGTCTTATCTCTAAATTCTGGGTTGTCTTCAGCCTTTTCATTTGGTTTTTTGTTTGTTTTGTTTTGTTTTGTTTTGCTGTTTTATTCATTACACAAAATAATGGATTTTATAATGCTATTTTCATACCTATATGTGTCTCATTGTGTTTTGGCCATGTCTGTACCCCATTACCCTCTCTTGGCTCTCCCTCCTACTGGTCCCCTCTTACTCCCAAACGATCCTTCCATACCATATATATTTATCTGTGTAGCTAAGTCTCGATTCCATTCACAATACAAAACATGCACTATTGGTTATTTCCCCTCTTCCCTCTTTCCCCTTAGTCCCCTTTCTCCTCACAGACAGCTCCCCTTGATTTTCATGACATTTACTTATCTGTTTAAATCTAGAATTTTACATTAGCGAAAGCCTATGGTATTTGTCTTTTTGGTCTGGCTTAGTTCACTTAATGCGGCCTCCAGTTCCAGTCATGTCTCCTGTGTCCCTGAAAGTTAGTTGGTTCTTCTGTATAAGTAGTTAAAACTCCATTGTGTATTTATACCACATTTTAAATCTATACATATGTAGATTAATATCTGACCAAGTTTTCTGTACCTGTGAGTTTGACACAGTCCAGAGTCATCTGAGTGAGCCTCAGTTGGAGGGTTGCCTACATCAGACTGTCTGATCTAGGAGATTACCTAGAGATTATCTCGATTGATTAATGTGGAATGCATTTGATGCAGGCACTGTACCAACTGAGCTATCTTCGAGTTCTACAGTGGCTAGAGTAATTTGCATCCCCACAAGAAGCTTACGAGGGTCTTCCTCCAAATCCCCCTGCATCTTCTCCAGCACTCCCTCAATTCCCTCGCCACAGCCTTTCTGACCAGGGGAGGTGGAGTCCCAGCATGGAGAAGACTTGCTTTTCCCTGATGACTAAGAATGTTGACCACTTTTTTTGTTTACTTCTCTCAGCAATTTGGATTTCTTTTGTGAAATGTCTAGCCAGTTCTTTTGTCCATTTATCGATTAGAGGATTTGCTTTGTTGGTGCTTAATTTTATGATTCTTCATATATCCTACGCGTTAACCCCTTATCAGATGTATAGCCGGTCAATTTCTTTCTCCATTCTGTATGCTGTGTCTTCACTCTCTTGTTTCCTTTGCCTTACAGAAGCATCTTAATTTCATGGAATCCCGTCTGTCAAGTCTTGCTCATACTTCTGGAGCTACTGATTCCCCCCTCACCTGCCAAGAAAGCTCTTGCTTATGCCTAGATCATGATGGAGCTTCCCTGCTTTCTCTAGTTGTTTCAGAGTTTCATGTTTTGCATTCTGTAAGGACTTGGATCTATTCTGAATTGTTTTTTTTAACAAGGCGAGAAATGCATATGTGGTTTCGTTCTGCATATGGATATCTAGTTTGCCCAGTTCTGTTTGTTAAAGAGGCTGTCTATGTGCCAATGTTTGTTTGGACCAAATTTGTCAAAAATTGCATGTCTGTAGCTTCACGAGTTTATTTCCAGACCCTCTATTTTATGAGGTTGGTCTACATGTCTGTCTCTATGCCTTTATTACACTGTTTTGTTGCTTGGGCTGTATAGTATAATTTGAAACAAGCAGATATAGTGATATCCTCACAATTGTTCTTTCTGTTCTTGCATGCATTTCTTTTAGTAAACAATTTGAATTGAAACAGTGATTTGACTGGGGATTTAAGACAACCCTGTAAATTCTTGACCAATTTGTTGTGTTTGTTTGGTTTGAGTTTTTTTTAAATAGGGCCTCAGTATGGAGTCTTGGCTAGGTGAGACTCACTATGTAGAACAGGCTGGTCTCAAACTTAAAGAGATCCACTCGCCTCTGCCTCTTGAATTCTGGGATTGAAGGTTTAATCACCACACCCAGCACCAGCGAGCTTTCAGCTCAGCATTCTCTGCCTTTCAATTAGCAAGGCAACTGTGCAGTTAGATACAGGAAATGCCAATCAAAGCAAGAGTATCATGGGAAATATTTCTGTCATTATCTATGATTTGCTGCCCTAAAGTCTTATCCTGTCTTTATTAAAGTATTAAGGCTTAGCTCTGCTGTGATGAGGATTTTGTTTGATAGGATTTAAAAATTGTGTATATGGTGCTTACGAAGAACTCCATGTGTACACACACTCAACAATGTTGGCGTTACTTGTTTCCATCAAGATAATTATCACTGAATACCTAGGCTGGCCTGTGGACCCTTTCTTTCCTACAGGACTCAAGATGAAACACTACACTTGTCATTTATATTGGAGCAGTGGTTTACGCATCAGCCTCCCAAACTAAAAGATTTCATCAAGACAGAGTAGGCCACACCCACTTCATAGTTGTAAGTACCTGATACTCTCCCTAGTATATGGTATATATGTGTTGGAGTTTTAGGATTAGGACTAAGAGATAATTCCAAGCACAGGTCTAAGTGAGACTTAACATTGCAGTGAGGGGATGTAAAGATTGCTCTGGAGTTAAGATGTCTCTGTTGTTTCTGTAGGGAACCCAAGTTTTGTTCCCAGCACACACATCTGGCAGCTTACAATTGCTTATTCCAGCTCAGGGGCATCTGACAACTTTTGCCTTCACGGACACTACACTTACATGCACAAACCCAAACACACACACACACACACACACACACACACACACACACACACACACACACACTTAAAAATAATAAAGGCTAATCTAAAACTTTAATGTCAGATTTCCTAAATGCTGACCGATATGCAACACATCTCTCTACCGGATCTGTTAAGATTGGAGAGGGAAAGTATGGTCTTACCTGTTTTTATTTTCATGATGCCTTGTAGAAGGCAAGAGGTCTGTGTGCTCACAGACACACGGGAGAACCAGAACTGTTAAACACTCGGGCTTTGTTCTTCAGTGGAAGACACTGATGCCTGCTCACCTGAATGGCTGGAGTGGACGTTGTCTGATCGCTTAGTGACCAGCCTATGGAGCCAGCCTGTGCCAGCTTAGTGATCGGCCTATAGAGCCAGCTTTCTCCAGCTTAGTGGATAGCCTATGGAGGCAGCCTCTGCCAGGTGGCTGTCTGATAGCTGTCTGACCACTTATTGACCAGCCTATGGAGCCAGCCTTCACCAGCACCCCCAGGATCCTGAGCATTGTTTCTCAGGCAATAGAATCCATCCTTACACTTGCAAACCTGTCCTCCCTCACCCCTTATCCTGACCGCTGCTGCAGTCAAGAGAACCCACTTGTGTGGAAAAGGACACAGGGAACTTTCTAAAGAGATGTGCTTTGCAAATTTGAATGTAGCCATGTCGAAAACTTTGTTGTGAAAATTTTCATGAGGAAACTTTCTCCAAAGTTTTGTGTTTGAATATGCAAAAAAAAACCTGCTTGGCATCAGACTCGACATTTGAACCAGCGCTAAGTTGGGCTGAACCTGAGTTTCCTTCTTACCTCATTCGGGTTGTTTCCTCATCAGCCATAGTGTCTGCAGGGACCCCTAGTGTGTGGAAATTTACACATACTAGTTTCCAAAAATTCTACATCTTTGGAAATGCTGACTCCTAGGAGCTGGTCTGATGTACGAACATATTTTCCTTTCGCCTGTTTCATGGAACACAAGTTAGTCCCACCTATATATTACTAACATATAAGGCATGTACCCTTGGGAAGGTGGACAAACCCCAAGACAGCTTTGGATTTTTAAATCAGTATTGTTCCATTTCCTCCAAATGGCAGGCAGTTCCTACTAGGTTCCTTTGTTCTCTGAAGTCCCAAATGGAGTGGGTTTGGGTGTGCAGTTCGATTGGATGAGTTCAGCCACTGAGGGGGCAGAGAAAGCGTCATCCAGTTTCTGTGAGGCAGGTTAGCTTCCCACACTTCTGCTATTCTCTGGGCTGGAGCCAACTCGAGGGCCCTCTTCACTTATGTGTACCGTGCTGTGGGCAGCACTACCTCTGTTTGGGGGTCAAGAAATCATGTTCCAGGGATAGTAGTGACTAGCTTAACTCAGATAATCTTCCTTGTACATCTTACAAAAAACATGGGACGGAATGAAAGAAAACTCCAGATTCTATGTTCCTTGTACATAATCCAACCAAAATACTGACATTTAAAAATCCCAGCCTCTTAATTTTGTCTTTTCCTAAAGCTTAACGAAGTCATGTGTAATGGACGTTTTCTGACTGGGAGACAGATATTTCAAGCTCTCCTACACAAACAAACTCCAGAGGGCATTGACTTTTAAAGGGGACAATGGGCTTCACTCTTTCAATGATAATTTAAGATAATTTAAGTCCTTTTTTTTTTCTAGTAGCCAACTGCCCCAGGGTGAAGATAACTAGTAGATGTTATTTCTTAGTTTCTGGATTAATCCTCTGAAAATGTGAATAATCTAATTGGACTTTTGATAGCATTCAAACTAATTGCCAAGTCTTTGCTCTAAGGTCCAAGATCAATACTCAAATTACAAAGCTCGGTAGAATTAGGAACACAGCAAAACCTGCTGAAAGTGTTTGCTTTGTTCTTTAATTTAATTTTAAAGTGGAAGTATGAATCTAACAGATACCCTATGCCACCCAAAGAAACCCTAGGAGTTCCATTATATATATGTGTGTGTGTGTGTGTGTGTGTGTGTGTTTGTGATCCATAGATTCATTTATGTGTTACCTGACCTTTAATGGCATGTGTTATCTGTGACTGGAGTTTTGGCAGCCACCTGTTTAAACTTTATATACTTAGAACAGGGTAGCTCTGGCACAGAAAATCCATTTTAGAAACCTGAGGTGATTGATGCTTGTGGTCTGTGCTCATCACAGGGACAATCGGGTCTTGCTTCCCTCCGGACTGGGCACAGCAGGCTCCTTTCACTGTTCAGAAGGAACCACGAAGTCACTTGCCCTCTCCTTCCAGCCCTTTGCAGACCAGAACTCAATCCCAGCACACTGCATTAGTGCCTCTCAAAAGGAAGCCAAAAGCTGACTTCCTTGTAGGTGTGTGCACTATTTTGAGACATTCCATTCACATGCTGAAAAGCTTGAAGCCCCAACAAGTCCTGTCATAACTTATCTGCATACACAGTGTAGAGTTTTGTGACTGGGCCATCCAGGTTTTCTGTTAGTTACCCGGCACCAGGGAAGAGAGCACTTCCCACATTTTGGAGTCAGGAGGCTCGTCTACCGATGCATCTATCCTTCTTTCAGAAGTGTGGAAATAAAACTCGTTTCAGTCTTAGCATTTATATGATTTAAAAACTAAATCTTTCCGCTCTTCATTTCCATATTTACAAAACAAGGCAAAAAAAAAACCCCTCTCAAACACTGTAATTACGGCATCCTGTGTTAAAGATAGGGTCTCTTTGGGGGGGGGGGATGTAAGGGATTATTGTAAAAATTATTTTCTTGAGATACACTTTCCTTTGTACAGAACAAACAGGAAAAAGAACAATGTGTGGCCTTTAGTTTATTGTATTAGTCTATCATTTCCTTTGAAATGGAAGGCCAGGTTTTTGCAGGCTCAACCTATGAAGGTTGGCTTGGTGCCATTCTTCTTTAAATTTTATTTTGTCTTGCAATCTAAGCCAAAGGCACTTTGGATTTAGGGGTGTTTTGAAATCGAGTATGAGAAGAAGAAAACGAAGCAGGACTTCTCTCCGGGAGGGCCGCTGCGGCTTGAGCAAGGTTCCTTTAGCTCATACCTGGAGCCTCCTTTCTCACATTCTTTGAGTGCCACCGCATCCCTGGTCCCTGGTGCGGATGCTGCTGCTAAGCCAGCAGAGGCTAGCAACAGGAGTCGCGCTTGGCGCCTGTCTGGCCGCTCCCAGTTCGACCCAGGCTGTGTAGGTGGGCGGGAGGGCTGGGGCTGAAGGCTGAAGCGAGGGGGAGAGACTGAATCCAGCAAACGCGCTCAGGAGTTCATTGACTGGAGGCATAGAGCGTCACCGACCCAGGAGGTAGTGCTACACTTGATTGTGTGTGTGTGTGTGTGTGTGTGTGTGTGTGTGTGTGTCCGTCCTAGTCCATCCCTCTTCATCCCTCTCCTCAAGCTGCCCACCCTCTCCCCCTACCCCGGCGGGAGGGTTGCTTCTTCCATGCTTCCCCTTCCCTACAAAGGTCCCAACTCTGGACCCTTTCAGCTTCCTGTCCTGGCTCCATGTGGGAGACTGTATTCTCACCTGGCTTGACCCTCAGCCCCAGAGAGTGATGCCAGGCCATGGTCCCCTGTCCACTCTGGGTACCCATCTCCGAGGGATGCGCTGGGGGCAGTCTACATCCAGAACCTGGCTTGAAGAGGAAAACTTGATCTAAGATGCGGGTTTCGAAACCCACATTTGAAAGCGACCCTAGCAACCCGCGGGAAAGGCGACTTGTCTGAGGCGAGAGGAGCTTTAGCTTCTGTGAACACCTTCACTAGGTACCCCGCACCGGAAGGGAAGGTGCGGCCAGGCGCTGGCCCTCCGAGTCCCGGGGGTGGCCGCTGGGAACCCTTCGGCCACCCAGCCTCTTACCTCGAAAAGCTGAGGAATGTCCCTCCGGGCCAGGTACTCCTTGGCGTCGTTGGTGTTCATGGCTGTACGGCGCGTGCCGTGCCGTGGGGCGCAGGCGGGGAGGCTACCGGAGCTGGGGCTGACGGGGTGCAGCTCTCACTTGGATGCGCGCAGGCCGGGGTCCCCTCGGCGACTCCAGGGCAGCTGTGCCGTCCGCGCTCCCGCCGCCCCCGCGTCCGCGCGGGTCCCCCAGTCAGCAGCGAGCAGCCGCTGCTTCCCGGGCACAGGCAGCGCGAGCGCCAGGGGAGGGGCGCGGAGGAGGACCGCGCGGCCGACGCCACCAGCTGCCGCCTCCAGGCTCTGCGCTCTCGGCCCGCGTCTCCCGGAGCCCGCTGCAGCGGCCGCCAGTCACGCTGCGCGGGCGGGCGCGGGGCGCGGGGGTGGGGACACGCGGGTTGCAGTCGCTCCCCAGTCCGCAGCACGGCCGAGGCTCTCGGGAGCCAAGGACCGGGCAATTGAAACCTGCTACATTTTCACTTCTACACACACACACACACACACACACACACACACACACACACACTACTCTGAGGTACCCGCCCCCAGCCCCCAGGAGCTCTTCCCAGAAAAAAAGAAAAACGACAACAACAGAAAAACACACAAGTAGAGATTTCATCGTATATTCTTAAAGTTAATGATCTTTCAATGATGGGGAGTTGGGAGTGGGAGAGGGGTTTCCGTATCAGTTGCTTTAAGTATCCAGTCGTTAAGAAAAGTTTGTCTAGCTGGTTTCACATTTCCTTAAACATTTGAGTAGGAGGCCTGAAATCATTAGGAGAAGGATTAGGGAGTAGCCAAAGAATCACTTCTGCTGGGAGAAGCCTGCTTTAAACTGTGGTCACTTGGCCCTATCGGAACCTCCCATGAGGAGATGCCCAGTGAGGTGGACTGGTGCCTAGCCAAGGTGGTGGGTCTGTCCGTTGAAGATCGCTCTCCACCAAGGCAGGCCCATCCTCCCCAGCTTCCAAGATGACTCCTGTATCACATAAGAACTCTTCACTCACCGCCTCTGAGAGATGCTCTGAGCTTCCCCGGGATGTGGTCTCTAATGCTTGCAAGAGCTCACTCTGCAGGAGGGTATGTGGCAGAAAGGAAGGAGAAGCTACAGACTGCTGGCGTCTGGGATTTGGTAGAAAGCCACACTTTAAATACTTCAAGCTCAAAAACTGACTGCCTGAATGTCTGTTTCAAGTTCATCTTAAAAGACCTTTTCTTAGTTCTGTTTCTTGCCACACAAGCCACCGCTGCTCACGCCTGAGGATGGCTGCAATTTTATTTGACGAGAGGAATGGAATTTCCAAAGTTAATTAGCTCAGTCCGTGAGTTAAGCGAAGTTTGTGGACCCTGTGCCATAACAATGTGTCCTGTGGTAGTCTTGATGGAGGTAGGTATTCAGTTCTGAGTTACATGGGGTCCTCTGTGAGAACGGGTCTCCATGTATATTTCTCTAGCTTATTAGACAGCAGGCTTTGGAAGGACACAAAGTCTCCTCTGTTCTGGGCAGTGGTTGCCACAGTCCTTGGAAAATTATAGGGCCCAGTGGCCTAGGGAATGTTGAAGCACACAGAACTGAAAAGGTCAGTTCCTGTAGGTCTTCTCCAGGTCATTCTTTCCTTGATTTTGTTGTCATTGTTATGGTTTTTGTTGTTTTAAGGTGGTCCGTGATTCTTAGGGTCTTTAGAAAACCCAGCAAGTGACAGAAATACTATCCCACATCCCCCCTTGTAAAAGGAGGTCAGATAAGAAACACTGTAGTTAGCTTGAGAAAAGGTGTAGCAAGTTTTCATTGGCCTTAGAGAGTAACAGTGTGCTTTTGGGTGTATCCCAGGGCCAGACGCTCCACCATTCCTATTGTGGAGTGAGGTCTCCTGGGGGAAAGACTTGTGAAGAAACTACAGCTGTTAGAATCTAGGCTGCTGGCTGGGAAGAGGAGAGCGTGCAGGGGCAAGATCACAAGGTCACCCTTGCTGTGTCTAAGCTGTCTTACCAGCTCCCTGACAGGGTTTGAAGGTTAGGTACAGGAAGAGCCTGACGCCCATACACGGGCAGATGCAATCCTACAAGCTCTAACAGACTACAATTTACTCCATGCCTGCTATATTTTTTTTTAACAATTTGCACATCATGACAATTTCCCACATTATATTCAGATAAAAATCTAAGGGTCATGACCAAATAAGTTTAAATAAACTGTTTGCTTTTGTTTTACATTTAATGCAAACGGAATTGTTCCCATCCTCTTCAAAATATTTGATTTGGCTTTAACTTTTTGGAGTATAATATTCAAGAATGGTTAAAACTTTGAAGATATAAGGAAAAACGTTAATTAAATTCTCTCTCGTGTCTGATCTTGGGAGACTACGCTAGTTCTGAGCTATGGCAGTAACTACACCATCTCCTGCTGGCAAGGGGCCGCTTTTCCGCTGGAGAACGCCTGTGATAAGAGTGACGGGGGCCAGCTCAGCTCCGACAACCCTGCCGACCTGAGTTTGTTCCCCAGGACATGCTCAGAAGGGGAGAACCAGTACCCCAAATCTGTCTTCCGATCTTCACACATGTGCCGTGGTGTTGTGGCACTCACTCATCCACCTGCACTCATGCCCAAATAAATAAATAAAATGTAATAATAATAAGCAGGTGAAGCAGTGCATTGTTGGGGGAGCAAATAAAATGGGCCCACAACATCGGACCATGATGAGCAAAAAACAGATAAACCACAGAGACAGAAGGAAAACACGTACACGAGCAAGAATATATCAGTTAGCGGCATGTGTGATAGGAAAAAAACCAAAGCTAACTACCTTGATTTGAAGCAAAGGGGGCGTGTCCAGAGCTGCCCCGTGGAAGGGGCAGAGGAAGTGGACTGTAGATAATCACAAGACTGTGACTTGGACTTTCAAAGGGCCAGGGATGTTGGAGGAGGAAGGAGCTTCAGGAGGGATTTTTATCTGAGTCATCCTCAAGGAGCCTGCTCCTGCTGACACACAGCCAGCTGGGTCCTGTTCCTCCAGTGGCTGGGGTTGAGGACCACTCGCCCATGCTCACATGGATGGCCTGTGAACCTTCTGCTCACACCACTAGACCTTAGACAGCAGGAGCCTACACTCAGCCCTCAGTTACTCCTGGCAGGCACGTCTGTCATCTGTCACCTGACTGTGGTCAGTTTAGCATGGAAGACTTGAGCAATCATGCAGAAACATTTCCGCAGAAGTCTGGCTAGTGGGGTGGAGTATAACGGAGGGCAATGGAAGGCAGGAGCAAAGTAAGGTATATATGATTATGTATGAAATTTTGAAAAGCACTTGTAAGGGAATAGAAATCTCTACTGATAATATTTAAAGGAATAAAAAGAGAACATTTTCCATGTTAAAGTTAGCCCTCCCCATCGTGGGAGCTGAGTGTCACGGTAGGGGCTAGTCTACTTGATGGTGCTGTTACAATGACAACTTTGGCCATAATGTGTATAATCGATTGTTTGTTATATATTGGCATTGTGCTAAGAACATCATAAAGTATACAGTGTGACATATTTGTGCATGTCATTTTAATTTTTAAAACAACCTGAAAGGCATACATTATTTCCATTACATTAATGCACTCACCAGAAGTCAGAAAGCCGCTTCCAAAGCTGTGTAATGGCAAATGTCAGGTGGTTACAGCCTGGTGCTGTATGATCCTTCTCTCAGCAGTCCTTGTCTGCAATGACTTCCTTTTGTCTCTCTGCTGCCTCCCCCGTCCCGTGTGCATGTGTGCGCGCGCGCATGTGTGCATGTGCATGTGTGTGCATGCATGTGTGTGTGCATGTGCGTGTGCATGTGTGCGTGTGCATGTGTGTGCGTGTGTATGTGTGTGTGCATGTGTGTATGCATGTGCATGCATGTGCGCGTGTGTGCATGTACATGTGTGTGCGTGTGTGTGCATGCATGTGTGCATGTGTGTGCATGTGCATGGTGTGCGTGTATGAGTGTGTGCATGTGTGTGCGTGTATGTGTGTGCATGCATGTGCGTGTGTGCGTGTGTGCATGTGCATGTGTGTGTGCGTGTGCGTGCATGTGTCTGTATGTTTGTGTACCTGGGCGTACATGCACATTTATGTGGAGGCTAGAAGTTGACTTCAGGTGTCTTCTGTCATCATTCTCTGCCTTCTGTTCTGAGACTGCATTCCTTCCTCACCAAACCTAGAACTCATCATCTGGTAGACAGGCAGGCTGGAGAGCCAGCTCTGGGACCCTCCTGTCTCTGCCTCTGCAGCCCTGGTATTGCAGGCATAGTCCATTCATCATGGCCAGCTTTCCCAGGCCCCACATGTCCTCCCCTTCTCCTCTACCAGTGACCAGTGTTTTCTAGTGACCTTTCCTTCTTTCTTTTCTGTTTTGTATCGGTGTGTGTGTGTGTGTGTGTGTGTGTGTGTGTGTGTGTGTGTGTGATTTAAAACACAAGCACTATAGAAGAAAGTTACACCGTGGATTTTTCTAGCTGTTCAAAGTTCTTCCCTGCTTGAGATGTCTGTGGCTCCAGAGATTGTGTAGGAAGCTTATCATTAAACGTTTGAGTGTTGAATTTCTTGTGTGTAGCACAGAAAACATCTGTCTTCTAATCATTCTGTTTTCTTCACTAATTTACAGCCTATTGGACCATTAGGTCTGTGAGAAATTTGCCTAGAATACATAACTAAATTTGTAAGACCTGTTTCCACATTTTTGCATACACTGGCTTGATAAGTATGCCACTGGTTTACAAGCCCTTTTCGGGGGTTCTTCCTGAGGCTTCGACTTTTGTGGTAGTTGTGATGTATGCATTAGTCTCTTACATCTGGGATGAACACAGGGTGTTGTAACTGTGTGTGACACAAATCTCCAGCCAAAGCGAAATTTCCCCATGTCCCCTTTCTAACTGTTTACACATTTACATTCTAGATTCCAAAGACCACCAGGAATTCATGGGTTAGGATTTAAAAGACTGGAAATTCTCACAGTGTCTGAAAGAATTAAGAACAATTCCAAGTTGAATGATTTCAATCTGGCACCAAAAAAAGACTATGGTTTCAGAGGCCCTTACATGATGGTCTCATTGATTGATTGTTGATGCAGAGTGCATTCCTTGAGCCAATGTTTATGAATAACCGTCTACATTTCAACCCATATTTAGAGCTAGAAATACAAAGGGCAAGACACAAGGAGTTCAATGTCTAGTAGAAAGAGAGAAATGGGTGCCAATTAGGTTTACAGAAATTCCACATTTTAGTGGTGGGATAGAAGCAGACATGTGAAGGAGATTTATAGTGGGGAGAACACAAAGTGCAAGGATCGCATAAACAGGGGCTGAAGAGATGGCTCAATGGTTAAGATCACTGACTGCTCTTCCAGAGGATCCAAGTTTAATTCCAAGCACCCACATAGCAGCTCACAATTGCCTGTAATTCCAGTTCTAGGGGACCCAACACCCATGGCAAAAACAACAATGCACATAAAAAAAACCATAGAAAAGAATCACATAAACATACATATAAAAAGCACTAAACAACCCCCCCCCAAAATACTTTCTTTCCATTTTTTTCAACATCCTCAAAAAATAATTTGTTTTTTTACCTGCTGTCTCTTCCAGCTCCTCAGCCCCAGACAGAAGCTGCTCACACATTATGCTCACCAACTCGATGTGCTTGTTCATGTCCTTGTCACCATCATTTTATATGGCTTTGTAGCCCATTGAGAGATTTGGCAGAAGCAATGTCCCCATCTCCTCCCAAGGATGCACATTTTGGTGGCTTCTACTATTCCGCTACTCTAAGCAAGTCTGGTACAAACTCTATGCATATTTTTTCACATTTTTAATTATTCCTTAGTATAAACTTCCCAAAGTAGGATTGCTAGATGAAATGGAAAAATCATTTTGTGGTTCCTACTTAAGTTTCCAGAAGGGTCTGAGCTATTTATAGCACTGTAAGTCATGTTTTGAGTGGATGAGAGTTCTAGTTTCATTGCATGTTCTTCAATAAGGAATTCTATTTTCATCTTTCATTTTAACCAAAATGGATGAAAATTGCACATTAAGACAATTTTGTCAGAACTTTGTGCCCATCTCTATTGCTAGGTCCTGGCCTCTGATGTTTGACCATTTTCAGCTTTCCCTTTTCTTTCATTGTTTACTTTCTCATAATGATGCTTTTATGACTTGATTACAATATGTATTATGTTCTGCATTATAGGACAATTATTTCCCAAGTTGCCGGGATTTTTTTGTTGGTTGATTGGTTGGTTGGTTTTTCAAGACATGGTTTCTTTGTATAGCTCTGGATGTCCTGGAACTTGCTCTGTAATCAGGCTGCCTTGAACTTAGAGCCCCACTGCCTTTTCCTCCTGAGCCAGGTTGTGCATTTGATTGGCAACTGCATCTTTTGGGAGGAAGCTGTCTTTGTATTGGCCACAGTGCACAGTGTAGTATCTTATATATCACATGGCTGATGAGGAAAACACTAAGCATACTGACTCCTTCATCGGCACACAACTTGAGGCAGGCACTATTTCCCCTCTTTTGGATAAGAAGAAAATGAGACTGAGTCTCAGATCACACGAGTAGAGAGAGATTAAACAGTACAGACAAAATCACTTCCATATGAGCGGATCTAAATGTAAACAGTAAAGCCTTACAGCTTCTAGAAGGACGTGGAGAACAGGTCTGTCACTAAGAAGTAGATTAAAAACTTTTAAACAGTTTGTTGAAGTTTTTAGAAATGAAAGAAAAAGACAACTGGGTCTAATAAGAGTAAGAACTTCTGTCCACCAAAAGATACAAGTAAGAGAGTAATGAATGCAGCCGGCTGACCAGGAGACATCTTCTCAGTACACATAGCCAATAAAGGACTCATACATAAAAATAACTCCTACAAATTAATAAAAAAACAGTCCAACATAAAGCTGGTCAAAAGACTTAAACAGACGCATCACCAAAGATACTGTCACAGTTCAGGTTCAATTTCCATTAATAAATCAAACTCAAGGGGCTGGAGAGATGGCTCAGTGGTTAAGAGCATTGCCTGCTCTTCCAAAGGTCCTGAGTTCAATTCCCAGCAACCACATGGTGGCTCCAAACCATCTGTAATGAGATCTGGTGCCCTCTTCAGGCATACATGCAGACAGAATATTGTGTACATAATAAATAAATAAATATTTAAAAAAACTAATAATCAAACTCAATAACTTTATTAGTGATAGAAAATATATATGATGGCTCTCTTTAATTGTTAATTCAATAGTTCTAGAATCCCCTTGGAAGAGAGTCTCAGTGAAGGATTGTCTTCAATGGTTGTCCTATGTCTCAGTGAAGGATTGTCTTCATTGGTTGTCCTATGTCTCAGTGAAGGATTGTCCACACTGCTTGGCCTATGTCTCAGTGAAGGAGTGTCCTCATTGGTTGGCCTATGTCTTAGTGAAAGATTGTCCCCTTTGGTTGGCCTATGGGCATGTCTGTGAGTAGGTGGTGGGAAGACCCTGTTCACTGTAAGTGGCACCATTACCTACATAGAGAGGTCCAGAGCTGTTTAACAGTGAGAAACTGAAATAAGCGCAAGCAAGTAAGCGAGTGCACATCATTCCTTTCTTCTCTTAATCACGGCTATGATGTGACTGCGATTACAGGTCCCTGCCTTGATTTCATTGTAACCATAACTATAACCTGGAATTCTGAGTTGAAATCAGCTCTCTTCCCTACGCTGCTTTTTATCAGGGTGTTTTTATCACAGCAACCAAAATAAAACTAGGACAAAAATGCAAACTAATGTCACAATGCCGCTATAGACCCACTGGAGCGCTTAGATAGAAATAAAATAAAAGATGGCAATTATCGGGGAGTGAGCTGGTGGAGCTGCGAGAATTTGCTGGGCTTTGAGGATATTTGTGTGGCCACTCTTTATAAAGCTGTTGCTTCACAGAAGCTCTGTCTGACATAGCCCCGAGCTGGAAACTTACACTAGTGTTCCCCTACAGTTACACCACGTTTCACTCACAAAAATGTGATCCCACAAGCACTGAGAATCACTGCTTCCAAGCACTTGTTGAAATGGATGACACTCACAAATACTTCCAGCAAGTGTCAGCCAAAAAATATCCACTCTGTAACTCTATTGATATGAAGTACAAAACTAGGCACACGTAAACTCATCTCAGAGACCACCACAGTGCCTGCCCACGGCAGACTGAAGGGACCAGGAGCCAGGAGTCATTCTTGGGAATGACTGTTTCCATTCTGTTCCTAGACATGGGAGCAGGATTGCACAGTGTGCTCATTGTGTGGACGCCTGTTCAGCTGTACAAGAGGATGAGTGTTTTTCTGCATGAGTACCACACGTCTACAAAGACTTAGTCACTAAAAGTGAAAGGTGATGGAGCATGAGATTCAAACCCAAGACTGTACCATTCTTAAATCCCAGCCTTCAAAACTGTACCATGCGGTTTTGACATTGAATGGCAAAATATCAAGAGAAATATATAATCCACAGCCATTTTCTTGGGCCTTTATTATTGCATTTGGAGTTAACATTATATTGCTCATGCATCTTATTGTAGGCAGGCAATAATCTGTTTCCAGTTTATTCTCTCACTGGTTCTGGGCGCCTCAGGGGCAGGGATCATGTACTAGAATTCTTTATATTTCTGTGTTTTGGATAATGCTTGTCCTAAAATAGGCACGCCTAGGTGGCAGAATGAAATGCCTATATCTGCAGCTATAATAACATGCTTAAGACTCAGCCAAAGGGATTTATAAGCAAAAAAGTAAACAGCCTAGAGACGGAGAGGTGACTCAGAGGTCCTGAGTTCAATTTCCAGCAACCACATGGTGGCTTACAACCATCTATGATGAGATCTGGTGCTCTCTTCTGGCCTTCAGGGATACATGCAGGAAGAATACTGTATATATAATTAATAAATGAATCTTTAAAAAAAGTAAGCAGTCTAATACTTTTAAAAAGGAGCATATTGAAGCCCTTTAAAAATGGCAGCATGGCAGCTTAAATTAACTCTTATAATGGATTCCAAACTTACCTTACAGGAGCGAGAAGGGGATTTATCTCTTGTAGTGTCTCTGTAATGTCTAACCTACAGTGGTTTGTAAGTATACAATTAAGCTTATGAGTAAGCATACAATGTAAGCATACAAGCCTCAATGAAAATAATACAGAATGATTCCTCGAGTCAACACATGTTCTTGAGATCCTACTTGTATGCCAGACACCAATGGCAGGAACCAAAGTGAGTAACTTGCACATCTGGACCAGCAGGTGACTGAGCCTGACAGAAGACCTGAGTGCAAACCTGAGAACCTGTATGATTTCCCCACGACATGCCTCCCTACAGGCTAAATACATAAAAGTTTGTTTATGTGGAATGTAAATGACACATTACATTTCTGTTCTTTTCCATCATTACTGATAAATTGCACTTCTGTAAGCCTGGAGGCCCAAAGTGCTGTGCCATGTATACCCTTGTAAGGGCTGCCATTGTCCTCTTTTGTCTTTTCCTGTGGCTCCCAAACGGTACATTAGTAATGCATCTATTAATCACCTAGGATGAGTAAGACAGAATCTTTGCATCCAAGGGGAAAACGTGATGTTCCTCAACAGTCACAAGTCAGTCACGTTGGTGTGCTGGAATTTTTTTTTTTAATTGCCGGAATCTACCATCTGCTGCTGTTTTTATCTAGTCTGCTCAGCCACATTTCCTCCATTAATTGTCATTCTGCATATAATTAATTAATTTCCACGCCGCTTCTAACTGGATGAAATCACTAAACTAAAGATGGTATAGACTCCGCTAGCTTGTTTCTAAACAAGTTTCTAAAGGGAACTCTTCCCAGGAAGTCAGCACTGCTGCAAGTGTGGATGTGAGTATGGTGTGGGTGCCCACAGAGGCCAGAGGAGGGTGTCTTGTCCCCTAGAATTGGGGCTATGGGTGTTTGTGAGCTGCCTCTGACTTATGTGGAGCCTGGGAACTGAATTCTGGGCCTCTTGAACAGCGAGGGCTCTTAACTGCTGGGGCATCTCTTCAGCCTCTTGTGTAAAAGTTTGAGTGCCGTCATATTCACGTCCTACATGGTACCCACTATCTACCTGTATTTAGATTCAATATATTCTAATTAGTTAAATGTATTTAATTTAAATTCAATCAGAATTTTAATTTATTTACTGAATGAGCCACACTGCAAGCGCTCATTAGCCACATGTGCCCATGCCCAGGGGCTGCCACGCTGTGCGGGTATAGAACATTCCATTGCTGTATCGAGAGCTATTGAGTCTGTATAGAAAAAACGGTTGCCAATAGCTTAGAGCTCTAGGCACGCCACAATCGCATTCTAACTAACGTTTTAGATAGATATTTCTCTACATTGCTCACACATGAGCTGCATGCCCTGAATTTCTTTGTGTATTTCTGATTCTTTCACCTAAAATTCAATTCACAGAGATCACCTGCCTCTGCCACCCAAGTTCTGGGATTAAAGGTGTGTGCCACTATGCCTGGCTGCTGAGTTGAATTTAACACAGTTCTTTACCTCCAAATTTTAGTTCATTGCCTCCTGAATTTCTAATTCTAAACATCGATTTAAGATCCTGATTCTAACATTCTCTGCTCCCTCCCCCACGTGATAAGCTCAGATAAGGTAGATTTGTTTCCATGGACACCTGAACCTGATGCCTCCTCTTGTCTCAGCTGAGCTGATCCTTCCCGTCTCCACCACACACAGCTAAATTCTTCCTTCTTCGACAACCTTGATGAATACAACTATTTCATTCTTCACCCTAATTTTTCCTTGTTATATTCACCACAAAATAACCGTTTCCCATAAAGCCCCAACATTTCAGTTGAAGCTATAAAAATATTGTATTTTTGTGAGATGTTATACTTTGAGGACTAGAACGAGAATAATTGGAATCTGTGCATTTAGAACTCGACCTGTGCCATCAGTTTGCGTTTTGAGCTTTGGTGGCAACGTTTACACTGAAATGGAAAGAAGCCCATGGGGTACAAAGAAGGGGCAGTTGGCTGCTTTAGTTAGCTCTCTCCCTGACAAGATGCCTAAGAGGAAAAACTTCGGGAAGAAAAGATTCAGCTAATCTCAAATTTCAGAGGGTTGTCTGGCCCTATGATCTTAGGCAGAATGCCATGACAGTGGGCGCTTGAGGAGGAGGTGTCCACTTCCTGACGGCTGGAAGCCAAGAGAGGATGCAGACATGGCCAGGAATAGCACAGCCCCAAGGCACACCTAAGGATTTCTAGTTTCCACTTACTTTCTCCTAAGAAAGCTGGGGCATGTTTGAAAGCCAATTAAAACATTAACACAGCTTCCATCCAGAACCCTCCCCACTTCGGCCCCACCGCCCTCTTTCGGCACATAACATCACCCAGCCCAGCCTGTCTGGCCACTGGGTCCCAATCCTCGGGGCACCCAAGCGGGTGGGAGTTCCTTTGCTTCTATGGCCTGCCTGCACCAAGCAAGGTAGGCGCTTTATTTGTGAGCTGCCCCATCAGCACGGAGGCCTGATCTCTCGGCGCCAGGAGAGACAGCGTTGGGGCGCCAGGAGAGCCAGCGTTGGGGAGAGCCAACATTGGGGAGAGCCAACGTTGGGTAGGCAAGGAGACCTGATCCAGTAAAAGAAGATCCATAAGGGAGCATTTGGAAGAAGAGATGGGCAGACGCCAAGGCAAGAATTCGCCCAACAAGCTGAAAAGCAACATGAAGCCACCAGAAACCAGCGACCTCACAACGGGAGGACATGAACACCTTAATCAAGAAGAAGTAGAAAAGATTGACTTCATGAAAGTGATTGACGCCCTTAAACAGCATGTACAAAAATGCCCTTATAGAAATGGATGAGAAATATAAAAGAAAGTTTGAAGAATTGAATAAATCAGTGAATGATACTCTAGAAAACCAAGGAAAAACAATCAAACAGATAATGGAAACAGTTCAAGACTTGAAAACTGAAATGGAGGCAAAGAAGAAAACACAAACAGAGGGCCGGCTGGACATGGAAAATTTAAGTAAACAAACAGAGTCTACAGAAACAAGCATAACCAACAGAATACAAGAGTTAGAAGAAAGAATCTCAGATTCTGAAGATACCATAGAGAAAATAAACACACTGATCAAAGAAAACAGCAAGTCCAACAAACTCTCATCACAAAACATTCAGGAAATATGGGACACAATAAAAAGACCAAACCTAAGAATAATAGGAGTAGAAGAAGGAGAAGAAGTGCAGCTCAATGATCCAGAAAATATATTTAATAAAATTATAGAAGAAAACTTTCCAAACCTAAAGAAAGATATACCTATGAAGGTTCAAGAAGCATACAGAACACCGAATAGGCTGGATCAAAAAAAAACATCCCCTCGCCATATAATTATCAAAACGCAAAGCATACAGAATAAGGAAAAAATATTAAGAGCTGCAAAGGAAAAAGCCAAATTACTTATAAAGGTAAACCTATCAGACTTACACCTGACTTCTCCATGGAAACCATGAAAGCCAGAAGGTCCTGGATAGATGTACTGCAGAAACTGAGAGACCATGGATGCAAGCCCAGATTACTATACCCAGCCAAGCTTTCGTTAACTATAAATGGAGAAAATAAAATTTTCCAGGATAAAAACAAACTTAAACAATACACAGCCACAAATCCAGCTTTACAGAAAGTAATAGAAGGAAAATCACAAACCAAGGAGTCCAACAATGACCACAATAACTCAGACATCTAGAGACCCTTCACCAACACAAATCAAAGAAGGGAAACACACAAACTCTACGACTAAAAAAGTGACCGGAGTTAACAACCACTGGTCATTAATATCACTTAATGTCAATGGACTCAACTCACCTATAAAAAGGCACAGGCTAAGAGATTGGATAAAAAAAACAGGATCCAACATTCTGCTGTTTACAAGAAACACACCTCAACCACAAAGACAGGCACCTACTCAGAGTAAAGGGCTGGGAAAAGGCTTATCAAGCAAATGGACCCAAGAAACAAGCAGGTGTGGCCATACTAATCTCTAACAAAGTTGACTTCAAACTTAAATCAATCAGAAAAGATAGAGAGGGGCATTTTATACTCATAACAGGAACAGTTCATCGGGATGAAGTCTCAATCCTGAACATCTATGCCCCTAATATAAAAGCACCCACGTACATAAAAGAAACATTGCTAAAACTCAAGGCAGCCATCAAACCGCACACACTAATAGTAGGAGACTTCAACACTCCTCTCTCACCAATGGACAGGTCAATCAGACAGAAACCTAACAGAGAAATAAGAGAATTAATGGAGGTAATGAATCAAATGGACTTAACAGACATCTATAGACATTCCACCCAAATAGGAAAGAATATACCTTCTTCTCTGCAGCTCATGGAACTTTCTCAAAAATCACCCACATAGTCGGTAACAAAGCAAACATCCACAGTTACAAAAAAATATTAGTAACCACCTGTGTCTTATCAGATCACCATGGATTAAAGTTAGAATTCAACAACAATGCTACCCCCAGAAAGCCTACAAATTCATGGAAACTGAACAGTCAACTACTGAACCATACCTGGATTAAGGAAGAAATAAAGAAAGAAATTAAAGTCTTCCTGGAATTCAATGAAAATAAAGAAACAACATACTCAAACTTATGGGACACTATGAAAGCAGTCCTAAGAGGAAAGTTCATAGCACTAAGTGCCCACTTAAAGAAAACAGAGAAAGCTCACATTGGAGACTTAACAGCCCACCTGAAAGCTCTAGAAAAAAAAGAAGCAGACTCACCTAGGAGGAGTAGAAGACTGGAAATAATCAAACTGGGGGTTGAAATCAACAAAATAGAAACACACAAAACAATACAAAGGATCAACGAAACAAAAAGCTGGTTCCTGGAGAAAATAAACAAGATTGACAAACCCCTATCCAGACTAATCTAATGGCAGAGAGCGAATTTGCAAATTAATAAGATCAGAAATGAAAAGAGGGACATAACCACAGACACAGAGGAAATTCAGAGAATCATTAGAGCTTACTACAAAAGCCTATATGCCACAAAACTGGAAAATGTAAAGGAAATGGACACTTTTTTAGATAAATACCATATACCAAAGTTAAACCAGGACCAGGTGAACAATCTAAATAGACCTGTTAGTCGCGAAGAATTAGAAGAGGTTATCAAAAAACCTCCCTACCAAAAAAAGCCCAGGGCCAGATAGTTTCAATGCGGAATTCTACCAGAACTTCCAAGAAGACCTAATACCTGTACTCCTTAATGTATTTCACAATATAGAAACAGAAGAGGCATTGCCAAATTCCTTTTATGAATCTACAGTTACTCTGATACCAAAACCACACAAAGACTCAACAAAGAAAGAGAATTATAGACCAGTCTCACTCATGAACATCGATGCAAAAATCCTCAACAAAATACTGGCAAACCGAATCCAAGAACACATCTGAAAAATTATCCATTATGATCAAGTAGGCTTCATCCCAGGGATGCAGGGCTGGTTCAACATACGAAAATCTATCAATGTAATCCATCATATAAATAAACTGAAAGAAAAAAACCATATGATCATTTCATTAGATGCTGAAAAAGCATTTGACAAAATTCAACATCCCTTTATGATAAAAGTATTGGAGAGATTAGGGATACAAGGGTCATACCTAAATATAATAAAAGCTATATACAGCAAGCCGACAGCTAACATCAAATTAAATAGAGAGAAACTCAAAGCCATCCCACTAAACTCAGGAACACGACAAGGCTGTCCACTCTCGCCATACCTCTTCAATATAGTGCTTGAAGTTCTAGCAATAAAGATAACATAAGGGGATCAAGGGGATTCGAATTGGAAAGGAAGAAGTTAAACTTTCGTTATTTGCAGATGATATGATAGTGTACATAAGCGCGACCCCCAAAACTCCACCAAAGAACTCCTAAAGCTGATAAACACCTTTAGTAATATGGCAGGATACAAGAACAATTCCAAAAAATCAGTCGCCCTCTTATACACAAAGGATATGGAAGCAGAGAGGGAAATCAGAGAAGCTTCACCTTTCACGATAGCCACAAACAGCATAAAATATCTTGGGGTAACTCTAACCAAGGAAGTGAAAGATCTATTTGACAAGAACTTTAAGGAATTGAAGAAGGAAATTGAGGAGTATACCAGAAAATGGAAGGACCTCCCTTGCTCTTGGATTGGGAGGATCAACATAGTAAAAAAATGGCAATTCTACCAAAGGCAATTTATAGATTCAATGCAATCCCCATCAAGGTCCCATCAAAATTCTTCACAGATCTTGAGAGGACAATAATCAACTTTATATGGAAAAACAAAAAACCCAGGATAGCTAAAACAATCCTATACAATAAAGGATTGTCTAGAGGCATTACCATCCTTGACTTCAAACTCTATTACAGAGCTACAGTGATGAAAACAGTGTGGTACTGGCATAAAAACAGAGAAGTCGACCAATGGAATCATATAGAAGACCAGAATTTTAACCCACAAACCTATGAACACCTCATTTTTGATAAAGGAGCCAAAAGTATACAATGGAAGAAAGAAAGCATCTTCAACAAATAGTGCTGGCATAACTGGATGTCAACCTGTAGAAGAATGAAAATAGACCCATATCTATCACCATGCATAAAACTCAAGTCCAAATGGATTAAAGACCTCACTATCAGTCAGAACACATTGAACCTAATAGAAGAGAAAGTGGGAAGTACCCTACAACAGATGGGCACAGGAGATCGCTTCCTATGTGTAACCCCAACAGCACAGACATTAAGGGCAACATTGAATAAATGGGACCTACTAAAACTGAGAAGCTTCTGTAAAGCAAAGGACACTGTCACCAAGACAAAAAGGCAACCTACTGACTGGGAGAAGATCTTCACCAACCCCGCAACAGACAAAGGTCTGACCTCCAAAATATATAGAGAACTCAGGAAACTAGACTTTAAAATGCTAATTAACCCAATTAAAAAAATGGGGCACTGAACTGAACAGATAATTCTCAGCAGAGGAAGTTCAAATGGCCAAAAGACACTTAAGGTCATGCTCAACCTCCTTAGCGATCAGGGAAATGCAAATCAAAACAACTTTGAGATATCATCTTACACCTGTCAGAATGGCTAAAATCAAAAACACCAATGATAGCCTTTGCTGGAGAGGCTGTGGAGGAAGGGGTACCCTCATCCATTGCTGGTGGGAATGCAATCTTTTGCAACCACTTTGGAAATCAGTGTTTCGGTTTCTCAGGAAATTCGGGATCAACCTACCCCTGGACCCAGCAATACCACTCCTGGGAATATACCCAAGAGATGCCCTATCATATGACAAGAGCATTTGTTCAACCATGTTCATAGCAGTATTATTTGTAATAGCCAGAACCTGGAAACAACCTAGATGCCCCTCAATGGAAGAATGGATGAAGAAAGTGTGGAATATCTACACATTAGAGTACTACGCTGCGGTAAAAAGCAATGACTTCTCGAATTTTGCATGCAAATGGATGGAAATAGAAAACACTATCCTGAGTGAGGTAACCCAGACCCAAAAAGATGAATATGGGATGTACTCACTCATAATTGGTTTCTAGCTATAGATAAGGGTCATGGAGTCTACAATTGGTGATCCTAAAAAAGCTAAGTAAGAAGGTGAACCAAAGGAAAAACATATAGTTACCCTCTTGGCTATGGGAAGTAGACAAAATTGCCGGGGAGAAAATTGGGATCTTGGGGGTGGGGTGTGATGGGGGTAAGGAGAGATGGGGAGAGAAAAGGGAGAAGGGGAGGATGGGGGGAACTTGGGGAAAAGGAGGATTGGGATAAAGGAAGGTGGATAGGGGAGCACGGAAGCACAGTTCTTAGTTAAGGGAGCCACCTTAGGGTTGGCAAGAGACTTGAACCTAGAGTGGCTCCCAGGAGCCCAAGCCGAGGTCCCCAATTAGTTCCTTGGGCAGCTGAGGATAGGGAACCTGAAATGACCCTATCCTATAGCAATACTGACGAATATCTTGCATATCATCATAGAACCTTCATCTGGTGATGGATGGAGATAGAGACAGAGACCCACACTGGAGCACTGGACTGAGCTCCCAAGGTCCCAATGAGGAGCAGAAGGAGGGAGAACATAAGCAAAGAAGTCGGGACCACGAGGGGTGCACCCACCCACTGAGACAGTGGAGCTGATCTACTGGGAGCTCACCAAGGCCAGCTGGACTGTGACTGAAAAAGCATGGGTTAAAACTGGACTCTCTGCACATGGTGAACAATGAGGGCTGATGAGAAGCCAAGGACAATGGCATGGGGTTTTGATCCTACGCAATGTGCTGGCTTTGTGGGAGCCTAGCCAGTTTGGATGTTCACCTTCCTAGATATGAACAGAGGGGGGAGGACCTAGGACTTACCACAGGGCAGGGAACCCTGACTGCTCTTTGGACTGGAAAGGGAGTGGGAGAGGAGTGGGAGGAGGGGGAGAAGGGTGGGAGGAGGAGGAGAAGGGTTGGAGGAGGGGGAGAAGTTTGGGAAGAGGGGGAGGGAAATGGGAGGCTGTGAGGAGGTAGAAACTTGTTTTTTTTCTCTTCCTTTTCTCAATAAAAAAATAAACATATAAAAAAAATTAAAAAAAAGAAAAAAGAATTAAAGTTACATAAAAAAATAAAAATAAAACATTAACAATTCACTACTCATAAAAAATTCATGCTTTAAGACCTCATGACTAACTTTAAAGTGGTCATTTTCAGTGTGTAGCTGCCTTGGCTTTGGGTCTTGGTTTTGTTCACTGACTTCTCTTTAAAGCATCTTTCCAAAGAATTGAGTACTTGGAAAGATATGTCTCTTCGGAGCTTCAAAATGCTTTAATTATTGAAGAAAGAATGGATTTCACTGGTAACATCACTTGCTTCATACACCATCAGATCACTCAAGCAGTGAAAAAAAATGTTAAATATTCATAAATAAGGAACGCTTTCTGAGTCAACAATTTGGTCCTGGTGTCAGGCTTCCTTCTTAAGTGTCTGAGAGTGCATGATGAATTAAATTATTCATTACCGAACAATATAGCTTGATGCTTGTGTTTGTGTATGTTTGGTACAGTTTTCTGAGTTCCAAAAATGCTCATATTCTCTGCATGTTATGTATGACTTTATTATGGTATGCCCTTATTACACCCATGGTCCCCAACAAGCAGGGCCTAGGAAGTGCTGCAATGACAGCAATGGACGGCTATTTATAGTTTTGCCAATACCATCAATTGTACCTTCTTTCGCAGGCGTGGCCTTAGTCTCTATGTCCCCACTAACATACACACAAAACTGAAATAAAGTAAATATGTATCTAATGGCTCCCTGAGCAACCCTGCCCTTAACCTGATTCACACTGTGCTCTCATGGTGACGCACATGCTCTCTTTCTATTTGCGTACTTGTATTGTTCTGCACTCAGATGCTTGCCTTCTTACAAACCCACCATTCCTGTCTCATTTGTCTTGTGGAGTCAGTGAGATGGGAGCCCCAGCAACAAAGCTTACCAGGGACTACTGCAGCACTGAGGTCAAAGGGCTCAGATCCAAAGAACATGGTGTAACGATGAACTGGGTAGACCCAGCCCACAGGGGACCACCAGGGATGACAGTGGATAGACCCGGTCCCACAGGGTATCACCAGGGATGACAAGGAGGTTTCAGACTTGAACACTTACTTCCTCAGAAGGGTCCCTGACTCACTCCATTATAACAGAGGATATCAGAAGTCAGGGCACTGGTAATGACCACAGAAAAGTGACAATTCTGCCATGACCGAAATGGAAGTATTTGTGAAAGAAAGAACAGCTACTCCCTAGAATGATGGAGCTCATTGGGCAGCCTGGGTCACTCAGGGCAGGAAACATTTGCCTCTTTCTCCCACCTGAGAGAAAACTGAGTTACAGAAAAACCCCTGACCATAGCCACGGCAGTGGGCTCCAGAGCACAAGGACCCGAGTAGCGCACCCCAAATTTTAGATGAAATAGCTAAAGAAAAGCAATCCCCAGACTGGAGGAACCAAAAGATGGCTGAGGACCTCAACTCTGGACACCAGTTACCTCATGTCAACAGATGCTACCCTTCAGCACATGGACACCACCTAGAGAGAGAGAAGCAAGTCTGGCTTCCTGAGATGTAGCCTGTTCATTTAAGACAGACCTTATTACATTCTTTCCATTTTGCTAAATAAAGTTTTACAAGGCCCCAGGTATGTAAGTGTATAAAATAAGTTTATGAATCAAATATTTACTGATGATAAAAATCATAAAGAAATTTATTTTAAAAACATTCTCTGATAAATATATATTTTCACAATTTATTAAATATTAAAGCAAATGCACATACTAATGAGTGTGTTTATTCTACATAGATAATTTAATCTTGGTTAAATATTTGATGATATAGGTAATAGATCATCCATAATGGCTGAGCTGATCAATATTTTGATTTATAATCATCAATGCTGAGAATTCTGCTGTGTACAAATACATAATTCAAACTGCCAGAAGTGTGTGTAAGGTCATTTCAGAAACTTCAGAGCTTCTCCACTAACCCCAGGCCAAATTCATTGAAAAGGGAAGTGAGCGCAGACACCATGCCGCTGCTCTCTAGGGCAGACGCGATGAAGCTCCGACCCAGGATGGAGGTAGGCTAGAATCTTCCTGGTAAGCGCACCTCATGGTGCTATACACATTAATAGAAATGGGCCAAGCAGTGTTTATATGAATACAGTTTGTGTGTCTTTATTTTGGGGCATAAGCTAGCCAGGCGGCCGGGAGCTGGGTGGCAGGAACACAGCCCACAGCTCCCCACAACACTCCTCTGTGATAATTATGATGATAATTATGCAGGATAACTCTCCATACTTGCTCTGTGACCATATCCAGTCTTCTGGCTTTATCCATCATGTGTATACTCTTTAAGTATTTGCAAATGCAAGCTCTTGACCTATACTTGATTAAAAAAAAAAAAACCTCTTATATACAATACCTCCTTGATAATTCCACTGTAAAGTATACTTGCACTTAGATTTTTGTGCTCTAAAACCAAGCTTCTGATGGTGCCCCGTGTCCCTATCCTCATAAAGTCTTCTGTATGGCTGTGGCTAGCATGCGGTTTTCCCTCCAAACCTCACAAGCCGGGTTTAATCCCCACTGTGTAGGAACTCAGCTGTGTTATTCAGACTTGGAGCCTTTGGGAGGCGGTTAGGATGAGAGAATACCATCAGCATAGAGCGCCCATCATTGACCATTGGTGCTTGTGTGGGAAGAGAGAATAAAGGACACAAACACATGTGCACCACGTGTGCCCTCCCCACTCCCTGTCTCTTCATATGTGACCTCTTGTACTGCTTTGAGACTCTAACAGCAGGAAATGGCTCCTTGACCTTGGACCTCTGGAATCATGAGCCAAAAGAATATTCTCAGTGAACAATACATATGACAAGCTGCCTCCCCAGTGACAAGAAAGGTTTGAAATGAAACAGGTGGACACAGAGTCCAGACCAAACCCTCTGCCACAGGGGTTTGCTTCCTCTAATATCTGTTTCATTTCTGTGATCATTGATATGATAAATAAGGAATTAGCAGTTTCAATCTCTTTGTCTGGAAAGATAATTTATCATCCTGAGGAAAAACAAATAAATGTTTAATTTGATAGGACTTAATTCCTGGAAAATGAAGTCTTGTTTAAGACGATTGGCAAGATAATTACAAAACTTCGTTGGATTTCTTGTTTAACGTAGGAAGCCAAAGACGATTTTTTAAGATTGGTATTTATTTCTGTGACCATGTGAGTGTATACCATGTGAATGCAGGTGCCTGAAGAGACCAGAAGAGAACAGTGGCTCTCCTGAAGCTGGAGTTCCAGGGGCTCGTGGGTTGCCCACCCTGTGTACTGAGAACTGAACTCAGATCTCTGAAAAAGCATCTAGGGTTCCTAAATTTTGAGCCATCTCTCCAGCCCCTCAATAGTTTGTTTGGCTTATTTTTCTTCTGAAGTTAGTAATACTGTCTGTTCATGTATTTGTAGTTGAGCTTAGAAATTTTCTTAAAATGCATTTTTGTATTGAAAATGGATGTTTTTCTTACCATATATTCTGATTACAATTTCCCCTCCCCTCTCTCCTCTCAGATCCTCCTATTTCTCCACCCACCCAAATTCACACCTTTTGTTTCTCTCCTCATTAGACTACAAACAGGCATCTATAAATATGCATTTTATTTCTTCACATTTTGCCACTAACTCAAAGTTGCCAGTGTGACCAGTGAGGACATAATTTTGTGTCGTTTAGGGAAGGAATGCTTTTTAGTTTTCCTGGCCAAAACCAAAAAATAGCTTTTGAGCCAATTAAATTATTGACTCTATATATCACACTTGTCATGCAGCAAAGATATATTTATGTCACATTAGGAAAAAGACCAAGAATTTCTAATGTCAGCTTCTCATTTTCTCACCCTCTTTCTTGTGCCCTTGCCTCCTGGTTCTAGCCTCTGTCCCCTGCCTGGCTCCAGCCCTGACACTGGATTGCACAGTATAAGTTGAGATTGCTCCCCTGAGATCTGTCTAGAAAAATTTACTGCTTGTTTGCTTCATTTTATTTTTGTAGACGCTATGGTAGGCTTGAACCCAGCTCAAATGCAGGCCTTGAACCCAGCTCAAATGCAGGCGCGTGAGTAGACACAAAGATAGAGAGAAGGAGGAAGCCATATCCTGTATGCCTGGAAGCTAGAGTATTTAGTGGCGTTCTCTGAGCTTTCTGAAGGCTGGGAAGACTTCCAGTGGCATCGGGTAACCACAGTCTAATTGCACGCCTCCGAAAAGAGAGATCTACTAAAAGTCTTTTAAGTTTTTGCTCAAAAGTTCTTGAGTTCAAGCCAACAGCCCCAACATTAGTATATGCACTAGATACAACCAATGTACAGGTCTCCCCAAAGTAAAAATAATCCCTAAAAGCAGAAACTTTCAAAGTGTACTAAAATAGCATGCATTTCAATATGCTAAAACTCCAGATAAAGTCTTCTTGGGGGATTGATAGAATAGTGGGTGTTCTTCTCCTGGCACACTTTACCCAGGCCCAATGCTGCCCCAGTGTGGCAAGCGCATCCTGAGGGCTTCTGTGGCCTGGGGGATGGTGATGCCTGGTGATGCTGGTGTCTGGGACCTGGGTGATGCTGTCCTTCCTTACAAGCACATGCCTTCCATCACTGCCTGAAGCACAATTTATTATTATCATTCATCCATGGTTAAGCACAGGCAATATTTTTGTTTGTTTTCTTTCCACCAGGAGGGCCTTCTGAAGATACATTTGTTTGAGCCCCAAAACATATGGAGTGCAAACCAGAGGTACTTATATTTTATTAAAGTTATCATCTTATTTCTATAGCTCCTCTCCTGGTCAGGGCTCTGGCCAGGGGACAGATGGAAGTCTTCCATCATTGGCCTTCAAAGCTCTGCAGGAAGCCTGGGGATGAAGATACCTCCTCAGCAACAGCAAGGATGCCAACATGGCTAAAGATGTCAACACAGCTAGCGTCCTGTCCTTCATCTTTACTCCCCAGCTTGCTCCCAGGTCACCCCCAGATATTGTCTTTCAGTTGAGTGCCATATTTATACCATCCATTGGGATAGTGGGATGTGTTTTTATTAATGTTTTTCTTGACAATCCACACATCAGTGTGCACATTGCTTACTACCAATATGGAATAAAAATTAGCCAGCTACTTTGAGAAACTCACAATGAGATAAATTAATAGTTTTTTCATCTTTGATTCATATAAAAGTTTCTTCATGTTTGCATAGTTTACTAGCTAAGAGGGTAAAAAGTCACAGCACCTCCCAAGGCCTTATTTTTTTCATCTGAACAACGGGGGTAAAATCCCATCACCTCAGAGGCTGAGTGGGGGGCTGCCTGTGTGAAATATTTGTCCATGGCTCAGTGAACCTTGAGTATTGTACAGTGACTTAAATGAAGTCGTTGGCTGCGCTGTGACAGAAACAAAGACATAACATTTATTCAAAGATGAGTAATGTTTCTTCCTTAAGATATCAAAAATTACGATAGTTATTGGTGGGAGTTTGCTTATCCAATATATGTTAACACAGATCTCAAATCACCCTGGGATGTTTGATGACTCTACATAGACTCCCTTCTTCCAGCCTACACAAATCATATGAGCGTTTTCTCGATCCGGCCACTGTGCTAGTGATAAGGCTATAAACATAAACAACACATGTTCTTGAAATTAGAGAAGACAATTAAAACTAAGACAAGTCAAGTCTGCACATGGTTTGGAGAGCTGGTTAGACGCCAACTTTGAGCCTAAGCTCTTAAGAAGGCATCCTTGGTTCTGGCTATGACGAACAATGTTGCTATGAACATAGCTGAGCACATGACCTTGCCCCTCGACCGAAGAATGGATAAGGAAAATGTGGTACATTTACACAATGGAGTACTACACAGCAGAAAAAAATAACGACATCTTAAATTTTGCAGGAAAATGAATTTATTTTGAGTGAGGTAACCCATACACAGAAAGACAATTATCACACGTACTCATTCATAGGTGGTTTTTAAACATAAAGCAAAGAAAACCAGCCTACTAACCACAATCCCAGAGAATTTAGACAACAACAAGGACCCTAAGAGAGACATACATGGGTCTAATCTACATGGGAAGTGAAAAAGACAAGATCCCCTGAGTAAATTGGGAGCATAAGGACCTTGGAGGAAGGTTGAAGGGAGAGGAGAGAGACAGGGAGGGGAGCAGAGAAAAATGTAGAGTTCAATAAAAATCAATAAAAAAAAGAAGGCATCCTTGGTTGTTAAAGACCCATTATTTTAAAAAATTCATTAATTTAACAAACACAAATATCTTTCTTATGAATAAGTTATACAACAGATAAACCTACCACGTATTCATAGAAAATTTGGGGGGGACAATGTATGTATTGACATGTATGGGCTTCTTTTCTGTGAGGACTCCCTGAGTTAAATGGTGTAATAACTATCTTCTTAACACTTATGCCAAGAGTTATATTTAATTTGAATCCCATGAGAGGGTGTGTGTAGGATATATGCAAACACCACAACATTTTATATAAGGCATTTGAGCATCTGCATCTTTTGATAGCCCCAAAGAGTCCTAACACCGATTCCCCCACACTTAGGAGACTACGATATGATTCAGGACAAATACTTGTTGGCAAGCTCTTGTTAGTCACACTGAGGACTTGACCTTTTACCCAGGGGCAATAGAAGTGATGTCAGGGTTTGAGCAAACAGTGCTGTGTTCTGTCTTAGTTATTAGTGAGTTCACTATGACTACTGCATGGAGAATGGGCCTAGACAGCAGCGTGATCTGAAAGACAGGACGGTGGTACAGACCAGCATTGATGACGAGGGCAATATAAATCCATCATGTTCAGGCTATGTTCTGAAGACATGCTTGGTGATGAATCACATGCAGGGGGTGTCACAAATGGAGAGCTGCTTTCAATGGAGACTGTGTTTCAAACATGTGTGCTTCTCCCAGAGACTGAGGAGATAAAGAAGCAGTGGAGAATCAGTGGCAATGGGAAGGGAGTGAAAAGCAGTAGAGAAGACAGCAATTGGATATTGTTGGAGAGCTATCTTGGGAGCCAGGATTATAATGAAATATAAGTGATGGGAAAGTTTGAATGCTAGAAGTTTAGGTTATATTAGAGTTGCGATTTTTGGTAGTGCTAAGATCTAAGACTTTGTGTAGAAATGAGTGGCTGACATTAGCTGATGGCCACAGTCATGGAGAAAGCAAGCACAGGACTTAGAAGTTAGAAGACAAGAAGGGTCATCTACACAACTGTGAGAGCACCGAGGGTTAAGTTCTCAGTAGAGCTGAGATGCTTGGTTCTCAGCTGGAACTGAAATCTGTGGATAATTGCAACAAGAAGAGGAAATGACTTATGCCAGTCAAAAGAAATCATATTCCAAGTCTTAGTCTCAGGGAGGAGGAGAGGAAAATCTGGTCTGAAGGAAGGGAAGAAAGGGTCTGGTTCTGCTTGCAGGTCCAGTAGTTCTGGTATAGAAGAACAGCCATCGTGCAGAAGGATCCCAAAGGAGAGCTAGGCTTACGGTAAAGAGAGAAGGCAAGAGAGGAGCCCATGCAAATAAGAGTCACTGACGATGGACCGTGAGCTCTAGAGGGCAATGCCTCCTTCCTGCTTCCGCTGAGTAGAGGCTGTCTTAGTTAGGGTTGCTATTGCTGTGAAGAGACACAGTGACCAAAGCAACTCTTATAAAAGAAGACATTTAATCAGGGCTGGCTTTCAGCTTTAGAGGTTTAATCCATTATCAGCATGGGGACAGCATGGTGACATGCAGACATGGTGCTGGAGAAAAAGTTCTGCCCTGGATCTGTGGGCAGCAGTAAGAGAGAAGCTGAGCCTGGCACGGGCCTTTGAAACCTCTAAGCTTAACTCCAGGGGCACTCTTCCTCCACCAAGGCCACACCACACCGCCTAATCCTTCTCAAGTAGCGCCTCTCTCTGATGACTAGTCAACTCTGTGAGCCTACAGGAACCATTCTGATTCAAACCATCACAGAGACTGAAGACAAGGCATTATTAACCAATAATCCATTCGGTGGACATGAATGTTCCAAAGTTCATCAAGTCATTAATTCGGGTTAGCAGATTTCTGTAAAATGCCTTTGCATCTCAAGGCTTACATGCTTTGTGTGCTATAAGAAGCAGCAAGAGCTAATTCCCGCATTGCTGCAGGTTCTCTGTAATGAAGGGGGCCTCCTCAGAAACAGAGGAAGAGGCCCATTTGGAGGGACAGTGGCATTCCATGATAAGGGCTATTTAGTAAAGAGTTGGGGATGGAGCCTTCATTGTCACTGAATTAGATGAGTGTGTGGATTCTTGGAACCTTTTGTGGTGCAATGCTGGCAAATTTCAGCCACTCTGCAAGGCACAGGGTCAAGGGCAGAAACTTTTTTTTTAACCGAGTTTCTCACTTCTAAGTATCTGTTTTCTGGCCAGTGTGCTGAGAAAACCAGGATTGCTCAGGTCTTCAATTGATCAATTCTGGCAGTTCTTGGCACAAAAGCGCCACGCTACTCTCTCTGTTCTTAATGACTGTTCTATGACATTAATTCAGAGTGGCAAATGGAGTTAGATTTTCTTCATAATGATTTTTTAAAATATTAGAATAAATCATCACTACACTTCACTTACCTTCTTCATCTGGAATAATGTAATGGATTCTTAAAATAATTTTCTTCCTTGATGTTATATTTTGGGGGTAAAAACTGGTATTCTGTCCAAGCAATTTCAAAAGCATTTTACTGATTTGTTTCGGGAAGATTTCATTTTTATATTCTTAGAATAGAAATAAGTGATATCTGACTCACTTAGGCAATATATATTATATTTACTGTCTTTTATAACCATTACCAGGAAAGCAATAATGAAAATCAATTATATGCAACAAAATGCTTCTATTTTTTTCTTTTGGCATCCATAATCTCACATATAAACCTATGAGGCCATTAAACATTACTTACACACAATTTCATCTTTAATTTTTAAAGTACTTCTGGTGCTCTTATTGGCATATATCAAAATAAAAAATATTGTGATTGTTCAAGAATCAAAACTCATGTGGTCAGAGTCGGGATTGGGATCAGGGTCCGGGTCAGAAGCGGGGAGTGGGGAGCAGAGGCTCTAGCTAGGGCTGGGGCTGAGGAACTGTTTGCAGAGCATTTGCCTGGATTCCACCCCCAGAACTTCATAATCCCAGTGTGTGAGGGAGAAGCGTGAGGATAAGCAGTCCAAGGTCGTCCTCAGACACATTACGAACTTGATGCTAGCCTGGGGTACTTGAGACCCTGTCTGAAACTGTAAACAAACTTCCCCTCAGCCATATCTAAGAACTCATGCACCTTAACAGTGACAATACTCTACTTTTCCTACAACTCAACTATTTCATATCTAGTCTGCCTTTGGCAGAAAGCTCTGTCTTTTTGCTTGAAGTAAAGGCAGGCAAACGCAGTCACATCTCCATCATGGAGGAAAAAAGCAAGCCCAGCATGCACGCCTTTCTCCTCCTCTCCTCAGAATGGAATGTCACAGCTGGGCTGGAGGAGACATGGCAGAGAGCTCAGGGCTGTTGTTCCTGGAGATGACAGATGGCTGCACACACTTAGGTCCACCCAGTCCACACTGGCATTCAAATATGGCCTCTGTGAAGAACTAGGCGACCTTTAGACTCAAGATGCTTTCTTTGTGTAATTTAATCACTAATGCAAGCTGTGAATATCTGGGCATTGGCCACTGTTCCTTACCTTTCTTGTCTTTAAGGAAATCCAGGTGCCAGTGGATTCTGCTCTGTTTCTTCCTCTCAGAGAGTAACAAGAAACTTCTGTGAGGTCACTAATAGGTTTTCTGCCCCGAATAATAAGTTTCTCCACTGATGCATAAGCCAGATCGGGTCAAATTCAAGAGATGTAATGACAGATTTATTGAGGGCAAAGCAACTTCCAGGTAGACTCACTGGTCTCAGAGATCAATGGCAGAGAAGTTGTGTAAGGACAGGAGGTTTTATAGATTGTAAGTGAGTGGTGATGATGATGTATCTGCTATGGCGAGCCTGGCTAGCTGGTTCCTAGGCCTTCGGAACTGGTAACGTCATCTATGTGATTTTGCAAAAGGCAGGAGTCATGGGATCACAGAAGTCTTCGCCAAAGTTCCAGAATGCAGCTAAGGCCAGGCAATGAGTGGCATGATCAGATTCCCTGCAAGGAGGTTCTGAGAAGCCACCATGTAAAGCTCCAGAGGGACAACACCCTGGGTTCCGTCAAGGCAAGCTACAAGAATGCAGCGCAGTTGTCTCAAGAGAGGCTACACGTGCCTTCAATGGCAAAACTGGAAAGGCAAGACTACCAGAGGTGGAGCCCAGACGAGCCAACTAGAGCCCCAGGTGCAGGTCGTGGAGTTGCAGGGTTTGTGGGATGTTTGTTTGTGTGTTTATTTGTCCTGATGAGTTTGGTTTTGCTTTGTACAAGCCAAAATAGTGACCTCCAGGTTCAGTGAGAGACACTAAATGAAAAAAAAAGATGAAAAAGAAATGAAAGAGACACCTGCTGTTGCCCCTGGACTTGGTCATACATGTGCACATGTGCAGACAAGGACTGTCCCCCTCCACCTTCCTTTAGTCTACCTTTGCCTGGAATTCTTCTTCCCCCTTCCAAACTGAAAAATTCTTAATCCTTTCTCCCTTCCTGGAGACGCAGTTCCAATCCACCATCTCAGGAAAGTCTCCCCGCAATGATAAGTACAGCAGTCCTAAAAGAACAACCATGTTGTATTTATTGAGTCATTGCTATATGGAACATTTTCCTGAACACTTTCTTGTGCAATTTAACTTTTTAAAACTGCCCCACAAGGAACCGATACTAGTCTTCATATACAATTGGGATGGACAACTTCCTTAACTTCCTTGGTCTCCAGCAGGATTCAGATTTACGTCTTCTGTGGCATTAGAACTCTGTTGCTCTCTTACTTATTAAGTAGTGACTGTTTGCCTGTCTCCCTGCAGAATGCAGCTGAGACCTGCAGCCTAGGGCTTGCACCCGCCCTTGACGCTGGCTGAGCATACTTAGGCGGAAACTGTTTTCTTTGCCAGACATGGGTCTTCACCAAAGTGCTCAGAACCAATTTTTAGACAATTTTTCTAGTATGTCTAATGTTCATATTAGATCCCTGAATCTGTTTGAAAACTGTGTCTGTTTGGGGGAAATAAATGATCTTAAGTTACCTTTAAAGAAACCAAAGACATAGCAGTGGTGCATGGGGATGCTAAGATTTCTTTTAGCTATTTGGAAAATCAACGTTGATATGAAATGACCAAAAGTCTCTACTTTAAATGAAACTAATTATACGAAAATTTACATTCATTCTGTGGCAATGTCACAAACCAGAGGATTTAAAATGAATTTTATTTTTAAATTTATTCTGAGATCTCTATACCTAACGATGCCCCTAAGAATTAAAGCACTGTTTATTTTGTGTTATCTGAAACAATGAGGCTGTCGCTTTAGGCATTTACTAACATAATGGCCCTACATATCTTCCACTGGTGGGTCCTTCTCTATTCAAAGCAGTCTGTTTTTTATTGGCAAAAAAGCTTGTAAAACAACACATGGAAAAAATTAGGCTTTTTTATTATCAACACTGACAGATAAAATTAGAAATCCTATTAAAAAGACGTGGCTTTGTGAAAGAATTTAGTTTGTTTTCTTGGCAGAATATGCCTCCAAAGAGAAGGATGTCAGGCTGTGGAAATTATAACTATTTTACTATTTCTGTGGATCGAAATATTACATCATTAATTTGAATTTTAGATTTTCTTGAAGTTGTTGGGAAGTAAGAACAATGAAAACAGATCTTGTGTGCACTAAATGAGATTCAGGACAGTGAAGTGAATTTTGCAGAGCGGTTATTTGCTGGACCACTATAGTGAGTTTTGTGCCCATCAGCCTTCAATATGGAGTTCTTCGTGACAGCAATCAAGCTAGGAACTTGCTAAGGATGGGGGATAGGAGGAAACAAAGACAGTATTAGTGTTAATGGAGCCTTTGCGTATCAGACCTTGGACTTCATCTGGGATAGTAACAGGATTTCCTTTAAACCCACAATTTCGTGGAACAGCATTTTTGTTATCTCCATTTTCTATTCAGGAAAACCAGAGCATGGAAAGACTGTGTAACTTGCCCATGGCTTCTCAGGTAGCAACAACCATGCTGAAAACAAAGCCCACGCTGTCTTGACCACAGGTGTTGCAGGCCAACCCATAATATGACTGGAGACCTACAAGTCCTAGCGGATCTATATTCAACATTAACTACTAATAGTTAGAAATTGATGGTGATCCACAGGATGATGATAAAGTACAGCTCTTGGGTTCAACTTAATACATTCAGCAAGCTGGAAATCAAGGAAAACATCCCGACCATGGTTGATAACCGTTGGCGTTGGAAGACGTGTGCGTCTTAAGTAAGCTATTTAGACAACTCTCTGACCATGGTCGATAACTGTTGGCGTTGGAAGGCATGTACGTCTTAAGTATGCTATTTAGACAGTGAAAAGGTAAATGCAAGACCTGAAATGAAAAACTGTGTCAAAGTGTGTATTTGGTACAGCGGAGGAAGCTGCGCTGTTAGCTAAGATGGGAAAGAAGATAAAATCGTTGCAATGCTGTCAACTCTTCTGAAAGGTGCTTTAGAGCTCCCATCACGTTAAGGTCCTTAAAGCTTCCAATGTTTCACCTAAATCTCTAATTCCCCTAATCATAAATGATTTATACACGGTCAAGAGAAATGCTCAGGGTAACTCTGCAGGGAAATGGTGACATTTGGGTAATTAATTAGTTAATCAGAGTAATTCATGGCAAATTCTTTAGGCTAGAGCAGCTGACGAATCTTCCACCATAGAGGTCTAGGCCCAGATTATACACTTGGGATTTCTCATGCCCACCAATTCTTGCCTCTCTGTAACAGTTTTGCTTCTTTGTAGCTGTCTGTTCGTCAATGTGATCATAAATATTAGTTAGAAATTAAGCAGAATTTCTTGTTCCATCTTCATGCCCAGCATGGTGTCGTATTTATTCTAATTCATAAACACTCCAAAGCAAATCATGATCTCATGCTTCATGTTAGAGTTCTTTATTCATTACTTTCTTTTTCTGTAATTTAAAAAATTACCATGGCCAAAAGCAACACAAGGGAAAAGAATTGGTTTTGGCTTGCTGTTCCAGAGGATGACAGTCTAAAATGGCCAGGAGGGAGGAGCAGGAAGCTGGCTGGTTATATTTTTCATCCATACACAAGAAACAGAAAAAGAGAAGAGGAAGAAGGGTGAGGTTACAAAGCCTCAAAGACTTATTCCAGTGGTGCACTTCCAATAGCAAAGCTTTACCTCCTATGGGTTCCATAACCCCCACAAATGGTGCCCCCAACCAGAATACAGCAGTCCGTGGGAGACATTTCTCATTAACCAATTAATGAGAATTAACCAATTCATCTGTCTCAATAGTCTCTTTGCCAAATCCTGGTGTAGAATGCACTTAGTTCTCTCTCTCTCTCTCTCTCTCTCTCTCTCTCTCTCTCTCTCTCTCTCTCTCTCTCTCTCTCTCTGCCTTGACAGGGTTTCTTTGTGCAGTCTTGTCTGTCCTAGAACTAGCTCTGTACACAGGGTTGGCCTTGAGCTCATAGACATCTGCCTGCCTCTGCCTTCCAAGTGCTGGGATCAAAGGCATGCACCACCATGCCCAGATTCAAGGCAATCTCTTAACTGTGACTTTCTGTGAAATTAAAAAGCAAAACGAAATCAATTATGGTTTTTCAACATTCAAAGACACAGAATACACATTTCCATTCAAAAAAGAAACAATGGTGGCATAGTGATGAACGCCTGGACCAAAGCAAGACCAAAGCGGTGTGGAACAAACACCAAGTCTCATGGCTCCATGTGTGGTATGTGGGGCTTCAGTTTCAGAGGCCTGGGTGATTTTGCCTCTCCGGCTTGGCTGTCTGTAATAGGGCTATTCTTGGGTTTGTTTGCATTATGTGGGTTTTGACAAATGTGTACTAAACCATCCTCATCTGTGTGGTATCGTCCCAAATCTTGTCACGCCCTAAAAGTTCTCTGTGCCTTGCTCTTCACTCCTCCTTGCCACTGACCTCCTAACTGTTCCCAGATTTTTACTTTGTCTAGAACTTCATACCACTGGAATCACACAGTCTGCAGCTTTCTCAGTTTGATTTCCTTCATGCAGTAATGAGTTGTAAGACGATGGACATTCTAACAAGCACGAACAGGATTTCTGTAGAAGGACATCCCACATCCAATTTCCTCAGCTTCTGTAATGGCAGACAACAAGAAGTGTCCTTCCACTTGGTGGTCACTTGCTGTCAGTTAAGGTTGGAATTGGCATTCCCTTGGAGGTAGACCTGTGTTCTGAAACTTGTTTCCTAGCTTGGAGAGACTGTGGGACCTTTAGGAGGTTGAGTCCAACTAGGAGAAGTAGGTCAATAGGGGTCAGGTCTTAGAAGGCTGTCCCGACCCCTGACTCCAGCCCGCTGTCCTGGCTTCCATGTCCCTGCTGTGTAGAGAGTTGAGGCTTCATGCTCTGGCCACGTGGGACTGTTCTGCCATGTATGTGCCACATGATGGATGAAAATACCCTGAGACAATGAACCAAAATAAACCTTTCCTGCCTTTAGTTGCTTCTGTAATGTGTTTTAATCATCACGTCGCAAAGATGACTAAAGTACTATGTCATTTCTCCACACCACATGCATGCCTTGCATATAAGGACCAGAACAGGGAACTGGATTCTCTGGGACTGGAGTTACTGATGGTTTTCAGCCCTTGTGTGGGTCCTGGGAATCAAACCTGAGTTCTCTAGAAGAGCAGTCAGTGCTCTTAACAACTGAGTTACTTCTCCAGTAACCATTCTGTTATGATTCTAACCCATTCTTCGTGCTTGCTAAACAAGTTCCCAACCAATGTAGTGCTTTGAATAAAAGTGGCCCCCATAGGCTCATAATATTTGAGTGCTTAGTCACAGGGAGTGGCACTATTTGAAAGGACTTGTTGGAGGAAGTTTGTCACTTGAGGTGTGCCCAGTAAGCTTCTTAACTAAAGTGAAGCGCTGAGGTAATGGTTCAGTGGTCTAAGATACCATCATATCTGTCAACTTAAATTCAATCCCCAGAACCTATATAGTGGAAAGAGGGAACCACGTCCTGTAAGTTGTCCTCTCCTCCACATATGGGCCATGGCACCCATCCACATAAATACATAATACATAAATATATGCATAAATGCATACACAAATAGCATGTAAATTCATAATAAATAAATAAAAGTCTTTTAAATTAGAGCAGTTGAAATAACCTAAGCATTATTAAGTGAGAAAACTAGAAAATTGTGTCTAGTGTAATGTTTTAAAACTAAGAAATCAACTTTGAAATGTGTTATTTTCTACTTGCTCACAAAACTGCAGGTATTCTCTTCTCGTTCATTCGTGCTATTCATTAGTCATCACTCCGGGCAGAGAATGTCTTAGAAACCAAGCACACAGGAAGAAATAGAGGAGCTCCCTGCCCTCGCAGAACTTCTAGGTATTGCAGAGAAGGCAGTTATTAAACAGACAATTGCGTGGAAATTAATTGATTATGTAATGATAAATTGAATAGAGGTACAGGGTGACATCACCATGTGCCAGGGCAGCCTAACCTAGGTCAATGCTTCCTTATGAGCCTCAGCTCAGAGCTGGAGGATGAATGGGATCTTGTGAGGCAAAGACAGGAAATCAAATGTCTATGAAGAGACTATATCATTTTCATCAGAAAATGGCATTTTGAACTTTTAAGAGAGAAATAACTTAGCTCTCTGTCCCCTTTTGTAGCTGAAAGCCACAGCCGCACAGCCCCAGAAATGGCTGCTCTCAGCTTGATTTGTGCAAATCTAGTTCAGTGAGGAGACATTTTCCTCTCACATTCTAATATATCAGCTGAATGAAATAGTTAGGATAATAAATTTAGACTGCAGAACAAAACCCTGTAAAATATCACAATGATTCAAGAGTCTCCTTGCCTGGGGCTTACATTAGGGAACAGATTTGTGGCCTTTGGTAGTCAATCCACCAACAGCTTGTGACATCGTCTTGCTGTTGACCTTGAAGAGAATAAGAGCCAGTGCCTATGCTGGTTGAAGTCCTGTTTTCATAGGTTCAAAATGAAGGCCTACAAGAAATGAACAGAAGACAAAGGACAAGCATTATTTCAAAATCTGTATAATATGTGTCAGTCAATGGAATTTTCCTCAACTTTGATGAATGAAACAGCTCTCACTGTGAAGCAATATGTTCTCAGGTTACAGAATGGGTGCATACATATCTTTAGGGAGCCGTTGTTCTACTTGCTATGACATCTTACAGCTATTTTCTACACAGGACGCTCATTCCTCTGTCTCTTCTCCATATCCTCCTATGAGGGTATATTGCTACTTTTCACTACTCTTATAAACACACTACGACCAAGGCAAATTATAGAAGAAGCTGGCTCGTGGTTCCAGAGGGAGAGTCTGCAGTGTCAGGGAAGGTGTGGTAATAGGCAGCTAGAACCACGAACAAAAGCAGAGAGGGCAAATTATCTGACCCGTCCACACTAAGGGACATGTTTCCTCCAGCCAGGCTGCACCTCCTGAAGATTCTGTATGCTCCCCAAACAGTACACCAACTGGAGATCAAGTGTTTGAATACCTGAGCCTGTGAGGACATTTCTCATTTAAACTACTGCAGAAGAGTCGTTCAAGATGTCTTATAGTTCACAGGACATAGTGTGTAGGCGGAAACAACTCATTTGTTTCTGGGCCGCTCAGACCCAAGTATTCACACAGAAACTATAAGAATTACAACACTGGTTGGCCGATGACTCAGGCATATTCTTAGCTAACTCTTAAATCTTAAATTAACCAATTTCTATTATTTTATTTTTTGTCACAAGGCTCGTGGTTTGCTACCTCTTGTTTCTTGGGCAGCTCCATGGCATCTGCCTCCTTTGGCAGCTACAATGGTGTCTCTTGGACTCCATCTACTTTCTCTCTATATCTTTGTTCGGATTTCCCACCTGGCTTTATTCTGCCCTGTCGTACACCCAAAGAAGATTCTTTATCAACCAATGGTAGTAAACATGTTTACAGCATACATATGGTATCCCATATCAGTGGTGGAATTAAAGGAACTATTAAATGTTCCCAAGATTTCTGAGTATTGCAAAGGACCTTTAATAAATAAAATATGTACAACTGAATAAAAACCAATCAAGGAAAATAAATTGCACTTGTAAGGAATTCTGAAGTCATAGAGATCTGAATTTTCCATCAATCACCCTTGTGTCGAGAGAAGCAGTAGCTTCCTGATTGACACGTGAGGACTTTAACAATTTCCTGTTGCTAAAGAGTTTGCCATGACTTTATGTCCAGGTCGCTACGGCATTTCAATAGCAACACAAGGCTACAGAGCGGGGGACTGGGAAGGGCAGCTGCTCTCCTTTTGCATTACCACTCAGTCTGCAGCAAATGACAAGGACATAGATGGAAGTGGGCCATGGCAGAATCACAAACCACCACTTAGCAGTTCATTGAAGAGATGGGAAAAAGCACTTCAGGCCAAGACAAATGGAACCAAGGTGATGCAATATCAAAGTCAGACCGTGAGACAGAGCAGATACGCTGGAACCCAGCCTGCTTTGATTCTTTCTTTGTGTTTGCATTTATTGTATACATACAGTTTTCTTTTCTTGAACTTAATCCTGATCAAGGAAATATTTTGGCTGTTACATATGATAACCCTAAGTTAAATTCTTTGGGTTCTGATTGCTGTAGCAAATAGATTTGTCTGAGGCAATTAGGCTACACAGTAAAAAGCACATTGGAAAATCTCAGAGACTGTGATTGGTCCTGATTAAACTTTACCCTTCCACACACGCTACTTTGTAAAGTTTATTTAGTAGTCACAAAGGTATTTTTTATGGATGTAGGTGCATTTGTTTTCCATATTGCTTTGGGTCATATTTAACCCAGACTTTGGCCACTCTTCTTCCCGTGGTCTCAGTGTTTGAAAGAACGATAGTATGGTTTGTCCATTAGGACAGACCAGACATCCCAAAGATATTCAGTCTTCTCTTTACCCCTGTTTAGTCCTAAGAACCTACATAAAAATCCAGCTGTGCTGGTATGCTCCCAAATGCTGGGGAGGCAGAGGCAGGCCAATTACTGTGGCTCACTGGCCAGTCAGCCTAGCTAAGTTGTTGCGCTCCAAGCCAATGAGAGACCCTGTGGTGTGGGAAGTCCTTTTGTATATGTGTTACCTTTATTGATTAATTAATAAAGAAGCTTGCTTGGCCTGTGATAGGGCAAAGTAGAGCTAGGCAGGGAAAACTAAAATGAATGCAGGGAGAAAGAAGGCAGAATCAGAAAGACGCCATGTAGTCGCCGAGGGTAAAGGTGCAAGCCGCCAGCTGGTACTCTGCCTGTAGGCCATGAGCCTCATGGTTAAATATAAAATAATGGAAATGGCTTAATTTAAGATATGAGTAAGCCAGAAATACGCTTAAATTATTGGCCAAACAGTGATTTAAATAATGTAGTTTTTGTGTGATTATTTTGGGCCTGAGCTGCTGGGAGCGAACAAGCAGCCCCCTGCTACAACCCTGTCTCACAAAAACAAGGTGGCTCCCAGGAATGACACCTGAGGTTTCTGTCTGGTCTTTATATACATATACATACATGTGCACATGTACCTCTTGCCATGTGTCCCCACAATATACTGTTACAATTACAAATGGATGTATACATGTGTACCCTCCTAGAACTGGCCCTTCTCTTGTTCCAAAATGTAACCCATCCTTTTGTTCTTTTGGTTGCAATGTACTTTAAAGCCCCTCTTGATTCTCACCATTTTTCATTACCTCTATTTTTAGCACTCTGGTCTAAGATGCAATTGTCTGGACTGTTGCAACAGTATGTCAAATGCTCCATTTGCGTCCATTCTCCTTATTGGAACAGATATGAAGGCTTCCAGGCTCATAGGATACACATCAAAACCCATCCCTGGACCCTCAAAGCGCTGAGGACAGGTGGCACCTACGTCACCATGCAGCCTCCTCCGTAACAGCCTTTGTTTTGCTCTCTGAACATGAAGTCCTGGTGACACTCTAATAGCTCCTCTGTGAAGCTGAATGCCCCTCTGCTGTGGAGTGTGCACCCCGGGCATTGCATTTGTTCTGACACTTTCTGTTTGCATATTTGCTTTATTAACAGATCAATCTCAGCTGAACACTTTTCCTCTGGGAAACATCCTCTGGCTTTTCTTATATCTTCCTCTAGAAATGCCAGTTAGCCTTTTCTTCTCAGCTAAATGCCTTTGTTGCCAGTGTCTAGCTCCTCTAGGTCCTGAGGTCAGAAACTTGCTCGGTCAGGAGAAGAAAAAACTTGTTCTTCAGTGTTGCTCATGTCAGGCACAATGTATGGTATATAGCAGATGCCCAGTAAGTGTATGTTGACAGAAAAATATTACAGTCACATTCATTACATACTTATGTATCTATCCATCCATATCACTCATCTATCTATCTATCTATCTATCTATCTATCTATCTATCTATCTATCTATCTATCTATCTATCTATCTATCTATCTATCTATCAATTGTTGTGAGGAGGTTGCTTGCTCATTTCCTGGCTGCCCAGACTCCCGAAATAATCACACAGAAGCTGTATTAATTAAATCACTGCTTGGCCCATTAGCTCTAGCTTCTTATTTGCTAACTCTTACATCTTAACCCATCTCCATTAATTTGTGCATCACCACGAGGTCGTGCACCACCAGCAAAGTTTCAGCACATCTGTCTTCGGTGGCAACTCCATTGCTTATCTCTGACTCTGCCTCCTTTTTCCCAGCATTCAGTTTAGTTTCCCCTGCCTAACTCTGCCCAAAGCAGTTTCTTTATTAACCAATGATATTCACATCATGCAGAGCGGAATCCCACATCAATCTATCTATCTATAGCGATATTTTGTTTATGTTTTAACAAATAAAGCTTTTCTGAAGATCAGAGTGTAGCACTAAACCACTAGAGGCCAAGGAGTGGTGGCTCACACCTTTAATCCCAGAATTCGGGAGACAGAGGCAGAGAAATCTTTGTTAGTTCAAGATTGAATCTGTCCAAAAGAGAAACAGAGCTCACACAAAGGTGATCCCAGCACTTGGGATCCCATGCCTTTAATCCCAGCACTAGGGAGGTGGAGACAGGAGTGATATAGCTGGGCAGAGAGAGGAATGTAAGGAGGGGAAGAGACAGGAACCCAGTACAGTCTGAGGTTTGGTGGAGACTGTTGCAGTCTGAGGACAAAGTCTGAGGTGACAGTCTGAGGACAGGATGGCCCATCCAGTCTGAGCATTGGTAGAGGTAACGGGTCTTTCTAGTGTCTTGCAGTACTGCCTCTCTGATCTTCAGTATTAATCCCTATATATGACTCTGGGTTTTTATTACTAAGACCAACTAGATTTTGTGTTACTCTATTTATCTACTTTCTATCTATCTATCTATCTATCTATCTATCTATCTATCTATCTATCTACCTATCTATCTATCCATCCATCCGTATGTATGTGCATGCATGTGTATTTGTACGTCCATGTACAGGTGTGTGTACACCATGGAGGCCAGAAGAGAGCCTCTATCACTTTCCACCTTATTCCCTTGGGTTATGGTCTCCCACTGAATTTGGAACTCACTGTTTTGGGCTAGGTCACTGGCCGATGAGGTCCTGAAATCCTCTTCTCTCCCCACTTTTTACCCAGTGCTGGTGTTACAGATGCATGAGGCCATGCATAGCTTTTTACCTGGATACTGGGGTCCCAACTTAGTGTTGCATGATTTTTTTGTTTGTGTTCTGACAAATAAAGCTTACCTGGAGATTAGAGCGTGGAGCTAGCCACTAGTTAACCAGGCAGGGGTGGCACACCCCTTTAATCCCAGCACTAAGGAGGAAGCAGGAAGATCAGGAGTTCAAGGCTACCCTGAGTTACAGGGCATTGAAGCATCTAAAAGAGGAAAAGAGGTGGTGGCTCACACCTTTGATCCCAACACTAGGGAGGGGGAGACAGGATCTCACCCCCATTCAGTCTGAGGATTTGTAGAAGTAAGAAGTCTCTGGTGGCTGGCTGCTCTGCTTCTGAGATCTTTCAGCTTTCACCCCTGATATCTGAGTCTGGGTTCTTATTGTTAAGATAATTAGGATCACACTTCAACTTAGATCCTTGTGTTTGCACAGTAAGTGCTGTTTCTTACCACCAAGACATCTCCCCACCCCCACCATCATGGAGTTTGTCTTAGGGTTCTTATGGCTGTCAAGAGACACAACTCTTATACAACTTTTATTGTTTATGAGGTTTGTGTGTGTGTGTGTGTGTGTGTGTGTGTGTGTGTGTGTGAGAGAGAGAGAGAGAGAGAGAGAGAGAGAGAGAGAGAGAGAGAGATTAAGGGAACTGGCTGTTCTTGCAAAGGACTGGAATTTCATTTCCAGCATCCACATGGTGGCTCACAACTATCTGTAACTCTAGTTCCAGAGGATCTGATGAGCATTTCTGGCCTCTGCAGGCACTGCACACACATTGTGCACATACAGATGTATGCAAGCAAAACATTCATACACATAAATAAATCTAAAAACAAAAGCTGTGTATATGAAACGAAAAGGATACTACTAAATACTTAGCTTAACTCTGTGAGTTCAAAGCTAGTCTGGGTCTATACAGCTAGTTTTAGGTCAGGCAGGACTACATAATGAGACCCTGTCTCAAAAAACCAAAACAATATTCAAAGCAAGAATGATCAAAATAGCACAGTGCTAACCTTAAGACATGTATTTTTGTAGCAAACAGAATGACCAGAAATACTGTATTATGCCCCATCTGTATGGTGTGTGTGTGGTTTGGTGTGGTGGTGGTGTGTGTGTGGTGTGGGCCCACTTACGGAAGCCAGAGACAGATGTTAGCTGCCATCTACCTCTTTCTGTCTCCATCTCTTAAAGCAGCATCTCTCACTGAACCCAAAGGTCTTTTTCTGCTAGGTTGGCAGTCAACAAATCCTAGTGAGCACCTTTCCACTTTATCATCCTTTGATAAAAAGGGACACAGCAAAATTTGTGGGTCCACAGATCCCAACCTCCTAACTTTTAAAAACGTTTCTCCTCAAATAGCGTGTCTATTTTACACAAACAAACCTAGAAGCACAGCTAAGTAAATACTCTTCAGTTAGGCTGACCCAGTAGTTCTGGAACCAGAGGAGAGGAAGGTGAGTGCTTCCTCATAAAAACAAAACGAACCAAACCAAACCAAACAAAACCCATCACCTTCCCACACTCAGAGACAAACACACACTACACACACATGCACACACACACAGACACGCACCACACACACATGCATCACACACAGATACTCAGACACACACACACACTGAGGCACAGACACACACTACACACACATGCACACACACACAGAGACATGCACCACACACACAGAGACACGCACTACACACACATGCATCACACACTGATACTCAGACACACACACACACACACTGAGGCACAGACACACACTACACACACATGCACTCCCTCCCCCCACACTACACACACATGCACCACACACACATATACACAGGCACACACACGCACGCACGACAGCGCGCTGCTTTACGGCACTCGCCCCGCCCCTCTGCCGTAAGGGGCGCAAGAAGCCGGCAAACATGGCGGCCCCCTGCTCCCTCGCCCTGCCCGTGGTTGCCCTGGCCGCCTTGGCGCTCTTGTCTCCCCGCAGCTCCGCCGCTGGCCACATCGAGGTAGGCATCGGACCCCGGAGGCGAGCCGGGGAGGACGTGTGTCCTGCTGCGAGCGCCTGAGATGTGGGGTGCACGGGAGGGAAGCCGCCCGCTGCAGCATCTTCCGACCCGGCGGCTCTGAACGACTACCTGATCCAATCCGGTCTTCTAAAGCTTCCTGGTGCGCGGGCCAAGCCCCCAGCTCCTGCTGACCGGCGGGGCGAGCTTCCTGGGGACTGTCGTGGTCGTGCTGTTGTCCCTCGGGCCCGCCCTCCCTCTTCTGAGCCCACGGGGCGTCTGATTCCTTTCTGGTTTTTTCACCAGTGACCCTCCAAACGAAGTGATCTGGATTTCTGACATGCTTTTCAGACCTGCTTGTCCTGCTGGCCCAGGAACCCGGGGAGTTGGCAGACATTACACAAACGCCACGCCAAAGTTTTCTGTCTCACCTAGATTGCTATAGTTCCCTAACCGTGCTCAGAGTGATTCCGGTCCTCAGTTTGTTCTCTAAACTGTGGAAGGAGTAACTTTGAGAATGCTAACCCGATCGTGCCTCTCAAAAGTACCTTAACATGGTCAGGACCCATAGGGCCCCCTTCTTGAAGTCTCTTACGCTCCTTTTTAAATGTCAAGATATATTAAACTGTCAGTTTCTCAAACCACCGGGACCCCTTCTGCCATTGGCTCAAATTTTCTTTGTCTGGAATTGTATTTTATCTTTTTTTTTTCATCCTTTGGGTATTCACCCAAAATGTCGCTTAGGTAGGCAGATGTTCCCCGACAAAGTCTTATCCTCCCGTTACAATTACAATATCCACATTTTCTGGCTTCGTAGATTGTGTGGTGGGCTCTTTGCTAAAGTGTGCCTTTGGTGGCAAGCCCCGTGACGTACTATTTTACACACCAGGGTAGATGTCCGATGAATATAGTGAATTAATAGATGTTACACAGAAGTGTGATGCATTTACACCTTCATCTGAATTAAACTCTGACATTCTCGAGAGAAAACAGCATGCTATTTGGTGATTTCACTGTATATTACATGGTCCATGGCACATAGTAGGTACTCCATTAAGTAAATGTTGAGTGAATAACTTTGTGTTACCTCCCTCAGATTTGTTGGTAAAGTTGTAATAGAGTAACTATTTTGAGCTTGGAAAGTGCACTAGAGATTATTTACGTATAATCTCATTTTTTTTTTTTTGGAGAAATTCAAGTCTAAAGTGTGAACTGTGACTTGTATTTCTGTTATATGCAGCTAGATTTTAGCTCAGGCTTTCAAATCCCTGTCTAGTGTGTATGCACAATAGCACCCTGCTTTTTTGCTTTCCTTGGTGTCTAGGCAGCTGTTAAGTTTTTGGGGGTTGTGGTGGTAGTGGTGGTGGTTGTGGCAGATCTATTCTCTCACCTGAGTGGAACCATTTGTCTCTATCTAATGTGTGTGTTGGCTGGTGAGTTCAGTGTTGTGCACACCCATCATGATCCAGTGTGTGTGTTGGCTGGTGAGTTCAGTGTTGTGCACACCCATCATGATCCAGTGTGTGTGTTGGCTGGTGCATGCAATGTTGTGCACACCCATCCTTATCTAATATGATGGGTGTGCACAACACTGATCTCACAGCCAGCACCCACAGTGGATCATGATGGGCGTGCACAACACTGAACTCACCAGCCAACACACACACACTGGATAATGTTGAGTGTGCACAACACTGAACTCACCAGCCAACACACACACACTGGATAATGTGTTGAAAACACCCATGAATTCTAGATATCATTATCACTGTTTATTGGGGGAATTGCATGTTTTTAAAGTGTGTGTCTGTGTTAATCATTTCACCTTTATCTCCCTCCAGGAACAAGCAGAGCAGTTCTTTAGAAGCGGACACACAAACAACTGGGCTGTTTTGGTAAGTACGTTGTTTAAAGATAGATCTCACTGTGCATATTAGATAGGGATCTCAAGACTGTTGTGAATTGTGAGTTAAGTTTTTGAAAATAAAATTACCTTTTAAAAATAAAAATTTTGATAGAGAAACCCTCCCCCTCCCCCATTCCCTTCTTCTCTGTTCTCTCCTACCCTACCTTGTCTCTCTTTGAGACAGAGGTTCTCTCTCTCTCTCTCTCTCTCTCTCTCTCTCTCTCTCTCTCTCTCTCTATCTCTCTCTCTGACTTTTAAAAAAGAACTTAACAGCAGCCACTAATATTCCTTCCTTTTCATTTTTCTTCCAAGTGGTGGTTTGTAAGTAAAGACTGCATTTGAGTGCTGTTGTTCAGAGGAACACCAGACACAGAATCTTTTTAATGCTTGAAATGAAAAATTCATAATTAGATTTCTCTGTAGACTAGTTAATGCTCTACTGATGCTGGTTTATAATTGATTTTACATTTGCTAAAGCGATAGCTGTAGAAAATAATTTATATGAAGTTAGTTATTCCCTGTCTATTTTCTATTCCCTGGTAATTTGTTTGAAGCTTAGGGCAGTTTTTACATTTACTAAGTAAAGAGCTGACACAAAAGGCCTTTAGTTCTGCATAAAGTGCAGCAGAAATCTTGGCCTCATTGTGGTTAATTTCTTGTAAATTGTTTTGTACTTTTTTTTTAATTTAAAAACTTCAAGTTAGGGAAACTGTTGGCCTTTGGCAATGGTTTGTATCTATCTTATTTATTTTCATTTTTACTCAGCAGTGCTTTCTTGGAAGAGTTGTGAATACATATCTAAATATATGAGTATGACTGGATTATATATGTTTAGTAGGGTCAGAAATTTCAGTGTGTTCCTGTTGCATTATAGGATGAAAATTCACTCTAAGTAGTAAAGAAATCACAACAGCTCTGTAGAGCCCCGAGCCCCTGTACTGCTCTCTCAGTTTGTCACTTCTGCTGGGACCACAGGAGTGTGTGGGGGAGATACAATAACTGACCCTAACCTTTCAGTGCATCTCCTTGGAACTAGATTTTCCCAGTAACTTAAAAAAATGATTTTTCTTTTTCTTTGTGTGTGTGTGTGTGTGTGTGTGTGTGTGTTTGATATGGGCTTGTGCCTGAGTGCACTGTGGTGGGGACCAGAAGAGGGCGCTGGTTCTCCTGAATCAAGAGTTGCAGGTGATTGTGAACAGCTTTCCCTGGGTCATGGGAACTGAACTTGGGTCCTCTGCAAGCTGAGTTGAGCCATCTCTCCAGACCCTCTCTAGTACCCTTGATATTTTTAATGATCTTTATTTGAAGTGAAAAATTGAGTTGACTTGCTTGCTGTTTTTACTAACCTAATAACATAGCTCTTCTTACGTGTGGATGAAGCTATTTTATAGGTTGTATTTTGTGTCTGTCTCACTCCCCACAACAAATGAAACAAATCAAGAAGCGATATTACATCCTGGAGGGCATCTAGTCTGTGGGGAGATCATAGACATTTTCTCTGATTCTAAAGAATTGAATCTGTTAGAGATAGAACATTTCAGACACACAGAAATGGAGATGACCTGGGTCGTTTTCTATTCCATTGGGTGATCTTTTTATTTAATAGCAGTTATAAAAGCCTCCCTGTAGGGACATTGATTTTATTGAAGGTTCTTTGATGTCTTAAGCTTGAGATGCTTTCTTCAGGCATTTCTATAGACTCCAAGGGACATAGTCCTGTAAGCCATGGTCTGACTCGTGAATGCATGTCTCCTTTTTATCTCTAGGTGTGCACCTCCCGATTCTGGTTCAATTACCGGCATGTTGCAAACACTCTTTCTGTTTATCGAAGTGTCAAGAGGCTAGGTATTCCTGACAGGTAAGCCATCTCAAATAAGTTTACTGTGAAACCCAGTGACCATAACTCTTAGGTGAGTTGCTTTTGAAAGAGGTAAAGAAACCTGATTTCAGTTTTTGTTGTTGTTGGACACACTGTCAAATGTAGAGTAGATGCTAGCTTAGGACCACGGTGGTAAAGTACACATGAGGGCAGTGAAATACTAGGGTAATAGGATTTGATAAAGTGCAGTTATCTGCTGTTGTTTACGAAATGCTTTCCTTACTGGGTTTTGTTTTGTTATAGGTAACTATTTTAGCCTGAAATCTGAAAAAGGACTGATTGAAAACTTATTGAGTTTTGTTTTGTTTTGTTTTCTGGAGACAGGGTACCTCTATGTAGCCATGGCTATCCCGGAGCTCGTCCTGTTTACCAGACTGGTCCTGAACTCACAGAGATCTGTCTGCTTCTGCTCCTGAGTGCTGGGATTAAAGGCGTGCGCCCCCACCCAGCAAAGGTTTATTGATATATTCACCAGATTCTTGGGAGGGTTCTAGCCTTAGCTAATCAGAACTGAGAAAAACCAGATAGAAAAGGAAACTAAAAACCAGCCATGACATGAAGCTTGTCTGGTGACAGATGTCGTGCTGCAGATTGCTAAAAATGGCTCTGCTGTGCCGCACACTGGCAGGTTTAGCTGTGGTACTTCATGTTGCTATTGCCTCCTGCTGCCCAGACCAACCTGGGCATTCTCAGTTTCTCACTGTTTCCTCTGATGCCTGTTGGGAATACCTTGCTGGTAGTAGAGTTATGTCCATGTGCCTGATGCAAGGTGACTAGAAGGATGAGTGTGTGACATTGTGTTTTCTGGGTAGAAAGATGGGCTCTGCCTATGCTGACTACACCTAAGGTGGAACATTTCCTGCTTGTAGGGAGTCAGGCACTCTACCCAGACCATGAACTTTGGTTTATTATGCTTAGTTTGGTTTTACTGCTACCCGAGGAGGAACCACAGAAGATACAGGTGTTTCATTTTGAGATTAGTTTATTCAGTGCCCTCAAAGGAGACGGGAGTTTGCAACCTGGCTTTTGTGCTAATTTTGTTTGTAACTTACACTAAACTGCGCATGGTTTTCCTCATTTATGACGTAGTGCTAATGTAATGGGACCACTGCAGGATTCAGACAAGGAGAGATAGAACAAAATGCTGCAGAGGGAGAGGACACAGCATGTGGCTTGGGAGACAAAGCTTGTTCTACGTGACCTTAATTAAACACAACGTTTAATCTAGAACTCACAAAACACAACTCAATACCTATATTCCATCTAGAATCAAAGCAACCAGATGTTATTACTGTTTTTAAGTTAAATTAAATCCTGAAAGAAGGTTAACAAAAAGTCAAATATGCAGGCTTAATTCTTTTTAACTGACATTGGGTTCTTCTCAGGTAGTCCTTTGGTTTATAACTTTCCCCTCTGCCTTGAGAAACTGTGATGGTTCCCCCTCTGTCCTGAGACTCAAGTGATGGTTTCCTCTGTCCTGAGACTCACTGTGATGGTTTCCTCTGCCCTGAGACTCACTGTGATGGTTTCCTCTGTCGTGAGACTCACTGTGATGGTTTCCTCTGTCCTGAGACTCACTGTGATGGTTTCCTCTGTCCTGAGACTCACTGTGATGGTTTCCTCTGTCCTGAGACTCACTGTGATGGTTCCCCCTCTGTCCTGAGACTCACTGTGATGGTTCCCCCTCTGTCCTGAGACTCACTGTGATGGTTTCCTCTGCCCTGAGACTCACTGTGATGGTTTCCTCTGTCCTGAGACTCACTGTGATGGTTTCCTCTGTCCTGAGACTCACTGTGATGGTTTCCTCTCTGCCTTGAGACTCACTGTTATGGTTTCCTCTGTCCTGAGACTCACTGTGATGGTTTCCTCTGTCCTGAGACTCACTGTGATTGTTCCCCCTCTGTCCTGAGACTCACTGTGATGGTTTCCTCTGTCCTGAGACTCACTGTGATGGTTTCCTCTGTCCAGAGACTCACTGTGATGGTTCCCCCTCTGTCCTGAGACTCACTGTGATGATTTCCTCTGTCCTGAGACTAACTGTGATGGTTCCCCCTCTGTCCTGAGACTCACTGTGATGGTTTCCTCTGTCCTGAGACTCACTGTGATGGTTTCCTCTGTCCTGAGACTCACTGTGATTGTTCCCCCTCTGTCCTGAGACTCACTGTGATGGTTTCCTCTGTCCTGAGACTCACTGTGATGGTTTCCTCTGTCCTGAGACTCACTGTGATGGTTTCCTCTGTCCTGAGACTCACTGTGATGGTTTCCTCTGTCCTGAGACTCACTGTGATGGTTCCCCCTCTGTCCTGAGACTCACTGTGATGGTTTCCTCTGTCCTGAGACTCACTGTGATGGTTTCCTCTGTCCTGAGACTCACTGTGATGGTTTCCTCTGTCCTGAGACTCACTATGATGGTTTCCTCTGTCCTGAGACTCACTGTGATGGTTTCCTCTGCCCTGAGACTCACTGTGATGGTTTCCTCTGTCCTGAGACTCACTGTGATGGTTTCCTCTGTCCTGAGACTCACTGTGATGGTTTCCTCTGTCCTGAGACTCACTGTGATGGTTCCCCCTCTGTCCTGAGACTCACTGTGATGGTTTCCTCTGTCCTGAGACTCACTGTGATGGTTCCTTCTCTGTCCTGAGACTCACTGTGATGGTTCCCCCTCTGTCCTGAGACTCACTGTGATGGTTTCCTCTGTCCTGAGACTCACTGTGATGGTTCCCCCTCTGTCCTGAGACTCACTGTGATGGTTTCCTCTGTCCTGAGACTCACTGTGATGGTTTCCTCTGTCCTGAGACTCACTGTGATGGTTTCCTCTGTCCTGAGACTCACTGTGATGGTTTCCTCTGTCCTGAGACTCACTGTGATGGTTTCCTCTGTCCTGAGACTCACTGTGATGGTTTCCTCTGTCGTGAGACTCACTGTGATGGTTGCCCCTCTGCCCTGAGACTCACTGTGATGGTTTCCTCTTTGTCATGAGACTCACTGTGATGGTTTCCTCTGTCCTGAGACTCACTGTGATGGTTTCCTCTGCCCTGAGACTCACTGTGATGGTTCCCCCTCTGTCCTGAGACTCACTGTGATGGTTTCCTCTGTCCTGAGACTCACTGTGATGGTTTCCTCTGTCCTGAGACTCACTGTGATGGTTTCCTCTGTCCTGAGACTCACTGTGATGGTTTCTTCTGTCCTGAGACTCACTGTGATGGTTCCCCCTCTGTCCTGAGACTCACTGTGATGGTTTCCTCTGTCCTGAGACTCACTGTGATGGTTTTCTCTCTGCCTTGAGACTCACTGTGATGGTTTCCTCTGTCCTGAGTCTCACTGTGATGGTTTCCTCTGCCCTGAGACTCACTGTGATGGTTTCCTCTGTCCTGAGACTCACTGTGATGGTTCCCCCTCTGCCCTGAGACTCACTGTGATGGTTTCCTCTGTCCTGAGACTCACTGTGATGGTTTCCTCTGCCCTGAGACTCACTGTGATGGTTTCCTCTGTCCTGAGACTCACTGTGATGGTTTCCTCTGTCCTGAGACTCACTGTGATGGTTTCCTCTGCCCTGAGACTCACTGTGATGGTTTCCTCTGTCCTGAGACTCACTGTGATGGTTTCCTCTGTCCTGAGACTCACTGTGATGGTTTCCTCTGCCCTGAGACTCACTGTGATGGTTTCCTCTGTCCTGAGACTCACTGTGATGGTTTCCTCTGTCCTGAGACTCACTGTGATGGTTTCCTCTGCCCTGGGACTCACTTTGATGGTTTCCTCTGTCCTGAGACTCACTGTGATGGTTCCCCCTCTGCCCTGAGACTCACTGTGATGGTTCCCCCTCTGTCCTGAGACTCACTGTGATGGTTCCCCCTCTGCCCTGAGACTCACTGTGATGGTTTCCTCTGTCCTGAGACTCTTGTGATGGTTTCCTCTGTCGTGAGACTCACTGTGATGGTTTCCTCTTTGTCCTGAGACTCACTGTGATGGCTTCCTCTGTCCTGAGACTCACTGTTATGGTTCCCCCTCTGCCCTGAGACTCACTGTGATGGTTTCCTCTGTCCTGAGACTCACTGTGATGGTTTCCTCTCTGTCCTGAGACTCACTGTGATGGTTTCCTCTGTCCTGAGACTCACTGTGATGGTTTCCTCTGTCCTGAGACTCACTGTGATGGTTCCCCCTCTGTCCTGAGACTCACTGTGATGGTTTCCTCTGTCCTGAGACTCACTGTGATGGTTCCCCCTCTGTCCTGAGACTCACTGTGATGGTTTCTTCTGTCCTGAGACTCACTGTGATGGTTTCCTCTGTCCTGAGACTCATTGTGATGGTTTCCTCTGTCCTGAGACTCACTGTGATGATTCCCCCTTTGTCCTGAGACTCACTGTGATGGTTTCCTCTGTCTGAGACTCACTGTGATGGTTTCCTCTGTCCTGAGACTCACTGTGATGGTTTCCTCTCTGTCCTGAGACTCACTGTGATGGTTTCCTCTGTCCTGAGACTCACTGTGATGGTTTCCTCTGTCCTGAGACTCACTGTGATGGTTTCCTCTGTCCTGAGACTCACTGTGATGGTTCCCCCTCTGTCCTGAGACTCACTGTGATGGTTTCCTCTGTCTTGAGACTCACTGTGATGGTTTCCTCTGTCCTGAGACTCACTGTGATGGTTCCCCCTCTGTCCTGAGACTCACTGTGATGGTTCCCCCTCTGTCCTGAGACTCACTGTGATGGTTTCCTCTGTCGTGAGACTCACTGTGATGGTTCCCCCTCTGTCCTGAGACTCACTGTCATGGTTTCCTCTGTCCTGAGACTCACTGTGATGGTTTCCTCTGTCCTGAGACTCACTGTGATGGTTTCCTCTGTCCTGAGACTCACTGTGATGGTTCCCCCTCTGTCCTGAGACTCACTGTGATGGTTTCCTCTGTCCTGAGACTCACTGTGATGGTTTCCTCTGTCCTGAGACTCACTGTGATGGTTTCCTCTGTCCTGAGACTCACTGTGATGGTTTCCTCTGTCCTGAGACTCACTGTGATGGTTCCCCCTCTGCCCTGAGACTCACTGTGATGGTTCCCCCTCTGTCCTGAGACTCACTGTGATGGTTTCCTCTGTCCTGAGACTCACTGTGATGGTTTCTTCTGTCCTGAGACTCACTGTGATGGTTTCCTCTGTCCTGAGACTCACTGTGATGGTTCCCCCTCTGTCCTGAGACTCACTGTGATGGTTCCCCCTCTGTCCTGAGACTCACTGTGATGGTTTCCTCTGTCCTGAGACTCACTGTGATGGTTCCCCCTCTGTCCTGAGACTCACTGTGATGGTTTCCTCTGTCCTGAGACTCACTGTGATGGTTCCCCCTCTGTCCTGAGACTCACTGTGATGGTTTCCTCTCTGTTCTGAGACTCACTGTGATGGTTTCCTCTGTCCTGAGACTCACTGTGATGGTTTCCTCTGTCCTGAGACTCACTGTGATGGTTTCCTCTGTCCTGAGACTCACTGTGATGGTTTCCTCTGTCCTGAGACTCACTGTGATGGTTTCCTCTGTCCTGAGACTCACTGTGACGGTTCCCCCTCTGTCCTGAGACTCACTGTGATGGTTTCCTCTGTCCTGAGACTCACTGTGATGGTTCCCCCTCTGTCCTGAGACTCACTGTGATGGTTTCCTCTGTCCTGAGACTCACTGTGATGGTTTCCTCTGTCCTGAGACTCACTGTGATGGTTTCCTCTGTCCTGAGACTCACTGTGATGGTTTCCTCTGTCCTGAGACTCACTGTGATGGTTCCCCCTCTGCCCTGAGACTCACTGTGATGGTTCCCCCTCTGTCCTGAGACTCACTGTGATGGTTTCCTCTGTCCTGAGACTCACTGTGATGGTTTCTTCTGTCCTGAGACTCACTGTGATGGTTTCCTCTGTCCTGAGACTCACTGTGATGGTTCCCCCTCTGTCCTGAGACTCACTGTGATGGTTCCCCCTCTGTCCTGAGACTCACTGTGATGGTTTCCTCTGTCCTGAGACTCACTGTGATGGTTCCCCCTCTGTCCTGAGACTCACTGTGATGGTTTCCTCTGTCCTGAGACTCACTGTGATGGTTCCCCCTCTGTCCTGAGACTCACTGTGATGGTTTCCTCTCTGTTCTGAGACTCACTGTGATGGTTTCCTCTGTCCTGAGACTCACTGTGATGGTTTCCTCTGTCCTGAGACTCACTGTGATGGTTTCCTCTGTCCTGAGACTCACTGTGATGGTTTCCTCTGTCCTGAGACTCACTGTGATGGTTTCCTCTGTCCTGAGACTCACTGTGACGGTTCCCCCTCTGTCCTGAGACTCACTGTGATGGTTTCCTCTGTCCTGAGACTCACTGTGATGGTTCCCCCTCTGTCCTGAGACTCACTGTGATGGTTTCCTCTGTCCTGAGACTCACTGTGATGGTTTCCTCTGTCCTGAGACTCACTGTGATGGTTTCCTCTGTCCTGAGACTCACTGTGATGGTTTCCTCTGTCCTGAGACTCACTGTGATGGTTTCCTCTGTCCTGAGACTCACTGTGATGGTTTCCTCTGTCCTGAGACTCACTGTGATGGTTTCCTCTGTCCTGAGACTCACTGTGATGGTTTCCTCACTGTCCTGAGACTCACTTTGATGGTTTCCTCTGTCCTGAGACTCACTGTGATGGTTCCCCCTCTGTCCTGAGACTCACTGTGATGGTTTCCTCTGTCCTGAGACTCACTGTGATGGTTTCCTCTGTCCTGAGACTCACTGTGATGGTTTCCTCTGTCCTGAGACTCACTGTGATGGTTCCTCTGTCCTGAGACTCACTGTGATGGTTTCCTCTGTCCTGAGACTCACTGTGATGGTTCCCCCTCTGTCCTGAGACTCACTGTGATGGTTCCCCCTCTGTCCTGAGACTCACTGTGATGGTTCCCCCTCTGTCCTGAGACTCACTGTGATGGTTTCCTCTGTCCTGAGACTCACTGTGATGGTTCCCCCTCTGTCCTGAGACTCACTGTGATGGTTTCCTCTGTCCTGAGACTCACTGTGATGGTTTCCTCTGTCCTGAGACTCACTGTGATGGTTCCCCCTCTGTCCTGAGACTCACTGTGATGGTTTCCTCTGTCCTGAGACTCACTGTGATGGTTCCCCCTCTGTCCTGAGACTCACTGTGATGGTTTCCTCTGTCCTGAGACTCACTGTGATGGTTTCCTCTGTCCTGAGACTCACTGTGATGGATTCCTCTGTCCTGAGACTCACTGTGATGGTTCCCCCTCTGTCCTGAGACTCACTGTGATGGTTTCCTCTGTCCTGAGACTCACTGTGATGGTTCCCCCTCTGTCCTGAGACTCACTGTGATGGTTTCCTCTGCCCTGAGACTCACTGTGATGGTTTCCTCTGTCCTGAGACTCACTGTGATGGTTTCCTCTGTCCTGAGACTCACTGTGATGGTTTCCTCTGTCCTGAGACTCACTGTGATGGTTCCCCCTCTGTCCTTAGACTCACTGTGATGGTTTCCTCTGTCCTGAGACTCACTGTGATGGTTCCCCCTCTGTCCTGAGACTCACTGTGATGGTTTCCTCTGCCCTGAGACTCACTGTGATGGTTTCCTCTGTCCTGAGACTCACTGTGATGGTTTCCTCTGTCCTGAGACTCACTGTGATGGTTTCCTCTGTCCAGAGACTCACTGTGATGGTTCCCCCTCTGTCCTGAGACTCACTGTGATGGTTCCCCCTCTGTCTTGAGACTCACTGTGATGGTTTCCTCTGCCCTGAGACTCACTGTGATGGTTTCCTCTGTCCTGAGACTCACTGTGATGGTTTCCTCTGTCCTGAGACTCACTGTGATGGTTTCCTCTGTCCTGAGACTCACTGTGAATGTTCCCCCTCTGTCCTGAGACTCACTGTGATGGTTTCCTCTGTCCTGAGACTCACTGTGATGGTTTCCTCTGTCCTGAGACTCACTGTGATGGTTTCCTCTGTCCTGAGACTCACTGTGATGGTTTCCTCTGTCCTGAGACTCACTGTGATGGTTTCCTCTGTCGTGAGACTCACTGTGATGGTTTCCTCTGTCCTGAGACTCACTGTGATGGTTTCCTCTGTCCTGAGACTCACTGTGATGGTTTCCTCTGTCCTGAGACTCACTGTGATGGTTTCCTCTTTGTCCTGAGACTCACTGTGATGGTTTCCTCTGTCCTGAGACTCACTGTGATGGTTTCCTCTGTCCTGAGACTCACTGTGATGGTTTCCTCTGTCCTGAGACTCACTGTGATGGTTCCCCCTCTGTCCTGAGACTCACTGTGATGGTTTCCTCTTTGTCCTGAGACTCACTGTGATGGTTTCCTCTGTCCTGAGACTCACTGTGATGGTTTCCTCTGTCCTGAGACTCACTGTGATGGTTCCCCCTCTGTCCTGAGACTCACTGTGATGGTTTCCTCTTTGTCCTGAGACTCACTGTGATGGTTTCCTCTGTCCTGAGACTCACTGTGATGGTTTCCTCTGTCCTGAGACTCACTGTGATGGTTTCCTCTGTCCTGAGACTCACTGTGATGGTTTCACAGTAGCTTTCATTTTGGAACATACACGACCATGTTGTATGAGTCAATTATTAGGATGTGTCTTATGGCTTGAGCAAGATTGGGAGGGTACTTCTAGAAGTAGAGGTAGCCATAGCATGTATTATTCTGTGTACTGAGTTTGGTAGGATTGTCCTTGAGTTTCTGAAGGATTTCTTTTGAAGTTATTTCTGTTTCAGATGCTTGTTTGTAGCTCTATTTCTGCAGCCTTTGTTCTAAACAAGAACTGGGGCATTCAAACAGTCATGGTTTCATACTGTTTATTTATTTAACAAAGAGAATTTAACAGAAGATGGTTTTGTCTTTAGCTTTGTATGGTAATTGTTCCTTCATAGTTACAGCTTTTATAGTTAGAATTCCTTTAATGTAGATTATCTCACTTTATGGTGCAGTACTCTGTAGAGATTGGTATACTTAAGCTTATGATTTAAATACCTAATTAAACCCTAAAAGGTTTATCTATGTGTTGAAGACAGTAATGAGGTGGTCATGGAAACAGTAATAGGTACAAACGTGAGGGCACCTCTCTGCCTTCTCATTTTCTCTTCACTAAGGACTGCTGCTGTCTGGTTTGTTTCTCGTTCCCGCCATGCCTTCCCGTGCTGCGTCTCAGCAGGCTCTGTAGATACAGCCCCTGCTGTTCTCTAGCTCCCCAACCTGAAATCTCCCAAAATCTGACTCTATCACGTATTTCCAGGGAAAAGTGCCGCCCTTGACCTCCTGTGATAGACTGCAGGTGAACACAGGTGTCTGTGAAGCGCCAGCGGATTTCCTGTGCAGATCTGGCCGCACCGGCAGGATGCTTCACTGTGTGCTGAGACCTGAAGCTCCCTCGAGCATTTCATCCGCAGGCTTCGCGTGCTCTGGACTGTGGACTGTGGAGCTGTTTGCTCCTGCCTCCCATCCCTCCCCTTCCCAGCTCGTCCCACACACAGCTGTTAGAACGAGCTTCCCCAGACACTGCCTTCATCCTTGCACTCCCACGAGCACTGGTGGGTCTCTGCCTCACAAACCCTGGCATTTCTAGCTTTAGCTGTTGCTTTGTTAATTCTGACTCGCTGTGTTCAGTTTGTTAACTTGTTTTGGTTTCCCTGGCTTCAAGTTTGGTCTTTATTTCTGATTTTGATCTTTATCCACCTAAGCACTTGGAGTGGCCTGTGCTCACTTCCTTATTCTTATATCTTTTTCCTTTGTCTAGAAAACTATATAAGAAGTTCACTCTGATTTGATAATTGACTGATGAGTTAAAGCCTGTAGTAATAGGAGCGGCGGGGCTGCGTCCCCAGCACCCCAGCCGCCTGCTAGCTTATGCCCGAAATAACAACACACAAACTGTATTGATTTAAACACTACTTGGCCCATTTCTATCTAGCCTCTTCTAGGCTAACTCTCGCACCTGGACTAGCCCATTTCTAATAATCTGCTGTAGCCCACGAGGTGGCTTACCAGGGAGATTCTAGCCTACGTCCATCCTGGGTCAGAGCTTCATCGTGTGTTTCTGCCCGGGAGCGGGACATGTCTCTCTGAGGTGTCTGCCCCCGAGAGGAGAGCTGTCAAGTCTGAGCTCACTTCCTCTTCCTCCTAGCATTCTGTTCTGTTTACTCCTCCCACCTATGTTTTAACCTATGAGGGCCAAGCAGTTTCTTTATTGCTTAACCAATGACCTTCCTCCATCAAAAGCCGTTCTAATAGTTTATAAAAACTAAAGTCAATATTTTTATAGCATTAAATTTTTGTTCCATGATTAGTTTATGATTTTATTTTATTAGGCAGAAAAGCATCAGTTTATAAATTTGTTTTATTTGTAATGAACAAAAGAAGTTGAACTATATAAATATGTTTTGTAAACAGTTTCCAATAAGCTGCCATAGTTATGATGGGGCTAATTTTAGCTCATGCCTTTGAATGCTCTTTTTCTTGTCTCCTGCCACTTTCCAACAGTTTTTTCTCATGTAGTCTTAAACATGTAAATAGTGGTGCTTGCACATAGAACTTAGACGTTCTGAACAATCTGTCCTCTCCATCACATTGGCAGCCGATCCGTCTCACACTGCATGTGATATTCCTAGTGGAGCACTGTGAGATCTTGGTGGGGAGCACGTAGTGTGGTCAGGAAAGAAATGTGCTTTAAGGAGAGTAGGGAGCCAGGTAACAGGGACATTTTAGCCACCACCTTTATATTGTTGTGCTTAGAAAATGAAAAGGGTCCGTTTGCAGGCCTCGGAAGATCTTGAAGGGTTTTGTATAGCATAAGGGAACATTCTGTCTTGATTTGTGTCTAGATTGACAGGTCTTGGGGCGCTTATTCCTTCACCAGCACAACAGTGCGCCCGTTGCTGCCACTGTCCTCCTGTCTGGTGGCCTGCTTCCTTTCTTTTATTCTCTAGAATCTGGTTGTGGACCTTGTCTTCACAAGGTCTCTGTGTGTGGTAGTGGGGTGCTACCCATGGGCCGCTAGGCAGATGCCTCTCCACTGAGCTGCGGCCCAGCCTTTCTACATTAGCTTATGTTCTAAGGGAAGCATAACTATTCAGATAATTATTTTTTAGATGTCAGCCTAAATAATAGGCAGCCCTCTTTCTCCATCTCCCCCTCCTGCGCACATTCACACACATGCACACACACAATGTGCACAATTTTGATCCTATTCAAACCTGTATCACGTTTTATTTCTCTTCCCCTTCACTGAACCCTTTCTTCCTAAGTGCCCCTCCCATCTACTTTCTTTTTTGTGACACACTGAGTTTGATTAGAGTTACTTGTATGAGCAGGTGTGGAGAGTTCTTCACCCAGGGATAGACAAGCAACTTACCAGTGGCTGTACATTTAGTACAACATCTCTTCCTCCCTTAGCAAACCTGCACAGCATAGGGCAGCTGAAGGGGAAGTGGGCTGCAAGAGCCCTTCCCCTCCCATGACAGAATGTTGACAGACACAGTCTTGTGCAGGTCACTGCAGCTTCTGTGACCTCATGCGTGCAGTGGTCATGTGACATCCAGAAGACAGCAGTGCACAGTGCGCCTCCTCACATCTGGTCCTTACATTCTCTGTCCCATCTTCTGATGTTGTTCCCTGGGTCTCTGAAGGGTGTTCTGGTTAGGTTGTTTGGTTTTGTTTTTGTCAGTTTGACACTAGCAAGAGTCATCTGGGAAGGAGAACTTCAACTGAGAAAAATGCCTTAATCAGATTGCTTGTAGGCACGAGTGTGGCATATTATATTTTCTTTATTAGTAGTTGATATGGGAGGCCTTCGCTCACTGTGGGAGATCCCATGGGAGGAGGTTCTGGGTTGTGTGAGAAAGGCTGAACAAGCCACGGGGAAAGGGGAGCAAGGCAGTAAGGAGAATTATCTGGAGCCTAGTTCTGCCCCCAGGCTCCATCCCCTAGTCCCTGCCCTGACTCCCTCAGTGATGGACTGTGAATTTTCACCAAATAAACCCTCCCCTCCCCAAGCTGTTTTTGGTCAGTGTTTATCACAGCAAGCAAAAGAAACTAAGACAAAGGGGGTGATAAAGCTGTCTAAAGATGTCCTGTTTAGGAGTGAGCACCCCATATTGTCTGCATGTTCATCCACTATGAGTCTCTGCAGGGTGTGGTGCCACATTAAAGAGGAAATTTCCTCTTGGGGTCATTTAAACCGAGCGTTAGTCTGGCCTAGTTCTGTCAGCTTCTCCTTGACAGGGGCTTTGCTCTGTGTTGTTGTTGTTATTATTATTATTATCACCACCACCAACAGCATGTAAAGTGTGGGCTGGGAAAGGAATGAAAGGCCCCTGTTGGCGCTGTAATTTGCCTTGTAGTGAACTGAGTTTAGTCCAGAGGGTTCTGAGTATTGGACCCTTCCTTATATGAAGACTTATCTCCACTTAATAACTGGTAGCCTCAATTCAATTGATTCTTACAATTTTCAGTTATTTTCTCTTAAACATCTTTGTGCAATGCTCTAGTTATCTTAGTTATCTTCTTCTTTTGCTGCATTATAAGCAATAACTTTCTCCAAATATGTTTTTCTAACTTTGATTGTTATGCGTGCAGTTTGGTTTTTGAATCTTGTTCTAGCTACTTGCTGAACTTTAATGATTTTGATAAATTATTTTCTTAGAACTATACACAGTTCCTTCTTTAAAAATCTTTGTACCTATAAGTTAAAAAAAAAGAAAATCCTGAGAATTTCCAAAATTAAAATTTTTGGGTAAAAATTATCTTTGGAGCCCTCAGAATCAGTAGTCCAGTTTGAGATGCTTTTATTTTGAGTAAATGCATCCTTGAGAGGGAACGTGATTTTTCAGATCAACAAACTGCATGTGGCAGTCCTGGTAGTCGGAACTGAGCCAAGTGTTTTTAATATTCCCTGCCGCCCAGTTCCCCGTGCAGATAGATGAAGCAATAAGGGCGAAGGCTAAGAGAACGCGACTAATTAGTGCAAGAAATGGATGCTGGGAGGGCTTATGAAGTTCCTATCACAGGCTTGATTTGCTGTCTTAAGCAATACCTAATAACCATGGGGACTGGCTGCCTATGCGCAGAGCTGCGCTCTGCAATGCGCTTCCTCCCTGAGAATGGCTCACCAGATGCTTCTGTTTTCACTCTGGCACTCGCCTGCTATCACCTACTGGTCTTTTGCAGTTTTTAACTTGGTTTTTAGAGTGTTTTAATGGTCTTGCTAAGTAGCCTTATGTAATGTTCATTTAATGATTTAAAAGTAAATTTAAGTTCAGCGTTCCCAGCTGTATAACGCTAAGGGTGATATGGTTCAGCAGGAGGCAGTTAGCAGGTGGCTGGGGTGTAGACCCCAGTGTCCAGTGACTTGTTTGAGTTGTTGCAGACTGGCAGTAATGAGCAAGGTTGATGACGTTTGCTTCAGGTTGGTATAAAACCAACAAAGAAACGATGCAATTAACGTGTGAGCCGAGGACGCGACTGAGTGGCTCAGAGCTCTTCACCCCTCCTTTCTCACTGTGGTGCACAGTTAGCTCAGTGAGGAGTCAGAGTGGTGTGAGGGACCCAACAGCCCAGAAGGATTGCGCCTGCCACACTAGGTCGGTCCTTGCTGTGTCCACTGTAAAGATATACTTCTTCCAATTCTGTCTTCTCACATCTTCAGGCCTCAGTGAGCTTGGGAATGGCTGAGGGTCATGTTTAGTCTTCTTTCATCCTGGGCAAGGTCTTCTCTTTCCATCTTAGTTCCTCATGGGTATAGATGGGGTGGGCGTTTTCTGTTGCCTAAAACCCAGCTCCCTCCTCCCTTTTTTTCTTTGCAGTTTCTTGAATCAGCCTGTCATGTTTTCTAATATGATTGCATGACTCTAGCATTAACTGACTTGGCATTGAATAATTTAGTTGTATTAGTTGTACTTTTGGAACCTTAATGTTGAAAGAAAGGTCATGAAAAGGTAAAGTTTTAAGCTGAACCATTGTCAGTGATGCTTGTTGCCTGCTTCCAGATCTGACAGGAGTATGTGTGTAGGCAGCAGATAAAACACGGAGTAACCAAGTCATGTCCGCCCCCAAATGGAGTCTGATGTTCCACAAGCGTGTTGACATAAAATCTACTCTACGTTCAAATCCCTGTAAGACCTTATTTTTTGTGTGCTTTTCCTCTGGTGCCAGAGATCAAACACAGGGCCTCTCTCATGCTCAGTAAGCACCCTGCAGCTGCACCCCCAGCTCAGTAAGCACCCTGCATCTGCACCCCCATGCTCAGTAAGCACTCTGCAGCTGCACCCCCATGCTCAGTAAGCACCCTGCAGCTGCACCCCCATGCTCAGTAAGCACCCTGAGGCTGCACCCCTAGCTCAGTAAGCACCCTGCGGCTGCACCCCCATGCTCAGTAAGCACCCTGTGGCTGCACGCCTATGCTCAGTAAGCACCCTGCATCTGCACCCCCATGCTCAGTAAGCATCCTGTGGCTGCACGCCTATGCTCAGTAAGCACCCTGCATCTGCACCCCCATGCTCAGTAAGCACCCTGCAGCTGCACCCCCATGCTCAGTAAGCACCCTGCAGCTGCACACCTATGCTCAGTAAGCACCCTGCAGCTGCACCCCCATGCTCAGTAAGCACCCTGCAGCTGCACCCCTAGCTCAGTAAGCACCCTGCAGCTGCACCCCCATGCTCAGTAAGCACTCTGCAGCTGCACACCTATGCTCAGTAAGCACCCTGCAGCTGCACCCCCATGCTTAGTAAGCACCCTGCAGCTGCACCCCTAGCTCAGTAAGCACCCTGCAGCTGCACCCCCATGCTCAGTAAGCACCCTGCAGCTGCACCCCCATGCTCAGTAAGCACCATGCAGCTGCACACCTATGCTCAGTAAGCACCCTGCATCTGCACCCCCATGCTCAGTAAGCACTCTGCAGCTGCACACCTATGCTCAGTAAGCACCCTGCATCTGCACCCCCATGCTCAGTAAGCACTCTGCAGCTGCACACCTATGCTCAGTAAGCACCCTGCAGCTGCACCCCCATGCTCAGTAAGCACCCTGCAGCTGCACCCCCATGCTCAGTAAGCACCCTGCATCTGCACCCCCATGCTCAGTAAGCACTCTGCAGCTGCACACCTATGCTCAGTAAGCACCCTGCAGCTGCACCCCCATGCTCAGTAAGCACCCTGCGGCTGCACCCCTAGCTCAGTAAGCACCCTGCGGCTGCACCCCCATGCTCAGTAAGCACCCTGCGGCTGCACCCCTAGCTCAGTAAGCACCCTGCGGCTGCACCCCCATGCTCAGTAAGCACCCTGCAGCTGCACGCCTAAACACCCCGTGGATGCACACGCGCCCCCCCCCCCATGCCTCTATCTTGGTTTCTGCTAAATTGTGCTACATTGTTATATTTTCCTGTGTGTGGTGAGGAAACAGCAGAGCTTGGCTTGTGTTCACTTTCTGGTTATTACTCTGGAAACCTGTTAAAGGCAAGGTGCTTTCTTCATGATAAAGATATTTAGTTATGCTACCATAATTAGACTGAGATATGGAAATGGTGAACATTGAGAAGAAAGACAGCTCTTTGGGCTTCTTGGGGTCATAATTTCTGAATTTTGTTTCTTCCCTTTAAGAACACTAAGAGCTTACCACTCAGGAATTGTTCCATAGGATATCAGCTCCATGGGCGCCAGTGGTTTAAGTTAAAAGTTAATATTCTGCACACCCAGTGCGAGCCTTATTCCCTTATCCCTGAGCTAGTTCCTGAAAAGACAAAGAGAATAGTTCTGGAAGATTCTTTCAGTTTCTCCTCTTCCCTCCACTCTTTCCCTTCCCTGGCTCCTCTTCCTCTTCCCCACACCTGTTGTCTCTCTCCCAGGCAGACAGGCACTCTCTCTCACACACATACACACTCACGAGTGCTGTCTCACGGTCTCATCACGCAGGCTCACGTGTTGTCTCTCTCCCAGGCAGACAGGCACTCTCTCTCACACACATACACACTCACGAGTGCTGTCTCACGGGCTCATCATGCAGGCTCACGTGTTGTCTCTCTCACAGGCAGACAGGCACTCTCTCTCACACACATACACACTCACGAGTGCTGTCTCACGAGCTTATCATGCAGGCTCACGTGTTGTCTCTCTCCCAGGCAGACAGGCACTCTCTCTCACACACATACACACTCACGAGTGCTGTCTCACGGGCTTATCATGCAGGCTCACGTGTTGTCTCTCTCCCAGGCAGACAGGCACTCTCTCTCACACACATACACACTCACGAGTGCTGTCTCACGGGCTTATCATGCAGGCTCACGTGTTGTCTCTCTCACAGGCAGACAGGCACTCCTCTCACACACATACACACTCACGAGTGCTGTCTCACGGGCTCATCACGCAGGCTCACGTGTTGTCTCTCTCCCAGGCAGACAGGCACTCTCTCTCACACACATACACACTCACGAGTGCTGTCTCACGGGCTCATCACGCAGGCTCACGTGTTGTCTCTCTCCCAGGCAGACAGGCACTCTCTCTCACACACATACACACTCATGAGTGCTGTCTCACGGGCTCATCACGCAGGCTCACGTGTTTTGCTGTCAGCAGTAGTGGTTCTGTGTTCTCAGAACCTTTGCTCTTTGCAGTACATTTACCAATTGCTCTAATTCCAGCCAGAGCGGGCTGAGGTGGAAGAGGAGATAGGGAGGAAATTACAGTCCCTTCATAGGTTTAGACCTTTGGGTGGGAGTAATAGGAATGACCTTGGAATAAGTCAGACTACCTTGACATGCCGCCAAAAAAAGGGTACTAATTATTTCTAAGAAGTTTCTGAGGATTTTTCCTGGAGAATTGATCAGATATTCTATCTCTAGCATGTTATATCTGACACTTTGGGGCATTGGGAGGATAGTGAGATTAACGTGTGAGTATAATTTGATCTCCTCAGAGCAAAGATATTTCTCAAAAATTTTTGTTAATAGTTTCTAAGAATTCATCTGAGTATGAGTGAGAAGTTATCAAATTGTTTAGATGCCCTGTTGTTAAATCCTTTATACCATTCGATTATCTATGGCCAAGGTTTAGGTCAGGGGATTCAGCTATTTTATTCTGGGAAACTCCATATTAGTCAAACTTAATTCACTGACACTCTTTTTACTTATTTTTAAAGACAGGATCTCACCGTGTGCTTAGACTACCAGTGAACTTTTCATCATCCTGCCCCGCTTCCCTCTCTGGGCTTGCTTGTGCGTTCTGCACACCAGATAAGCTCAGGCGCTGATGAACCGTAGAAGCCTAAGAAATGAAATCATTAAGGGACTACTCACTAATATGTTTTGGAAGTTTCTCTTCAGTAGAAAAATGTCCAACCTCATTTTTAATATATATTTCAGCTAATTCTGTCTATATTCTTCTGCTTCTTATTATGCTAAGACATTCAAAACATTGTTTTGATCTACTGATCAAGACTTGTGTGTAGTATATTGTACTTATTCAGGAAAACCCTTCACGTCCCTGTGAGACTCTGTATGTGGGGGACCCAGTGGTGACTCTCACTGGGTAAGCTCAGCTCCTTCTTCCAACACCCCATTTCTACCATTTCTGCTTTATTGTAGCCATGTGCGAAGTGTGTCTAGGTGTGTGACCTGTTAGTGTGTTCTAAGCAGTGCAATCAGGAGACGTATCCAACTCTTCACCCACAACTCCACTTTCTCTTTTATTTTTAATTTGGTTTATTACACTCACTGTTCAGAATCTAATTAGAAAATCCAAGATAATATTCGTTTCTCCACCTAAATCAGTTTTCTCTTTAACTGCCTGGAAATTCAGTACAGTAAGTAGTTAATTGTGTAATCTTAGTTCCATTCTTATGACACATGTAATCCAACCTTTCTGTAATCTTAGTAAAATAGGGAACTGGAAACTGATAAAATTTTTATTAGTGCTGGGATAAATACTATGGGATGGTTGTGTTAAATTCATGTCTATGAATACAGTTATATCACTTAAAAATGTCATGTTAAATTACATTTAGTTGGGATTAGTCTCTTGTCAGTTCCTGTTCAGTATTGTTTCTGCTGAATGTGACATGTATTGTCACAATGACGAGCAGGTCAGTGGCTCGGTGTACTTTATCTCTTGTGTTTTATGTATTCTGTCTTTAAAAATTAATAAGAGAATCTGGGAGGATGGTTCAGTGGTTAAAGCACTTGCCATGGGACTGGAGTTCAGATTCCCCAGAACCCATATAAATGTGGGGTAGGCATGGTGACCTACCTGTAATTACACATGTATTTACACACACATATACATGTACATGTAGACATGAGTATGTACAGACATGCACATCTCACACAAATACACATTAAAACAATGTGGCTGTCATCTGTCTTCATGCCTGGAGAGAGCCAGGAGGACCACCAACTTCCAAGTGCTAGGATACAGGTGTGTGGCACCATGCCCAGCTTCAGTCTGATCTGAGAGTTGGCTAAGAAATGGATGGTTTCATTTAGAATTTCAAGGGCCTACTTTGTTTTCATTATGTGTTGTGAATATTAAGCAGTAATAATGAGTTCATGCATCTAACCTAGTCATCTGAGTCAATTAAGTTATCAGTATGAAATGAAACATTTACTGAATCTAAATTCAGTTAACAGACTTAATTTCAAGAGATTGCAGAGTTGTTAAAAAGCATGTGTTCGTTCACCATAACCCAGCTGTAAACTGGGATTCAACTCCACTGCCCTCTAGCCACGGAGGCCCAGTCCTGATACCTAACGGTGCTGTAGCTTCATGGCCTTCAGTGGAGATGCCAGCACAGGTTTCAGAGAAGTAATGAGCTCACTGGATTAGTGCAGTGATTGAGCTATACCAGCACTTCCCAAGCGCTTGCTATTGTCTTGCCAAACTAACCTGCATTATGTCTTGATTATATATGAGCCTGTAACTGGCTTTACCTTCATCCTAGCGTGTTTGCTTTCTGAATTCCTGTCTGCCATGTGTTTTAAGACCATCTCTTTTCCTTCCTTCCTTCCTTCCTTCCTTCCTTCCTTCCTTCCTTCCTTCCTTCCTTCCTTCCTTTCTTCTCTTCCTTCCCTTTTTTCTCCCTTCCTTCCCTTCCCTTCCTTTCCTTCCTTCTCCTCCCTCCCCCCTCCCTCCCTCCCTCCCCCCTCCCTCCCTCCCTCCCTCCCTTCCCCCTCCCTCCCTCCCTCCCTCCCTCCCTCCCTCCCTCCCTCCCTCCCTCCCTTCCTCTCTCATTCTCTCTCTGTTTCTCATCCTCCCCTCTTAAGTTTCTTTTCTTTCAGAGTCTCTTGTAGCTCTCAGTATCACTAACTTGATATGTAGCTTAGGATAATGTTAAACTTTCATTAAATGTTAAACTCTTGCCTCTACCTCCCAAGTGCTGAGATTTCTCATGTGCCTGGCTTTGCATTTTTCCTTCTAATACTGTAAGTACAAAATAACTGGTCTTAGACAGTCTAGGAATGCAAGCAATTCAGGATATCCTCTCTTAGCTGGGTTGCTATGATTAGTGCCATGGTGCTATAATAGTGGTTAGAGTTATTAGTTTGAAGATTCTTTAAGGTATGGAGGAGAAAGGAAAAACATGAAAGTAAATACGTTGAGTTCAAGCTGCTCATATGCTGATTTTTAATGGCCCAGCATTCTTTACACTGAGCTGGAGCAGAGTGCCTAAGATGTTTCCTTTGGGGAGAAAGCAGCTCCCCAGAGGCAGAAAGCCAGTGGGCCAGCCAAAAGGGGCTCTAAGGAGCTGTGAGCTCTTATTTCGGCTTCTATTGCAACTTCACTGTAGTGATGTTGAACTGAACGCCAGCTCCAGTAGTTACTGATTCTCTCCCGGGAAGTATTGTTTGTACCATACTGTTTCTGTAACTAGCCTGTCTATAGCTGACTTGCCTGCTACTTGAGAGCTCATGCTTCTTCCACTTATCTTTGTTTTGTGAAGAAGGGTTAGCTGGGACTAACAGAGCCAAGTCTGAGAGTCCAGTCTTCACACATGGCAGCAGGGTCTTCCAAACTGTGAGACGTGTTCTCCTCTAGATTGCATGTGCTTGAGGAGTTTTGTGTTATTTTCATAAGTCATACAGCTCCCTGCCATGTACAGAAGCTGGTCTTCAGTGTAAATATCTCTGTGTGCCTTGGACCCGTACTGGTTGGTCTTATTGATCCAGTAAGTGGAGGTTTAAATCCCTGCTGTGATGCTAAAGTGGCCCCATAGGAAGAAAGATGCTGTAAGGGGCCAATGAGTCAACTATGAGGTTACAGCTGTCACTCAGGTGTTGATGGGCAAAACTTGCCTAAGTAGACACCTTGATTGTCCTGAACAACAGACACTGAAGATTATTAATTACATATTGTCCAGGACATTTCTATAGAGAGACATTGCTATATCATCAAATTATGTTTGTAGAGTAGTTGTCAAAATAAAGAAAAAAATTAAATGTGGAAGCAGACCTGACCCCTCTGCTGTGCAGCTGCATAGCCATTTAGTAAAGGAGTGTCCTCATCCTCCAAATGGGATGCATGTTTACAGCATTCTTAGTGTGCTGTCTTCCTTAGAACTTCATTTACAGTTTCCATCCTTAGCCTGTCATTTTATAGGAATTATAAGCCCAAGTAGTCTCTGTGTGGTTATGCTATATAGTCTGTGTGTGTATGATTAGGTGTTATATAGTCTGTGTGTGTTTAAGTGTTATATAGTTTGTGTGTGTGTGTGTGTATGGTTAGGTGTTATATAGTCTGTGTGTGTGGTTGTGTTATACAAAAGATTAAACACCTGGGCTAAGGAAGGAGTTTTATTTCATCAGAAAAGCAGTTTTCAATAATTTCTGAGGACTAAGAAGCAGTGAATTAGAATGTGCAGTTACACTTCTGAACCTTCATAATCCATTGTTCTTTAGCTTGTTACTCATTTATCTACGTTATTACTAGTAAAATTATTGTATGATATATCTATTATATTTAATCAAGGGTCATAGTAGTAACACTGAGGCTCAAAATTATCTCTAAGAAAAACATGGATTATATGTACTGTGATTGATATGGTGATCATTTTACTTCATAGAAATTAACTTAAACAAAGCCTAGCCTAAAGGAAGACTGACTTTATACATTTATGTGTCAGTTGTGTCTCGTTTAACAGAGATCATATGGTTTATTAATAACTTAATGTAAACTAATGAGCTTCATAAGTTATAAAGAGAGGATATGTTCTCCTCTATAGGAGTCACAGCTGGAGTCTGTATCTGCGTGTGCAGGGCTGGACCCCTTCCAGAGTAGAAATCTAGCCAGTTTTCAAGAAAAATCAAGTTTTGAACTTTAATGTATTTGGAACATGTGCAGCAGAACATTTTCTTCCTGCCGTCTCCTGGTGAACAAACTGCATACCAGCATATTGGGTTCCCTGTGTGTGGAGCTCAGGTATATGCAGGACAAAGAAGCCTCCTGACTCATTGTCCGCATGTCAGTGGTGGGGCCAATTTCCTCTTTGGTTTTTCAAAAATGAAAATGCTTGGCTCATTTAAATATTAGCTACCGATTGTGTATTCTAGTCCTGAATGTGGTGGCATCTGGGTACAGCCGTCCTCCATGGCTTGTGTTCTCATGGTGTGCAGAGTGCTATACTGATTCTTGATGCAGCAGTGTCCTCAACACACATGGGATAGACCATATCTAGACCATATCTAGGGCAGGACTGGTGTGCAGTCTGGCTGGTCGGTGGCCTGGGCAGTGTGAAGAGAACAGGAAGGCCGGTGACAATGAAGCGCTGTGAGTGTGGATGCAGGCCGACTCCAGGAGACGCTTCCAGTAGCCCTGCTTGAGCCAGAGCTGCATGTTTTCAGAGGACAAGTTTGACTAATGGTCGGAGACTACACGGAAAGTGACCTGGAGCCAGAGTTCTGGCCGAGACTCACGAGACCCACGCAGCCTCTAGTGGAGGGAGGGTGGCGGCTGGAGTTCTGGAGGACCGTGAGTTGCATGGTGTGGTTTGAGTGGCTCTGAGCCTGACCACACTGCTAGCGTAGGCTTCGGGATGACAGATTTCATGCTAACATGGCTGAAAGTTGGATTCCTTGGAAGGTCATATTTTAGTGTGGACTCTTCCAGTCTTGAGGGTGTTAGATCTTCCAGAAAGTTAGAATGTCTGCTTTAGCTTCTTTAGCTTCCCTTTGTTGCATGGAAAGAGCTAACTTCCCCCAAGTTCAAATGTCTGTTCTCCACTTTGAGTTTACCCCACTTATGTGCACTATAATGAGAACTAGTAAAGTTTATTTGTTTATTTATAACTGCCTCAATGAAAATTCAGTTGTTTTTAATGAGGGAAGACTTGTACATGAGCCATGTGTTGAGCTTTGGGCCTTCTGTAACGCGTGGGTTTCTGGGATCTTCTGCTAGTCACATTGTCCTGATGCTTGCGGATGACATGGCGTGCAATGCTCGCAACCCCAAGCCAGCCACGGTGTTCAGCCACAAGAACATGGAGCTCAATGTGTATGGAGACGACGTGGAAGTGGACTACAGAAGCTATGAGGTGCGTTGTCAGCAGGCGGAAATGCTGTCGCCATCTTCTTTCCGCCCTGCCTTAGCTGTCATTTAGCTTTGGTGGAACTGAGTCTGCTTTTGAGGTTCACAGTATGGAAGTAGTGACACACGGATAAAACCCTGAATGCATAAAGTCAAGGACACTTATGTCAACTTTTTAAGCAGGAAATGCTTGGTTTTCATACTTGATCTAAAATTTCAAGTTCAGTAACTTTATTTGATATCCGAATTGTGGGAAACTCCACGATTAATGAGCACTCTTCCTATTGCCCACTGGGGGGCTTTGTCCAGTCTGTGCCCCCAAACAGGGTTGTAAACTTACTGAACCATTTTGAGACTTTTTTCTTTTGTGATTTTTTTTTTTTAAAACTTGATTGCATGGTTCCGAGGCATGACTTTGTAGATGGCAGATGCTTTAGTGTAAAGGTTGGGCACACCTGTTTGACATGACACCACCTCAGATATGCTTCTACTATTTTACCCTTTCCCAGTTAAAATTAATATGCAAGCTAAGAATGGCGTTATACTATATTTCTTTCTTAGAAACTTAGCTTTTAATAGTTCAAGGCTGTTTGAAATTTGAAGCCATCTAGATAATCCTTGTTTTTTACCAAGCCCACTGAGAGTAGGAGACCATCTCTGTGTGCGGAATCCTCTCTCGTCGGCTGTCAGGGCACCTGTCCCAGGCCGAGGGTCCTTTAAAGGACGCTGTGTCTGTGTGTCTTCCATCCAGTGAGACTCACATATAGCTGCTCAGAAATGCTCTGTGGATTGAATGTGTATGTATGTTTGCCTTCTTACTTATTTGGTCATTAGAAATGTAAAAACATTCCCTACCTTGTTAGCCAATAAGATTCTATTAAAACAATCAGCATTTTGCTGTATTCTGGGAAAGATTGTACGCTAAACAGCTTGTGCATGTGTGTTCATAAGTGTTTCCCACTTACGATTTTGGGGGAAATCCGTTGAAAAAAAGCTGACTGGATTTTCTGCTTTTTAAATTAAATATGGACAATATATGACTTAGCTGTCAACTTTAAATCGGTATTTTTTTTCCTACAACTTTAAACATTCCTCTGAAGAGCTCCAGACACCTAGAATCCCCAACTGGGGAGACCTGTTCTAAGTGTGTTGGCAGTAGAAGAGATTTCGATGGAAATCTAAGTGACGCAGTGCATCCAAAATTAAATATACATAATTTGGCAGGGGTGGTGGTGGTTGTGTGTGATTAACCTGTAATCGACTGAATGGTGGCATAGATTAGCTGCATGATTAACTAGTTATTCGTGTTTGTATTTCATATCCTCCCAAAGAATTGCTTGTATAAATAAGTCAGTAAATTTAACACATAATATTTAAAATTCTAAATTGGGAGTTAAATTATTTTGCTCCAATGTAGCTTTTCTTTGTTAGTTTTTAGTACGAAGGTGCTTTTCTAGGTTGTGTCTTGCTGTGTCCCCAGTCTGGCTTTGAGGTTATGCTTCTCTTGCCTCAGTGCCCCCCATCACTACCCACATAACAGGCCGGGTCACAGGCACACACACCCATCCCCCCTGCTGGGTCACAGGCACACACACCCATCCCCCCTGCTGGGTCACAGGCACACACCCACACCAGGCCGACTTTTACTTTTAGGAGCACAGTCCTGTGAAGGTGCATGCTTAGCTTTAGTAATCTAAAATAATTGCACTATAATTTGTTTTCTGTTTCATTTTTTAATTTAATTTATGCTGAGTAATATGTAGATAGGAGAAATGTTTTTATTTCTTCAGGTTCAATTTTATCAAATTGCTCTTGTTTTGAAAAAAGTATTTTTACTTTTTCAGGTAACTGTGGAGAACTTTTTGCGGGTGTTAACCGGGAGGGTGCCTCCTAGTACTCCTCGTTCAAAGCGTCTTCTCTCCGATGACAGAAGCAACATTCTTATTTATATGACAGGTATTTCAGAATTAGAGATCCGTAGTCGATTACGTTGAAACCCGCTGGACAAGTGCTGAAGTTTAACTTAGCTAAAGTAGCACATTTGTATGGATGAGATAAGCTTCAGACATACTAGTGGAGGCCAGTGGAGGTATGTAACTGAATAATAGAAAACCTTAAAGAATGATATGAACTGCTCTTGTCCAGTCCAGGCATTCTTTGTTTAGTTGGTGGGGAAAATTGAAGCTGTTTTCCAGTCCGTATTTTAGGTAGGAAAGTAGTATTAAAGCATTGCAAGAAAGGATGTACTGTGTATATCTGTGTGCTTTTATTACTGCGTGTTTCTGTATGCGCCAGGAAATATGTCAGTGTTGTGTTTTTGGCTTTCTACAAGGTCACGGGGGAAATGGTTTCTTGAAATTCCAAGATTCTGAAGAAATCACCAACATAGAGCTTGCGGATGCTTTCGAGCAGATGTGGCAGAAAAGACGGTAATTAGCACCTCCTCACTCTGTTCCTTACTGTCTCCTGCTCTTTCCCACAGGGTGAGGGATGAACCAGGGCTCGTGCACACTGGGCAAGTGCTCTAGCCGGGGCTACACACACAGACCAAACAAATCATGCACCACTATCAACTTCCTGTGGGAGATGTGTGATTATTTTACATGATTTTAACTTGCCCTAATCGCTTCTTTTACTGTGAAATTTATATTTGTTATTTCATTGAACAGCACTTTGTGAAAGGAAAATTCAGTTATTTAACATTGAATGAGTTGACTTGAAACATTTTTCATTATCTATTTATTTGGTGTGTGCATGTGTGCATTTGTGTACACGCACATACATGTGTGCACGTGTGTCTATGTATGCACACATGTGTGCCTGTGTGTGCACACACCCTGCTGTGCGTGTAGAGGTTAAAGGGAACCTGGGGGAGTTGGTTTCATCCTTCCTCTATGTGGGTTGTGGGGACTGAACTCAGGTTGTAGGTCTTGTTCCCCAGAGCCTTTTCTCACGGAGCCCTCCCACTGCTCCTGGATTGACTTCAAGGTCACATCTCCTGCTCTGTAGCTGGTATGTTCTTGCCATGCCTACTCCCGCAGCGTGTATTTGAGGCAGAGTCTCACTGTGTCACCCAGACTGCCCTTAACTTCACGATCTTCCTGCTTCACTTCCCGAGTCGCTGAGTCACAGATGTGCCACTAAATTAGTTCATTATGTTCGATTCAGCCTCACTCACAGTTTCAGGGCACAGGCAGACGTAGCCAGATTCTTTGCCGGAATGCACGTGGACCGCCTCTAGTCCAGCTCCTGGTGTCCTCTGGAACCTGACGAGCACAGACTATCTGTCTGTTTCTGTTGGCATGGTGACCTTCTGAGCCCCATGGTCCACCCAGAGCAGTCTAGGACTCCCCGAGGCCGTAGCTCCGAACTGTTCCACACCTGGACACGTCACGTGTAACCCAGCAGTGACTCCACCGCTCCGTGGCAGTGTGATTGTGGCGAGGCTGCAGCTATTGGCGAGCACATTCAGGGAGGAGAGTCACTCTGGCCCCCAGTCTGGAAGGGAAAGTCCATCTGTTTTCCATCTAAACAAGAAGGCACAGTGAGCGGGGAGAGTCTGATGCTGTTGTCAGGGAGCTTGTGGTTGAGAGACAGGAAGCCAGGAACACGAGCCTGTGAGGGTTGCACTTCCAGCTGGTTGCCCTCTGCTGAGAGGCTGTGGGACCCTTGGGACTGTGCCTGAGCTCTCTGGGATGAATGGGAGGGGGCTGGCCGGGGCTTTCAGATTCTGAACTACAGAGATGTGACTATGTCACAGGCTCCTGCCACCACGGATGGAGCCAGTCAGCCCCTGTGCCTTCCCTCTGCTGGAGTGGAACTGTGAGCTAAAACAGACACCCTTAAGTTGTGTCTGTTGGGACTTTATGTCTCAGTGTGTCTGCAGCGCTTGCCTCTCCAGCTGTACTGGGCATCGTTTGAGTGCGGTGACGGAGCCATACACGCATGTGTGTGAAATACGAGCATCAGCAGAGCATCTGTACTCATATGTGCTCATATTACAGAGTTAAGTTTCCAAGGAAACCTGTATGTCAAGAGGTTCTTAAATATTTGAGCTCTGAGTTGTGTGGCCGAGAGGAGAGGGCAGACACATGGAGACAGCTGTCTTGGGACATCACCTCTGTCCCCTTTGGAGCGCTCTCATGAGTAGAATTCTTCTCTTACCTTTCAGCTGATAGGTGACTGAGGCTTACATTACTGAATCGTTGGAGGAATATTAGTGTATAGCTAACAGCATGATTCGGATTCTCCCCTTTTCTTTCAGCTGATAGGTGACTGAGGCTTACATTACTGAATCGTTGGAGGAATATTAGTGTATAGCTAACAGCATGATTCGGATTCTCCCCTTTTCTTTCAGCTGATAGGTGACTGAGGCTTACATTACTGAATCGTTGGAGGAATATTAGTGTATAGCTAACAGCATGATTCGGATTCTCCCCTTTTCTTTCAGCTGATAGGTGACTGAGGTTTACATTACTGAATCGTTGGAGGAATATTAGTGTATAGCTAACAGCATGATTCGGATTCTCCCCTTTTCTTTCAGCTACAATGAGCTGCTGTTTATTATTGACACTTGCCAAGGCGCGTCCATGTACGAGCGGTTTTATTCCCCTAACATCATGGCCTTGGCTAGCAGCCAAGTGGGAGAGGATTCGCTGTCCGTAAGTGTTTTCCCTTTACTCCACGTGTTTTATGTGTGCGTGCTGTTGTTAGACGTTATAAACAGGAAGTTTCGATATTTCAAACAATTTGTCAGGGTGCTCCTGTGTGATGAGTACTTCCCCCTCTTGCAGCACCAGCCAGACCCTGCAATTGGAGTCCATCTTATGGACAGGTACACCTTCTACGTCTTGGAGTTTTTGGAAGAGATTAATCCAGCTAGCCAAACTAACATGAATGACCTTGTAAGTATTCTATTGATTTTATTTCACATATTGGTGTGTTAGCTTTTATGTGGTTTCTGAGGTCTGTTCTTCCCAGGATTCCAGTGGGTGCTGTGCTTGCATCATGGTGTGCCCTTTGGAACTTCAAAATTATGTTTATCTGTCTGTATGGGTGTGCATATAAGTGCATGTGTGCAGAATGTGTGCATGTGCGCTTATATGTGCATGTGCGCTTATATGTGCATGTGTGCAGAATATGTGTGCATATGTGTGCATATGTGCATGTGCAGAGGACAACTTGAGGAAGTCAGTAGGTTATGTCCTATGCAGGTCCTCTGGTCATCAGGTTTTGTGGCGTGTGCCCTTACCTGCTAGGCCATCTTGTTGTCTCCCAGTATAACGTTTAGCACACGGGGCCACCAGCTTTAACCCAGTCACCCTTTATTCCTGGGTCCTTGACTACTTTGTTTTGTTTCTTTTTTACCTGCTGGGTATATTTTAAAAGCCATCTGTTCACCTTTTGATGTTCTCGCCATTCTGAGTGAGTTTAGCCCGGCTGTACTCTTCCAGGAAGGCCAACTGAGCTCTTCCTTGGATTTTATTTTATTCTCTCCGAGCTCCATAGAACTCAGTTTCTCTCTTGTAACATTTACCAGTCTGTCTTTGTTGATTTCAGGCATTGAGTGAAGTCTTTGTCATTTGACTTGAAGCTCTCGGAAGCTAGAGCCCTTTCCTTACATAGTTTTATAGCCTATAACTTGCAGTGGAGTCTCTCAGCATAGCTTGAATTTAATTATAATCCCCTTCTTTCCTGTGCTGTGCCCTTTCAGTTCGAGCAGCTTGAAGCTGCTGAGTTGGCAAAGTGAGAAGCTGCAGAGGGTGGCTATGTGATGACGTCACTCTTTCCACCTGCTTACACTGTGTTCATTCATCTGCACACACTGGTTCGGCCCTCCCGTCCTGCCCTCCCAGTGCCTGTGTCCTGCCAGCACAGGGCCGCTGGCTTAGGACGTTCCTTCTGTGTCTGATACATGTGGTCACTGGCTGTGCACACGGGCAGACACAGCTTCTGCTTTCCTGGACTCAGGAACAAGGGTGACCGAGCAGATGGCTCTGTCCTTACTCTCAACCCAACTCTGCACTGGCCCTCACCGAGCAGAATCCCTTCAAGTGAGTTGTCAGTATTGACAGAATCCTGCCAAATTCTAGAGCTGCTGCTGTGGGCTGCCAAATGGGCCAGGAGTACTCACTAACACCAGTTTGAAGATTATGTGTATTGATACGTGTTAAGTTCTGATAGGGACTTGAATATTAACACAAACTTTTTGTAATACTAATTTCACTTTTTAAAAAATTAATTTATTTATTTTATATCCTGACCACAATCTTCCTTCCCTCTTCTCCTCCCACTCCCCCCCCCCTTCTCTTTGCCCCCTTACCCACCGTTCCTCTGTTTGCTCAGAAATGGGCAGCCCTCAGCATGTCCTGTCAAACTACCGTAAGACCAAGCACCTCCCCTGTATTCAGTCTGGGTGAGGCAATCCAGTATGAATAATGGGTTTCTAAGAGCTAGTCAAAGCAGGGACAGCCCCTGCTCCCACTACTAGGAGGCCCATGATTAATAAAAACTTAGAGAAATTGGGGTTCAACCTGAAAACCCAAAAAGCAGCCAGCCACTGGCTTTTACCTCAACCTCAGTCTAAAAATAGTGATCCTGCCTCTAGGAATCTCAGAATGAGACCATGCCTGAGAGCTGTTTCCTCCTGTTTTACGTTCCTCTCTAGGGCTGGGATTAAAGGCGTGCACTGCCCAGTTTCTATAGCAAACTAGTGTGGTTACTGGGATTAAAGGTGTATGTTATCATTGCCTGGTCTGTCTGTTTACTTTCTGAACCTCAGGCAAGCTTTATTTATTAAAGTACAATTGAAATGCCCAGTCCCTCCAGTAGACGAGCTGTGCAGCAGCCCAGGTCAGGCCGATGCGGGCTCCCTGGTTGTTGGTTCTGACTCTGAGCTGCCATGAGTCAGGCTAGCCATTTCTGCGGATTTTCCTGTGATGTCCCTGCGTTCTGCTAATTTCACTTGTTAGTAGACAGAAGCACCACCTTGCTTCTCTCTCTTTTGAAAACATGCTTTCTCTCGACTTCTGCTGTCACAGAACCTGAGCACAGCAGCTCCTGGGTTGCTTAGCTCACGTGGGAGTACAATACACATTTATTCCTAGAAGAAAATGCATCACCTTGTTTACAGTGTTTATTTTTAAAATATTTTTTATTTTATTTTTTCAGTTTTTTGAGAAGGGTTTCTCTGTCTACCAGCTTTAGGCAGGTGGATCCCTGTGAGTTTGAGGTTAGCCTGGTCTACAGAGTGAGTTCCAGGATAGCCAGGCCTATATGGAGAGATCCTGTGTCATGCATGCACACAAAATGGTGTGTAAAGTGATCCATAAGAACTTACAACGATTTGCTATATATCTAGGTCATAATAGCACTTGCTTTGTGCTCTGTTATCTAGAGATCCAGAGTACAGTTTGCTGAGGGACTGTGGTCGTAGGACTGTGTTGGCGCTGTAGGAGCAATAAAATATCTGCCCCCTTAATAGTATACTGTACCGTTGGAGTCTGTGTTTCCAACCTTAGTCTCTGGCTCCTCAGGTCATCTTTAGAAGGTGACTGTGAGCTCAGTAAACACTCCTTTTGCTTTTTTCAGTGAGTGCGCATGTGTCTGTCTTGCTAATCACTAGTGTGGAGTGTCACAGGTAAGATTAACACAGAAATTACCGTGACATCTGTGAGTGGAGAAGTCTGGTTTTCACTGCATGTCTGGGGGATGCTACCACGGTTAAGCTAAGTTAATTGGTTTCTGAAGGGACACATAGTTTCACAGCAGTAGAGGTGTGCTGTAGATGGCCATACTTCACCTTTCTGGAGTCCGCTTGGACTCTGTAATCTTCTTTACCTATTGGACAGCTGTGGCTCATTTTCCTTGACTCCTGTGTTAGTCAGATCAGCACCCTTATAGCATCTTCTGCTGTCCATAGGCTTCCTTCTGAGACCAGGCACTGCAGTAGGAAGGAAATGCTAGTCTTACCCAGGGTCTTATCTTTATAATACACTACCGTCTAGTGCACTGCTTTATGTAGTCAAAGTTGTTTGTGTATGGGCTTATCACGATGACTAATACTGTTATTATTTTCAGTTTCAAGTTTGTCCCAAAAGTCTCTGTGTATCTACTCCTGGACATCGTACTGACCTTTTCCAGCGCGATCCCAAACATGTCCTGATAACCGATTTCTTTGGGAGTGTGCGGAAAGTGGAGATCACGGCAGAGACCATCAGCCTGCAGCGGGACCCTCCAGCCATGGAGAGCAGGTATTTATCTCAACTGCTGCACAGGTAGTAGCTCCAGGCTCATGGTCTGTGAATTGTTATGAAACGTACTGGGCGGTGACGGTGTTTGTGAGTAGCGTGGAGCTCCTCGCTGATCCCCACCCTTCACAGGCTGTGTGCTCTTCAGGTCATGGACAGACGCTGTCAACATGGCTGGGAAACTGGTTGTGCTCGGATTGGGATGGCTTCCAAACTACAATGCTGGTCACATTGCCGTGTGCGATGTGCTAAGGCTTGAGATGCCAGCAGCAGTCAGTCAGCCATGGTTGCTGCTGGAGAAAGGCATTAGACAGACATAGCTGTGTAGGGCAGTGGTGGATGTGTATTTGTATGCGGGAGGCCGAGGGAAATTGGCTTAAGTTAGGGCTTTGAAATATTTACAATGCTCATTTTTTTTCTTGTAATTATTTTTGAAAGACAAAATGGAAGCGTTTGTGGGAACTATAGCAATGCCTTTTTCTAATAGGTAACTCTCATCTAGAGCTGCCTGACATCAGGCTCCAGGGCCTTCCCAGATCACTAGGGGCAGCTAGCACTGTTTCAGGGATTTCTAGTTGCTGCACGGAAAGTGACAGAAACAAGTTAGAAATGCCAGGAGGACTTCCTGTGAGGTTTTAGGTAGAAGCTCAGTTCTTGATCTACAGTTCAAAGCCTTAAGTTTTTTTTTTTCTTTTCCAATTTCTTATGGCTGTTGACTTATAAAACTGTGAAGGCTGCAGATAAGAGCAACAGAAATAATAATTTTATTAATTTTTTTTAGATAGTAGCTTTAAAATTACTTTTGTAAAAATTGCTAAGCTACACTTTAATAGACTATGAGATTATTTAATACATTAGCATTATGTCTTTTACCAGATTAGTTTTAAAATTTCCCTCAACTTTAAACATGTGAAAGTCTTTTTACTCCCATTTAGCCACCTGAACATTGTATAATCTCCCTTGGGGACGAGGACATTTTTGTCCCTTACTTCTTTCTCCCAATGCTGAACTGTTTATATTGTAACTGGAAGCTGAAGAGGATTGCAGTGGGGTCGTAGGAAATTTTGTTATATGTTCTGGAAGAATGGATTTCTCCTCTTCAGTTTCCTTCTCTGTTTGAAAGCAAAATTCTTAATGCTGACAATAGTCACAGTTTGTATTTAAGGATAAACTAAGTTTTACAATTGCATTCCCAAGTCTGTTGGCTTAGCGCGCCCTCTAGTGTTTGCAAGTAAGTTTTATTTAGGGTGTTGCTCTTTATAATGACTGGTTATAAACAGGCCTCGTGGTGTTCACTGGTGTCTCCGCCCTCCCGTCTGTTTGAAACGTTCAAGCAGGAAGACTACACCCAAGAATTAGCTGTCCCTTGCAGCATAGCGAGACCTCTCTCAAAAACATGGCTGTTTCATTCATTCAGCTAACATGAGAGTTCCGTTCCTGTTTTGCTCCAGGAGCTTTTACATGTATGAACAGGTATTACTATGTGCAGGTGCTATTCACATGCAGAGATGGCTGGCATTCTATGCAGAGAAAAGTCTGTCCATCAGGAAGTAGATATCACAGAAAACCATGTTGTGATGGACATTTTTGGATATGCTATATATTTATTTTTTCAGATTTTAGACCAGCAATGTTAATACAGCATTACTAAAAATGCTGGGTGCATTTTGAAAAACACAGCACATAGTGGAAACAGTGCACTGTTATTGGTTCAGATTGGCTTTTTTTATATTTCTGTGTAGTCTCAGCATACACCTGTAATCATATAGACTGAAATCATTAGAATGTAAAACTAATTGGAATAGCTGTGAGAAGCAGAACTTTTATGTTTTCTGAAACTTAGGTGTGGTAAGGTGACATCATGGAGCGCAGTGAGTGGAGGAGTCAGTTCACTTCCCTCAGAGGCTGTGTTTGCCTTTGTGCTGATATTTTATTTGTGAAATTCATGGATGTTGACCATGGTGATAATTTTTCATTAAAAAGACATATCATATAAATATATGGAAGCTTCAAAGGATAAAAATTATGAAACAAAGGATAATTTACTTAAGAATGCCTTTTAATGTATTTTCAGGATTTTGACAGATACATACAATTGAACAACCATTTTAGTCTCTGACGCTGAGTACTTTACGACTGTTCTTGCGGACACCTTGACTGCATTTGGTAGACCAGCACATCTGTGGTTGGCCTTGGGTAGGCCAGCAGGCCCGTGGTTGGCCTTGGGTAGGCCAGCAGGCCCGTGGTTGGCCTTTGTTAGGCCAGCACGCCCGTGGAGCAGGCACTCCAGCACGTTTGATTCTGGCTCTGACCCTGATTAGCATGTTTGCATCTGCATTGTTGCGGGAGCAGCACCTTCTGATGGCTCGCCCACAAACTGTCCACTTACTAACCAAAGGGTATCTTTCCCTATCCCAGATTTTGGAAATTATTTAGAAATAAATGCTATATACATTTTCATGTAGGTGGTAAGGTTTCTTTCATCTGAGTAATATCTGAGTGTGGGGTTGCCAATCCCGGGAGCTGCAGGCTTGACTTGATAGGAAACTCTCAGCTGCTTTCCGAAGTCACTGTCACTTTGTCATCCCACAGGTGATCACTCCACACACCCTTGTTCCTGGCGTTTCCTTTTAGGTCTTCTGGGTAGTAATAGCTCATGGTGGTCCTATTCTGCATATTTAATGGCTACAGATGCTGAGCATAGTTTTATTTACTGGTTATCAATACATCTTTCATAAAGTATCTTTTGCTCATTTTTAAAACACCGATTTGTTTCCTCCTTAGATGACGACACTTCTTTGCATGTTCTGGACGCAGGTTCTTTTCCAGATCACAAAATGGTTTTTATAGGTTGTGGTTTTCCTCTCAACTTGGTTCACTATGGTTGGTTTATCAACTTTCTCTATGCCTAGTAGATGCTGGGAGTCACTCTTCACCTAACCTAAAGCCACAGGGACTTCTGGAAGTTTATGGCTCCCAGTTTATGACTGAATCTGGTCCATTTTCAGTCAGTCTGTGATGACGGCGTGAGTAGTGGTTGACATTCATTTTGCTCATGAGTCAGCTTGTTGGTGTCTTGAAGAAGCCTGCTGGGGTTTTGATTGAGATGGCTTGACTCTGTTCATTTGGGGAGTGTGGATAGCAACATTGGGTTCTACAATCTGTGAACATATCCCAACAGTCATTTGGATAGCCGTTTTCTAGGTTGGTTGTACAGTTTAGTTTTCTGATGATCCTTTGTTTGGGGGGTCATGCTGACTCTGGTGTTGCTGAATCAAACCCCTCAGAACCTCCAGAAGATTTCTCTTTTGACCAGATACAGACAGCTTGACTCTACAGTCACTTATGCAAGTGACTGCCATATCTATAATTCACCACATGCGTTCCAGCAAATGTGTATTTACAGGGATGTCTTTCCTGGAGACACCTGAGTGTCGGGTAAACTCATCCCGAATATTGTGGACTCTGTGATTGCACTGCTCCCTGCATGCTGGTCATAGTGAGTGGGTTAGACTGTGATGCTTCACTGTAGGACGGGTGAGATGCTCCAGTTACCACTGGAAGGGTTGGTCCCTGACGTGCACACAAGTCTCTGGTGGCTTATATATTTGCTCACTATGTATAGATATAGAGATAGAGATATAAATATAGAGTTCTGTATCACCTTCAGCATCTTACTTGGCCATCTGTTTTATTATCTTATGACAGTTTGCCACTTTAGTTATCTCAGATTCTATTAGAATGGAGCATGAGGAATAGGGGTTTCATTTGATTTATTAAGTCACAGAACTAATATTGAAGTTATCCATTTTGTCATTTTGCAAACATAAAATTCTTATAACTTCAAAACGCATTGATCGTTTCATAAACTTTTTAGTAATTTATTTACCACGTATAGAGAACTGAAGCCCACAGGGATTGCCTTGAGACTTCTGAGACAGTAGTGTGCGTGCGAACAGTGCAGCTCCATGTGGCTGTTCCTCTTCCTGGAAGTTCAGCGTGAGCAAGGGGAAGTGGCAAGTACCCTGTGTGCCAGAGTTACAGACTCCATGATTAACATTTCAGACTATATCAGAGCAAGCTGAGTTTTCTTAGAGCATTAACTGTTGAGATTTAAAAATGTGAAATTGTGTTCAATCTAAAGTGGTGTGATCGCTTATATATCACTGGCGTCTGTCCGTGGGTGCTCAGAGGGTGAGTGTCTGATATAATCACAAGATCACTAATGCTTCTTTCAGACTTTAGCCTCTGTTTCCTGACACCCCTGATTGTCATATTAATTATGCTACTGCTCATCCCAGTAAGTTAAGCCTGGGTTAATTTTTTTCTGCATGATGCAGGGAATATTACAGCTTAATTACCATCCAGAGTGTGTTCCTGGATGCAAACCCCAGCACTCGTTCACCAGCTGCATGGCCAGGGGAAGGCTGCGCCAACTCTTTTTAGTCTCAGTGGCTCTGTCTCACACGGTCGCTAAAGAGTTAACTTTGTCCCTCCTTCTGCTCCTCATTGGGACCTTGGGAGCTCAGTCCAGTGCTCCAGTGTGAGTCTCTGTCTCTATCTCCATCCATCACCAGATGAAGGTTCTATGGTGATATGCAAGATATTCGTCAGTATTGCTATAGGATAGGGTCGTTTCAGGTTCCCTATCCTCATCTGCCCAAGGAACTAACTGGGGACAACGCCTTGGGCTACTGGGAGCCACTCTAGGTTCAAGTCTCTTGCCAGCCCTAAGGTGGCTCCCTTAACTAAGAATTGTGCTTCCATGCTCCCCTATCCAGCCTTCCTTTATCCCAATCCTCCTTTTTCCCCAAGTTCCCCCCATCCTCCCCTTCTCCCTTTTCTCTCCCCATCTCCCCTTACCTCCAACCCACCCCACCCAGGAAGTCAGGACCACGAGGGGTGCACCCACCCACTGAGACAGTGGGGCTGACCTATTGGGAGCTCACCAAGGCCAGCTGGATTGTGACTGAAAAAGCATGGGATAAAACCGGACTCTCTGAACATGGCGAACAATGAGGGCTGATGAGAAGCCAAGGACAATGGCACGGGGTTTTGATCCTACTTCATGTTCTGGCTTTGTGGGAGCCTAGCCAGTTTGGATGTTCACCTTCCTAGACATGGACGGAGGGGGGAGGACTTTGGACTTTCCACAGGGCAGGGAACCCTGACTGCTCTTTAGACTGGAGAGGGAGGGGGAGAGGAGTGGGGGGAGGGGGAGAAGGGTGGGAGGAGGGGGAGGGAAATGGGAGGCTGGGAGGAGGGGGAAACTTTTTTTTCCTTTTCTCAATTAAAAAAAAAAAAAGAGTTAACTTTGCCCTCACTTACGAGAGCCAAAAGCAAGAACTGCTTCACACATAGCTAAGTCGCTTGGTCGTGTTAGCACTGGGAGACTGATCACAGGCATCATCAGAGAATAACTGTGGCTGCAGTGGTGTCTGTGCCCCATTCCGCCATTTGTTTGACCTGATCTGCTGTTGTTGACGCCATCTGGTCATTTCCTGTTTGAGAACTGGATTCTTTGCGCCAGAAGATGGCAGCAGTGTTTCGTGTTTGTGTATGAGTACCAGACCTTTCCAAAAGTACCAGAGATTGAGGAAGATTGGAGCTTTAAATAAAATGATGCTTCCATCCTCACCTTGCTGAAGACAGCAAGACTCTTGATACTGAGTTGTCTGTTCAGAAAAGAATGGTAGGGATGTCTCTGTGTGTAAATTGGTTGCCGTAAGAAGCCTAGCAATGCATATTTTTTCTTGTGTGAAAGCTTCATCTATAGGATACTTTGGAATCACCACATTTTAGCAGCTTTTAATATATTACTTTGCGTATTTGTTAATTATTTGAAAAAGAAATTGGAGGTCAAAAAACCATAGTATGTTTGTTTGAGGACTGTTTGTTATTATTTAATAAATAATAAATGATCTTTAATCTTTAACTTTAAAAGCAGATTGGAATTTTAAAAGGTTTAATTTATAAAATAAATACTGGGAATACAGTCTTTAGGAGATGCAAGAGGCAGAAGCTAGAATAACAATAACAACACCAATAATAATAATATCAACTTAGAACCCTGTTTTAGGAAATGAGATAATAGTGTGCCTTTTCATCAGGTCTCAGGCTGGCACTTCCAGACCTGCTGTTCTGGTGCTAGGGGTCCCCCAAGGCCGCATGGCACAAGGGAAAGGCATGGCGAGAATGCGGCATTTTGGTCTACTTGTTTACTCTCCTTCTTCAGAACCACGTTCTTTAGGCTCCCTTCAGCTCAGGTATTTGATCTGAGAAATGTGGTTGACTTTCCACCTTTAGAGTGTTAGGATGATGATGCATACAGCAGGCACACTTCCTGTCTAAAGCTCCCTCCCCTTCTCTCTTCGTCAGTGTGAGGTGCAGTGTGGTGTTAGCTTCTTGCTGTTCCTGGAAGCTTCGCTTTTATCAACATGCCACACACTGCCCAAGCTGACGGGAGTCGGTGTGGTTTTGTGCTAACCTCTGCAGATGATGCTTTGAGTATTTTAGGAGCTGGGGAGATGGCTCAGTGAGAAGTGCCCCGTGCAGGCAAGACCTGAGTTTAGATACCCAGCACTCAAGTAAAAGTGTGTGTGCCTGAGCATAGCTGTACCCCAGCACTTTGGGGGTGCAGGGTACAGAGACAAGAGGATTTGGCACTTCAGCCACCCTGACAGGAAAACAAACAAACAAAACAAAAAACAACCAGGTTCAGGGGACATGGCAGAGAGTTACACAGCAGGAGACCTAGTGTTACCTCTGTCCTCTGCCCATGTGCAAAGGGACACCCTCGTCCCCGCACACGGTTAAGGGGTGTAGCTCGGTGTCTGAGGACCTGTCTAGTGTTCAATGCCTGTGTTCCAGCCACAGCACACAGGAAACAGACGGCGAACAGCTCTTATTCAGGACTGCATGCTTATATTTGTCTTTATCTTACTTTTATCCAAGTCACGTCTTAAAGCTTTTAGTTCCTTATTGTAGCTTATCAGATTTTAACAATAATAATTTTGATATTCATGATCAGCTACCTTTGAGCTGCACTGTGTGAGGAGAAAGGGACCTGGCCACACAAAGGGCTCTGGGGTCTTTTTTTTTGGCGGTATTCACAGTTGGAACCCTGCACCTGCTTCTCTGCCCTGACGGGCTCTTGTCCCTGAGGAACCTTAATCCTAATAAACCTGTCTGTCTTTAAGTTGCCTTCGCCATAGCGTTCTGTTCTGGCAACCATATGGTGTACTTTGTTCAGCGTGATGAAATGAGGGCCTAGTCCACTGAACCTTTGTCTCGGGGAATATTAGTATGAAATGCTCGAAAATGGCATTGACTGACGTCCTTTTAACCTCGGAAGAACCCTTCTGTCCTTACCCAGTGGCCTCAGCTCCCAGTGTGTTTTCCAGCACAGTTTCCCGAGAAGTGAATACTCAACAAACTAATGGATTCCAGAGCCCATAGGCGCGACCCTGGCCTCGCTCACTCGTCACGCGGGAACTAAGTGGGAAAGTGGCTGATACATTTTCCTACTGTGACACGGTGCTGTCTCTGCCCGTAGTGTGAAGTGTTTTCTCTGCATTTTCTTTTAATGGTTTCAGAGTTTCCCATCTTTTGTTAAGTCTTTGATCCATTCTGAGTAAAGAATTGTGTGAGGTTGAGAAAGATAGTTCCTGTTTCATGATCCAGCCTGTGCTATAGATGGAAGTTGCTTTTTCCAGCGTTTTTAACCCTAAGTCATCAGTTTGGCTGCTGTGCTGGAGTTTATTTCTGGATCCTAAGTTCTACTCATTGATCTATGTGTCTGTTTGTGCTACTGCCCTGCTTTGTCCCTGTGGTCTGTAGTGTGACTTGAGCCCAGGTATCGTGATGCCCAGCGTCCCTGTCAGGATTGCTTTGATGTTCAGGGCATGAAGTAAAATTGGGTGGCTGCAGTGCAGAGAAAGATGGCTGCAGTGTAGAGGATGCTGCAGTGCAGAGGAGGATGCTGCAGTGTAGAGGAGGATGCTGCAGTGCAGAGGAGGATGCTGCAGTGCAGCGGATGCTGCAGTGTAGAGGATGCTGCAGTGTAGAGGAGGATGCTGCAGTGCAGAGGAGGATGCTGCAGTACAGAGGAGGATGCTGCAGTGCAGCGGATGCTGCAGTGCAGAGGAGGATGCTGCAGTGTAGAGGATGCTGCAGTACAGAGGAGGATGCTGCAGTGCAGAGGAGGATGCTGCAGTGCAGAGGAGGATGCTGCAGTGTAGAGGAGGATGCTGCAGTGCAGAGGAGGATGCTGCAGTGCAGAGGAGGATGCTGCAGTGTAGAGGAGGATGCTGCAGTGCAGAGGAGGATGCTGCAGTGCAGAGGAGGATGCTGCAGTGTAGAGGATGCTGCAGTGTAGAGGAGGATGCTGCAGTGCAGAGGAGGATTCTGCAGTGTAGAGGATGCTGCAGTGTAGAGGAGGATGCTGCAGTGTAGAGGAGGATGCTGCAGTGTAGAGGAGGATGCTGCAGTGTAGAGGAGGATGCTGCAGTGTAGAGGAGGATGCTGCAGTGTAGAGGAGGATGCTGCAGTGTAGAGGAGGATGCTGCAGTGTAGAGGAGGATGCTGCAGTGTAGAGGATGCTGCAGTGTAGAGGAGGATGCTGCAGTGTAGAGGAGGATGCTGCAGTACAGAGGAGGATGCTGCAGTGCAGAGGAGGATGCTGCAGTGTAGAGGAGGATGCTGCAGTGTAGAGGAGGATGCTGCAGTGTAGAGGAGGATGGCTGCACTGCAGAGGAGGATGCTGCAGTGTAGAGGATGCTGCAGTGTAGAGGAGGATTGCTGCACTGCAGAGGAGGATGCTGCAGTGCAGAGGAGGATGCTGCAGTGTAGAGGATGCTGCAGTGTAGAGGAGGATGCTGCAGTGCAGAGGATGCTGCAGTGTAGAGGAGGATGCTGCAGTACAGAGGATGCCTGCAGTGCAGAGGAGGATGCTGCAGTGTAGAGGAGGATGCTGCAGTACAGAGGATGCCTGCAGTGCAGAGGAGGATGCTGCAGTGCAGAGGAGGATGCTGCAGTGTAGAGGATGCTGCAGTGTAGAGGAGGATGCTGCAGTGCAGAGGAGGATTCTGCAGTGTAGAGGAGGATGCTGCAGTGCAGAGGAGGATGCTGCAGTGCAGAGGAGGATGCTGCAGTGCAGAGGAGGATGCTGCAGTGCAGAGGATGCTGCAGTGTAGAGGAGGATGCTGCAGTGCAGAGGATGCTGCAGTGTAGAGGAGGATGCTGCAGTGTAGAGGAGGATGCTGCAGTGCAGAGGAGGATGCTGCAGTGTAGAGGATGCTGCAGTGTAGAGGAGGATGCTGCAGTGCAGAGGAGGATGCTGCAGTGTAGAGGATGCTGCAGTGTAGAGGAGGATGCTGCAGTGTAGAGGATGCTGCAGTGTAGAGGAGGATGCTGCAGTGCAGAGGAGGATTCTGCAGTGTAGAGGAGGATGCTGCAGTGCAGAGGAGGATGCTGCAGTGCAGAGGAGGATGCTGCAGTGCAGAGGAGGATGCTGCAGTGCAGAGGAGGATGCTGCAGTGCAGAGGAGGATGCTGCAGTGCAGAGGAGGATGCTGCAGTGCAGAGGAGGATGGCTGCAGTGCAGAGGCTAAGCATGGGGGCACCAGCCATGGGCTCTGAGCCGTGCTTGTGCTCTGTCCTGGGATATCGTGGAGTTTGATAAGCTCACCGTCACGTCTGGTGCTTTGGTACAGCCTGCGTGCCCAGGCATCTCTGTCTGGGTTGTGTAAATAACTTGTGTTGACTTTTCAAAACCAATTTTGTCTTTATTCTTAAGGACTTCATACATTTGTCCATTTGTACAATGAAACACAGTCACATTTTCCCTGCCTCCCAACCAGGATCCTCCCTAACAACACATCTCCCTCCCATACATCTCCCACCCAACTCGTCCCCCTAGCTCCACAGTCAGGGTGAGGGCCTGGAGAGCCTGTCTGTGCTGGAGCCTTGGCTGGATTGACCCTGCTGCTGTGAGGTCATGAGTGTCACACACTTACCAGCACCTTCCATTCTCCAGCTCCTCTTCCACAGTGCTCCCCGAGTGGTGGTGGTTGGCAGTGGGTTGGCACAAATGCTTGCCTAGGCCTGAGTACTCAGTCTCTTCTCAGCATCTGAGCAGCTATGTGTCTCTCCACCCACTACTGCCCACTGGGAGCAGCCCACATCTGTGGGAAGAAGTGTAAATAATCCGAAGGCAATTGGACAGCATGGCCATTTAGCAAATAGCAATAAAGGTTCTGCCCTGGGGCCCATGACCTCCCTAGTCCTGGGCTTCTAACCAGTAATCTGCAGGGAGGAATCCTATACCTTCTCTACCAGGCAGGAGAATTGCATTTGCAATCTTTGGGGTTGTTTTTTTCTTTCTTTCTTTCTTTCTTTCTTTCTTTCTTTCTTTCTTTCTTTCTTCTTTCTTTCTTTCTTTCTTTCTTTCTTTCTTTCTTTCTTTCTTTTCTTTGGCTTTTCGAGACAGGGTTTCTCTGTGTAGCTTTGGAGCCTGTCCTAGAACTTGCTCTATAGACCAGGCTGTCCATGAACTCACAGATCCACCTGCCTCTGCCTCTGAGTGCTGGGAATAAAGGCATGTACCACCACTGCCCAAAATCTTTAAGATTTTTCATAAGGTTCCCATAAGGCTTTCCATATATGTCACCCTTCCTTTGGGCTAGCGCCCCATCTGCCCTACTCTTACACCTTCCCCGCTAATGTCTTTCCACCCCCAGTATTGTCTCTCGACTTTGATTCTATGTACAGTCTACCACGTCTTTTCTGTTGACATGTCTCTAGTTTCCTGGCTCTTATTTGTGCTCAAAGTTAAACGCAAGGGCAAACTTGAAGCTGGAGTCAGCATGTAAGATGCAGACTCTTTCTCTGGGGCCTCAGTGACGACACTCCATTTACTGGAAAAATTCATGGTTTCTCTTTTCCTCACATTAGTAATAATCCATTGTGTATATGTTCCACAGGTTTCTTTTTTAAGATTTAATTTATCTTCGTGTGTGTGTGTGTGTGTGTGTGTGTGTGTGTGCATGAGTGTATGTGTTCATGTGTTTGCTTGTGCTTGTGAGTGTAGGTACCCACAGAGTCCAGAAGAGAGCATCAAGTCCCTGGAGCTGAACTTGCAGGGGGTTGTGAGCTGCTTGACTGGGTGCTGGGGCCTGGACTTGGGCCCTCTGCAAGAGCAATATATGTCCTTAACCACCGACCCCTCACTCCTGCCCATGTACCACACGTTCCTTGTCTCTTCAGCTACTGATGGACATTTGGACAGCAGAGAGGTGTGTGCAGGTGTCTCTGTGGTGGGAGTCCTAGGCCTGTGTGTGTGTGTGTGTGTGGGTCCATGAGCAGGACAGCAGAGAGGTGTGTGCAGGTGTCTCTGTGGTGGGAGTCCTAGGCCTGTGTGTGTGTGTGTGTGTGTGTCCATGAGCATTTTTTGTCAATTGAATTCTTGATAATGGCGATTCTTAGTGATTTGAAATGGAATCTTAAAGTAGTTTTAATCTGCATTTCCCTGATGGTTGAGGATGTTGAGTGTCTTTAAAAGTGTTTCCTGGCCATTTGTGGCTACTTGAACATGTTTTAAAAATACAACTAAGGAATAGAAATTTTTTCCACACCTTTAAAATATATTATATATATAATTTAATTAATGTATTACATATAAATTAATTTGCTTTCTCTAGTATATATTTTAGTTTCAAGTAATTATTTTGAGCTGACTTATTAAAGGACTTATACCAAACATTGGGTTTGGGGTCTGTTTATGGAGTTTCTTTCTAATGTCCTTGAGTTACTTTAGATAATGTGTTTTGAATTATTTATTGATTGTATTTTTAGTATCTAGTATAGCACAACATCTCTGCTTTCCTGTTCCTACAATTTTCAATTCTTAGAAGAATGCTTTGGCCTTTGGTGACCAATAAACTACACATTTTATACATGAATAATCTGATTTTAAAATGGCATTATGGAAGCAAATCTACTCTTTCTGGGTCAGAGCTGACCTTGGGCATGGGCACTGTAAATAATTCTAGAGTTTTCTTTTAGGAGTGCTTGGGTAGCATAATAAGGAAGATTTTTGGTCTCTGGACATCTAGGAAAGAGAAACCCAGCACACAGAAGATGACCACTATAAATTGATTTCCTGAGTGTCTCATGTGCCTGCTCTGCTTCCTTTACCTGCACAGAACATTTGGGCAGCGTGTTCGTCAGTTTCATCACAGACTGCAGCATTGCTGTGCTGGGTTCCAGTCCCTTCAGAGTAGCAGACTCTGCTTGTCTTGTCTCTGAAAACCTTGGTTAGACGTAGCGCTGTCAGGAAGAACCACACAGCCTTTCTGTGTAGTATCACTTCTTCATGAGAGCATGTCAGCAGATCTCAGTGAGGGGCTTGGAAAGAGAAAGTGGAAGGCTAACCTTCGGAGGAGCTGAGTGGATAGGAGTGTGGTCGGGTTTTCCTTTGGGCCACCAGCTCTCAAATAATGACATGGAGACTTAATAATTATGAAGCTCAGCCTTAGCTTAGTCTTGTTTGTTTCTTTCTTTTTATTTATTTATTAAAGATTTCTGTCTCTTCCCCGCCACTGCCTCCCATTTCCCTCCCCCTCTCCCAATTAAGTCTCCCCACAGCCCAAAAAGCAATCAGGGTTCCCTGTCCTGTGGGAAGTCCAAGGAACCCCCACCTCCATCCAGGTCTAGTAAGTTGAGCATCCAAACTGCCTAGGCTCCCACAAAGCCAGTGCGTGCAGTAGGATCAGAAACCCATTGCCATTGTTCTTGAGTTCTCAGTAGTCCTCATTGTCCGCTATGTTCAAGAGTCCGGTTTTATCCCAGGCTTTTCCAGACCCAGGCCAGCTGGCCTTGGTGAGTTCCCCATAGAACATCCCCATTGTCTCAATGTGTGGGTGCACCCCTCGCGGTCCTGAGTTCTATTGATGCTTCTAGTCCTCTCAGCTAAGGTGAATCTGGCTGTCAGTTTCCTGTCACTGCGGATTCCCAGGTCAACATAAAACACACAAACAACAACAAAAGCCACCGTAGATCAGGCAGACATTTTCTGGGATCTCCTGCACAGGGGGCAAAGATGTGCACATAGCACTAGTGTTACTTGGGGAGGTCAGTGGATAGGGCACAGGGAAGCAAGGATCCTGGACTAGAGCCAGGAGAGTCACCAGTTCCTGACGCCATGCCTGATGAGCAGGTCAACAATGCCACTGCTGATTCAGCCTGGGGCTGGCCAAGGTTTTGCTGTGCTCTCCGGGCCCCTTCAAAGAGTCTAGAGAACAAAGGCCTATTTACTGTCCAAGGACATTGCCCAAAGAGGCAGAGATGGTGCATTCCACCAGAGGGCTCTCTGCAGAGAGACTTGTTAACCTTTCTGATAGCAGCAATCAAACATTCTCTCTTGAGAATGCTCTTTGCACATCCTGAGTCTGCTGATCTCAACTTCAGACTCTGTGGGAAGAAAGCAGAACCCTGTAGGACCTCTGGAGGTGAGAAGGAGTAAAGCAGGGTGATGGGGAGTGAGGTCCTGACCTGTGACTTCTGGCCCCTGACCTCTAGTTGCCCTGACTACACTGTGTGCTCTCATGGCTGGAGTCCAGACACAGCTCTGTGTGGTCCGCAATTCCCTGACTGCCTGGGAGCTACAGGGACAGCTGATGCAATGAGCTCCAACCTATAAGAGGCTTGGCAGGAAAGCTGCTTGCGAAGTTGAAGAGGCTATCAGTGAGGACGTGTGGCATTGACAGCCAGCTCCTCTAAAATAGGGAAGCCAGGGAGCAGAGGAGCAGGACAAACAAGGCTCTGTCCAGGGCACAAGAAAAAGACTGGCATCCAAAGTCTATTTTTATTTCCACCTCTCCAGGCACCGCTCCCCAGAGAGCTGCTTGAGCCACTCAGAAATGTCCTTGTGGCAACGAGAAGTCACCCCGCACTTGGGTGCAGAGAACTCCGTGCTGCTGAATGAACAGTTCCACTCTTCCTCAGCCTCTCACTCCTTCCACTCACCCATGGCAAATGAATGTTCTGGAAAGTACTAGTCCCTGAATGGCTCAAAGATATTTGAGGTTTGGAAGCGTTGTTGGACCACGGACAGCAAGCAGCGCCGGAGTGAGGAAGCTGTGGCTGAGCTGAGAAGGGATGCATGCCAACATGGCCCATGGGCTTGTTGGCTCGGTAGCGCTCCGTCAACACATCTCCATAATGTGCTGTGTGAGCTGACAGAGAGCGCCTTCCCAGTTTCTGTCTCCACTTTTCTATTAAAAAAAAGAAAGAGTTCTGTACATCTTGGGAAATGACTGGTGTTTGCCATCCCTGCTCTCACTCCTGGTTCATATGGTTAGGCCTGGGCCAACTGACTTCCTCTTGGTCCTCTCCCCATCGTCCTCTTCTTGACACCTTGTTTTCTGGTTGCTCCACATCAGAACTACAGATCTGATGACTTCTAATGCTTATCCAGAGTCCTTTCTTTCCTCTCCAGCCAACAGCTTCTGACTGTGGTCGCGATGATTTTGTTTCTCTGGCTTCTCAACCTGTTCTCCTCACAGCCCAGGTGCTTTTCCTAAGGCATAAGTAGATGGGAGGTGGTGGTGCCCACCTTTAATTCCAGCACTTGGGAGGCAGAGGAAAACAGAGCTCTGTGTTTGAGGTCAGTTTGGTCTACAGAGTGAGTTCCAGGACAACCAGAGTTACATAGTGAAACCCTGTCTTGCAAAACAAAACGAAGACACAGTAAGATTGTGCCTCTCACTTTCTCGGTTTCTCTAGCAGCTTCACACACAGACACATAAGCACGCACATACAAACACTTAAACAACATGTAAAAAATGCCCTTATAGAAATGTATGAGAAGTATAACAAAAAGTTTGAAGAAATGAGGAAATACGTACATGATACCCTGGGAAACCAAGAAAAAACAATCAAGCAGGTAATGGAAACAGTTCAAGAATTGAAAACTGAAATGAAGGCAAGGAAGAAAATACAAACTGAGGACCAGCTGGATATGGAAAATCTAGGTCAACGAGCAGAGTCTACAGAAACAAGCATAATCAATAGAATACAAGAGATAGAAGAAAAAATCTCAGATGCTGAGGACACCATAGAGAAAATAAACGAATGATCAAAGAAAAAGCAAAGCCAACAAATTCTCAACACAAAACATTCAGGAAATATGGGACACAATAAAAAGACCAAACCTAAGAATAATAGGAATAGAAGAAGGAGAAGAGTCACAGCTCAAAGGCCCAGAAAATATTTTCAACAAAATTATGGAAGAAAACTTTCCCAACATAAAGAAAGATATTCATTTAAATATTCAAGAAGCATACAGAACACCAAACAGACTGGATCAAAGAAAAACATCTCGCCATATAATAATCAAAACACAAAATATACAGGTTAAAGAAAGAATATTAAGAGCTGCAAAGGAAAAAGGCCAAGTAACTTAAGAAGGTAAACCGATCAGACTTACACCTGACTTCTCTATGGAAACTATGAAAGCCAGAAGGTCCTGGATAGATGTACTGCAGAAGCTAAGAGACCATGGATGCAAACCCAAACTACTATACCCAGCCAAGCTATCGTTCATTATCAATGGAGAAAACAAGACATTCCAGGACAAGAACAAATTTAAACAATACGTAGCCACAAATCCAGCCCTACAGAAAGTAATACAAGGAAAATCGCAACCCAAGGAATCCAACACTGCCTACAATAACTCAGGCATCTAGCGACCCTTCACCAGCACATCTCAAAGAAGGGAGACACACAATCTCTACTACCAAAAGCAATAAGAATAACCGGAGTAACAACCACTGGTCATTAATATCACTTAATATTAATGGGCTCAATTCACCTATAAAAAGGCACAGACTAAAAGATTGGATACAAAAACAGGATCCAACATTCTGCTGTTTGCAAGAAACACTTCTCAACCACAAAGACAGGCACCTACTCAGAGTAAAGGGTTGGGAAAAGGTGTTTCAAGCAAATGGTCCTAAGAAAAAAGCAGGTGTGGCCATACTAATTTCTAACAAAACTGACTTCAAACTAAAATCAATCAGAAGAGACCGAGATGGTCACTTTATACTCATAACAGGAACAATTTATCAGGATGACATCTCAATCCTGAATATCTATGCCCCCAATATAAAAGCACCTACTTATGTAAAAGAAATATTACTAGAACTCAAGGCAGACATCAAACCACACACACTAGTAGTAGGAGACTTTAACACACCTCTCTCTCCAAGGGACAGGTCAATCAGACAGAAACCTAATAGAAAATTAAGAGAATTATTGGAGGTAATGAAGCAAATGGACTTAACAGACATGTATAGAACATTCCACCCAAATTGGAAAGAATATACCTTCTTCTCTGCAGCTCATGGAACCTTCTCAAAAATTGATCACATACTTGGAAACAAAGGAAACCTCCACAAATACAAAAAAATATCAGTGTCCACCTGTGTCCTATCTGATTACCACGGATTAAAGTTAGAAGGCAACAACAATGCTACCCACAGAAAGCCTACAAACTCATGGAAACTGAACAGTCAACTACTGAACCACATCTGGGTCAAGGAAGAAATTAAGAAAGAAATTAAAGTCTTCCTTGAATTTAATGAAAATAAAGGGACAACATACTCAAACCTATGGGACACAATGAAAGCAGTGCTAAGAGGAAAGTTCATAGCACTAAGTGCCCACTTAAAGAAAACGGAGAATGCATACATTGGGAACTTAACAACACACCTGAAAGCTCTAGAAAAAAAAGAAGCAGACGCGCTGAGGAGAAGTAGAAGACTGGAAATAATCAAACTGAGGGCTGAAATCAACAAAATAGAAACACAGAAAACAGTCCAAAGAATCAATGAAACAAAAAGCTGGTTCTTGGAGAAAATCAACAAGATCAACAAACCCCTATCCAAACTAATTAAACGACAGAGAGAGAACACGCAAATAAATAAGATCAGAAATGAAAAGGGGGACATAACCACAGACACAGAGGAAATTCAGAGAATCATTAGAGCTTACTACAAAAGCCTGTATAACACAAAACTGGAAAATGTAAAGGAAATGGACACTTTTTTAGATAAATACCATATACCAAAGTTAAACCAGGACCAGGTGAACAATGTAAACAGACCTGTTGGTCGCGAAGAATTAGAAGCTGTTATCAAAAACATCCCTACCAAAAAAAGCCCAGAACCAGATGGTTTCAATGCGGAATTCTACCAGAACTTCCAAGAAGACCTAATACCTATACTCCTTAATGTATTCCACAATATAGAAACAGAAGGGTCATTACCAAATTCCTTTTATGAAGCTACAGTTACTCTGATACCAAAACCACACAAAGACTCAACCAGGAAAGATAATTACAGGCCAATCTCACTCATGAACATCGATGCAAAAATCCTCAACAAAATACTGGCAAACCGAATCCAAGAACACATTAGAAAAATTATCCATTATGATCAAGTAGGCTTCATCCCAGAGATGCAAAGCTGGTTCAACATACGCAAATCTATCAGTGTAATCCACCATATAAATAAACTGAAAGAAAAAAACCATATGATCATTTCATTAGATGCTGAAAAAGCATTCGACAAAATTCAACACCCCTTTATGATAAAGGTCTTGGAGAGAATAGGGATACAAGGATCCTACCTAAATATAATAAAAGCTATTTACAGCAAGCCAACAGCTAACATTAAATTAAACGGAGAAAAACTCAAAGCCATCCCACTAAACTCAGGAAAACGACAAGGATGTCCACTCTCTCCATACCTCTTCAATATAGTGCTTGAAGTTCTAGCAATAGCAATAAGACAACATAAGGAGATCAAGGGGATTCGTATTGGAAAGGAAGAAGTTAAGCTTTCGTTATTTGCAGATGATATGATAGTATACATAAGTGACCCCAAAAATTCTACCAAAGAACTCCTACAGCTGATAAACACCTTTAGTAATGTGGCAGGATACAAGATCAACTCCAAAAAATCAGTTGCCTTCCTATACACTAAGGATAAGGAAGCAGAGAGGGAAATCAGAGAAGCATCACCTTTCACGATAGCCACAAATAGCATAAAATATCTTGGGGTAATCCTGACCAAGGAAGTGAAAGATCTATTTGACAAGAACTATAAGTCTTTGAAGAAAGAAATTGAAGAAGACACCAGAAAATGGAAGGACCTCCCTTGCTCTTGGATTGGGAGGATCAACATAGTAAAAATGGCAATTTTACCAAAAGCAATCTATAGATTCAATGCAATCCCCATCAAAATTCTTCTCAGATCTGGAGAAGACAATAATCAACTTTATATGGAAAAACAAAAACCCAGGATAGCCAAAACAATCTTATACAATAAAGGATTGTCTGGAGGTATTACCATCCCTGACATCAAACTCTATTACAGAGCTACAGTATTGAAAACAGTTTGGTATTGGCATAAAAACAGAGAAGTCGACCAATGGAATCGAATAGAAGACCCTGACTTTAACCCACAAACCTATGAACACCTGATTTTCGATAAAGGAGCTAAAAGTATACAATGGAAAAAAGAGAGCATCTTCAACAAATTGTGCTGGCAAGACTGGATGTCAATCTGTAGAAGAATGAAAATAGATCCATATCTATCACCATGCACAAAACTCAAGTCCAAATGGATTAAAGACCTCAATATCAGTCTGAACACACTGAACCTGATAGAAGAGAAAGTGGGAAGTACTCTACAGCACATGGGTACAGGAGACCACTTCCTACGTATAACCCCAGCAGCACAGACACTAAGGGCAACATTGAATAAATGGGACCTCCTGAGACTGAGAAGCTTCTGTAAATCAAAGGACACTGTCACTAAGACAAAAAGGCAACCCACTTACTGGGAGAAGATTTTCACCAACCCCGCAACTGACAAAGGTCTGATCTCCAAAATATATAAAGAAATCAAGAAACTAGACCGTAAAAGGCTAATCAACCCAATTATAAAATGGGGCACTGAGCTGAACAGAGAATTCTCAACAGAAGAACTTAAAATGGCCAAAAGATACTTAAGGTCATGCTCAACTTCCTTAGCGATCAGGGAAATGCAAATCAAGACAACTTTAAGATACCATCTTACACCTGTCAGAATGGCTAAAATCAAAAACACCAATGATTGCCTTTGCTGGAGAGGTTGTGGAGAAAGGGGTACACTCACCCATTGCTGGTGGGAATGCAAACTTGTGCAACCACTCTGGAAAGCAGTGTTTCGGTTTCTCAGGAAATTCGGGATCAACCTACCCCTGGATCCAGCAATACCACTCTTGGGAGGCCCTATCATACAACAAAAGTATATGCTCAACTATATTCATAGCAATAAAAATAAATAAAAATAAATAAATAAAAATAAATAAAAATAAAAATAACAATAAAAAGACCAAACCTAAGAATAATAGGAATAGAAGAAGGAGAAGAGTCACAGCTCAAAGGCCCAGAAAATATTTTCAACAAAATTATGGAAGAAAACTTTCCCAACATAAAGAAAGATATTCATTTAAATATTCAAGAAGCATACAGAACACCAAACAGACTGGATCAAAGAAAAACATCTCGCCATATAATAATCAAAACACAAAATATACAGGTTAAAGAAAGAATATTAAGAGCTGCAAAGGAAAAAGGCCAAGTAACTTAAGAAGGTAAACCGATCAGACTTACACCTGACTTCTCTATGGAAACTATGAAAGCCAGAAGGTCCTGGATAGATGTACTGCAGAAGCTAAGAGACCATGGATGCAAACCCAAACTACTATACCCAGCCAAGCTATCGTTCATTATCAATGGAGAAAACAAGACATTCCAGGACAAGAACAAATTTAAACAATACGTAGCCACAAATCCAGCCCTACAGAAAGTAATACAAGGAAAATCGCAACCCAAGGAATCCAACACTGCCTACAATAACTCAGGCATCTAGCGACCCTTCACCAGCACATCTCAAAGAAGGGAGACACACAATCTCTACTACCAAAAGCAATAAGAATAACCGGAGTAACAACCACTGGTCATTAATATCACTTAATATTAATGGGCTCAATTCACCTATAAAAAGGCACAGACTAAAAGATTGGATACAAAAACAGGATCCAACATTCTGCTGTTTGCAAGAAACACTTCTCAACCACAAAGACAGGCACCTACTCAGAGTAAAGGGTTGGGAAAAGGTGTTTCAAGCAAATGGTCCTAAGAAAAAAGCAGGTGTGGCCATACTAATTTCTAACAAAACTGACTTCAAACTAAAATCAATCAGAAGAGACCGAGATGGTCACTTTATACTCATAACAGGAACAATTTATCAGGATGACATCTCAATCCTGAATATCTATGCCCCCAATATAAAAGCACCTACTTATGTAAAAGAAATATTACTAGAACTCAAGGCAGACATCAAACCACACACACTAGTAGTAGGAGACTTTAACACACCTCTCTCTCCAAGGGACAGGTCAATCAGACAGAAACCTAATAGAAAATTAAGAGAATTATTGGAGGTAATGAAGCAAATGGACTTAACAGACATGTATAGAACATTCCACCCAAATTGGAAAGAATATACCTTCTTCTCTGCAGCTCATGGAACCTTCTCAAAAATTGATCACATACTTGGAAACAAAGGAAACCTCCACAAATACAAAAAAATATCAGTGTCCACCTGTGTCCTATCTGATTACCACGGATTAAAGTTAGAAGGCAACAACAATGCTACCCACAGAAAGCCTACAAACTCATGGAAACTGAACAGTCAACTACTGAACCACATCTGGGTCAAGGAAGAAATTAAGAAAGAAATTAAAGTCTTCCTTGAATTTAATGAAAATAAAGGGACAACATACTCAAACCTATGGGACACAATGAAAGCAGTGCTAAGAGGAAAGTTCATAGCACTAAGTGCCCACTTAAAGAAAACGGAGAATGCATACATTGGGAACTTAACAACACACCTGAAAGCTCTAGAAAAAAAAGAAGCAGACGCGCTGAGGAGAAGTAGAAGACTGGAAATAATCAAACTGAGGGCTGAAATCAACAAAATAGAAACACAGAAAACAGTCCAAAGAATCAATGAAACAAAAAGCTGGTTCTTGGAGAAAATCAACAAGATCAACAAACCCCTATCCAAACTAATTAAACGACAGAGAGAGAACACGCAAATAAATAAGATCAGAAATGAAAAGGGGGACATAACCACAGACACAGAGGAAATTCAGAGAATCATTAGAGCTTACTACAAAAGCCTGTATAACACAAAACTGGAAAATGTAAAGGAAATGGACACTTTTTTAGATAAATACCATATACCAAAGTTAAACCAGGACCAGGTGAACAATGTAAACAGACCTGTTGGTCGCGAAGAATTAGAAGCTGTTATCAAAAACATCCCTACCAAAAAAAGCCCAGAACCAGATGGTTTCAATGCGGAATTCTACCAGAACTTCCAAGAAGACCTAATACCTATACTCCTTAATGTATTCCACAATATAGAAACAGAAGGGTCATTACCAAATTCCTTTTATGAAGCTACAGTTACTCTGATACCAAAACCACACAAAGACTCAACCAGGAAAGATAATTACAGGCCAATCTCACTCATGAACATCGATGCAAAAATCCTCAACAAAATACTGGCAAACCGAATCCAAGAACACATTAGAAAAATTATCCATTATGATCAAGTAGGCTTCATCCCAGAGATGCAAAGCTGGTTCAACATACGCAAATCTATCAGTGTAATCCACCATATAAATAAACTGAAAGAAAAAAACCATATGATCATTTCATTAGATGCTGAAAAAGCATTCGACAAAATTCAACACCCCTTTATGATAAAGGTCTTGGAGAGAATAGGGATACAAGGATCCTACCTAAATATAATAAAAGCTATTTACAGCAAGCCAACAGCTAACATTAAATTAAACGGAGAAAAACTCAAAGCCATCCCACTAAACTCAGGAAAACGACAAGGATGTCCACTCTCTCCATACCTCTTCAATATAGTGCTTGAAGTTCTAGCAATAGCAATAAGACAACATAAGGAGATCAAGGGGATTCGTATTGGAAAGGAAGAAGTTAAGCTTTCGTTATTTGCAGATGATATGATAGTATACATAAGTGACCCCAAAAATTCTACCAAAGAACTCCTACAGCTGATAAACACCTTTAGTAATGTGGCAGGATACAAGATCAACTCCAAAAAATCAGTTGCCTTCCTATACACTAAGGATAAGGAAGCAGAGAGGGAAATCAGAGAAGCATCACCTTTCACGATAGCCACAAATAGCATAAAATATCTTGGGGTAATCCTGACCAAGGAAGTGAAAGATCTATTTGACAAGAACTATAAGTCTTTGAAGAAAGAAATTGAAGAAGACACCAGAAAATGGAAGGACCTCCCTTGCTCTTGGATTGGGAGGATCAACATAGTAAAAATGGCAATTTTACCAAAAGCAATCTATAGATTCAATGCAATCCCCATCAAAATTCTTCTCAGATCTGGAGAAGACAATAATCAACTTTATATGGAAAAACAAAAACCCAGGATAGCCAAAACAATCTTATACAATAAAGGATTGTCTGGAGGTATTACCATCCCTGACATCAAACTCTATTACAGAGCTACAGTATTGAAAACAGTTTGGTATTGGCATAAAAACAGAGAAGTCGACCAATGGAATCGAATAGAAGACCCTGACTTTAACCCACAAACCTATGAACACCTGATTTTCGATAAAGGAGCTAAAAGTATACAATGGAAAAAAGAGAGCATCTTCAACAAATTGTGCTGGCAAGACTGGATGTCAATCTGTAGAAGAATGAAAATAGATCCATATCTATCACCATGCACAAAACTCAAGTCCAAATGGATTAAAGACCTCAATATCAGTCTGAACACACTGAACCTGATAGAAGAGAAAGTGGGAAGTACTCTACAGCACATGGGTACAGGAGACCACTTCCTACGTATAACCCCAGCAGCACAGACACTAAGGGCAACATTGAATAAATGGGACCTCCTGAGACTGAGAAGCTTCTGTAAATCAAAGGACACTGTCACTAAGACAAAAAGGCAACCCACTTACTGGGAGAAGATTTTCACCAACCCCGCAACTGACAAAGGTCTGATCTCCAAAATATATAAAGAAATCAAGAAACTAGACCGTAAAAGGCTAATCAACCCAATTATAAAATGGGGCACTGAGCTGAACAGAGAATTCTCAACAGAAGAACTTAAAATGGCCAAAAGATACTTAAGGTCATGCTCAACTTCCTTAGCGATCAGGGAAATGCAAATCAAGACAACTTTAAGATACCATCTTACACCTGTCAGAATGGCTAAAATCAAAAACACCAATGATTGCCTTTGCTGGAGAGGTTGTGGAGAAAGGGGTACACTCACCCATTGCTGGTGGGAATGCAAACTTGTGCAACCACTCTGGAAAGCAGTGTTTCGGTTTCTCAGGAAATTCGGGATCAACCTACCCCTGGATCCAGCAATACCACTCTTGGGAGGCCCTATCATACAACAAAAGTATATGCTCAACTATATTCATAGCAGCATTGTTTGTAATAGCCAGAACCTGGAAACAACCTAGATGCCCTTCAACGGAAGAATGGATGAAGAAAGTATGAAATATATACATATTAGAGTATTACTCAGCAGTAAAAAACAAGGACTTCTTGAATTTTGCATACAAATGGATGGAAATAGAAGGCACTATCCTGAGTTAGGTAAGCCAGACCCAAAAAGATGAATATGGGATGTACTCACTCATATTTGGTTTCTAGCCATAAATAAAGGACATTGAGCTTATAATTCATGTTCCTAGAGAAGCTAAATAAGAAGGTGAATCCAAAGACAAACACATAGGCATCCTCCTGAATATCAACCTTCATCAGGCGATGAAAGGAGACAGAGACAGAGACCCACATTGGAGCACCAGACAGAAATCTCAAGGTCCAAATCAGGAGCAGAAGGAGACGAAGCACGAGCAAGGAACTCAGGACCGCGAGGGGTGCACCCACACACTGAGACAATGGGGATGTTCTATCGGGAACTCACCAAGGCCATCCGGCCTGGGTCTGAAAAAGCATGGGATAAATTTGGACTAGCTGAACATAGCGGACAATGAGGAATACTGAGAACTCAAGAACAAACGCAGTGGGTTTTTGATCCTACTGCACGTACTGGCTTTGGGGGAGCCTAGGCAGTTTGGATGCTCACCTTACTAGACCTGGATAGAGGTGGGTGGTCCTTGGGCTTCCCACAGGTCAGGGAACCCTGATTGCTCTTCGAGCAGATGAGGGAGGGTGACTTGATCGGGGGAGGGAGAGGGAAATGGGAGGCGGTGGCGGGGAGGAGGCAGAAATCCTTAATAAATAAATAAATTTAAAAAAAATAATAAAAATAAAAATAGCCCTGTGTCCCACCACTGGGGCCAACAATACAATTTTACAGAAACTGCAGTTCACTGTAGCTACAGAAGAGGGCACACTTGAACCAAGAACCTCTGTAAACTAGTTCTCTCTTCCTTGAACTCCAGACAAATCGCCATTACTAATCTCAGGAAAGCCAACGTAAATGATCCTCACCAGAAGAAGAATTCAGAAAATATACAAAGTTAATCAAGAATAAAATACGAAATTAAGATCAAACCCTATTAAATTATATGTAATATATGATTTATATACATTTTGTTATATATGTAGAGTCCTTCAGTGATTGAAAGCAAAATAGAAAGAAGGGTTGAGGGCATGGCTTAGTCACAAAGTGCTCACATGCAATTGTAAGGTCCTGAGTTCAATCCCCAGGACCCTCGATAAAGAAGCTGGGTTGGTGCTGTAATTCCCGCAGTGGTGAGCAGACGCAGGTGGACCTCTGGGTTCACTGGCCAGCCAGTCTGAGTCAGCAGGAAAGCCCAAGCCAGTGAGAGGCTGTCTCTAAAAACTTGCTGGACAGCTCCTGAGGAGTGACATTTGAGTATCACATATATGCACCTGCACATACGAGAACACACACACACACACACACACACACACACACGAGAGAGAGGGGGTGCGTGGATAATAAAAGAGATACTGGAGGAAGAGCAGACGGCAGCCCTGGAATCTGAACAACACCTTAACAAGTGTCTGTGCTGAGAAAGAACGCCCTGGCCATCAGCTAAAAAGTCACGACAGAAAGAGATAAACAGGCATGTCTGAAATAGAACCTGACTGAACTCTGGGAAGAAATTGACAGAAAAGACAAAATCACCTCAGAAGCAAAAACTAAATTACAAGCTCCCCAAGAGAAGGTATCTATTACCAGAAGTTGAGTGAGAGGAAGAGAGAATAGAAATGAGAGTCAGGAAAATAGCGCTAGATATGAGAGGGAGTTAGAGACGGTCCATTGTGTTCAGTTTAGTGTTTCAGCTAGAAAACCAAATGGAAAATAAACAGAAAGAGCATTACAAACTACAACAGAAAACTTCTTGGAGCTGAAACAGAATTTTTGAATCGAAAGGTTTTGTCTCTCGTGTCCCTGAGAGAATTGTCTAAACTATCAACCCTCAAAGAACGTTCTAGACCTCACCTCAACATAAAGTGGGAGGAAAAGGCCCCCTGGGCCTATGTCTAAGAAAAATACAGAAATAGTAGAAATTAAAAGCATTGAAGATTGTCTCAGTAGACGGGGCCCCAGCTGGGTCCTGGAAGCAGTGTGCGTAGGGAAGCAAACACGCATTTCTGAAAACTCGAGTGGTTGTTTTAGCTCTGAGACAGCAGTGATCCAATGCAAAGGCCCCATCAGTGGTGCCTGAGCTTCGCGGGGAATTACACGCCGAGCGACTTTGTGAGGGATATACTCAGATAGGTAACTGATGGGTGAGTGCTGGGGTACTCAGACATGAGCTGGTCATGATGCTTCAACCTCCAGACAGTCCAACAGGAACAATGTAGATAGCTGCACACGACTGTGGAGAGTGTCTCTGCTTCCCATCAACCTTTAGCTGCCTCTATGTCCCGGGGAGTCCCGGCCGTTCCCACAGCCAGCCTGTGGTGCGCTGCAGTAACCACAGCTATGGGAGTTTGAGACTGCAGGGTGTCCCATCCAAACTGTCACCTGTTCTCTGTTCTTTGACTAGTTCTGAGTCCGTGCAGTCACCGCTACTGCTGCAGAGAGAAACTTCTCTGGCCAAGTCTGTGGTGTCAGCATGGTTCCGTAGAAGGGCATTTGATGGGCATGTGCATGCAACTGTAACTTCCACACTGGGGCCACAGGCTTTTGACGGGTGTCTGTCAGCGCCCCAAGCCAGGCCTGCCACCGCTGCAGCACACTGAGGGGAGCTGCTGAGCACCTTCAGGCAATCTCAGGCTAGCCAGCTTCTGGGGGGGAGCTTTGAGTGCAGCTCCAGCTGGGGGAGGCCTCGAGCGTAGCCCCAGCTTGCTTTCTCTGTGTCCCCTGGCTACGCGTGTGTTCCATTTAGCAGTAGTCCATCCCCCCCCACGTCCCACCTCCAGCACTTCTGGGCACACCCAGAGGACTCTCCATGGTCATTGCTGTGCTGCGCACAGTAGCAGCTTTTGTTCCGGAGAAGCCTCCACACTGATTCCCTGGTAGCTGTAGGTTTACACTCCACCAACATCAGTGCAGTCTGTGTCTTGATGCTCGTCGCTTCCTGGTGGAGCTGGGCTCCCAACATAGTTTTATCTAGTGTTTCTCTGATGCTAAGGACATCGAGCACCTTCCGCAATAGTTATCGCTCATTTGTGCTTCTTCGGAGAACTCTCTTGCTCATTGCCTGTTTAGGGTGTTGGGCTTTCGTTTGTCTTCGGCACTAATCCTGTTGGCTGTATAGTTGGCCAAGGTTCTCCCCTGTTCCTAGGCTGCCTCTTCACCCAGCTCTTTCTTTGATGAATGGAAGTGGTTTTAAATTTCATGAGAGTCCACTTGTCCTTGTTGGTCTCGCTTACCCATCAACCAGGGTCCTGGCCTATGCCTGGATCTTGAGTGTGTTCCCTGTTTTTTCCTTGAGCTGTGTCAGAGTTTCAGGAAGCTCTCCCCATGAGCCAGTAGACCTCCTCCCCACACCCGCCGTCCCCCAGACTTCTAGCAGTGACCTCCTACTCTCCTCCCACCAACACCAGAATCTGTGGCATTCTGTGGACAGAGTCACCTGTCTTTACTCCGGGTGTGTTGGCGTTGGCTTCCCTACCAGCCCCCCTCTTGAGAAAGATGCTACAACCCTCATCCTTGCCAAGCTTATACCTATGTTTTCCAGGAAAAGTCCAAGTTTGGGGTTTTAAAATCTAATTTTGATACATTGATGTAGAACTCACTGGAAAGGGGTAAAAGAATGTTTGCTGCAGTTAGGTCTTACTGTCTAAAGTTCGGGGTTTATTTTTAAGATAGTCAATAATTGAAAAAATACATTTTATCAGACTACTTGGAAAGATTTTTTCTTTTTAAAATTTCTGATTTCCAGGAATCAGGGTGATGAGGGAGTGATGGAATGTGTGTGTCTGAAAGTGAAATTGAGGGCCACATAGGAGCAGGGCCCACAAGGGGATACAGGTGAGGGTAGGGAGAGGCGGAAACAAAGGAAATGGTCTGTGTGTGAAAATGTCACCAAAAATACTAATCAAACAATCGGAAATCTGTGTTTCCGTGTCGTGTAATTCATATTGTTTCAACCTGTGTTGAATATCATTTTAAATTTAAAACTAAAAGTTGGGTGTATTTCCCCCTTACCAAGATAGATGGTGAGCACCCGTAAGTAGAGAGGCACGTGACACAGTTTCTATCTTTGAGACATGAATGATGCAGTTCGGTGGTTTTAAATGAATCTGTACGTGTAGAAGAGAGAGCAGACGGCGGGATTAGAGGCTGGTCCAGACAGGCAGGAGTAATCACAGGCAAAACCCAAGATCCGGAGTGGCAGGGCCAGTAGAATGGTGCACAGAGAAGGCGAGAAAGACAGCAACTGCCCTGCTGAGAACCCAGACCTCACAAACAGGTTCTTAAGTGTTCAGTGTGGAGCGAGAGAGGGGACCAGGACAGTAAGTGACATTAGCTGATTTCATCACACAAGTATGTGTAGTCTGAATACATTTCTGGCCACATCATTTAAATCAGGGTCATTTTGTTGGGTAGTTTCCCCAAAATAATTAATAAATATTATTTCTAAAACTTACATTAGGTCTGTGGTAAGCACATTTTCTACATATTCACCATGGCCACTTGCCTGAGTGTGTCCTCTGCTTGCTTTCCAGCGACATGGAAGACAGGATGGAGGAGGAGCTCATGGAACCTCTGCAGTACGCTGACCAGCTCCCGGTGGCTCAGATAATACACCAGGTTTGCTTTCCATTAGATCCTTGTGAAAGGAACAAGATTTGCTTTTGCTAGGTTTTTCAGAATCAGTGTGTTCTGGGTAAACGGCATCGTGGGCCTTAACCCTTACTGCGTATGTTCCCATTTGAATCCCAGTATGGAAGTGTGAAGACTTCGAGTGTGATGCTAGAGCGCCTATGGGCTGTTAGTAGCGCCAGTTTGAGTTTATTAAAAGAAAGACTTTTAAATGAGAGTTTTCACTCTACAGATATAGCTCAGTTTTAAAGTTCTGCATGAATCTTAAAAATGGTTAGAAATTTGCCCCTCTGGTGTGCTCATCTGTGTGGTAATCAAGTCCAGTTTATATGTTAGGGATTCTCAGGTTGACAGCGCCTAAGTGACCCAGCCGTCTGCAAATGTCACATTTGGAATTCTGTCTTCATGCCTGACTCCAGCAGGGCAGGCAGCAAGTCAATATGTTCTTAACAGCGAGCGTGTACACGGAGCAGTGTGCTTTGCTGGGAATAGGTAAACAGGACAGCCCAGAGCAGTCACCTGGAGTAAAGCCTGACCGCAGAAGCAGGAATTAACCTTTCTGGTGGCTGACCACTTGAAATGTCATAAACGATTTTATAATGGGAAGGAACCAGTAAACTGCCTCTTTTCTGACCGCTGTTTTGTAGTTAAACAGTTTGAATTCAAGGTAAAACATTTGACCTGGCAAGAATTTTAGGTTGTGGGTTCTTTTTTAGTATAAAAGAGATGGTATTGATTTAACAATAAATTTAAAACAGTATAATTAAAAAATCTGAGTGATCTATCATAAAAAATTTCAGTGTATAAGAAATTTTGCATGATAGGAGTTTATGTTATAGCATGAAAGGTCATGTCAAGAGCAGATGTGTCATTCAGTCTTCAGTCATTGTCCTTTTGTGGCAGCTCTGGGACAGAGACGGCCACCGTCTCACTTTCCAGGTAGGTTCACTTAGTAAGGAATTGGTTATAGGTGGATTTTTCTCTCCTGCCTGCCAGTTCCCAAATAACCGACATGGAGACTTAATATTATTCTAAATGCTTGACTGATAGCTCAGGCTTATTGCTAAGTAGCTCTTACAACCTAAATTAACCCATTTCCAATAAACTACATTCTGCCATGAGGCTCATGGCATTTATCTCTCCAGCATATCTTGCTTCCTCTCCGTCTGGTTGGTGACTCCCCTGACCACATCTTTCTTTTTCCCAGCATTCTCCCATCTAACTTTATCCTGTTCAGCTGTTGGCCAGTCAGCTTCTTTATTAAACCAATCACAGCAGCATATTTTTACACAATGTAAGGGAATATTCTACAATTTGTCTTACAGTTTAAACAAAATGGTTATTTTTAATTTTGCTGATGTGCCTGTGTGTCTATGTGGTGCACCTGAGACAGGTCTGAAGAGGGGGTTGGATCCCTTGGAGCTCCTCTAGATACAGAAGGTAGTACAATTGCAAGGATGAACAGAACAGAACCCTGTGACTGTGAGGAAGCCATTGTTGATGTCATGGCCTAACTGACCCCTAGCATCCAGCTTACCTAAAGCCATAAATGTAGGGCATTTTCCATGACATAAGGAGCCACCAGCTTCTAAGAGGTCTCGGTGAGTTGCTGGGACTGTGACTTGGTATAGAGGGTTTGCTGAGCGGGCACAGCACCTTCACCAGCAAAGGAGGTGAGGAGAGTTTCTCCAAGGCTGAATGCCATCTCAACAGTGAAAGAGCCACAGATGCCAAGAGTGTACTTCATAGATTCAGTGAGAGTCGTTAGTGCCCACCATTGGATCCTGCTTGGGAGGAGGGCTGGGAGTTGGTGCTACGCCTGAGAATCCTCACTTTCCTGGCATGAGGACAGATTTCACGGCCCACGTCAGCACTGTGGGCTAGAGAGAAGCAGAGACCCCGGGTTCGCTGGGCACCACAGCTCAACCTAGGGCCGTGAAGCAGAGAGCCACAGAGCGGGATGCCTGGTGTCCTCTTCTGACCTCAGTCAGTGTACCCATGGATGCCCCTCACATCACAGATTAAATCAAGTCACATTTCTGAACCAGTGGTTCTAACATAGGCCCAGGCCCAAGAGACTTAAAGACAAGGAGTCCTCCAGAGCCGTGTTCATTGCAGCAGCCTATGAACAAACGGGAGGTGAGAACAGCCCAACCTCTGAGCAGCTGTGTGCAGTCAGCAGAATAGAGCACATCCAAGAACCATAGTATTGAGCAATAAGAGGGCAAAGGTGCATATGAGCTGCGGCATGGATCACCTCATCAGCTGTGCACATCACACTGTGAAAGAGGTCACACATGAATGTCCAGCACGGCCACATCTGCAGAGTAAGGGTGGCCAGATCTGGGAGGCAGCAGGGCATGATGTTCCCTGCCAAGGATACAGTTTCTCTTTTGGAGTAATGGAACTATTCTAAACAGAATGGAATGACACACAGCTCTGTAAACCACCCAACTTCAGAATGCGAATACTATGGTGTGGCGCTGTGTCTAAGGTGTCTGAATGTTTCAAAGCACCTGTCTCCAGCCTGTGACCCTCTGCTCCAAGGCTGCAAGGCAGTTTCCTAAGTGATGTGTAGTGGACAGTGGTTCTGCTCATGAGTGCAGTAATGTGTGCCACACCCAGTGTGTCCCCTGCGCACTGGAACACACTACAGCACTCACTGTGTCCCTGCACACTGGGAACACACTACAACACTCACTGTGTCCCTGCACACTGGGAACACACTCAACACTCACTGTGTCCCTGAACACTGGGAACACATTGCAGCAAACATAGCTGATGTAGGGGGCAGGATGTTCACATCCAGCACTCAGTAGAACAAATGGTGTTTTCTTTGTCTTTGCCTTTTTTAGATAATTGAATTTTATCAACTAAATGCCCTTTTCTTTTTCTCTGTTTCTGCCTGACAGCAGAAAGTTTAATCTAGCTGCTTGCAGATAAAGTCACTCAAACCCTGAGTCTTCTCCGTCTCCTTTCCGCTCTCTGTAGGGTGATGGGCGCAGTGCAGGTGTGAATGACATGGCTTCATAGCACACGAGATTCAGTGTCTCTCCTGCTGAAGTGTTCTGTTAGCCTATGACTTTGTCCTGGTAACCCCTGGTACAGTGTGCAGGGCACATCTGGAAATATTTGACATTTCTCCGTCTGTGGTTGTGCAGCTGGTGAAATTAGTGAGCAGTGCAGGTAACTGGAGTGCCATGGTGGAATCAGCAATCTCTGGGGTGCCTGGTGGCTATGTTGACTGGTGCTCTGTGGGTGGGATCCTAGGCTCTCTAAGTAGAGAAATGGAAGCCAGCAAGAGCCCAGATGTAGCTAGCAGGTGACCAGCTGCCTGCAGCTCCCCTGCTGTGACTTCCCACAGTAATGCTTGGTACTTGGCTCCTGAGACAACTAACCCCTCCTTCCTGAAGTTACTTCTGAGTGTTCCATTGCAGCAGCTCTGCAGCAGAGACCCGGGAGCCCCCATTCTGCTGTTGGCTCAGAATGGGCTCCCCTCTGTCTTCAGGCTTACTCATGTCTCTTTCTTCCCTCTCTCTCCATCTCCTTCGCTTGAGACTTTAACATGCTTCTCTTTTTTTGTAAGTGTTGTCGCGTGAGGAAATGTTTTGTGAGCACTTGTGTTGAAGAATTAAACAGCGTGTCTAGTGCACAGTATTCTGCGTGCATCTGGTGCCCACTGGTATTGCGTTTAAGCTTCCCACTTGTTTGTTTCCCTGCCACCCAGACTCCAGAAATAACCACACAGAAACTATATTAATTAAATCATCAATTGGCCCATTAACTCTAGATTCTTATTGGCTAGCCCTTACATATTAATTTAACCCATTTCTATTAATCTGTATATCTCCATGAGGCAGTGGCTTACCAGGTTAAGTTCTGGTGTCTGTCTCCAGTTGTGGCTCCATGGCTTCTTCCTGACTTCGCCCTTCTTTTTCCCAGCACTCAGTTTAGTCCCCCCACCCCACCCCGCCTAGTTCTGTCCTACCCTATCAGACCAAGCCAGTTTCTTTATTAACCAATGGTATTCATAGCATACAGAGGGGAATCCCACATCAACTGAGGAGTGGAGGGACTGAGGGGTCTCTCAAGGCCACCGAGGACCTTACTGCCAAACTTGCTTGTGGTACTTTCATAGCCCACAGTGGCGGTATTTATCACCTTAGTGTTCATGTGCTAACAGTTTGGCAGCTCTTTGGGAAGTAGGAATTGGAGTTGCTGGTGTGGGGCATTGCTGTGTAGAGCATGAGTCCTTTGGGAATTTGTTGTGCTCAGGGCCTGGACCATGGAGAAGTAGCAGAAGAGTGCACACATGGAGAGTGCTCGGCGACCCCGCGTGCCTGTGCGGTGCTCTCCGTTCAAAGGCTGTCACGGTCTATTGTGGGGACATTCGAGATGGGTGATGTTTGTGTATAAGTCGACTTCCTAGTTACCCTGCAGGTGCTGGTTTCAAAATCAAACCACTTTTTACAAGACAGTGTGGATTTTGAATTAATATTTAAAATTTGCGAATATAACATGGTATTTTATTGAATGTTAATGCTACTTTCTTTGTAAATGCAGCCACTCACAAGTGAGCTAGGTAACATTTTTGACAGGTTTGTTTCACTTTAATTTGTGAGCATAAAAAGTTGATTAGCGGTGGCCTGCCTGCACCAAGGAGGGTAGGCACTTTGTTTGCGAGCTGCCCAACCAACACGGAAGCCTGATCTCTCGGCCCCAGGAGAACCAGCGTTGGGGAGAGCCAACATTGGGGAGGCCGCGTTGGGTAGGCAAGGAGACCTGATCTGGTAAAAGAAGATCCATAAGGGAGTATTTGGAAGAAGAGATGGGCAGACGCCAAGGCAAGAATTCGCCCAACAAACTGAAAAGCAACATGAAGCCACCAGAAACCAGCGACCTCACAACGGAAGGACATGAACACCTTAATCAAGAAGGAGAAAAGATCGACTTCATGAAAGTTATTGACGCCCTTAAACAGCATGTAAAAAACGCCCTTATAGAAATGGATGAGAAATATGACAGAAAGTTTGAAGAATTGAATAAATCAGTGAATGATACCCTAGAAAACCAAGGAAAAACAATCAAACAGATAATGGAAACAGTTCAAGACTTGAAAACTGAAATAGAGGCAAAGAAGAAAACACAAACAGAGGGCCGGCTGGACATGGAAAATCTAGGTAAACGAATAGAGACTACAGAAACAAGCATAACCAGCAGAATACAAGAGATAGAAGAAAGACTCTCAGATTCTGAAGATACCATAGAGAAAATAAACACACTGATCAAAGAAAACAGCAAGTCCAACAAACTCTCATCACAAAACATTCAGGAAATATGGGACACAATAAAAAGACCAAACCTAAGAATAATAGGAGTAGAAGAAGGAGAAGAAGTGCAGCTCAATGGTCCAGAAAATATATTTAATAAAATTATAGAAGAAAACTTTCCCAACCTAAAGAAAGATATACCTATGAAGGTGCAAGAAGCATACAGAACACCAAATAGGCTGGATCAAAAAAAAACATCCCCTCGACATATAATTATCAAAACACAAAGCATTCAGAATAAGGAAAAAATATTAAGAGCGGCAAAGGAAAAAGGCCAAATTACTTACAAAGGTAAACCTATCAGACTTACACCTGACTTTTCCATGGAAACCATGAAAGCCAGAAGGTCCTGGATAGATGTACTGCAGAAACTGAGAGACCATGGATGCAAGCCCAGATTACTATACCCAGCCAAGCTTTCGTTCACTATAAATGGAGAAAATAAAATTTTCCAGGATAAAAACAAATTCAAACAATATGCAGCCACAAATCCAGCCTTACAGAAAGTAATAGAAGGAAAATCACTAACCAAGGAGTCCAATAATGACCACAATAACTCAGGCATCTAGAGACCCTTCATCAACACAAACCAAAGAAGGGATACACACAAAATCTACGAATAAAAAAAATGACCGGAGTTAACAACCACTGGTCATTAATATCACTTAATGTCAATGGTCTCAACTCACCTATAAAAAGGCACAGGCTAAGAGATTGGATAAGAAAACAGGATCCAACATTCTGCTGTTTACAAGAAACACACCTCAACCACAAAGACAGGCACCTACTCAGAGTAAAGGGTTGGGAAAAGGCCTATCAAGCAAATGGACCTAAGAAACAAGCAGGTGTGGCCATACTAATCTCTAACAAAGTTGACTTCAAACTTAAATCAATCAGAAGAGATGGAGAGGGGCATTTTATATTCATAACAGGAACAGTTCATCAGGATGAAGTCTCAATCCTGAACATCTATGCCCCTAATATAAAAGCACCCACGTACATAAAAGAAACATTGCTAAAATTCAAGGCAGCCATCAAACCGCACACACTAATAGTAGGAGACTTCAACACTCCTCTCTCACCAATGGACAGGTCAATCAGACAGAAACCTAGCAGAGAAATAAGACAATTAATGGAGGTAATGAAACAAATGGACTTAACAGACATCTATAGAACATTCCACCCAAATAGGAAAGAATACACCTTCTTCTCTGCAGCTCATGGAACCTTCTCGAAAATCGACCACATAGTCGGTAACAAAGCAAACATCCACAGTTACAAAAAAGTATTACTAACCACCTGTGTCTTATCAGATCACCATGGATTAAAGTTAGAATTCAACAACAAGGCTACCCCCGGAAAGCCCACAAAGTCATGGAAACTGAACAGCCAACTACTGAACCATACCTGGATTAAGGAAGAAATAAAGAAAGAAATTAAAGTCTTCCTGGAATTCAATGAAAATAAAGAAACAACATACTCAAATTTATGGGACACTATGAAAGCAGTCCTAAGAGGAAAGTTCATAGCACTTAGTGCCCACTTAAAGAAAACAGAGAAAGCTCACATTGGAGACTTAACAGCCCACCTGAAAGCTCTAGAAAAAAAAGAAGCAGACTCACCTAGGAGGAGTAGGAGACTGGAAATAATCAAACTGAGGGCTGAAATCAATAAAATAGAAACACAGAGAACAATCCAAAGAATCAATGAAACAAAAAGCTGGTTCCTGGAGAAAATCAATAAGATTGACAAACCCCTATCCAAACTAATCAAACGTCAGAGAGAGAATTTGCAAATTAATAAGATCAGAAATGAAAAGGGGGACATAACCACAGACACAGAGGAAATTCAGAGAATCATTAGAGCTTACTACAAAAGCCTATATGCCACAAAACTGGAAAATGTAAAGGAAATGGATACTTTCTTAGATAAATATCATTTACCAAAGTTAAATCAGGACCAGGTGAACAATCTAAATAGACCTGTTAGTCGCGAAGAATTAGAAGAGGTCATCAAAAACCTCCCTACCAAAAAAAGCCCAGGACCAGATGGTTTCAACGCGGAATTCTACCAGAACTTCCAAGAAGACCTAATACCTATACTCCTTAATGTATTTCACAATATAGAAACAGAAGGGTCATTACCAAATTCCTTTTATGAAGCTACAGTTACTCTGATACCAAAACCACACAAAGACTCAACCAGGAAAGAGAATTACAGGCCGATCTCACTCATGAATATCGATGCAAAAATCCTCAACAAAATACTGGCAAACCGAATCCAAGAACACATCCGAAAAATTATCCACTATGATCAAGTAGGCTTCATTCCTGAGATGCAGGGCTGGTTCAACATACGAAAATCTATCAATGTAATCCAGCATATAAATAAACTGAAAGAAAAAAACCATATGATCATTTCATTAGATGCTGAAAAAGCATTCGACAAAATTCAACATCCATTTATGTTAAAAGTCTTGGAGAGATTAGGGATACAAGGGTCATACCTAAATATAATAAAAGCTATATACAGCAAGCCGACAGCTAACATCAAATTAAACGGAGAGAAACTCAAAGCCATCCCGCTTAACTCAGGAACACGACAAGGCTGTCCACTTTCGCCATACCTCTTCAATATAGTGCTGGAAGTTCTAGCAATAGCAATAAGACAGCATAATGGGATCAAGGGGATTCGAATTGGAAAGGAAGAAGTTAAACTTTCGTTATTCGCAGATGATATGATAGTGTACATAAGCGACCCCCAAAACTCCACCAAAGAACTTTTACAGCTGATAAACAGCTTTAGTAATGTGGCAGGATACAAGATCAACTCCAAAAAATCAGTCGCCCTCTTATACACAAAGGATATGGAAGCAGAGAGGGAAATCAGAGAAGCTTCTCCATTCACGATAGCCACAAACAGCATAAAATATCTTGGGGTAAATCTAACCAAGGAAGTGAAAGATCTATTTGACAAGAACTTTAAGGCATTGAAGAAAGAAATTGAAGAGGATACCAAAAAATGGATGGACATCCCTTGCTCTTGGATTGGGAGGATCAACATAGTAAAAATGGCAATTCTACCTAAGGCAATTTATAGATTCAATGCAATCCCCATCAAGATCCCATCAAAATTCTTCACAGATCTGGAGAGGACAATAATCAACTTTATATGGAAAAACAAAAAACCCAGGATAGCCAAAACAATCCTATACAATAAAGGATCTTCTGGAGGCATTACCATCCCTGACTTCAAACTCTATTACAGAGCTACAGTAATGAAAACAGGGTGGTACTGGCATAAAAACAGAGAAGTCGACCAATGGAATCGTATAGAAGACCCGGATTTTACCCCACAAACCTATGAACACCTCATTTTCGATAAAGGAGCTAAAAGTATACAATGGAAGAAAGAAAGCATCTTCAACAAATGGTGCTGGCACAACTGGATGTCAACCTGTAGAAGAATGAAAATAGACCCATATCTATCACCGTGCACAAAACTCAAGTCCAAATGGATTAAAGACCTCATTATCAGCACGAAAACACTGAACCTGATAGAAGAGAAAGTGGGAAATACCCTACAACAGATGGGCACAGGTGATCGCTTCTTAGGTATAACCCCAGAAGCACAGGCATTAAGGGCAACATTGAATAAATGGGACCTACTAAAACTGAGAAGCTTCTGTAAAGCAAAGGACACTGTCACTAAGACACAAAGGGAACCTACTGACTGGGAGAAGATCTTCACCAACCCCGCAACAGACAAAGGTCTGATCTCCAAAATATATAGAGAACTCAAGAAACTAGACTTTAAAATGCTAATTAACCCAATTAAAAAATGGGGCACTGAACTGAACAGAGAATTCTCAACAGAAGAACTTCAAATGGCCAAAAGATACTTAAGGTCATGCTCAACTTCCTTAGCAATCAGGGAAATGCAAATCAAAACAACTTTGAGATACCATCTTACACCTGTCAGAATGGCTAAAGTCAACAACAACAAGGATAGCCTTTGCTGGAGAGGCTGTGGAGGAAGGGGTACCCTCTTCCATTGCTGGTGGGAATGCAATCATGTGCAACCACTGTGGAAGTCAGTGTTTCGGTTTCTCAGGAAATTTGAGATCAACCTACCCCTGGACCCAGCAATACCACTCTTGGGAATTTACCCAAGTGATGCTCTATCACATGTCAAAAGCATTTGTTCAACTATGTTCATAGCAGCATTGTTTGTAATAGCCAGAACCTGGAAACAACCTAGATGCCCTTCAATGGAAGAATGGATGAAGAAAGTATGGAATATATACACACTAGAGTACTACGCTGCGGTAAAAAACAATGACTTCTCGAATTTTGCATGCAAATGGATGGAAATAGAAAACACTATCCTGAGTGAGGTATCCCAGACCCAAAAAGAAGAACATGGGATGTACTCACTCATAATTGGTTTCTAGCCATAAATAGGGGTCACAGAATCTACAATTGGCGAACCTAAAGAAGCTAAGTAAGAAGGTGAACACAAGGAAAAACATATCGTTATCCTCTTGGATAAGGGAAGTAGACAAAATTGCCGGGGAGAAAAGTGGGATCTTGGGGGTGGGGTGGGAAGGGGGTAAGGGGAGATGGGGAGAGAAAAGGTAGAAGGCAAGGAGGGGGGACTTGGGGAAATAGGAGGATCGGGATAAAGGAAGGTTGGATAGGGGAGCATGGAACCACAATCCTTAGTTAAGGGACCCACCTTAGGGTGGGCAGGAGAATTGACCCTAGAGGGGCTCCCAGGTGCCCAAGCTGAGGTCCCAAGTTAGTTCCTTGGGCAGCTGAGGATAGGGAACCTGAAATGACCCCATCCTAGCGCAATACTGACGAATATCTTGCATATCATCTTAGAACTTTCATCTGGCGAGGGATGGAGATAGAGACAGAGACCCACACTGGAGCACTGGACTGAGCTCCCAAGGTCCCAATGAGGAGCAGAAGGAGGGAGAACATGAGCAAAGAAGTCGGGACCACGAGGGGTGCACCCACCCACTGAGACAGTGGAGCTGATCTACTGGGAGCTCACCAAGGCCAGCTGGACTATTACCAAAAAAAGCAGGGGATAAAACTGAACTCTCTGAGCATGTCGAACAATGAGGGCTGATGAGACGCCAAGGACAATGGCACGCAGTTTTGATCCTACGCAATCTGCTGGCTTGGTGGGAGCCTAGCCAGTTTGGATGTTCACCTTCCTAGATATGGACGGAGGGGGGAGGACCTAGGACTTACCACAGGGCAGGGAACCCTGACTGCTCTTTGGACTGGAGAGAGAGGGGGAGAGTAGTGGGGGGAAGGAGAGAGGGGTGGGAGGAGGGGGAGAAGAGTGGGAGGAGAGGGAGAAGAGTGGGAGGAGGGGGAGGGAAAGGGGAGGCTGGGAGGAGGTGGAAATTTGTTTTTTTTTTCTTTATTCTTCTTTTATCAATAAAAAAATGTTAAAAAAAAAAGTTGATTAGCACCATGCAGAGCTTATTAATTATAAAATAATGACAATTAGTGATTTGAAAATTAGACATAAAAATCTTCAAAAAGAGAACTATCTTTGTAATTAGCAATATCTATCCATCTCAAATGCTAATTTTAAAAAAACTTCCTTTGAAATAAAATCTATCAGAAGTGACAAGTGTGCTGAGCAGACATGCGAGCCCACTGTCAGGAGAGCCTCTCCTTATTTCCAGTGAGGTGTGCCTTTAAGTGTTGTATGAAGAACCAACTTAAAGTATTCCTCCCACCTACTAAGGTATTTGGGCCAGTTCCTTCTAGATACAAAAGGTGGCACAAATGCGAGGATGTGATGACCCCTGTGAACAGAGCACACGTGGCTGGAATTGGTCAGTTTCCTGGTGACCTGGATGACGTCATGACCTGAGGTCACAGGCACTGAAGAACCCACACCTACACCAAAGGCCGCTGCCTGACTAGAAGTGAGGTGTTGTGGAGGCTGGAATGGGGCCGATCTGAGCCGGGTGATCTGGGGCTGTGTTTGGCTCTCTCATTGCCCGTCTGTGTCTGACCTACCACCCTGTGACCCTGAGGAAACCGTTGATGTAATGGCCTAAGAGATCCCTAGCATCCAGCTAACCTCGAGCTAGCCATGTTACTGACAGCATCAGGAGCCTGTACCAGATATCACCACCTCCCTGTGACCCACTCGCCTGCTGCTTCTGCCAGCGGGAACCTCATGGAACGACTATCACAGTGAAACGTGGAGTTTGGGGTGATCCAGGACTTGGTCAGTCATAATTGGCTCCAAAATAAACTGTTCCAGCAAGGGTCTGAGTCCTGTGGAAGGATGATAGACTATCTAATGACCTTCTAACTTAAGAGTACATTGTCTTCTATTGCATAGGAAGTGAAATAATGACTTCAGGGTAAAGCTGCATCAGTCTTATTTTGTATGTTAGTCCATGCAGTCGTTGCATGGGTTTAACAATGCTCCAATTGCTTGTTTAGTAGACGCCCATGATTTAAGTCTAAAGCAGTGTCTTGGTACACTGTACTGTGAAGGTTGCCAAAGCGAGGCATGCATCAGCAACTACTGAGTACTGAATTGAAACCTTGTTCCTGATGAGTGCTCATTCCACCTGAGCACCCTAGCTACCCCAGCATGCCCTGTATTGACCAAGTCTGTGCCCATGTGCTTGGAACAGCGTGAGTAAAGGTTGATGTGTTTGTGGGAGGGTTGAGATGTGCAGACCTGACACCAAGACTCAAGGTGCTGAGATAATCTCTCCCCCTGACTCGGGTCCTTTTACTTAGCTGGTCGGTTCTGTGCTGTTATAACCGAGCCCGAGACTGTAAGAGTGTACAGCATATCCAAATGTTCAACATCAGGGGACCCTTTTCCATGTGGGGACACCTCCCCACCTGTGCTCTTTCTTGTCTGTATTCCAGGCTTCCTCAGGACCTTCTGCAAATCCTGTATTTGGTAAGAGTAGTGCATGTTAGTCCTCAGACCAGGGTCTTCCTAGCATACCCTGTTTGGATGGTGTCCTGAGTGTCTGTGTCACTCTTGAGGGCTTTAGATGGTGTCCTGGGCGTCTGCGTCACTCTTGGGGCTTTAGATGGTGTCCTGGGCTTCTGCGTCATTCTTGGGGCTTTAGATGGTGTCCTGGGCGTTTGCGTCACTCTTGGGGACCTTAGACGGTGTCATGGGTGTCTGCATCACTGTTGGGGACCTTAGACAGTGTCCTGGTATACAAGTAAGTTCCAGGACAGCCGGTACTACACAGAGAAACCTTGTCTTGAAAAACCAAAACTAATTTAATAAGTAAGTAAATAAGATTTGGAGCCTAACCTACTTATAAGTTTTCTAGAACAAAGGCATTCCAGTTTCCTGATTTTACTAAATTTGTAAGGATTTAAAAAATAATAGTTGATATTAATGCAGAAATGGCAGAGTCTCTTTTCCCTTCTATCCCCTCCTTCCTCTCCCCTCCGTCTGCAGTTGGCATTCAATTCCCCCGTGTTCTACTGTGAAATGTCTCATTTGCATCCTCTACCCCACTCCTGTTGTGCAACAGATGATTATCACCATCATCACCACCTCCCCCTCTGCCTCCTCCTCTTGGTTCTCCCCTCCTGGTGCTTCTCCTCCTCTTCCTCCTCCTCGTCACCATCAGAAGATAAACAGTAGATAAACCACTGAAGAAGTCTCTTTTCCATCTAAGCGAGCTGAGGCTCTGGTCATGTCAATCATCTGCCTGAGGTCTTAGAAATGACCACACCAGAGTTGGGGTCTGGGTCACGTGACTCCAGAGTCAATACTCTTGTCTACTATGCAATGCGCCCTCCTTAGGAGCACTTGAAATGGTTTGGAAAGTTTTTCCCTTAGAAGATTTGATGATTGTGAACTATGAACAGGTGTGATTTCTGCCGGTTACGTGAAAGCATACTCTGGAAGAACCCACTCCCAGCAGAAGGCTCTCTGTATTCTTCAGATGGGGGTTTGCTGATTTGAAAGCTTGTCTGGACAGAGTCTCTGAAGAAGACCTGTTCCTGATTTCCTTCTCCACCGTGCCTGCACTGGACCCCAGTGAATTGGGACAAATGGAATCTGAAGGGTTGTGGGTGGAACCAGTCATGGGGGTGGGGGCAAAGAATTGAAAAGGATGGCCCTGAAGAACCTCTTAGCACTCTACCTGTAGGTGGCTCACTGGGTCTTTACGTTGCCCAATTCCCTGTTTCAGGAGTCAGTGCATAGTTATGGTAGCTGAATGATCGTCGGGATTTCAGACTCTTGTGAATTGTCCAGACAGCACACACATGCTTGTTCCGTGTTTTCCAAAGACACCACGTCTCTTCCCATGAAACCACAAAGAGATGTTTAAGGTGTGACTCCATGACACATTGCAGAGTGCCTGCACTGACTGCCTGTCCCCACAACTGTGTATTCTCATGGCAAGTGGGATAGCCAAGTTGTCAGAAAAGAATGTCAAAGATATTGGATCACCAACTTGTCTGAGTGGGCCCTGGATATTTGAAAATTAGTGACACACAGCTAAAACAGCTAGAGAAATACACATTTCTCCCCACAAGTCCCTTGAGAGTCTGTCACATTTAGACAGCAAACATTCCTAACGAGCATCAGGCATTTGACTCCCATGCATTGCTTTGAGTATTAGCTACTCGGTCATAATTCCTTCGCCCATTTATATTATAGCCCCATCATTTTCATCACAAGACAGGAGGCTTTCACAACAGAGTTTTGCTGCTGCTTCTCAGAGAATATATAATTTTAAAACCCTCTTAGATACAGTAAAGGCTTATTAAAATGTTCCATAATTTTATTTATTGATAGAAGCCATGATGCAGTCATGATGGTAGTTATCAATTGACTTTTGATCTTCTAATTGCTGGTTGGTTATAATCTAATAAATATGCCAAATAGAAGGATTTTTTTCATTTTCTTCATTTTACCAGCACGTACCACCTAGCAGAGAAACCAGTGCTGTTACTGAGGTGTGTGTGTGCTATGAAGGAGGCTCCTGGCCTGTGAGCAGCGTTTGCTTTCTGTGCTGAAGTGAACAGTGCTGAAACAAAGAAAGGACCATTTGCTACCTCCAGAAAATACGGTGTCCAGAAGGACAGTGCTCTTTGAGTGATTCACTAGTTGAAGAATGTCTATAAGAAAGGTCAGGTGAGAAAATGGACCCACATCACAGGTTCCCGCCTTGTGCTGGCAGGGCAAAGATTTTAGCCTGCGGTCTAATTAGGCAACAGTCACCAAAAAGAAAAACAAGCTGATGCATTGATGATGCTCTTGGCGGCGCTTTCATTGTTACATGCCCATTTTAAGGAACTTGACTCTGCCAAATTCACCAAAAATTGTTCCTGAAGTATTGGAAAGAGAACACAAAGCCACAAGGGCTCCCCACTTTAGTGAGCAGAACCCAAGTCCTTAGGTGAGTGAAAGTCAGTTCCCTTCAGCTGCATGTCCTGTGCTTGGCAGCGTTGCTGGCTTGCCACATGATGAGCTAATGTAGCTGGGGCATTCTCTGTCACCTCAGTGGCCTGAGATGCTTCCTAATAAAAGCTGGGTTGTCATTTGTGCTCAGGCTCACTGATATGCGCAGGCCAGAGAAGTCTGTTTTATAGAAAAAGGCTTTAGTATCTTTGCATAAGCTAGCAGGCAGCCGGGATGCTGGGGATGAAGCCCCACCACTCATATTACAACAGTCAGGGCCCACTTCATTCCATCGCACCAGTCTCGTTGGGGCTGTACGTCACTATTCAGTCCCTCTGAGCCTTCTTTCTGGTCATCTTTAGAGAAGTCCCGTTTTCCTTTGGGGACCATTTCCGGTGCTTTATCTGACTGCGGTTTCTCGTTTTCCTGTCGTGTATGTGCCTCCTTACAGTTGCAAGTGCTCTAAATTTACTAAGACAAAATGATGCCCACATTGTTTCATTTCCTAAAATCGGTGGTTTCTGGTGTAAGATGTGCCAGTAGACATCTTAGTCTTATGAAGTACATTCGTCTACATTCAGCCTGTAACATAGCTAGAGCTATGTGATAGTTATAAATGGATAAGACTAGGTACTAATTAATTTTTCGCTTTCTGCTAAAAGCACCGTGTACTATAATTTAAAGTTATAAAGCCTGTGGTAGCGCTTCTCTGAGATGTGAGCAGTTGATACCTTAGAACATTCAGACTCTGTAGTTTACGTCTCCCTGGCTGTTTGGCTGATGTATTAAAGTCATAGCCGTGGTCTACCGTGAATCCTATCCTGTGTGTCTGACTGCCATTGAAAGAAGAAGGGCTGTAGAAGAGCGTTGTTGCAGGGACCTCAGCCCATGGGAAGACTCCTTATGAAAATGGGTAAAATAACTTATAATATATGTCTTTATTGTACAGATATGCTAAACACATTCATAATGACTGCTAAGACTAACAGTTGCTACTTTTATTAAAAATGCTTTGTTGAGCTTTATTTGAGAAGGCATTCAGTCTTTGATCGTTTTTTGATGCAAGCAAATAGAGTTCCAAAAAATTAATTTGACTGAAATTAAATTGTTTCTCCCATGAATGGCTTCATTTAAGCACAGAGGGAGGCTTTTTGATTTGCTCTTCAGAGTCTATCTCAAAAGAGAATATACCAGGATCCAGACATTAAAACTCGAAAGCATTGTGAGCATCTCCCGGGAAACGCACAGCGAAGAAGTTATAAAAATTCTGCCTAAGCCGGGCGATGGTGGCGCACGCCTTTAATCCCAGCACTTGGGAGGCAGAGGCAGGCGGATCTCTGTGAGTTCGAGACCAGCCTGGTCTACAGAGCTAGTTTCAGGACAGGCTCCAAAGCCACAGAGAAACCCTGTCTCGAAAAACCAAAAAATAAAAAATTCTGCCTAAAACCAGGAAGTTGGAATTTAACTGTGTTTAAACAAGAGAGTAACAGAAGCCATTACAGCGACTTGAGATACATCTCTTCAACTAGTTATCGCTCAGAGGAGTTCTGCAGGTGGCAGCGAGTTTTACTTGTGTGTGCTGGGGTTTCTTTTGGTATGTTTAACGTTTGTTTTCTGTTTTTTGTTTTTTATCTGGGGAAATGAGTTGTGGTAATTTAGGCATTCGACTTTTTTACCAACGCGAGAAAATTTCTTCATGTTTTGAAATCCACGATGATCTATCAGCGTACACCGTGCTGGTTTTCGCTGGAGAGTCCTGTCCCCGCTGGCTGCTCCAGAGTCTGTTAAGACTGTCTTAGACTGTCCTCCGCTGCCTGTTCCCTGTGGACTCAGACGCCTCCAGTTAGGAAAGTCCTCTTCTTCTCCTCTGCCTTTGTTGGACAGTCTTCCATTTACTTGGAAACTGTCTGTGGCACATTCTGTCCTTCACTTTTGTTGTGGCAAAAGCATCCAAACCTGGCTCTGTCCCATCTGCACTGTCTCTGCTTATGGACAGTCTAAAGGGACACATTACAGTGGTCTTCAAAGAGCAGACCTTTGATGTAAGCCAAGATTAGGTACAAATGAAAGTTTGCTAATTGATTATTTTTTCATGCTGAGTGATTTCTTTGTCACTAATCTTTTATTTTTCTTTCAAATCTGTAAAATGACATCAAATTGAGAATTTGTACAAAATGATTTATAGAGCATACCTAGCTCACGTTTGACACTCAGCAGATGCTGGTTCTGGGGTACATTGACACCTTCTCTTTCCTCTTTAAACAAAACATTTTATTGTTAGTCTGCATGGTGAGTTATGATGTAGATGCCCTCAGAGTCCCTGAGCACCTGCCGGAGTGTTGAGGGAGTCTAGGCCAACCCTTGTCCGTGCCTCACCCATTTTGAGTGACAGGAAGTTGTTATGCCTGCTAGAGATCAGAGTGAAACAGAGAATGTTGCAGCTTTCTCAGGGAATTTAAGTATCGAATTCTTTTAACACCTTCTTGCTACCCAACCGTGTTGGAATCCTTTTGAAAAGGAAGACTTTCACGAAGGACTGTTACTTCTGCCTGCCAGTGTTTTTGCATGTTACTATGTACTTGGTGGTCTGTTCCACTGAATTGTTGATTCAAGGATTCTACCTGGTTACACCTGGAGCCCAACCCAGGCCATATTTATTACATGGGTGGTTGACAGAGAAAACCGTTGATGTTTGCATCTGATTGGTAAACTGAGTGCCACCACAGACATTCATCCCGTAGACTGCATGAAGGGAGCATGTTGTCACGTGCACTCACTCGTTCTGCTACCTGTGTCTCAGAGCCTGGTCTCATGCTTTGAGTCTCATACTATTGAGTCTCGGGCTTTATTCACAACGGTAGGCTCTGCCTTTCAGCTGGAGTAGTCAGACCCTTTCTTTCAGCCAGTCACTGTCTAGGTGGGAGCCCACCATATCGCTCTGTGTATTTGCCCCATTTGCTCTTTTTTTCTCCTTTTGTTTCTGTACATTATTTTGGATTGTGTAACTTTCTTTTTTAAAAAATTTATTAGATTTTTTTTTTTAAAAATACCAATCCAAATTCCCACTCCCTCCCCTCCTCCCATTCCCTCCACACACCCTCCCACCCCACCCCCATCTAATCCTAAGAGAGAGTAAGGCTCTTTGCTTTGTGGAAGGTCCAGGGCCCTCCCTACTACATCTAGGCTGAGCAAGGTATACATCCAAAGAGAATAGGATCCCAAAAAGCCAGTATGTGCAGTAGAGATAAATCCTGGTGCCACTGCCAGTGTCCCTTCAGTCTACCCAGCCATGCAACTGTCAGCCACATTCGGAGGGACTAGTTTGGTCCTATGCTTGTTCCTTCCCAGTCCAGCTGGAATTGGTGAGCTACCATTAGCTCAGGTAGACTGTTTCAATTGATGAACCCTTCATGGTCTTGACCTCTTTGCTCATATTCTCATATTCTCATTCCTTCCACTCTTCAACTAGACCTTGGGAACTCAGTCCAGTGCTCTGATGTGGGTCTCTGCCTCTGTTTCCTTCTGTTGTTGGACGAAGGTTCTATGGTGATATTTAAGATAATCATCAGTCTGACTACAGGGCAAGGCTAGTTTGGGACCCCCTCCTCTATGGCTTAGGGTCTTACCTGGGGTCATCCTTGTGGATTCCTGGGAATTTTTCTAGAACCAGGTTTCTTGCTAACCCCATAATGGCTCCCTCAATCAAGATATCTCTTTCCTTGCTCTCATATCTATCCTTCCTCCCTCTTGACTATCCTATTCCCTCAAGTTCTCCTCAACCCTCCCCTTCTCCCCTTCTTTCTATCTTCCATCCCCTTGCTCCCAATTTTGACAGGCAATCTTGTCTGTTTCCAATTTCCAGATGCATCAATATATGTTTTTCTTTGGTTCACCTTATTACTTAGCTTCTCTAGGATTGTGAACTATAGACTCAATGTCCTTTGTTTATAGTTAGTAGCCACTTATGAGTGAGTACATACCATATTCATCTTTTTGGGTCTGGGTTACCTCACTCAGGTTAGTGTTTTCTAATTCCACCCATTTGCATGCAAAATTCAAGATGTCATTGTTTTTTTCCCCCACTACTGAGTAGTACTCTAATGAGTAAATGTGCCACACTTTCTTTATCCATTCTTCAGGTTGTTTCCAGGTTATAATTATATTATAAATAATGCTGCCATGAACATAGTTGAACAAATGCTTTTGTAGTATGATTGAGCATCTTTTGGGTGTATTCCCAAGACTGGTATTGCTGGATCCTGAGGTAGGTTGATTCCCAATTTTCTAAGAAACTGTCATACTGATTTCCAAGGTTGTTATACAAATTTACATTCTTACCAGCAATGGATGAGTGTTCCCCTTACTCCATATCCTCTCCAGCGTAAGCTATCATTGGTGTTTTTGATCGCAGCCATTCTGACAGGTGTAAGATGGTATCTCAGAGTTGTTTTAATTTGCATTTCCCTGACAGCTAAGGAAGTTGAACATGTCCTTAAGTATCTTTTGGCCATTTGAAACTCTTCTGTTGAGAATTCTCTGTTTAGTTCAGTACCCTATTTTTAAATTGTGTTATTTAGAATTTTAATGTTTAATTTCTTGAGTTCTTTATATATTTTGGAGATCAGTTCTTTGTCTGATATGGGCTTGGTGAAGATCTTTTCCCATTCAGTAGGCTACCTTTTTGTTTTATTGACTGTGTCCTTTGCTTTACAGAAGTCTCTCAGTTTCAGGAGGTCCCGTTTATTTATTGTTGCTCTTAGTGTCTGTGCTACTGGGATTATATTTAGGAAGTGGTCTCCTGTGCTCATGTCCCCCCTTCATTTCTGATTTTGTTAACTTGGATGTTCTTTCTCTGCCTTTTGGTTAGTTTGGATAAAGGTTTGTCTATTTTGTTGATCTTCTTGAAGAACCAACTCTTTGTCTCATTGATTTTTTGTATTTTGTTTCTATTTTGTTGATTTCAGCCCTCAGTTTGATTATTTCCTGTCATCTACTCCTCCTTGATCAGTCTGCTTCTTTTTGTTCTAGAGCTTTCAGGTGTGCTGTTAAGTCACTAATGTGAACTTTCTCTGTTTTCTTTATGTGGGCATTTAGTGCTATGAACTTTCCTCTTAGCACTGCTTTCATAGTATCCTATAGGTCTGGATATGTTGTGCCCTCATTTTCGTTGAATTCAAAGAGGACTTTAGTTTCTTATTTTTTTCTTGACCCAGGGGTGGTTCAGTAGTTGACTGTTTAGTTTCCATGAGTTTGTAGGCTTTTTGAGAGTCGTATTGTATTGTTGTTAAATTCTAACTTTAATCCCTGGTGATCTGATAAGACGCAGGGGGTTACTCCAATTTTTTTGTATCTGTGGAGGTTTGCTTTATTACCGAGTATGTGATCAATTTTAGAGAAGGTTCCATGAGGTGCTGAGAAGAAGGTATATTCTTTTTTCTTTGGGTGGAATGCTCTATAGATGTCTGTTAAGTCCATTTGATTCATACATATGTTAGTTCTCTTATTTCTCTGTAAAGGATTGTGTAATTTTCATTCCACCTGATTCCACTAGTGTGCTATCAGTGAATGCACGTCATCGTCCTGGAACTTCAGCTGTGCATCTTGACTATCACAGTCTTCTTTCTTCGTGTGTGTGTGTGTGTGTGTGTGTGTGTGTGTGTGTAAATGGAGGCCAGAGGACAACCAGGAAGGCCACCCACTTCCTTTGAGACAGGGTTTCTCATTTGCCTGAATCTCACCAATCAGGCTAGGCTGGGCCCATGGTTCCTCCCCAGTGCTGGAATTACCAGCACAAGCTTTGTGACATGGGTTCTGGAGCTTGAACTCAGGTCTGTGCACTTACACGGCAAACACACTACCAACTCTCCATGCCCCCAACCCCACAATTTATTTTAAATAATATTCTGTTCACATATGCTATAGGAAGTTTGTATTCCTGGCTCCTTGTTCTTTGTGCCATTCTGAGCTCTACAACATTTAATCACTTTCGATTTTAAATACTGAGTTACGTATTTTAAATGTTTAAAACAAGGGAATATTTTTATTTGTTGCACTCACTTCACTTCTCCCCTCCTCCCCCTTGTGTGAGCCCTCCTTACCCTTCTACTGCCCGAAGAGCTCTTTACCACCTTCCCCTGCAGTGTGGGTCTGTTCCTGCTGGGCTCCCAAAGCTCAGCCCTGATGCTCTCATTTGCCTTCTTCCTAGAAAAGTCCTTCCCACCTGGTCCTTTTTCTCTAGAGTTCTAAGTTAATGACTTTCTTCATTTTCCACATTTTGGTGATGTCTTTTCTCTTGGCTGGGAGTCCGTGGAACTTGATTTACAGACCTGGGATGCATCATGGCTGGAGAGTTTGCCCACCCTGCTTCTTCTCGCTGCTTGTTCCTTTTCCTTGTTTTTCATTTTGATTCTGATGTTTCGTTCTGTGGTTTTCTCTCTTTTTTCTTGGTGTTATGTGTACAGATTTGAAATCTGGAAGGACTTCAGCCATTATTTTAGATCTTTTCCTCTGCACTTGGGAATAGGCGTGCAGATGTGTCTGTGTGCCCTGTCACTTGGCTGGGTTCTTGAAAGTGTGCTGTTGCTTGGGAGGGTCTTAGTATTGTACCTGTTTCTCGACAGGCAGACAGGCTGTCTCTCCTCTCGTCTGCCTATGTTCCTCCGTTATTCTGATACTTCCCGTCCCACGTGCACTTTGCTAACTACAGCTCGTGTATTCTCATTTCATAGGGTTTCTGATGACAAAATTGTGTATATTTGTTTTATACACCATGCTTTAAAACACATTGCAAATGCAGTCTATATATAGTCTTTTTTTTTTTTATCAAAGAAGTATACATTCTTGTGGAAGTTAGCTACACACAACAAATAACAACCAGAATGCAAGCCCGGGATGTGTAGACCATTTTCACTGCCAGCCTCAGTGAGTTCTTACTCCTTTCCTTGAAAATCAAGGCTTATCAGGCACCTTTTCACAGACAAAGGACTAACTGTAGCATCTTGCATAGCATAGGTTCTCTTTTCTCACATAATACATCCTGATTACAGTTTCTCCTCCCCCTATTCCAGATTCTCCCCTTTTCCCTCCCATCCAGATCCACCCCAATTCTGTCTCTCATTAGAAAAGATACAGGCTTCTGTGGGATAATAATAAATATAACAAGATAAAATAAAAACTAACACATCTGAATGGAATAAAACAAAGAACCAGAAGAAAAAGAGTCCAAGAGAAGGCCTAAAAACAGGCCCACTCGCCTGCACCTTCGAACCCCATAGAAACACTGCACTGGTAGCCATGATATTCATGCAGAGAGAAGAAAAATATAAAAACAATGAGATTAAAGAAGCAAACAAGGAAAAGCTCCAAAACAACATTTTGAGACAGGGAATCTCCAAAGTCACCATTGAGTTAGTATCCTGTTGGCATCTCCTGCTGGGCCTGTGGCCTCCCCTTAAGGGCGGTTTGTTTCCCCATTGAGACTCAGGTGGAGAAAACTAAAGTTTTGTTTGTGAGTGCTTACCAATTGAAGGTAGCTTCTGAGTTTGGGGGGCATGTGTCCAGTTTTTCAGCTCTGGAGTCCCATCTGGTGCGGACCCTGTGTCTGCTGCCTCAGTCTCTGAGTTCATGAGAGCCTTGTTTCCTTGCTCTCTTCCATCCCCTCTGGCTCTTACAGCCTTTCCACCTCCTCTTCCTCAGAGTTGCCTGAGCCCTGAGGGGAGGGACTTGAGGGATACATTCCATTTAGGGCTGAGCTTTCTGAAGTCTCCCAGTCTCTGCACATTGTTCCCATCTGCTGCAGGAGGCAGCTTCTCTGATGACAGCTGGGCAAGGCACTGATCTTCGTTCCTGTCTGGAGTGGCCTGCAGGTTCCCGGAGGTGCCAGCTGGTGCTGGGGAACTGCTTCCCTGACCAGAGTGCCATAGGTCTTATTTTTAACTTCAGCAAATCTTGCATGGGTCTTATTGTGTATTCTGTTTGTCTTCCCAGATCTTTGTGTTTTCCTTTATACCCAGTGTAAAGTGTATATTTAAAGTTCCATGCTCACTAAATTCCTCGTCTCTTCACGTGTGATTTTCAGTTATGTGCTGGTTTGAATAATACCACCAAAGGCTCATATATTTTAATGCTTGGTTATCAGGGAGTGGCACTGCTTGAGAGGGATTAGGAAATGTGGCCTTGTTGGGGTGTATGCGGCCTTTATAAGAGTTCTCATGGTGTCTCTTCACAGCAATGGAGCACTGACTGATACTTGGATATGTATGATATTTGAGCAAGATTTGAGTACATAGGAATAGAAAATACAAAGACTTACAATGGAGTATTTTATTTTATTGTTATGTGTTTTTTTAAAGAGTGATTATTGTCTGAGGGAACAAGTATCAAATTTGACACATTCATTTCCTATCAGTATATCTTTCTGCGAATGTGTCCACTAATTTTGTATTGCTGTGCAATAGTGATTGGCCGTCGTCATTCCAGGGTTTGGTCCTGGCTCAGCTGAGTCTCCTGCTGAGGAGCTTCAGTCAGGATAGCAAGCAGTGATGTGCCCTGAGGCCCTGGGTCATCTTCTGTGTTGACAGGATAGTGGTCCATGTCACATGAAGGATTCGGTTGTCTATCTTCTCTTCCTGCTGTTCCCTGTTCTCTGTCCACTCCGCAGCATGGCTTCGATTCTTCAATACCCAGGAAGCATCCTGGCTGCTTCTAACATGTCTGTATCTCTGATTTCTCTACCTGACGTCTAGACCGTCTTATAGGTCAGGCCCTTCCTTCGCATTGGCTTACTCCATCCCAGTGACCTTCCTTTTGTTTAGAGACCCAGGTCACTCCTTAGAATCCTTTTCTTCGCCTTGTACAGCTGCTCACAGGGTCCTATCCTCAGGTCCTGTTCTTGCTCTACATGGAGCGGGAATCATGGGGTTGTCTTACAAGTCTGCCTACTGTGGTTTCTTTTGTATATTAATATAATTTAAAGACTTTAATCATGGGACTGCAGAGATGTCTCAGTAGTTAAGAACACTGGCTGTTTTCCCAAGGATCCTGGGTCAATTCCCAGAACCCACTTGGTGACTCAAATCCGTCAGCAACTCCAGTCCCAGAGGACCCAACAACCTCTTCTGACCTCTGTGGGCACTGGATGAACATGGTGTACAGAGATAGATGGAGACAAAACACTCATACATATAAAATACGTTTTATAAGATAGATGAAGACAAAACGCTCATACATGTAAAACACTTCTTATAAAGGAATTAAGTTAGGTTTCATGTAAAGGGCATATTTTTGGAAATACTAATAAACTATATTAAATAGATAGTAGAAACCAATTAATTTTCTGAATTGTAACTTAACCTTGGTAGATTATTTTATAATTTGGTTTCTCTAGAGTATAGTATAATTAACTCTCATTATTCTTAGAAAAGAATCTTGGTGAAATTTTGGTAATTTTCCCTTCGCTTAGCAATAAATATGTATAATTTCAGAAACCCTGTTTCTTTACATAAATGTAATACTTAGATCTGCGCTCTCCTCAAGTGTTTTGAAGTTATATGGTAATGCTCTAGCAGCACGAGACGGGTGTGAGTGCTCTTCAGGTTGTAAGTGTGGTGTTGCCTAGCTACCCGGCCTTTAATAGGAAATGGTGGGCATTGTGACAATTGGTGGCCCTTAAACTTCTGAGTGTTGGCTCCGACACAGCGGTTTTATGTAAGCCATTCACCTTTGTATTGTAGATGTTATTGTGAGAGGTTAAACAAAAGAGGAGTGTATTTAACAGCAGTCTGTAGAGTACCGTAACTCTATAAAATCAGTCATTTTAGGAAGCGCTTTAATGGACACGAATGGAATTATAAAAATACTTTAATATGAGCTCACTTCAAATACAGCTGTACTACAAAATGCAGTAATTACACTGATCTTTCACTTGACTGTAAGGAAAAGTCACTGGAGGATATCTAAAATATCACATAGTTGTATTAAAATAGCAATGCTGTTAGGGCAGGAATAGCGTTGAACACACTGAAAACGCACTCTGCCATGTTGCTGTCATGGTACCCATGTGGCTGTTTGGTAGCTACCATGTCAGGAGTGGAATGGTGTGGAATGCTCCCACCAGTGGGACAAGTATCTGAAGCTTCTTTTATTTTCTTCTCCACTTTGTGTGTGTGTGCATGTGTGTGTGTGCGTGCGTGTGTGTGTGTGCGCATGTGTGCATGTGCATGTGTGTGCGCATATGTGTGTATGTGTGCATGTGTGTGTGCATGTGTGTGCATGTGTGTGTGCGTGTGTGTGTGCACATATGTGTGCATGTGTGTGTGCGTGTGTGTGCGTGTGTGCATGTGTGTGCATGTGTGTGCGTGCATGTGTGTGTGCGTGTGTGTGCGTGCATGTGTGTGTGTGCATGTGTGCGTGTGTGTGTGTGCATGTGTGTGTGTGTGCATGTGTGTGCGTGCACACCTGTTTTCCTGCATGTGGAGGTCAAAGCTGATGTCAGGAATCATCATCCACTGCTGCTCTACCTTAGAGCTCACATATATGTCAAGTCTCCTGTCTGTGCCTGCAGAGGCTAGAGTTATACATGGGCACACCCATCTTCACTTGGGTTTCTGGGCATTTTAACTCCGGGTCTCATATTTGCATGTCAAGTGTTTTAACTACTGAGATATTCCCACAGCCAGGAGACACTTTTAATGCTGTTTTTTTTCCTGTGTATTCCCCTTACCTGCCTCACATAAAATTCATACCCTCTATACGTATACTTTCTTTAGAAGTACAAATAAATATGAGATGATCAGTATCCACCTGTAATCCTACGTCTTCCAGAAAAGCAAAGCTAAGATATTGGTGTATTTCTCTCTTTCAATATTTGTTACAGAATTATAAGCCATATTTCATATATTTATTTTCATGTTGTTTTAACTTCCTTATTATGGGATGGGAATCTCTTAAATCACTAAAATCATATGGAAGCATGTTGGGGGCTGTATACTACACGGGCACAGTCCGCTCAGGTTGTTTGCTGATGTTTAGCTCTTGACCCTGGTGAGTAACCGACAGGTGGCTGATCTAATTGGGTAATTACGATGACTGCTCTGCACTGTCCTTCCACTCTGATGGAGCGCTAATACAGCGTTTCCTTCCCAAGAATTTCACTTTTGTGATGAGAATGCTACTGTTAAGGTTTTTATTAATAATACTCTATTCTCACTGGCCAATCCAGATACACTCCTGAGAAAGAACAGCAAATTTTCATTTGAAGCTATTTATACATATAACAAAGTACACAGACTCACCTCTAAGACTACCAAGAAGAGTTCATACTTGAAATAAATGTTCTTTTTAAAATCAGTAGTCACCAATTGTGTCAGTAAAAGAAAGAGACTAGATTTTATTTTTCATTAACAATAGCAGTTGTTTTTTAGTCTATGAAGAGGGATAAGCTCTGAAAAAAAAAAAAAACGGATAATAGACCTGGATGGAGGTGGGTGGTCCTTGGACTTCCCACAGGGCGGGGGACTTGAATGGGGGAGGGGGAGGGAAATGGGAGGCGGTGGCAGGGAGGAGGCAGAAATCTTTAATAAAGGAAGGAAGGAAGGAAGGAAGGAAGGAAGGAAAGAAAAGAAAAGAAAAGAAAAGAAAAGAAAAGAAAAGAAAAGAAAAGAAAAGAAAAGAAGAAAGAGCAGGGTCTGGGAGAGGTTTCTTTTCCAGTAGGGGGCAGCATCTGACTGTCACTAGTGGGTCCCTTGCTGCAGATGGCCAGTAGAGATGCTGTAGGAAGGGTACCAGAGATAACCGAGCAGGCATTTGATGCTGGGACACGGCAGGACTTGCTGAGGTCTTGACTTTGTGACCTCACCTCTGACTAGATTTCTCTCCCTGGGAAGGTCAGTGATGATCTTGACAGAACTGAGCTGTCTCAGGACAGTTGATGGTGGAGCGAGATGGGTCAGATCCCTCAGGCCCCTGCGGGCACATTGTAAAAATCTGAAGCTGCCTGGGGACCAGTGGAGTCTTTCTGTTAGGACTGTAAGAGTCAAGATTTTCCTAGACTGTTGGTGCACTATAAACCACTCCACAAATTAGTGATTTCAAACCTTGATTGTTTATTGTGTTGGTAGTTCTGCAGGTTGGCAGTTTGGGCTGAATTCATCTGGACAGTCTTCTGTTCTCTCTGGCCTGCCTATGGTGAGCCTGGCTGTGGTGAGCTGGACGGCCTAGCTCTGGTGTACCTGGCTGTGCTTTGCTGCAAAGATGTCTGTTCTCCACTTTTCTTCCAGAAGCTTGGGCTTTCTCATAATGGGAGCAGGTGTCTAAGAGAGCACAGAAACCAGAAAACCCTGAGGTTACACCTGAGTTACATTCCTTTAACCAAAAGCTGTTTCTAGACCAGCTGATTCCAGAAGAAGGGTGTAGAAACATCACTCCTGTCCCCAGCTTGACAATGAAATCCGAGACCTTGTCTCCGCATGCTAGACCAGTGCTCTACCCCTGACCTGCATCCCCGCAGACTCCACCCTCAATGTGACCTGCTGTAGGCCAGTGAATGAAGAACCCGGAGATCACAGTGCCCCTAGCCTGGGTGAAGCTTCCTTTACTGCAGGAAATCGTGCTGCTGGCTTCCGTTTCATCTTGGCCTGTTGTCCTTTTCTTCTCAGACCAGTGGTTCCCAGCCTCCCTAACTCTGAGACTCTTTAATACAGTTTGTTGTGGTGACCCCAACCATAAAATTATTTTCATTGTTGCTTTATAACTGTAATTTTGCTACCACTATGAATTGTAATGTAGATATTTGTGTTTTCTGATGGTCTTAGACAACGGTTGTGAAGGGGTTGTTCATTCCCCTAACAGCTGCCACCCACACAGCTTGACCACAAGATAATTTTTGTGTTTTCTATCATTTGTTCATTTTTGTTAAAATTCATGTTGAATATTAATTTTTTAAATTATATCATGGTCCTTATTAAATTTTATCTACAAGTGTCTTCCCTATGTCCTCAGGCTGTATCTCTGCAGTGGGTGGGCATTTTTCTTCGTGATTTTCTTCATGGTTTTCCTTTTATTTTATTTATTATTGCTGTGTTTGTCCATTGCTGCTACACACGTGTTGAGCTCTTAGGACAGCTTTCAGGGCTCCAGGCTCTCCTTCTGCTTTGTTTGCTCTGGTCCCTCCTATTGTCTCTGTTGCGGTATGCACGATCCAGGTTTATTAAGCCGCAAGGTTCCAGTTGACTCTGCTCTCCCCACTTCCACCTGGGTCTGTAAGTTCTGGGCCTCAACAGAGTGTGAGCGTCCCTCTGCCCTACTGTGAAGACTTCTCAAATCTGTGTCCAGGGGGTGGTTTTCCTCTTCCCAGGCCTGGCAGGGAGCAGAGAAGCTAAACTGGAGTGGGAATAGGAGAAGTACACTCAGGTCTTTCACCTGGGACTGACAGGGCTGATGCTGTATGTCTCTTGGAAGATGGCTTACCACACAGATGCCTGCTCCTCTGCCTAGATAGAAGTCTGTGTGTCAGTACCCGCTGTAATGTCACATGGCTTCTGGGGCTTGTATGTAAATGGATATATGACAAGGTGTGCCACCACGGAGCTTGGGATGCAGTATGTGGCTTGGGCCATCCCATAGGTCCGTCTTCCCCCTTAGAAACAGCAGGCAGGAAGACAGCAGGCGGGAAGACAGCAGGCTCCCACAGCCTCTCAGCAGCCTCGCTCTCACGGCCAAGCAGTTTCTAGCAGAGCAAAGCAACTCAAGAACTGGGCTGGCCATCTCCTCCTGGCCCGGCATTTAAGACTTGCAGACAGTGGAGGCACTTGGGAGTCTTGGAGGAGTTAGGTGGGTTTGGGTAGGATGTGTGTTGTGTTTTTGTACCTTTGCATGGGGTTGCAGTGGCTGAAGTGACCCTCTCACAGTGATTGCCAAAGACCATCAGAAAACTTCATGGTTCCTAACAGCAGCAAAACTGCAGAGATGATGAAGGGCGGTGGGGGCGCCGCCTTTAATCCCAGCACTCAGAAGGCAGAAGCAGGCGGATCTCTGAATACGAGGCCAGCCTGGTCTTAAAAGAAAAAGAAGTAGCAATGAAAATAATTTTATGGTCAGGGAACTGTATTAAAGGGTCACAGTGTTAGGAAGGTTGAGAAGCTTGCTGTAGACAAAGGCACACATGATACAGCGTGGACCGTGGGGCTGTGTTAGAGATGTGTTCTGTGGACTCAGGCAGGCTTGGGCCTCAGCGGGTTGGTGTGGAGATGCACAGGACAGGTAACGAAGGGTGGGGGTAGGTGCGATGGCTGAGGGAGGATGCAGTTGTGCCGGGAGTTCAGCTGGGAAGACCCTGGGAGCTAGTGTCTTTTGGTCAGTGAGTTTTGAGGCAGCACAAGGTAAAGGCATTCTCTGGGCCCCAACAGGTGGTTGATGCTTTGGGATGAACCCTAGAGTGTTCTACGATGTCTTTGTCCTCTGGTTTAGTGTGATGTGTGAGTGTTTCCTATCAGCAGCGTGGCCCTCATGGAGCCATAGTTCAATAGGAAAGACGAGGCATGGAAAGCTGAAATTAATAGAAATAAGCAATGGCAGGACTCTCCTCTGCTGAGCAGGTTGGCAGTGGGGAGGGGCTGGCCCTGGTGGTCAGGGCGGACCCCTCTGAGGAACTGATCTTGTTAGGAGTCAGCTTGTCTTCCAGATGTTTATCTCATTTGAAGTCTTTCCCCCTATTGCTGTCCCAGCGTGTTCATTACCCCTGGACTCCTCTTTCCTGTTGGCACTTACTTTACCCATTGCTGAGTCCCTCACCTCTTGTTAAGTTGGCTCTGTTGTCCTTGTTTTGCAGAAACCAAAGCCGAAAGATTGGCACCCTCCTGGTGGCTTCATCCTGGGGTTGTGGGCGCTCATCATCATGGTCTTCTTTAAGACCTACGGGATCAAGCACATGAAGTTCATCTTTTAGACTCATGGATATGGGAGAAGAACAAATGGAAGATGGCAGCCTTGAATAAAAGCATAGATTTTTATGTTTTTAAATATGTTGCTTGTGTGTAAATTTGGGAAGAAATTAGGAAAAAATGATTTTAATGAACGTTTGACTTTATCATTAAAATACTGTTAATACACTTGTTTATTATCCATTAACTGTTTTCATTATGTTTGTGCATGTGTGTGATATAAAGCCTGGGACAGTGACATTGGAATATATTGGTTGTTTTTGTCCTCTTTTCACTGTGAAAGTAAGAATTGTGAAGGTATTAATTATCACTAAAAGCGGTAACTTCTGTAAATAGTTTTGTGTGTGTTCTTTGGGTATTTTTATTTATGTATATTTTCCCCAATGCCCAGTGTATACAGAATATACCATTCATAATCGTTTTGTTTTATAACATATTATTAAGCTTTTCCCCCTCCTTGGATATTCTTCAAGAATACTTTGTGAACCGGACATGGAGGTACTTTGTTATAATCCAAACTGCTCTGAAGGCTGGGCTGAGGTCATGTGAGCCCTCAGGTCAGCCTAGACAAACAACAGCGAATAAAAGACATGTAGTGTTCATGTCATGATCCGTGGTTGTTCCCTTACCTTGTGCGTTCATTCTGGAGGGTATTACCGACTCTTAGCCATTCCTGGGATCTGCCCAGTTAACTGCAAGGGAAATGAAAACAAAGACCTCGGTAGCTGTGCATCTGGAAACTTGTGCCTTAGAGAGTTTCTTCTGTTAACTGCTTAGAGAAACGTGCCCGCTTATTTTCCATTTTTAAGCATTCTGTGAGCTTATAGAATTGATTGTATCCTCTTTAGTTTTATCCTGGAAAAGTCAGACTGCCAACTAGCTGGATCTTTGCTTTCCCTGAGGACAGTCCCGTAATTGGATGGCATGCATGGAGCGTGTACGCGCACTGCTGGCCCTGATACCACAAGGCACTAAACATCCCTTTGTATTCCATAAGATGTAAGAATTCATCCCCCACATTGATGCTTCTAGAATGCCAATCATCTCTCCATTTTTTCCTGTGATGGAAGGAGGACTGACCTGTGTTGTGGTCAATCTCAGAAGCTCTATTCCCTTTCAGACCTTGGCATCTGAGTGTGGTTAATAAACCACAGAATTTCTTTACCTTTTAGCTCTTAAAATATTGTGTTGTAGTTATAAGCAAGACTCATAATTTCACAGGCAAAAGATTGTCATCTCCTGGACTAGTACAGGTAATGTTGGGGTTTCTTTAGCTCTGCGTCTTTAATTGACATTTTTTATTGGTATGCTGTATAAGACAAAAAGGAAGTTTTTATCTGGAAGCATCTTCTTGAGCATGGGAAGAGGACACACAGAAGTGTGGGTGGCCAGGAGGTCGAAGTAAGAGCCATCTGACCCTGTCTCTGTCCAGACCACACCCAGGTCATGGAGAGCATGCCCGTGGTGTGAGAGGATTGTAGCAAAGGGGTTGCTCTTGGGCCAGAGTCTGAACGTCAAGAACCACACCCTGAAGTGAAGACGATGGGAAACAGGGCTCTCCCTCTCCCTCGGAGGTGGGGAAGCGTCCTCTTTTAAACCAACCTGAGAGTTAGGGTTAATTCTACCTGGGCAGGCTTTGGGAGGGCAAGGGTTTGTTGTTGTTTGTTTTTGTTTTTGTTTCTCTTCTTAAATTTTCAGAATACAATTGAAGCAAAAAGCTTAAAAAGTCTGCTTGTAGCTCTAACCTTATTGAAACTCTTCTGTCTTCAGTAAGTAAATTGTGTGTGAGCAGATACAGAAACTAACACCTATCCCTAAATATACCCTCAGAGTCTCAGGGAGTGGAATGAAACAGTGTGTTGGGACGGATGAGATAATGGTGTCCGGGACGGATGAGGGACACATGAGGGACGGATGAGATAACGGTGTGATAAACATTCCAGAAGTTGTAAATGTGCTGTGCTGTTGTTCTCATTTCTGCTTAGGGGCACACAGGGGCATGGGTGGTGGTGACAGGGTCCATCCCCTGCTGCACTTCCGGACCTTCTTAAGCTTCTCCACGATACTCCTGTTTTTGCCGGTGTTTTTTCTGTCTTCCCCCATGGTGTCCTTGAGGGAGAAAAGAGAAGGAGTCAAATGGATCCCCATAGGCACGCCCTGACATTTCCGATTTGGAGAGTGCATGGCATAACGATGTGGTCCCCAGAAGGCAGCCTGCCTGAGAAATGAGACCCAGACCAAATGTTGTGGTTCCAACCTCACGAGACATTTATTTGCAGCTTGTGGAAGGAAAATGTAGCTTGGATGCAAAGATGATAAAATTGAATCAAAAATTAGAAGTAAACACAAAAATAATGCATGCATTTATGATTTCAATTTTTATATATTCTCTATACTTGAAAGTGATGAGCCCCACAGCAAGCATAACTCAGCCCCTTCATGCTTACCCAGTGCTCTCTGTCCTGGCGGATGCAGCTAACATTTCTTCCATTATGTATGTTGTATAGCCGAGTTACAGTTACTGTGGGAGTCATCATTCGAGATTTTGATGCATGTGTTTCTGGAATCTGTACAGCAAATGTTGAATTAACATATTATCCTTTTCAGTTTCTTTTTACCAAAATTAAGCCTGTCTGTAGTAGATGCTGTTTTAACTTGTGAAAGAAATATTTTGTAAACGTACTTGGAGATATAGCTATAGAGCAGTGAGCTCAGTATCTGGGTCTGCTTTGTGGCACCAGCCTCATTGCTGCATGGCTTCACTCCGACCCCAGGGCCTTGGCTGCTGTTGTGCTGCCCACACATGATGGCCCCCACAGAAATGGCTCTGTTCTGGACAGCACACCTTTGGGAGTAACCCAGCTCCCCCTCCTGCTGTGCAATAATACTCTTATGCACTGGAAAGAATTGTCACTCATGTTGGCAAGTAAAATGCTAATTGACCAGTAGCCAGGCAGCAAGTATAGGTGGGGCAACCAGACTAGGAGAATTCTGGGAAGAGGACAGGCAGAGATGCAGTCACCAGCCAGGCGTAGAGGAAACAAGATGAATGCGTTACTGAGAAAAGGTTCTAAGCCATGTGGGTAAATGTAGACAAGAATTACGGGTTAAAAAATTTAAATCGTAAGAGCTAGTTAATAATAAGCCTGAGCTAATAGGTTAAACAGTTTATAATTAATATAAGCCTCTGTGTGTTTCTTTGGGATGGAATGACTGTGTGACCGGGAGGGACAGAAACTTCCATATACACTCCCCCTTTTCTTTTGGTGCAGAAACATTCACTGTCTTGTGCTATGAAATATGTGGCTCTAATTAATTATGTGCATGCAGATAGATAGATAGATAGATAGATAGATAGATAGATAGATAGATAGATAGATATAAAATTGTTCTTTGCTCTTAGCCATCCCTCCTGCTGCCCTTGTCTCCTTGTGGTTTCTTTCTACACCCCAAGTAGTTCCTCATCTGTGTCACATACATGTATGTGAAAGGTTTCAGATTTTGGATTCAAGGGTGTAATATGACAGACTGCCATTTGTAAATATATATATATATATATATATATATATATATATATGTATGTATGTATGTATGTATTAGAAGAGAGATAGTCGCCACAGGCAGACAGGCAGCAACATGCAGGGGCTCCAAGAAGAGTTCAAACCCACGTGGCAGAGTGAAAGTTCCTTATACATTTTAGAGGAAGGGGGAGGGGAACTAGACTGAAGAGTTTGTCACTCCCCTCCCCCCGCAGTCAGTTAAAGAATGGCTAGACATCTCTCCTGGTTGGCCATTACATGGGCTGGTAGGAAGGGGAGGCAAGTGGCTAGAGAAACAGGTTACTCTGGTTCTGAAGACCAAATTATTTTAGATTCTGTAATCATCAGAGTTCAGCCAAAATGGAGAAGCTTTACAAAAAATGGTGTGACCTCCACTAACAAGATACATATATGAAGGAGATATGTATATATAGCTGAGTCTAACTCTGCATGTGAGAAAACATGCAGTACTTTGTCTTTGCTCCATTGTCTTCTCTTTTCTCCACCCCCTTAGACCTCTTCCCTCAAAATCCTACTTTCATGTTCACCCCTATATTTGTGTTTGTATGTATTGTAGAGTTTACATCGAGAATGTAGTATTTGACTTTCTGAGCGGCTTACTTCCCTTAACACCAAGGTCTCCGATTCCATTCACTTGCCTGCAGAAATGTAGTTTGGTTTTTTTACTGCTAGCTTCAAATCCACTGTGCATCATCACACGGTCGTCCGTTCATTGGCTGATGGGCATCGCACTGGCCCTGTATCTTGGCCATTATGGGTGGTGCTGTAGTGAACATGACTGCAGATGGATGAGGTTTTACTTCCTACCGAGAGATTGAATAAGATTAGCGGCACTCCCTTTAATAAAGGCGTGGATAGTGTGTTTTATAGGTTGATCAAATTTGCAACATTATTTCTGACTTCTGTTCAGATCTTTTGAGACTGCACACCATTCTCATTTTTCTTTGCTTTTTCAAAATGTAGTAAATGCTGGAAACAGACATCTACTTAGTGTTTACTATGTGTGAAGAGCCTCTCCCTCATCAGGAGGTGGAGTCTACAGTCTCCCCCTTCTTGGATCTGGGCTGGATAGACACTTAATTCTACTCACTAGACTAGTATTGCCACATTTCAGAGTGAAGCCATAAAAGGTGACTGTGTATATGTCCTGCTCGTCCCTCAGGGCCTCCAAAGCCAGCCACCACCACCACCACCACCCCCCCCCCAGGGAATCTGAACCCTGTGGGAAGCTGTGTATTTGTGTTCTGCACCTGCAGACCAGGTACCAGCCAGTCCTCAGCATCATCACCAGAGGTCCAAGAAACAGGTTCCCGAGGGACACCACCTCATTATTGCCCAAAAATACAGGAGAATCACAGTTAGAGAAATACTTTTACTTTAGAGCAGTTGCTTAGCAATAGTGGCTGGGACCGTCTTCCTGTGTGGCCCCTGGAGGGGATCCTGGGAATACAAAGATAGGATTCCTTCCTACAAAGTAACAAATCGATTCTAGAGTGACTGAGAGAACTGCTACCAGGGAAGAAACAAAAACAAGTCTCATTTAAGAGCTACAGGCTGCAGGCTTCACACAAGAACTTTCACTTTTAGTTACTATGTAAATAGGACCGTAATTTTGTATTTCCTAGCAGTTACGAGCATGGAGACCACCCTTAAGGGAAAGTCACCCTTGATTAAGCCGTGATTTGAAAATACCCACTGTTATATGAAAAGTGTCTATTTTCTTCCATTTTATTTTTATGCCGACTCCTCTCTGTTACCACAAGAGTTGGCTTTGTGATCTGAAAATGAAATTGGGGCAGTGGAGCCACTTCGCTCCTGCCCCCCTCGACTCAGAGCTCATGTCCCTGCACCTTGAGTGTTGGTCGCATCCCTTCTAGGAGTTCCTGTTTACTAACAACGTCATCTCTTCTCCTGTCCAATTCTCTTTGTATAGACGCCTTCCCTTATAGTGTGTTCAAACCTTTATCACCAATGTAATATGCTGTCTTCTAAATATTTCCCCGTGCAGTTTCATCTGACTTTGTTCCCATGCGTTTCTTTGTGACAGGGACCTCTGCATTGCCAAAGGCAATGGGAACCCCACCTCCCCCACGTGCATGCGTGCGTGCGTGTGTGAGTGTGTGTCTGTGTGTGTGTCCTTGCCATCTCTCCTTAATAACCACACTTTAACACTTTAGGAATGTCTTCTCCACCTTTGTGGTCCTGTCCCTGCCAGGCATCCTGCACTCGGCTGCTTCCTTGAAGTCTTCTCTGAATCCTCTTCCTGGTAGCATGCTCCAGATGTTCTGAGCATCTTTCCCATATCACATGCTGCTTGCTGTCTGCATATACGTACATTCCCATGTGTGTTTACCAGTGATCTCTACATCATTGAAAGCCAAGTGTCTATGTCTAGGTGTCTTTCTTGATGACAGATGACCTATCCCTTTCTACTTGAAAGCCCCCTTATAACCCCTGAACCCAGCCTGCCATCTCTTCTCTCATTACCCAGCCTTAAATGAGCTAGGATTGTGCAGCTATGGGTCCTGTGTTAGGGCATTACCAGATGGCAGTGGCATACTTTGTGGGTTTACTTAGATCCCACCATCCCAGTGCTTGCTCCACGGGCTTGTGAGGACGGCAGTGATGGCGACAGGGTGAGGATGTGTAGACGCGACAAAAGGAGAATGTCTGGGGACCACAGTAGTGAGTCACTGAGGTGAGGCATCTCCCTTCTGAGTGAACATTTGGTTCTTTTCTTCAGATGAAGAAATGGTCACTGAGCTTCTGTTTGGGGCTGAGGAAAACATCAACTAACCTTTCCAGCTATGACCTTCAAGTCAGGTCTTTGGATTTGAGGCTGGCTTTGCATTTTATTTTTATATTCTGTTTTATATTTTTCTTTTGTTTGTGACACAAATCCTACAGTATCACCCATAGGCAAGAAAATACCCGGTGAAGCAGTGATGGGCCATGCAGGGTTGGCTGTAGATGCAGGGACCACATTGTGCGCCTCTTTCTTTTGGCATTGGGTGAGACTTTCTTAACTCATTGGAGTAATAAGGGCATCTTGTTAGATGGCAAGTGTCTTTGTACTGAGCTCAGATGTGTAAAGGAGTGGGATCTGAACAGCCAAGGAAGTGTATCATTGCATTATCAACTTACTGTTTTCAGCTCCAGTTCTACTTATTGTTCCATGACAATGAAGCCGAACCTTCAAGAGTCTCTTCTCTTGTGCGCACCTCACTGAGCCGTGTGAGGATAGCCATAGCAGGAACATGTCCTGCAGGACACGCTTGTGTTTGTTTCATGTTTTACTTCCACTGCCCAGTGTGTGTTTCGGCAGTAGCCAGTGGCAGACAGTACAGAGCACCCTCCAGTGAGTGGCTGTAGTACAAGGCATGTCCGTATGTGTCTTTGTCAGCTAGGCGGACCCGCGCAGCTCCACAGTGAAGGGTGTCTAGTGAGCACGTTCCTGCAGATAGCACATCTGTGAGCACTTTCTGGGAAGTCCTGAGACAAGGTCCCTTTTAAGGGATGTCATCTCTAACTCTCCAGGTACTTTCCAGCAAGCCCCTGACGGGAAGCTCCAGTCACCCTTCGTTACCTTCCATCTTGCCATGCCGTGTCCTCTCCAGCCCTGTGTTAACCTCAGACTTTAGAGGAGGGAGCCTTGGACTTGAGCAGTCTGTGTCGGTGCTAAGGATCCTGGCTCCTCTGAGCCCTTGACTTGGAATCTCTCACCAACAGGTTCCTTTTTACTCACGATTCTTTGTTCACACGACACTGAGTGTTGTCTCCAGACTGGATCCTGATAAGCACCTGTTCTTCCTGAAACACGACGGCATGAAGTGGAAGATTATTTTGGTTTGGTTATTTTTGTTGTTGTTGTTTTGAGACAAGGTTTCACTGCAGCTTTGTAGCCTATCCTGGAACTAGCTCTTGTAGACTAGGCTGGCCTCGAACTCAAAGAGAGCCACCTGCCTCTGTCTCCCAAGTGTGTGCCACCACCGCCCAACTTGAAGTGGTAAGATTCTTCACCAGAGTCATTGACCCCTCAGTCTTGGAGTTCAAGAAAAAATCCGTGACAATCTTAAACAGATGAACAAAAGACTGGAGATCATTTCTTACCACCCGCCCTTGAATTCTGAAGGAAGCCAGTCCTCAGGGCCCGTGGGCTTTGAGAATCGCACATCTCCTCCTAGCTCTCCACTGCACCTCTTTTTTTCTGAGTAGAAGGAAACTGATAGCTTCACATCACAGAGACACCTCTGTATCCCTGCCAGGAAGCATGGTGGATCAAAGGAAGAAACCTAGTAGGAGCAGGTTGGGACAGACAAGGCCAGCTCGGCTGTCTGTGGAGGTCTTTACCGAGGAGGCTGTCTGAGCAGGACAGAGCGGGAGAGCCTGGGCTTTGCCTTCTGTTGTTTGTCAGGCTGATGACCGCACTCTATGCAGGGACGGAGTAATTAGATCACAGCTAAGGAAATATGCTGTAAAACTAATAAAAGAGAAGGTGGTGGAGAAAAGAGAAATCAAATAAAACAATCGAACAGAATAAAAATAGCACTTTCAAGAGGCTGAAAGCAAAAACAGAAGACTCAGGAATGAAAGTGCCTAACTAGAACACGTGACAGGCTTTGCAGTTGGAGAGGCTGAATCTAAACCTGAGAACTTCAAAGATGCAGTTATGAACTGAGCTAAAATGAAAAAGAAAACATATTTTAAGGTGAAAACAATAGAGAAAAATTAAATGAAAGGGAAAGACCAAACCAGGTAGTCAGAAGAATCTGAAGATTTCAAACACTGACATTAGGAATATAACGTTCTCTAAGTGCTACACATTAAGACAGAAACAAACAAAAAATAAATATAGAAGGTAAGAGACAAACAACTTAAAACAAGGCAAGAGGAAACATCATTTAAAGCGAGCTGCCTGCCTTTTAGAGACATCTGGCTTCTGGTAGCTGTTGTTCTCAAGGAACCATGTATTCTAGAAGGTTCTGTCTTTGCCTTTCATTCCCAAGGTCAGGTTCTCAACAGAGCACTCCTCAAGATTCCTTCAGGTCAAAGCCAAAGGCAGCCAGCCTTTCCCTAAAGACCCTGTCTCCTGTGTCTGGGGTGATTAGTACCTTGAGAAGGGCCTGGCCTGGCTGGTCTGGTCCCCTACCTCAGCCATCCTTCATAGTGTCCCGACATCCGGGGATAATACTCAGACTTCCCGCCTGCCTGTGTGACACCTGTGGTAAGTTTTGGGGTCCCCTTTCTCCTCCTTCCACAGCTCAGATGTCCTTGTTGTTTTTGTCGTATCTGTGGAACCCGGGTAGAAAGCAAGCAGGTGTTTTTCACACCCTATCATCCACAGTAAAGAAAAAGTATATGTGTTTCACATTGTGTGACTTGGCATGTGTGTGTATGCCATCTATATAATGGCCAAGGAAACTGTACAAAGTAGGCCATCTTTTATGCCGTGTTGTTTCCTGTTTTTCTGTAGTCTGTGCCAGAATTGTTTCAGAGGAGGAGCTATGGTTTCCAAGAATATTTTGAAGTGCACTCTACACTGTGTCCTAAGATCCATCTCTGTGTATCTGTGCATCTGTATAACTGGAGGAAAATGAGAAAGATTTCAAATCTGCAAAAAATGCAGCAGCTGGCATTCCTGGTACGGTACAGCCTTCAGTTCCCCCTTTTACCGTATGTAGCTGTGTGTCTGGCTTCCCAGCAACATCTTGCTATCATTTCCAGACTTCCCGTTAAGCCAACTCGAGCAGAGCCTGGAGAAGCACGGCCGGGAAAGTGGCCCTCAGGGTGGCAGGGTTACAGGCACGTCTGGACATGCGCCCCGCTCTTCCCTGTTGCTGCCGAGCTCATCCTACACGGGTGTTCCCAGGAAACTGGTGCAGAAGCAGCTCCTTTTCTCTGAGTGACTCAGACTCTGTCTAAGGTGCTCGCATCGGAGGCAGGGAACTGGGGACCTGGAGGAAAGGGCTCCAGGGAGTTTCTAGAAGATTCATTGAACTGAAAGTATCTGTTGGATGTATTTTTTTTTGAATTGGTAGAAAACCTAATAGAAATATGACTAGTTATGGAGTAGAATATATTGCTGTAAACGAATGTCCGGGAGAGATTTGTCTTTGATCCCAGCCCCACTAGCACCCCACAGTGCTGTAGGTCCTACCCCCTGCCCAGCTGTCCTTGGTTCCGTCTGATGGTGCCCCCCTGTGGGAGCTAATGGAACACGCCTTGACTGGAAGGCAGTATTAACTTGAAGGAAAGAGTTTGGAGGTGGGAAGGGGGGGGACACACATTCCAATCTCTCAGCCACTGTGTCTGGGGGGAAAAGAATGTGCCATGGGTTTTAGCCTGCCAGAGGCCATTCCTGTGGCCATGTAGAGAATGAATACTCCATGGACCACTTGGTTAGGAGCAGAGGGATGGATCTTCCCAGGAAAATATGGGGATCTGGGATCTAGAGAGCCAGCAAATGGGAAAATGGGCTGCCAATGGCCTCCATCTTTGTGGAGACAGGGAGGAGTCTTGTTGGCAGGCAGGAACATGGGAGGGGGACAGCTGGCCAGGTAGAAGGGGAAATGTAGGCAGAGCATGGGGTTACCCAAGTCTCCTAGCGGCGCTGAGGCTTCACGAGTGGTTGGGGGCTGTGAAGACTGAGATAGACTGACCAGGCCAACTGAGTCCCAGGCAATGATGAGAATTGGTACAACAGCCACTTAGTGAAGAGAAGACTCACATAAAGTTGGCATGGCAGGAGGTAGCAGCAAGGCAGTCGTGGGAGATCACGGCAGGCTGGGCAGTCCTGGGAGATCACGGCAGGCTGGGCAGTCCTGGGAGATCACGGCAGGCTGGGTAGGGGTTAAGATGGGAACCAAGGAGAGCAGCTGTCCATGGCGTCACCAGAAAGGAATTGGTTCACAACCCTAGGACATCGCCCACTTTGTTGGCTTATGCAAAGAAGGGAGGAAGGGGCCTTTAATGGTTAATTGGCTTCAAACAAAGGCTGAATAATTGCTGAAAGTTTTACTTTCAGAAGATGAGAAAGAAACCATCGGTTGGGAAAACAAACTAGCTAGTGATTTTAGAAATCACTTTACAGGTGTGCTCCATCAGATGGCTAAACCATTTGCAGCACATGAGACGGTCTGAGCCTTTCCCAACCCGCTAGGCAGGCCCCACCTGCCTCCTGGTCAGAACGCCTGTGCTCTCCAGGCCCTTGGTCGCAACTGAACTGTGTTAGGATGCCATGTGTATACCTTTCTGGATCTGGACACATGGGAGGACAGGAACGCTACAAGTTCAAGGCTAGGCTGGACTACATAGCGAGTTCCAGGCTTCCCTGCCTACATAATAATATTCTATCTGAAAAAAAAAAAAAAGAATGATAGAAGCCCTGAATACACACGAACCACAGCGGGGGAGGTGTTGGAGATGGGCTGGGCTCTGGGGGGCAGCAGCTCACAGGCCCATAGCTCCACTACAGAATGCAGCTGCTGCCCTGCTCCTGTTGGCAGTGGCTGCCGTTCTGGAGCTGAATCAGATCAGGGAAATGGGGTGCCCTTTCACCCTCAGCTATGCCTGCTTTCTATGTCAGGATCAGCCTAGCAGTGCTGAGACTGTTACGTGAAAATGCAAGCATACACCTGTGCAGGCGCCCACCATGCGCCTCTGTAGGCATGCACTGCACAGGCGGGGCTGGTGTTAAGGAGGGTTCATTATTACAAAGGAAAACAAGCAAGGGTTATTTCTCTGCGTTAGGGCTGTTTACAGTTGCGCTGGGAAGAAGTCATCTGATACTTAGTTCCGCTGTAATGTTTTCTCTGAGAAAGAGGAGAGGGTTTTAGTATTTCTAGAATCCACAAAGAACTATATTATCATGTGACTTCCACACCTAATGGGCTTTGGTGATGCACTGCTAATGTCCCCACGGCCACGCCTTCCAGCTCAGAATTCAAGGTGTGGGAGCTCAGTCTTCTTTCCCAGTGCACCGCTCAGGGTTAGCATCCCTCTGTGGCATCCTCCTGACTGGTGTCTTATGGAGCGGAGCCTACAGCTCGCCCCTTTAGACAGTTTGTCCGTGTCAAAAAGCCAAACAAAAACATAATACACATGAACCTTGCAAAGATGTCCGAGGACAAACTCTTCATGTTGTTACATCATGGTTGCAGATTTCTTGCCGGCGAGATGTCTGTGATCTTCTCTCACACTGTGAACAGACTTAGCTAGTGGTGCTGCCATCCAGACTTTTTCTTTGGTAAATAATAGCTTTGGTAAAGAATTTCTTTGGTAAAGGATAGCTTTACCCCAGTGATTTTTAACCTGTGGGTCATGACCCCTTGACCCTCTTGGTAGGTCACATATCATATATCTTACATATCATATATTTACATTATGATTCAGAACAGCAGCAAAATTAGTTATGAGGTAGCAATGGGATAGTTTTATGATTGAGGAACTGTATTAAAGGGGCGCAGCATTGCAAAGGTTGAAAACCTCTGCTCTACTCTCACAAGAAGCCCCTTAGCCAGTAGACGATGGGTAACAATCAAACCCACACCTGCTGGAAGCACACAGGAAAGCCACAAAACAAATCAAGGCACCCTCCCAAAAGCATTACTAAAAATGCCGGAGCATTTGAAAATGATACTTGTGTATCTCTTGAAGTCCAGGGAGGGAAGGGGGTGACATCTGTATGCCACTAAGTGGAAGACCATGGTTGTGAAGAGGATGAGGAGGGTGGTAAGCATTGCAGAATGTGACAGTGAGGGCCACGCTGGGAGTGAGCCTAGAGAGGGCGCTGAGAGCAATGTGTCTGAAGCAAGGCCAGCATTGGTGATGATGTGACTGTGTTTGTGTCCCAGCTGTTTGTGGCATCTTCCACAGCATCCTTAAAAAAGAGCTTGGGATCAGGTAGCAAAAGCCCCGTGACTCAGACACAAGTGAGTTGTCAGCTTCCTTCCTTCCTTCCTTCCTTCCTTCCTTCCTTCCTTCCTTCCTTCCTTCCTTCCTTCCTTTTGTTTTGTTTTTTGAGACAGGATTTCTCTGTAGCTTTGGAGTCTGTCCTGGACAGCTCTTGTAGACCAGGCTGGCTTCCATCCACCTGCCTCTGCCTCTGAGTGCTGGGATTAAAGGCATGCACCACCACCGCCCAGCTGAGTTGTCAACTGTCTGTGTCCTACCGGAAGCTTCTGCCCCAGCGCCATCTCTAGTAGTGACACACTCATCAAGTCTGCACTCAGCACGAGAGTGGGGACTGTATTTGAGATGGCAGAGGCAACACTATGGTGACAGGCGGAGACAGGCAGGGAAAACTGAACACAGGCAAGTTTCAAGCTTTCTGTGTGTGTTCTCCAGAGTGTCTTCTCATGGTGTGTAAAGCCATATAAGGAGGGCTTGTACTCAGTCTTTGTCCTCTGCCATCCCCCAAGCTTGTTCCCTGGTGAGGATTGGAGCCTTTGGGAGGTAATTAGGTCACGGGGTGGGACACATGAATGGGGCATGTGCCCTTTTTAAAGAAGAAGGGGCATGGGGTCTCCCTGTCTGATACATTAGGAGATCTGAACTATCTGAGTAAGTTGGGCAAAAGAGATGGTTCTTCCTTTCAGGATACTTAAGGCAAAAACATAGTATAAACAATGAAAGCAGCAAAAAAGCCAACATTTAAGAGCAACACAGTAATAATCACTCCAACAAGCGTTATTAATGGATACTAGGACTGATAAAAATATAATGAGAAAGAATATTTGCATATTCTCAAAATACCACCATAGAAGATTCTTGATAATTATAACTTTTCAGGCGAAAAACCTCAAACATTTCCTGTAGCCAGGGCCTTCCATAAAAACAAATCCAGAATGTGAGAGAGAGAAAGAATGAATGAGAATACAAATAGAACCATAAGATTGTTGGTAGAAAATAAAAGAGATTAAAAATAAATTGCTAGCTGAGATTTTTTTAAGGTAAGACACAAGAAAACAAGAATGGAGCCCTAATAAAGTGGAAAAAAAAACAAGAATGACAAAGAACATAATTTAATTAAATTGAAAGCAAATGTTTAATCAATTAGAAGAGCCTGTTATTTAAAAAATTAATGCAATCTTATATTTATTGAAGTTGATGGGAAAAGCAGATTGATTTTTAGCTTCCAGTGTCTGTGAAGCCTGCATGGGAATACAGTGTGGAGTCACTGAAACGTGCACCATTCAAACTGAAGAACGACAGTGTCTTTATAAAGGACTCTGAAGCGGGATGATGTCACAGGCAACAGAGGGACGACTCCAGTGTTCGCGAGAAAGTGTCCTTCAAAAATGGAAACGAAGTAAAGTTGTGTGTGACAAGCAAAATCTGTGGGCCTCTGTCCCAGAAGACCCGCTGTTGAAACTAGAAAACTAAGGAACAAAGAGGCCTCCCCCGCAGGGTGTGTGCAGGGGCAAATGCACAAGAAGCTCCTCCCCCTCAGGGTGTATGAAGGGGCAAATGCACAAGAAGCTCCCCCCCCCAGGGTGTATGAAGGGGCAAATGCACAAGAAGCTCCTCCCCCCAGGGTGTATGAAGGGGCAAATGCACAAGAAGCTCCCTGTGGGGAGTGTGCAGGGGCAAATGCAAAGAATGACGGGAGTGTAAGCCAGTAATCAACAAAGAACAAACTATGGCTGTCGTAATTCGAAGTTAAAGTGAATAATAAGTAGCACGCACCGTGAAGGGGTTAATAGAGTTAATTATTCTGATCTTTTCACAGTTTTTTGAAAATATTGAAGCATTAATCATAGGAAGATTAGAAGTCAATAATAAATATTATAACATAGAATGATCAAAAATCCCTATGAGAAGACAGACAGAAAGATGTGGTAGGCCTCTTAGTCATTTTCTGTTGTGTGATAAAACACCGTAACTAGGGAAAGGAGAGGGAGGCATGGCGCAGGAGTCTGGGCCAGGAGGCTGAGACCTACATCTCCACCTCACACAAGAGCAGAGAAGAAAGCTCAAGTGGACAAGGCTCAAGTCTGCGTTAACAGTGTCCTCTGGGAAGAGTACACCTCTCAAACAAAGGCTCCATAACCTTTCAAAACAGTGTCACTAGCTAGGGGCCAAGTGTTTGAATACCCGAGCCCTTGAGAGACGCTTTTCACTCAAACCTTTATACCCTCTGTATAGAAAACTCCCAAATTGTATTCATAAATTAAAAGACTACATATCAACAGGTATCAGTTGTTCTCAAGCAGATCCACGTAATCAATGCATTCCCAATGAAAACTCTGTGAGGTTTTATTAAAGCCAAGAGTATCCTCTTGTAACATTGTCTATGGAAATAAAGTGTAGCAAGAATAATATTGACTAAGGCAATTTTAAAGATGAATAAGCTAGCAGTGTTTTCTTCTAGATGTCAAAACCTATAAATGCGTCATAATTCTGTGGTGTATTGGAAAGCTAAAATGGGGCATCATTCAGAATCGAGAAATCATCCAACACATGTGTGATGACTTATCACGAGAGAAGCAGCCAGTACGGTAGAGAAAGCATGACACAGAGAATGGCTGTGTCTGCCTGGGGACTCAAGTGAGAAAAGAACTCAGCCCACCATTCACACTGGGCCTCAAGTCAGTTTGAGATGGATCCTACGTCAGATTTGAAAAGGGACAAAGAATAACACTTCTAGAAAATCAAAGATTAGCTTCATGATTTTAGGGCTTTAAAAGAGCCCTTAAGTAGGACACAGATTGTATATAAAATATAAATAACTTTTGACTTTAATCCAATTGAGTCACCAAAATATTTCATTAAGACAATGAATAGCCAAGCAATGCATTGTTACTCCTGTACAATCAAAGACTTGAGTCAGTACTATATAAAGGTGGGGAAGTGCATGGCATCTCATTAAAGATCAGGCAAAAACAGTGACACCACAGAAGATGCTATGCAAATGGTTCAATGGGGGCATTAAGGGATGCTCAATTCAGTTATCAGAGATGAGTCTAAATAGCCATTGGAAGGGTCAAAGGCAACTGGAGCTCTCAGTTATTACTGGTGGGTGTGTAAATGGCTCCGACCACTTGGGAAAATCATTTGACATTATCTGTTGAGAGCTAGAGCAAGGCGCAATGCTGCCCTTTGACGTGTGTCCATTAGAGGTAAATGTTCAGTTAACAGTTAGTTATAGATGGAGCGTTTCTCATGCTAAAGTCCTACCAAGTGGGATCATTATCTCCAGCCGTCAAAGCCACGGCTTTAACACTCTCCTTAAAGACTCATGTAGTCAGAAAAAGAGAGATATGCAGTAAAGAAAGATTCAAAGACAAAGAAAACTTCTAAATGGTTTACAGTGTGTTAAAAATATATGCAGGCTTGAAAACAAGTTAAAGTTCTTAAAGAAAGAGAGTAGTTGGGTGTGGCGGTACACACCTTTAATCCCAACACTTGGGAGGCAGAGTTAGATTGTGCAGTGTGGCAGTGAGACAAAGGGCTGTGACCATGTGTAAAAACAGAGGTAAATCTTTCAGGGTGGGACACCCCAAAAAGTTCTGAACCCCAGTCCTCATACATACCAGGCAAACACCCATCTCTAAGTTCTATCGCCAGCCCCAGGGATAAATCTTAGAAACATAATTTGGACTGAGATAAGGTAGACACTAAAGTTTATATAGCATTGGATGGCATTTGGATAAAACTTAAAAATAAGCAAAATGGAAGACATTCACCTCCTAAAAGACACTGATGACAGGCCAGAGAAACAGTTCCCCTAAGTCTGTTCTGGGAGTCATTGAGTTTACCGTGGATACTATAGCAGCCTGTGTGCCTCAGGGGAAACCCTGTCACCAAAAAGCTCGCCCTAGCCCAGAGGATTCATGAAAGCAGTGTGCCTACAGCTCCCCCAAGACTTGAGGGCAGCTTAGTCACCAGGAGAGACCCTCCCCAGCACTTGGTACTGCTTATATAATGGTGGGCAGGTGACTTGGGGTCTTTCTGCTTACAGCAAGTAAGTTTCCTTTACTTGAGCCTTGTATGTTTTGCTTATTTCCTGAGTCCCTGGAGCCTTTCCCTTTGCTCCAGGAGGGAGTGTTTCAGCTGGGAGGAAATAGCAACACCAGGACTGTTCTTCAAAAAGGAAAAGAGGTGAAGGGGATGAGCAGAAAGTGGCCAGGAGTGGCAGCCATTGGCAGATGAGGTGAGCCCCGGAAGGGAAGCGTGATAGTGGAGTGGTAATCCACGTTAGGAACTGAGGACAGGCAGGTAAGGTTTTAAATAGGATGGTTTGTGCCCACGGACTGAGTGGAGCTTAGCTGGAAATACTAAATATGCTAACAACGTGGGCATCCCTGCTGGGAGGACCAGCACCAAGACACTTTGGAAGTCAGTCTGGTGACGTCTTGCCATGAGAATAATCTTGCTATACAGACAACCCAGTTTTTTCATTCCTAGGTTTGTGCTCTAAGAAATTATTATATGTATGAATGAGAACTCCCAAGGATTTCCATAGCATTGAAAAAATAAATTGTAGCTATTAGTAACAACTGATAACTGGGAGGAACAGGTAGAAATACTGGGTATACTATGTTGCAAGCCTGCTGTCTTGTGACCTTTAAGAATGGGGTGCACTGACATAGAGGAAAGAGATGAGTATTTATTTAAGTGAGAGAGAAAGCTTTTGACAGTGGAGAGGGGACCCAATGATGGGCGTCTGGCAAAGAGGCTGTATCTGGGGTTTGTTTCTAGGCTTAGGTGGGCTCAGATTGGTTTGGTGTATACGAACTCGGTGAGAAGTAAAGACCAAGGAGGACAGGGCTCTCAGAACTGGAGCAGGCTCTCGGGTCACCAGCTCTGCTCCCCATCCTAATCATTACAGACAGCTTTGTGGGGAAGCGAGCGCCTCCAGGTGGAGGGAGTCAGGCTCCATCTTCTGTCTCCTAAGTTAGGTTTCTGGTCACTGGCTCCCGTCACAGGCAGAATCACTCTTTCCTATGTCTGTGTGTTCCAGGGCTCCATTTACCCCCACCAGTGTGAGTATGCCGCACAGCCGACAGAATGAGGGCGAAAATAAACTAGTTATGTGGAAAGGAGACACACTTAGGAAAAGAAGCCTATGAAGTCTCTTAGCGGTCGTATGATATTTATGAGTGTGCAAAGCCAAACAGCACAACATTTATAGATGCATCTCTGTGTAATGAAATGAGTTAGAAAGCAACGGAGTGGAAACTCATGAGCTCAGGAGGGACCTGCAGGAGGCTTCAAGGGTGGGATGCCTGCTTCATAAATTACATATTTGTTTATATTTACTGAGTGTAAAATACTACATACTGAATATTCTGACAGAAATGATTACGTATAAGTTTAATTTCTGTCAAAAGCTCTTGGTGACAACAGATAGAAACTCCAGAAATAGGCTAGACTGTCTGGCTCCTAATATGCTTTCCCCAGTAAACAAGTTATGGCTCTGGGTAGTTATGAAGTGTCTTGTGCCTCAGTGTTTACATCTGTAAATGGGAACAGTGAAGTATGAGACTATTCTGATTGCTGAATGCATTTATAGAGGGAAAAGCCCACAGAAAAGTTGGATAATGAGGTTTGCAATTGACAGTGGCTTGGAGGGCCAGTGATTAAGGTGGGTGGGATTGTGGCAAAACAGGATACGTGTTGTAAATGATACATAGAGCACACTAGCTACCTAGTAGTATAGTGTAACATTTGATTTATCCTTGTGAATTTCCTAATTTGGAAACTGAAGAACTGATTTCATAGTAAAGAATCAGAGATGCAAAGATGACTTCAGGGGGGCAAGGATGCTCCCCAGGACAGAGTGGTGACTGCACGGAGGACAGGCATGCTCCCCAGGACAGAGTGTTGACTGCACGGAGGACAGGCATGTTCCCCAGGACAGAGTGGTGACTGCACGGAGGACAGGCATGTTCCCCAGGACAGAGTGTTGACTGCACGGGGGCAGGCACGCTCCCCAGGACAGAGTGTTGACTGCACGGAGGACAGGCATGTTCCCCAGGACAGAGTGTTGACTGCACGGGGGCAGGCATGTTCCCCAGGAGAGACTGGTGACTGCATGGAGGACAGGCATGCTCCCCAGGACAGACTGGTGACTTCAGGGGAGACAGGCATGCTCCCCAGGACAAGAGTGGTGACTTTCGCTCTGGGGGAGGAGGGGGAAGACACGCTCCCCAGGACAGAGCGGCACAGTATGTGCCAGGGTCTCCACACTGCCCTTGTTGAGAGTCTGAAGTCCTGTTAGAATGACTTCCTTAACAATTCCATTACCAAGATGGGAAATGTCTAATTCTGGTCCAAGAACAAGCACTGTCCTGCTCCCATGCAGAATCCCCAGGCCTCTTCCTCAGCTTCAGCAAATGAAACAGAAAACTGACTGAGGATGTGGAGGGGCAGACAGTGAGAATGGGGAGCGTCCCCAGGCTCAAGAAGGCTCCGACATTGTCCTTTGGAGAGAAGCCCTGTGGCGACTTGCTCATCCTTACCACCTCCACTGCCTCGCCCTCTGCTGCTCACAGAAGCAGCAGGCTCCAGAGTGACAGGCTCCGGAGTGACGGGCTCCAGGAGCTGGCCCCAGTGACTGCAGAGTCCTGGGTACCTTCCATGTTCTTCCCTTCACTTCCTGATAGGGATGGAACTTCAGATCTGCTTCATGGGAACAAAACTGTCTCTGCTTTTGTGTTACCTTTTTGTTTCTTTTAAGGTGAGTGTATCCCTAATTTTGATATGGCTGTCCCAGCACCCTCACAAAGCAGTCAGCCAAGGGGAAGGTGATCTGTGTCTTGCCTCTGTTTAGCCTTTCCTTTGCAGTCTAGCCACCGGAGTCAGAGTCCTTGCTGTTTATTTTGCCTGTCTGCACTCGCTGTAGCATTTGTCAATATTAAATTTAATTTGTGCTCAGAGCACTTCGCTAACGGCGAAAACACAAAGCTCGCTGAACTTTACCTTCCCTGTGTGTTCAGTCCAGCCAGCATTAGCAAACCTAATGAACTCTACAAGGTTGTCCTACCCAAATGTAGGTCAATGCTGTTGACTGAACACATTGTGTGCTTAGAAACTGACCTTGTAAAACCCACTTGAAATTTATCTACCTCACAGCCCCCTGGATCGCTTGTTCTTTTACAATGGAACGTATTTGTGTCCGAGCAGCAATCCAATGAGTCAACAGGAAAGTGGTCAACACCAACAACAGACATTTATTGAGCGCCTATTGTGTGCAAGGCACTGTACTAGGTGTGGGGCTACAAAGACAAAGGAGAGACAGCCCCTGCCCTCAAGGAGCTTACAGTCTAGTCTAACAGACACATACAGAGAAAGACACTGACGATCCAAGGTAGCATGTCATCGTGGGGGCACAAGTACAAAACAGGATCTCAGCCTTTTGTTTTCATTTACATTTCAGTACCCTGAGTAGGTGGGGGAGTGAGCTACAACCTTCCAAGCCCTCGGAACATCCTGGCCGCTTTCCACTTCCAATGTCTTCCGGTGCTGGTGTTAAAACCTTGGCACCTGGAACGCCTCTTGCCCCACCGTCTCAGGCTTTGGATTTTAGGTTTTGAGGGTTTAGAGAAACTTCAGAGAGGGTGACATTCTTGTAGTGGGGTAGACTCTGGCACCCACCACGCCGCTGCTTTAGGAGGCCTGCACTGAATCTGTTCCTAGACAGGTCTGGAGTTGACAGCCCACTGGAAGGACCTCCCTACCACAGCACTGGAGGCTTTAGAAGACACAAGGATGTGGAGAGGTTGATGGTAAAGATATGGGGGCTCTAGAGAAGCAGGATGAGGAATGAAGTCTAGTGGTGTGGAATGGGCCAACCAGGAGAGAAGCTCGGGTCTTCTGTTGGGGTAGGATTCCCTCTGGGAGACCCTGGGTCAATCACCCAGGGCAAATGTCTGGAGAGTACAGAACAGGTCCGTAGGCATTTAAACAGTGCCGTCTTCATCCTAACAGCATCTCTGCATTGCCTTTCACTTCCTACCATCCACTTGCCATCTAAAAAGTCATTTGAAATATAGTGTTTATTTCAATATGAGATCATCTGTGTCCACTCTAATGTAGTTCGGATGGCTTAGAGACAGGGAGGATTGAAAGACAGGTGCCCCATTTCTGGAGCACGAATCTGGCAGTAATCTAAGAGGACTTTGTTGTTTGTTTTTATTTCATTTCATGAAGCACTGAACTCCGTGCTCTAGGAACCTATGTGTCCCTGAATCTATCTGCTTCTGTGCCTCTGTCTAAGGAGTAAAGAGCGGGGTGAACAAAGTGAGGGGCTTAGCTCCCTAATGCCCTTTCCTGGGAATGGGAACCACACAGCCAAGTCCCCACGCAGCACACTGAATATTTACCTCCTAATGTTCTTTTAATGTGTGCTTTCTTGGGTGAATATTTACTGTAGAATATTAAATGTGAGATTCCTCTTTTTATGGGCCATTTGAAGTGATTGATTTTGTTTGTGGATTCCTGTATCTTTGCCCATAATGGCTAGCTATTGTAATGGCCTCTGCCAAATGCTCTTGTGTTGAAATAACAGAAGCCGGGGATCGGCCAGCTGTGGCATTGTACTACCGTGGTCTCAAAAGCCAGGAGGAGTCCGATGATGCCACTGGGGAGAGAAGAAAAAGGTGTGTAACATACCAAGGATGACAGAGGCTTCAGATGGCCTGAAATCATGAAGTCTGTAAACAGGCTTTTGTGTCTTTTATATCAGAGTTTCTGTTTAATGGTGTTGAATGGTATTAAGTCTGACAGTTGGGAAATGACAGTGGCAAGACATGAGCTCAATTGCCCACAACCAGGTCCATCAGCACAAGGCAGCAGTGCTCTCGGCGTTTTCTTTAATGCTGCAGTAAAACCATGACCCAAGTGATAATTTCTTACACTTAGCTACACCATGTTTTTGAAAAGAATATGTGTGTGTGTGTGTATGTGTGTGTGTATGTGTGTGTGTGAAGTCACATATTGTAGCTGCATTCTGGGCATTTGGTTGCTTCTTTTGCATATTTGAGAGGAGGAAACAAAAGATGGTCTTGCCTTGATGTTTTTTATGGGGTTCTCTTCCTTTTAAAAAGGAAAACCACATAACCTAACGATACTCAAACGTGTGCAATAGTAGGCCAGGTGATAGAGTTACATTCCGGCAGGCATGCTTTTCCAAATTTCCCTAAGTACAGGAATTGTCAAAGAAGCCACTTAGATTTCAACAAATAATCTCTTCAAGGGATTGTGAAGGTGACCTGTAAATCAATCGTGTGTTATTCACACCCTTCTTCTTGTGTTCATAAAAACACTGCTCAGGGGCCATGCTGTGGTAGAATAAAATTCATTTTCCTACAAAAACCCAGAAGACACTTGAGGAATGAATCCACGAAGCCTTAGACAGCAATTTCATTTTTAAAACTGACTTTTAATAACTCAAGCCATACTACAATAATACTTTGTTTTTGCTGTCTACCTGAGCTGCATTTGTATCTCCACAATGGTACTCTGCACAATTAATAGTTCTACTGAGTGAAAGGGGAAGGGACATTATCACTAATTAAGAAGAGGGGAAAGAGCTGTGATGTGAGACACCTTTAATCCAAGTCCTGTCCTGTTTGTGAAAGCAATGCCTGTTCCCTCATGACATTCGCGGCTGCCTTCAAATCTGTCATCAGAGACACTGATGCTCCTTTGGCAGTGTGCAAGGAAAAGCCTAGTAAATTCTTACTTTTCTGAGCAGCATACCTTTTTAAAATGAAAATCCGTCATCCTGTCTACCTTGGTTTTGAGTGAAGTGGGTGAGGGAGGAGTCCTTCACATACAAAGACTTGCAGCCAGTGCATGGGTCAGAACGGTCCATGGGACAATGAGCTGGGAGACGGGGAATATCTTTGTGTTCTCTTCTCAAGAAAGGGCATATCTTGGCACTCATAGTCAGGGAACACTCAGAAGCCTCCACCGCTTGCTCCTCTCACTTTCTTAGAGAGGCAAGGGATAGAGTTTAGACAAGAGAGGCCAATGAAGAAAACTGATTCCTACCCGAGGGACCCTAACATTTCACCCTGACTTACAGTTTCCAGCTACTGTCAGAGTTCATCAGTCCACATGTCTAATCCTCATAGAGGCCAGCGAGAGGCTCATACATTCTTAGACTTGCAAGAGGAACTCAAGGGATCTTCTGGTGCATTCTAAAGACAAGGAAAGCAGAACTTAAAGAGAAATTACTTGTATCAGTTACTACTGAAGAGAGCTGCTGTATCTTTAAGTCCCTCTCCTTAGCATCTCTTTGTTTTAATAATGTAGTTTTTGGTTTTCAGTTTTGTTCTTTTGAACATTTATGTACATCAGAAAGTGTTCTAGCTGTTCTTGTTTTGAAAGAGCAATTTGCCTGAAGCCGAGGGGTTCAAACAATGCCACACATTTCCACGTCCAACACTGATTGCAGGCTAATAACAAGCATTGTGAATTCAGTAAGTCCTCGGCCTGATTCTACACATTCCAACCACCATTCAGGATTAAAGGGTCGGGAGCATAAATTGCCACATAATCATAATCTATAAAAATACTGCCTAGAGTACACTAAAAAACTCTCAATAAATAAATAGCAGACATTTGCTTTATGAAAATCATTGGAGATGTGCTCTTCAGAATCATGTCCGTTCTTTCAGGCTTTTACAAATCACGGAGTGTGACAAATGACACCGATTATTGGTCAGGTTAGGCTATAACCTGATAGAAAAGTCTTTTGACGTGGATGTCTGTAAAGAAATACAAATAAAGGTGTTGGGCTGCTCCTGTTTTGATTTCGAAGGCAATACTTCCACCCTGGAGTGTTCCTCTCTATGGCAGTGTCACTGAATTGGTACTCATGAGGATGTGCAGGTCTTGGGCTGTGGGCTTCTGTCCATGGTGCTGAACCGCACCACTGTCCAGCTCCCAATCCCGGCCTGGAGTTCAAATCCTTCCTCTTGGGGCTAACGGCGTTCATACCTCAGAACACAGGCTTCTCCTCAGCGTGATTCACAGCAGGTGGCTCTGGTTTCCAGTCTGGCTGGAAAAAGCGAATGTTGAATGTCCGTGCCCAGTTCTTAAACACCCGTTTCTCTGTGATAAAACGGTGGTGACTGCCCTTGCGTCCTCGCTCGTGTGAGAGGTACATTGTACATTCATCGGGTCCAGAAGGCTCATAGTAATGATAAGGTACTGAAGGGTGCTTAGGATCCCTGTGGGAGGAAGGGGAGATCACTATTAAAGCAGAAGAGAGCAGAAACAAAATGAAAACCCAAACCAAGCGCAACATAAAATGTGCTTTTTTTTCATTGTCCAATTCAAGAAGAATGTTACTCTTATAAGCTGATAAACAGAGATCAGATTTTCTCATCAAAAGAACTTCAGCCGATGGTTTTCCTGGTGTTGGAGCAATAACAGAACAAAAATAGTTTTGAGGCTGTAAAACAAGTGTGGCCTCAGAGAGCTTGGACACGTGCTGTCGGATGTTCAGGTCTCCTGCTTTATGCACAATATGCATGAGTCATGACACTAATGCTTCTAGTTCCACACTTGTTACTAAACTCCCCACAGCCAGAGAGATTCAGAAACCAAAACAAAACCAGTGTGTCTGCCTGCCCTCTGCAACATCCTGTATCCACAGGGGCTTCCCAGTGAGCAGGATTTCAAGGACAGTCTATGCCGTGGCTCCTCTCTGGATTCCTGCCCTAAGCTACCCCAGCCTTGCTCGCTCTGCTTCAGGCATGCTGAACGTTCTGACTGTCAGCTGTACCCACTTTGTCCCTACTGCAGAGCCTTTGCCCATGAGGACAGCCACTGTCTGGAATCTTCCTCTCGAGTTCATCCTTCTCCCTGTTGGAAATCAAATGCATCCTCCTTGTGGTGGTTTGAATATGAATGATCCCCATGGGTGCAGATATTTGAAGGTTCAGGTCCCAGTTGGTGAGCTGTTTAGGATTAGGGGGTGTGGCCTTGTTGGAGAGAGTGTGTCACTGGGGGTGGGGAGAGGGGGTAAGGCTTCAAAAGCCCATGCCAGGCGCAGTATCACTCTCTCTGCTTCCTGTTTATGGACCAGGATATAAGCTCTCAGCTACTGCTCCAGCACCATGTCTGCCTGCATGTTACCATGCTCCCTGCCATTTTGGTCAAGGACTAACCCCTGAAACTTTCAGTTCTAAGCAGCCTTAGTGATGGTGTCTCATCATAGCTATAGGACAATAACTAAGACACTCCCTGAATCCTCACCTTCTGTCCCCCTCACTCGCCTGTCAGTTTCCTTGGCGAATTAAGCTCCTTGAAACTGCTTTTGCTTACCTACCTATTGTCTGATGCGAGGGATTTATCTCATTTTTGGGACTGGGCCTAGTATGGAGGTAATAAGCAATGTTTGAGTCTCTGTCCTTGGGTACAGTGAACAGCTGCACGCCACATCACTACAGAAAATTTCTCCTCCGCTGACTCTAAGTCTGATTTCATGGAGTAAAAAGAAGACAGCCAGCAGGCAGTCACTGTTTTATTCTTAGTTTTGTAGATGGACCTTATGTCTCTTGGTCTAGAAATTCCCAACTCTCCCATCCCTTCAGGGGAGACTGACAGTCCTAGCATGTTTATACTATATCCACCATCTCTGCCTCAGAAGAGAATACTTGATCAGTTTCTTCAAGGTGGTAGACCCAGTTCTAACATACATGTGCCTGTGTTGGGAGTGGGCACTTTGTTATAAAGAGAACCATGTGCTCTGGTGTCAGGCTTATCTCCATTCTAGAATAGTGCTCCCACTTCTACCGGGCTTGAACAATAGACAACTGGCTCCATCAAGGCTTGTGTCAGACAACCTTTGCTGTTCTGGGCCACTAGATATGTCCAGTCTGCTGCCATGTGTATCCCAAGATAGCTATGACTACAGCCTAACACGTGTGTAGACCACAATGGCATGTCACAAGGTCAGTTAGGTCAGACACTCCTGCTAGAGGAAGGAGCAGGCTTCTCAGTAAAACTATTGCAGTTGCTTTTCAAAACCTGATGCCTGAGGGCCTTCCTCTAAGACAGGAGCTATCTCCCAGATGCTCCCCCTGCTCCCCCAGATGCTCCCCCTGCTAGCTACCCTCCTGTTCTTTTTCTTTGGAGGAGATCAATACTCAAATGAGTTTTAGAGTTACAGTCTTCCTGGGGTCAGAAAACCAAGTATTTTATCAGGAGAGGTGTCAAGTCTGTGGCTCTGACAACAATAAACCCCTGGGCAGCTTCTCCTCTTAGGTTAAAGTTGTTCCAGGGAGAGAGATGTGTTTTCGTCATGCTAGCCCAGATGCTGTGCTTGGTTAACCCTTTGCATCTCTAAGACAAGCCTGACTTGGGTCAGGGGCTGCTCACCTGTCCCTTCAGTCTGCAGATTTTAACAACTCCCTACCCTAGGAGGACTTGGAACAGAGTGCAGTTCCGTAGAAAGCATTTCTAATACAGAAAAGTCACGATGGAGAAAACTCGGGTTGGAACTGGCCACTACCTATAAACAACAAGCAAAGGGACAGAGAGCTTTCACCGTGAACCATGCCTGTAGTTACAGCACTGAAGAGGTTGAGGCAGGAGAATCACTGTGAGTTCCAGGCTAGCCTGGGTTATAGATGGGCACCTTCTATAAAGCAAACATAAAACACCAGCAATAAGTAAATAAATCAAATCTCAAACAAGCAAACAAAATAACAAGGAATAGATGTGTGAAATCCATCTCTACAGAGTCATGTAGCATGACTGGGGAAGGCTGCCAAATTCATTCTGCCACGCTATTACAGGGGTTAATATTTTCTTTCATATCAAATCAGCTTTTTAAATGTGATTCACCTAGGTTTTAGGCATCTTATTGGCACCAATCTTCTAAAGAAACAATTAGGTTTCTAAAAATATCATGTGATGGATGGAGCAGCTGGGAATAGAGGGTAATGGGAAGTCAGCTAGCGGATGCTAGGGATCAATTTCCTTATCCAAGAGGACCATCACTTTGAATGAAAGCTTATTGGGTTCCATATTGACCACCTTCAGGGAGACTAGATTTATGGATTTGGGTACCGTGGTTTCAGAGGTGTCCAAGTGGCCACTCATGTAAGTGAAGTTGTTTTCATCTTTGAACACTTTGTCCAAAGAATTGCAGAGCCCTTAGCTGGTCTTGGGAATGCAGAGCTGAGGCAGGGTAGGACCTACCCTCTTGGATGGGAGTCTGCCTTTCCCTTCAGAAAGTCCTCCCTTGCTTCAGGTTGTAAGCTTGTTTGTCGCATCTCCAATACGCCTTTTCCTCTACCTGTTCCTCACCCCGTGAAAACCATCAGTGTCTGTGAATTTCCATACACAAAGGTTATACTCAAAGGGATGCGGTGCTGGACTCCATGTCTGGGGTCACAGAAGTAGAAGAGGCTGGGCTGGGGCAGATGGGCCCAGAGTAAGTTCCCCTCCCTGCCTTAACTCCCCAAAGCCCACAGTGAGTTCTACAGAGCAACCGAAGGAGGACTGGTTTGCTCTTTCTTTTTAAAGAGAGCAGGTGAGGAGAGCGAAGGAACTAGCATGCAGTGCTGATGGGATCATTCTGGTTTGAGTCATACAGAGAGGTCCCAGCACAAGTGGCTTTTGAAGCATCTTTAAGTTTGAGCATCAAAATAAGTAGCAGCAATATTGGATAATCAAACTCACGAGGCAAAATGAATATCTACAGTACCATGAGGATTGCAATAAAGAGTTAACAAATGGATAAGTAGGCTGCCGTTTTGAGAGAACTCCAATTAATAAGTATAGAAAAAATGAGGAGATACAAAATCCCTCCCAGGACAGCATGGTGGTTGTTGAAGGCAATGTGTGCCAACAAACCATTCGTAGGAAAGAGATGGGAGAAATAGCATGATCTTAATCTATCTCCCTCTGGCTATGTGTTAATGACCACGTAAAATTATTCACTGTACAATAGATAAATTCAGCAGGAATCCCACCAGTCAAATGATTGTCACCAGCGAGAGGACAGAGACTCTGGTCCACATTCCAACCTCTCCAGCTTGAGGAGTTTCCCTGGTAACTTAAAGGGACCTCAGCTCAGGGCAAACAGGATTCATGGCTGTGATGCTGTAAGGAATTTCAGGACTCACCAGTTTAGGCAAGTAACGCTGATGGTATTATTAGCGGTGTTTTTAATGCAGGCTTAAGCATGTGGATTAAAGGAAGGAGAGGCACTCGGAAGAAAGTAACACACGCTCAAGTAGGGGTGTGTGCTCTTCAGGAGAGCACAGGGAAAGGAAGACATTGCCCAGCATGCATACAGGGTCCTCAAAGGAGAGAAGCAATTAGTTATCCCAGAATTAACCATTTGTACCATTTTAGTGGCTCTCAGGTTACCTCCCAAAAGGCCAATAAGAAGCCCCCTTTTTCCTTCATATCTTGAAGAGACACACGAGGTGGCTCCAAAATGTTGGCAAAGGCTAAGACCTTCAGATCCCCAGGCGGAGGACATTATGTCCCCAGGTATCCTGCCTGAGCATCACTAGGAAGAGACATGGTGCCACCATGTACAGTTTGGTAGGAGATGCTCATAGGGCATCAAGCTAATCACAGGGAAATATCCCGTAAGTTCAATGCTTGGGGAACTCTACATAGTGCCTGAACACCGAGCAGTACTGTCCTGCAGAGACCAATGGCAGGGTGGGCAAGGGTGCTGAAATCCTGAAACGGCTCCCAGAGGAGATAGAGGCTATTAGCAGAGCCACATGAGGTCTCACTGAAGTCTGGAGTTTAATGGAGAGTCCCACTGATGCTAATGTCTCAGTTTTGGCAATCAGATCACAGTTATGCAAAACCTCAGCACAGAACAGATAGGTGAACGGCAAATGGACTCTTTATGCACTGCTCTGGCAGCTTTTGTGCAAATCTAAAATTGTTTTAAACAGATAGGTTGTTGAATGAAAAAAATAATCTCATGTATGGATTTTAAAACAAACAAAACAAACTCTTTAGGATATTTTTCTATTCATACAGTCAGGGTAGAGGAGATGTGTGTGTGTGTGCATGCGTGCATGTGTGTGTTTGTGTGTGTGCATGCGTGCATGTGTGTGTTTGTGTGTGTGCATGTGTGTGTGTGCATGCGTGCGTGTGTGTGTTTGTGTGTGTGCATGCGTGCATGTGTGTGTTTGTGTGTGTGCATGCGTGCATGTGTGTGTTTGTGTGTGTGCATGTGTGTGTGCATGCGTGCATGTGTGTGTTTGTGTGTGTACATGCGTGTGTGTGCATGCGTATGTGTGCGTGTGTGTGCATGTGTGTGTGTGCGCGCATGCGTGCATGTGTGTGTGTGCGTGTGTTGCATGTTCTCACAGCTGCCACCATGTTTGTGGAGGACAAACTCAGCCGCCATTCTTCTGGTGTCTTCCACTTTATCTTTTTGAGACACAGGCTCTCACTGGCCTGGAGCACACCAAGCAGGTGAGGCTGGATAGTAAGGAAGCCCTGGGCATCCATGGTCTCTGCTCTTCAGTCCTGGGATTACAACCTTGTGCCAGAACACCTATGTCCCCTCGTGGGTTCTGAGGCTCCAACTTGGCTCCTCATGCTTACCAGCAAGTATTTTAGTGGCTAAGCCATCCACCCCAGCCCAAGGGGACACTGGCTGAGCTATCTATCCATCTATATCACGAGGGGTTTGCAATGTTCCATTTTTTAAAAAGTATTTTGTAGGGGGGATATCATAATATTGAAGTGCCCAGGAGGGATACTTCAACTCAGGGGTTCAGAAAAGTCTACCTCAAAATGTGATGTCTTTATGTCAAAAAGATGGCAGAAGCAAAGTCATTTTTTCCTTGCCCTCCTCCCATGAAGGGCTCTTCAGAGAATTCTTGACCTTCCTGTAAAGTAGACCATAGAGCTTTCAGCCCAGAGGAAGGAAACAGCCTCCCCTCCGGGCACAGAGATGACAGGACAAGCTGAAGAAAGTCAGGGAATCTACCCGACTCATCAACAGTAGGCCATACCTTTTGTCTAATATTGCTTCACAACTGTCTGCTTCATCAAAATCAGCCTGAAAACACATTTCCCTGTCCCCTGGAGTCTCGGAACTTTCTAGACATACTTCTGTGTTTGGGGAGAACCCAGGGTGTCTGCCACTCAGGAAATAGTTGAAGATTGACAGTGGCTATGTGCCTGGGTGGCTGACTCTTCAGCCGGCCTGCCCCGGAGCCCTTTAGAGAAGAAAACCTCTGCCCGTGGGACCCTGCATTTCCTACTGAGTACCCTCTTCTGCAAGACATTAGCTGACTACCTCAGAAGCCTGTGGTATCACCACTGCATCTGGGGAGCATGGGGCACCCAAAGCCAGCTGCCTAGCCTGCACAGGAGAGCAAGCCACTGGGCTCTCCTGAGCCCCCACCCTGACTCCTAGATGGCACCATGATGTCTCAGAGCAATCCACCCCAAGGAGACAGCAGGCATGGAAACAGTCAGTGTCAGGCAAGAGTTAATCAGGCTGTGGCAAAGGCGGAGGCAGCAGCGAGCGGCCAGGAGGAGGCACCCGCAGTTTCATGCTTCACTGGGCGTGAGGCACACAGGTGGCATTCCGTTCCATACCTGCCCTCTCTGTAAGTGTCAGGTTCTGCTCAGGGGACTGTTGCCGAGTCGGAACCGTCCCTGCCGCTTCTGCTGGCAGCTTTCATGTTCACTAGCTAATAATTCTAGCAGAATCAACTCTCCGGTATTCATGATACCTTTGAGATGTCCTTCACATTATGGATGAGGTATTAATTTAGTTCCATGACGGTGATCACCCTGACTCATTGCTCCACTAATTAATAAGAAATGACAGCTAACAGAGAGTTGTAAACTCGGTAATGTGCTAAGTATGACCGGAAATAAGATTATTGGGTAGAATTTAAATGCTTAGCCCATTATTATCGCAAATAATTTGCAAAGGAAAAATGAGATTAAAAATACTCATCATGATTTAGTTTAGAAAGCAATGATAACAGGGATCTCCTGCGATTTATGGTGCATTGGCTCCCGGTCTGAAGACGGCATGACTTAGGGTCTGTCGTACACAGAACAATAGATTCTGACGCTGTCACTGGGGCAGCACACCGTTAATTCTCTCCAGCTTTCTGAACTCTGTTGGATATGAAGTCTGGCCAGGGAGGAGGGATGGGGATTGGCAATCAAGCCCCTCCCTGAGGATGGGATGCTAGCCTCCTTGGCGATGAGTGTGCATGGACCGTTTGCTAATTGCCTCTTTCATTTGACTTGCAATGCATGTTTTGAATCAAACTCCTTTTTCCTCAAGGTTTATTTTTAATGTATGTATGTCTAAATGTATGTGTCATGCCTGATGGTGCCTGTGGAGGCCAGAGGTGTTGGAGCCTTAGAGCTGCAGTTACAGGAGGTTGTGAGCCACCTGCTGTGGGTCCTGGGGAACCAAATTCAGGTCCTCTGAAAGAACAGTATGTGTTCCTCACCGCTGAGCCATCTCTTAGCCTCAAATCAAATTCGTAAACTGCCAAGGGAAGGTCTTTTGGTTTGTCAATGAACTGGTTTATACTGAATACACACCATGCTCTGGACGTGGCAGCAAGACCCAAAGATACAAATGGGGACTGAGACATCGCTGCCTCCTCTTAAGGAGCAGGTGGGTACATGAAGGAGCTGGAGAAACCATTAGTGAGCTGGGCAGAATCAAGGTACAGTAAGTGAGCCCGCAGGACTGACTCCCGGGGCTATCATGGCTAAACAGGAAGGCAAAGGGTTAACAATGTGGGTTCTTCAGGTTGGCAGATATCGGTTCAAATCCTGCTTTGGTCCCTTACCAGCTCCTGGACCTTGACTGGCCAGCTGATGCAGGTCCGTGGCTTCCTTAGTAAAATATTGGAACCAGCGTTACACTGCAGATTATCCCCTGAGTTGATGAATTAAACCGTGTGTTTATTCTAAGCTCAGGGCTGGCTTGGGGTGTGTGCACAGGAAATAGAAACCATCCCTTTGGGAAGAGGCAGCAGTTTCCAGGTCAATGAAGGAAGGAAGAAGTGCAACCTCTACGCTGAGGGCAGGGAGGGTGTCTGTAGGGTCAGCTCTCTGGCAAGATTCTCTGCATAGCTGAAATAAATCTGTGTGGGTGGAGAGACAGGACCAGAAAAGTGTGCGAAAGGTACCACCTGGATGGCTTCCAGACTAAGCGAGGGCCTACGAGTTCTGTATTCAAAGCTTTCTGCATTCAAAGCTTTCGGAAGCCCTTGGGCTGTGTCAGATGGTAAGGGTCAGGACTGGGTTGAGCTCTACCAGCTCAGGGACAGCTGAAAAGGAAAACAAACAGGGTGGGAAGAGTGGCTTGAGGCTAAGGCAGGGACAGGCTCATGGGAGGAGGGGCTTGCTGCTCTGCTGGCTTTCAGCCAGGAGTAAATCCACCCCCCCCTCCTTTACCCCCTCCTTCCCCGCCATCTGCCTCCAGGGTCATTTCTACATCTACCACTTCCCTTAGTGGTTTTCGAATATGAATATGAGACTAAACTTCTTCCCAAAGAGTCTATTTACTCAGTATTTTAGGGGCTACTAGGAATTTTCTTGTTGCTGAATGACCACTCAGGGTTACTGGGGTCCATGGGATAGAACGAGACAGCCAGACCTCCATTAAGGCTGGTGGAAGAGGATGACCAACACCACCCCACACTGTACACCTGCAGCTTGGGGATTCATGGATTGCTCAGCTTTCTGCCTCTCAAAATTTAGCCCCACCCCAAGCCCCACATTCCTCTCTGGCACCGTGCAGAAGGCTGCTGACCCATGAAGCTGCTCCCATCCCGGCTGCCAGTCTAACTATTAGAGTCAGTGCAAGCCTTTGTCCCTCCGGGTTTCAGTTTTCCTGGCAACAAGGAAGTGACAATCACACTGTCCTAAGAAGCCCATGATGCTGTGTTTGATTAGAAAGCAGTGGGATTGTATCTCAGTCTAGAGAGGCCATCAAACCTCTTATTTGCCAGGAGATCTCTGGTTGTAGACGGATCTTATACAAGAGCCCTTTCTACAGGTCTGGGAGGGTCTTCCTTTGGCCAAGTGAGAAGGGAGTGTCCTTACCCCAGGAATGGAAAGATTCCTCCAACTTCAGGTGAAAAACTAAGGATAGATATTTCAGAGAAGCTCAAGAGGCCGAATGCCCTGACAGGTGCGTGAGCATTTTCTCCACAGGCACCACTAACCTGGCCTTCGCACATAACTCTGATCAAGTGGTATTCAGGCCCTGAAGTGAGACCCAGGCTCATTCATTGTTCATCACCTCCCTAGCACCCCACATTGATTAGCGAGATGAACAAAAGTCTCTGTGATTAATTTAACGGATGACCTCTTTTGAAGGCGCCTATGGCGTCTTGGTCTAAAGCAGTTGATTTGTGAGAATGAGCAGTTGCTGAGGTCTGGTGTCATGGTGAGAGCTGTGGGAACCTGGAGAAGCCAGAGCAGGGCTAGTTCTCTGAGCAGCCTTGATAGTCTCCATGTAGCTGGCAGCCTTACGTGTGGAGTTGTCAGTGGGGCAGAAATGAGACCCGGCTCGCACTGAAGATCACTTGTGTCCTTCCCTTCCAGGACCCAGCTTCCCTCTGTGCCCGTGGGTCCCCCATTTTCAGACTAGTGCATACTTCCCCTCTGTAACCTCAGGATGGTGCTGAGCTCATTACTAGTGGCCTCATCACTGATTCTCAAGAGCAGTGCTGATGCCACCAGCGTTTTATAGACCTGAGAGCTGAAACCTCTGAGATACAGTCACTGAGTAGCCTGACCAAGGTCACCAAGGACCAGTGAAAGTCAAATAACTCTTTCAAGGTCACAGCTTGGCAGAAATGGTTTGTTTTATCCACGGAAAACCCTTTTCTGGACCACTAAAGAGAGAGTGGAGGGCGGCATCACCTCCCTGATGTCTAGAAAGCACCTGGTGCGTGAAGGAGAATAACCATCCACTGCCAGGCACCCTGGGGCTCCACACACGGCATCAGACACACAGGACTGCCCATACGGAGGTCACCTTCTGGGGCATTCAGCCAGCTCAGGGGCCACCACCACACAAACCAGACCAAGCCGTTATTAACCTTGTGATACAATGCATCTTAACTCCTACAGTTTAGGGTGCATGTATGGTGTTGGGGTCCTTAATACTCTTCAGCTACTTTCAAAATGAAGTTAAATCAGAATGGTCCAGTTAGAGAAAGACAGACTTATAGGTTGTTTTTTTTTATTCTCTGAGGAAGATATCATTTCCAAAAGGCATTTGATCCTTAGACGAGGACTGTAGAAAATCCCATTTCATAGTCACATGCAAGGGACGTCCCATGCTCATAGTCTGATGTGGGTTAGGCAAGTGAGCAGCTGAGATAACAGAGCTGAGTCCTGTTCTGTCACTCTTCCACCAAAAATCTTGATATCTTTTAGGTAACTGCAAAATAATGCCTGGGAGAATATCAACGACCTGTATATCTTACATCATAATCTTATCAGTAAGATTAATGCTATACGATCATCTTTCCTCACTATCATATTCTCCTCAGCCAGCTTGTTTGGTTGTTATTGTCTCCTGTCCAGTTTACAGAAGGGAAGCCAGGCTCAATGTCACACAGTCCACATATCTTGACAATAAAGGGTGGAGATAGGCATGAGTCTGTGTCTTCCTCTGTCTTCTCATTGTGGTGGCTAGTACTAATGACTAACTTGAAAGGGTATAGATGAACCCAGCAGACAGACCTCTTGGCTTATCGGTGAGGGAGTTTTGAGATTGGTTTGTTGTGATGGGAAGACACACCCTGAATGTGGTTGGCATTGTCCTACAGGTTGGTCCCTGAACTGAGCCCCTGTGTCCATCTCTACTTCCGGTGGATACAAGGTGACTGGATGCCTCAGGCTCCTGTCTCCATATGCTGCCAGCATATGCTGTGCCTTCAAACTGTGAGCTAAGATAACCCTTGCTTGCTTAGGTTGCTGTCATTGGGATTTTGCCACAGCAACGGGAAGACACCTTCCTACACTTCCCTCAACAGCCATGACTAAGAGGAGAGGCTCCCAGGAGCACCCAACCCTGCCCACTGGTGCCACCTGACACTCCACTCTCTGAGACATAACCTGGGCAGGACGCTTCTGAAAAGTCTTTGCTCAGAGCAGCTTGGGCAGACAACGGCCAAACCTTTTCAGTGACAGCTGAGGAGCCGAAGTCCAGAGCTGGAGGCAACACATGGCTTGTTGGCATTATCTTAATTCCCTTGTTAATATTATTCTATAGATTGGCTTCATCCTAGTGAACATGATGTCATGAGAAACTGCCTGGGCGTAAGAGAAATGACAGGTTAACTTGCCTTTCTGTTTGTTTTCCATAATAAATGATATAGTTCCTTGAACACTTGAAGCCATTAACATTTTAATTTATTCATGCTTTTTCTTCCTGGCATCCTAATGGTGATATTACTTGATGATATCAGCTTTGACAGTGGCACCTTGCATATCTTTTGTTAGACTGTTGGCTGGAGGAGCCGGCTTGCTTTGCTATGCCGTTCTACCTATTTCTTGCACCTCAACAGTTAAACAGAGAAACAATGCCAATGACGTCAATGATCAGGAGCTGGATAAGGACCCAAGCTAGCGTGCCTTGCAAGGCATCCTTCCAGACAGCTGGCATGCACTGGCTTATGTATTCCAGCCGTGACACTCTGTGGTGGGTTTTATTATCAACACACTCACATCCACAGTCAAGGAGGCTGAGACACAGGGCAATGAGGTGACTTGCTCAACATTGCTTTAGGCTCATCCATGCTGGGCTTGGGCCTTGCAATCTGGATCTGGTGTGGGGTGCCTGCATGCTCAAGGTTTCTCTGTCCATGCCTTTTCTTCTCTTCTGTGACTGACTCTTACATAACAACAAGGAGCCCATTGTGCTGGATTGCTGTGTTAGTAAGGAAAATGTGGCACCGTGGTAACAGACATGCTACGGCTTGAATGCAGACTCCGCAGTGAACCTTGGAGTTTAATCGTTACGTTTGAGGATCTGGGGGGAGGGTCACCAGGCATGAGGGTGCATAACTATAATCCCAGTACTTAGGAAACTGAGGCAGGAGTATGGGGAGTTTGAGAACAGACTGAGTTACATAGGGAGACCCTGTACCTTCTAGAAAGCAAGAGGAAAGACCAGGGAGGATACTTGTGATGAGGCTGGGTCTGGTCACAAGGGTGCTGTCCTTCTGAACAAATGACAGAATTTTGGATCCTTGGATGGTCTTGAAGTGGGTCTTTTACAAGAGCCGCTTTCTGTCTCTTGTCTATGCCCCTCTCATAATGTTTATTGTCTGGTTTTGCGTCACTATGACCACAGCACCTGACTGGAACACTTAAAGGAGGAAAGATTTAACTCAGTTCCTGGATTCAGAAGGTTTGGCCATCATGGCGAGGAAGATGTACCAGAAAAGAACAGCTCCTATCCTGTAGGAACGCTCGGATTCAGGTGGCTTCCTTTTATCTACCTGGACCGCAGTCCATGGGCTTGCTCTGTCCTCTTCAGTTAATCCTCTCAGGAAATACCTTCAAAGACATACTCAGAGAAGTCCTCAACCCCCTCGGTCATCTTGACAGAGATTAACCTTCACACGGCGTTATGTCCTGGCCGTCACCCATCACAAACCTCTATCTTGAACAGGCCAGCCTCTAGAACCCCGAGTTGAATAAACTCTTAATCTTTGTACACTACCCAGCGTATGGCATGTTTTAGGAAGAGAGACAAGGCTAGCAGAGATACGACTAAATACTTTTCCTCATTCCTCAATCTTGTTGTATATATTCAAAGTATAATTCTTGCCAGAAGACCCAAGACCTTTGAGGCATTTTTAAGTTTAAAATAATGAAAGGATAGTCAAGCATATTTTTGCTTAATGTGTATAAATAACATAGCTCTGCATAGGTTTGACCATTTGAAGATTAGGGGTGAATCGTGAGGAGACCATGGGCATTCCTGAATGCTAAGGCACTTTCAGAATTTATTGGCCTCAGTGCTCACATTACACCTGTGTTTTCAAGTAGACTACCTTCCATCACCCAAGCTTTTAAAGAGTGCTCAGTGCTTCATTGTCTGGGCACAGGTCAGGAAGGGACTTCAGGCTTCAAGCAGCAGAGATGCATGCTCACTGCCCTTAAAGCGATAGATCTGCATAATCGTGCCTGTGATTTTGACTCTATGTGCGTGAACCAAGGCTAGAATGTGGTAAGCAAAAGAGACTCAGAGGAATATATTAATTTCAGAAAACAAGTCTCTCCATCCAAGGAATTTCCCCCATGAATTCATTTAGAAATTACTGCAACTCTTAAAAATGAAAAAGAAACTCATATTTCTTAATGTCTGTTCATCATTAATATTACACCAATTATTGCATTGCTTTTGGCTGATAAATATACAGAGGACAAGTGAAGGCCGTAAGATGGATTAATTCTCCAGAAGTACAAACAAAAACTTTCAGTATTTTATATCACGTAATTAAATGCGATTTCTAGTGCCTGAACTTGGGACTTGCTAATTAGTTGCCTGTAGAAGATGACTTAGACGCATTTTGTGCTTGATGCTCAGAACCAGAGTCTTTGTAAGCCCTGCATGGCACTACTGACGAAGAATGCTTGCAGAATCAGTCCTACCTGCAGAAGTCCGGGGGCACCATGCCATAAACATCGATCCTGTCGCAGAGCTCCAGGGCGATTGTCATGGTGAACCAGCCGGTGCTCAGCCAAGTGTTGGAGATCTTCCTGGAAGGAACAACGGTGAAGTCTACACTCTGCTATAGCAGTCCCAGGTCCATAAACATGCAGGGGCCTTTCTGGAGTAAGGCTGACTATGAAAAAATCACCCCCAAACCTAACACACATGCACACACCACACACACACACTTATATGCACACACACATTCATATCCACATGCATGCACACACACACACATGTACACACACCACACACACTCACATGCACACACATATCACACACACTCACATTCACATGCACACACATTTGCATGCACAGGCACACACATGCACACACATCACACACACACTCACATGCATGCACATACACACACATGCACACACACCACACACACACTCACATGCATGCACATACACACACATGCACACACACCACACATACACTCACATGCACACACACAAGCACACACGCACACACACTCCTTCTCTCACTCCCTCCCATTTGATAAACATCTGGAGTTTTGCTACTGAAATCTGTTATAGCACAATCATAGATGATGTTGATGCTTAAGGGGTTTCTACATCATTAAAGATAATGATCATTGTTGGAATGTTTAGGTGAGTGTCGTCATAACTCAACTGGGAGATGATAATATTCATGTGGCAATTTGTTATTAGTTAGAATACTTGACTAGGAACTCTCCCTGTGCCCTTAACAAGCTAGATAATGAGCAACATCGTTAAGAATAAGCATAAGATCTTGCTATCTCTCTATCTTTTCATATAGCTAATTATCTATCATCTATATATGTATGTATGTATCTAACATTTATCTATCCTCTATTAATATTTACCACCATCATTTATTACTTACCTAACATCACTCTATCTTTCATTCTGTCATCTGCCTATCATCATCTATCACTCATTAATCTGTCATCTGTCTATCAAACATTATCATGTACGTATATATGTATTTGTCCACCCATCCATAAGAGGTTGTCCCCACGCACAATAAGAACACCAGCATCGTAACTAAATGTCCTTTCTCAGGAGGAGCACATGCATTTGGGGAAAGTGGAGGAAGAGAGCCAGGGGGATGTTTACAACTAATAAAACATCTACTTTACCTAAGGGCACTCAAAGCCTTCTGAAAATGTCTAAGTCCCAAATCCACAAGTTTAAGGAAATCAGTCTGCATTTTGCCATCATTAACATGTCTATTCAGACATCTGAGTGGGGGCTGGACAACATGCCCAGCCTGAGGAGACCTGCGGAGACACAGCACCAAGGTCTAACTTGAGTCCTGAGAACGACATGCTGGTCTGCATGCTCCACCGCTGTGGATGTTAATGTCCGTTCTTTGGGGACTGCCGCTGTTCTTTCTTCAATGCCACGGCATGCCTCATTAGCCAGCTCCAAACACCTTATCCCCAAGGTCAGACTGTCTGGCTTTGCCCAGCCACACTGCTGCATGTGAGGGGAATGGCAGAGCTGCAGAAAGGGCTTTCTGAGTGTACTGTTGAGGTCCGTACACGGAGAAGGGAGACTGCTAATGGGTTTGTTTTATGTCCCTTCATGCAGAGACAGGAAAATACTTTAAAGAATGCTTTTGCCTTGTAAAGTGCTTGGCGGACATGGGTGGCTTACATTTTCAATTCCAAGTTCTTAAGCCTTAAGACATGTTTGGCTTACAGTTTCAATTTTGAGTTCCTAAGCCTTTAACGTGTTTTCCTCCACTCTTCTGCCTCCTGCCCAGACTTGTTAAAGCCCCTACAGGTGAGGATAACGTGAACCTGACTGTCTCCTGCTTCTCTTGTACTCGGCTGGATGACCTGAGGCAGTGGCTGTTGACCTCTGAGCCCCGCTGTCTTTTCTGCAAAGTAGGTATGGGGTGCTCCATTCTCTATTTGAGAACTAAGGGTCCAAGTGGGGTGTCCTGACACATGGAGATCCCTTCAGCACTGTGTGGTACCCACGAAGAGAGCCCTCCCCACCCTCTGCTGCTGGGGCTGATGGAAGAGGGACAGCAGAAGCCAGGGCGGCGCTTCCAGTTTCTGGAGGCATGAATCCAACCCTTCCCTCTCACCAGGGATGTTGATTCATAGGCTTTAGGAAGCAAAAGGGGAAGAGGAGCAAAAGCCTTGGTTTCAGTGAGAGTCCACGCTCACATCCCTGCCGTCCATGTCCTGGGCAGTTCTTCCCAGACTTGTCTGAGGGATTACTAACCAGGAAATGTGGAGGCCAGGAAGAAAATGACTCTCACTCTTATCCCAGAGGTCCCTGAGAGATCTGGGCACCAAATGACTATGGTCATATCTCCTGCTTTTACATTCCCAGGGATTTCCTAGGAGCAGAAACCCCCTGCAAGCATCCCTCTGATTCGGGATAGAACACAAACCATAGCCTCAAATGCAGGAGGATGTGGGGCCGCAAGGCATGGGAAGAAGGCAAAGTCGAGGCTAGAGGAACTGGAAGTGAGGCTCTTTTTAAGTACCACTTAAAATTCTCCAGACTTCCCAAATAATAGCTTGGGATCACACGTTGTAGAAACGCAGCTGCTTTGTTCTGTCTTCCTGAAAGAGTCTGAACTTTTTTTTTTCTTCAACAAAGGAGTATCTACTGTTTTTACAGTTAATCAGCTGTAATGAAGGAATATGAAGAGCTGTCATGTGCTTATTAGTGAAAATTAGCAGATATTCTTTTATATGATGAAGTAACACACTGAGCAGATAATGCTACAGTGCTCACTAAATTACAATTAAAGGCCTTTCTGCTCCACCAGAATCTCATTTATAATCTCAACGGAAATATTCTTCCTGCAGTTATTTCATTTATGCTTCCTTTATGTAATTACTATAATATTGGTTCTGAATCATATTTTCCTAATGTGCCCTTATTCAATTATAAAGTTATTTTCAAGTGTAGTTACTCTCTACTATCAAAGAGCACGATTTGGCCATCTCTGTCATCTGCCGTGCTTCTTAATTACAAATTGTCCATGAGTCATTCTCCTCTCCACTTTTAAGGGAAACATTTCCTATAAATCAAAGTCTACCGACTTGGCCCATTGCTTAAAAAGATTTTAGCCTGGACTGATATCCCAGTGATGGGTTTGGATTGCTTAGAAATTAAACTCTTGATGCCTCTTCAACATACACTCCTGTTCTGTTGGATTTTTTAGCATAAAGGGAAAGAATACTTTTCAACCAAATGCTCTGGGTTTCAGTAGAATGAGAATCTATTCTGGAAGGTTTTTTTTTTTTTCTGTCTCCCAGTTTAGGACTAAGAACATAAAAGAAGAGTGAATCAATATAAGGCTGTCTTTTAAAAGACAGGCTCCTGAGCTAAGAGACACAGCTCCTTTGGAACAATCGGTGTGCTTTGGTGGGCTACAGGGTCACAGGTGAGACTCCGCGAGCCAGGGTAGGGTGAGTACTAACTGAGCTGCTTCTGCAGAAAGAGGCCAGAGAGCTCAGCTGCAAAGGCCAGAAGAGGGCACCAGATCTTACTACAGATGGTTGTGAGCCATCATGTGGTTGCTGGAATTGAACTCAGAACCTCTGGAACAGCAGGCAGTACTCTTAACCGCTGAGCTATCTCTCCAGCCCCTGCAAAGACTTCTTATGGTCGGGACCAACATAGATGTACTTACTAAGCGGGTTTTCGCTGGTCAGGCTTTAGGGAAGGGTAGGATAAGTTCCTTGGGGGTCCCAAGTGACCAAAAGGTGAGATAGTACAGTCTCCAAGCTACCCACAGCATGTGGTCCCTTAAGGAACCAGCCATGGGCAGTTATCCTCATGAACCCTGTACCGGGGCTGTAGGAAGACTTAAATTTAATAAACAATCGTTAAACAAAAAGAGAATGCATTTTCTATGGAACAGACAGTTTAAGCTTATTTTTGAAATTTCTAAGCAGCAACCTTTAATTGTAAAATTTATTGCTTGTCCATTTTTTTTTTTATAAAATATGTTCTTGGTTAAAGAACTTTTTAACATGCAGGACTGTCTCTCCTGTTGCTGGGTCACTCTGCAGTCCAGGCTGGCCTCAAACTCACAGAGCTCCACCTGCCTCTGCCTACTGTGAGTGCTGGGTTTAAGGCATGCACCACCACCACCTGGTTCTATTATCTAGTCTTAATGAGCACTTTGGAAAGCATTGCCATGAACCATGGTTTGTCTCCTGCCGTACAAGTTACAGCTCCACTTTCTTCCTGTCACTGCTTGGTAAATGTCTAAGGCGATGGGTTTGCAGGGTGCCATCTTATCTTTGAGTCTCTCCAGAGGCAGAGGCAAGATGCAGTGTTAAGTGAGTCGTGGGTTTTCAGTGAATAACAGTTGACAGCATGGTTGTGCGTCTTTGAAAGAGAAAAATAATCTCACCTTTCTCCCCCCCCCCTCTCTGTGTGTGTGTGAATGTTTGTGAACTCCAGAGGTCAACCTATCTTTCTTCAGGGGCTGTCCACTTTGTCTTGTGTGTCTCCCTGGTCTGGAATTCATCAAGTAGGCTATGGTTGCTAACACCAGGCCCCAGTCATTTACCTGTCTCCCAGTGCTGGGATTCTAAGCATGACCCACCATGCCCTCCACACCCCATTTTTTGTGTGGATATAGGGGATTCACATTCAGGTTCTCATTCTAGTGCAGCGAGCACTTTGTACACTGAGTCCTGCACTGCTCACTTCCGGAAATGAAGCTACTGTGTCCTGCTTTTTCCGAATGTGGGCCAGGGACCACTTAGCCTTTTTTTTTTTCTAAAATAAGGACCTGGTCATAAATTACTCAGTGATTGTCACTGTGCACCGTGTCGTTCTGCATGGTACACTCAGCTGGAACAGTCTGTTACTAGGGAGACCCAACATGTGGGCCCCAGTGAGGTTGATGACATGAATATGAGGCTCACAACACAGACCCTCAGACAGAGCTTGGCTTTTAGTGAATCTGTCCCCAACACACATCTTCACTACCCCTGCTTCCCTCCATCCTGAGCCCCGTACCTGTCCCCAACACACATCCTCACTAGCCCTGTTTCCCTCCATCCTGAGCCCCGTACCTGTCCCCAACACACATCCTCACTACCCCTGCTTCCCTCCATCCTGAGCCCCGTACCTGTCCCCAACACACATCCTCACTACCCCTGCCTCCCTCCGTCCTGAGCCCCATACCTGTCCCCAACGCACATCCTCACTACCCCTGCCTCCCTCTGTCCTGAGCCCCGTACCTGTCTTTGCCGGTCTCCTGCTTGAAGAGCTCATCAAACTGCAGCATCTTGTGGCGTGTGATCATGAAGGCCTTCAGCCGGGGCAGCACCTGACTGAGGAGCTGCAGGTTGTTGTACACCTGGCCCTTGCCATCCCGCCGCATGTAGCTGCTGGGGCCCCAGAAGATGAACACGGTGCCCTGGCTCACATTGAGCAGGTCGTGGCGGTTGCGGAGGATCCTCTGGATGCTGGAGTGCGCGATGACCCGCAGGCTGGTGCGGTTGCCCACATCGAGCCCGTAGCCTCGGGTGGGGGCGTCGTTCATGCGGATGACACACTCTGTCCGATCGATCTGGGGGCCCTGCTGACTGTGCAGCAGGTGCCCTGAGCTGGTTACCAGGGCGCAGTCGGTACAGTGCATTTTCAGGGGCTGCAAAGCAGAGGGAGGAGAAAGATGGGGTCAGGCAGAGGAATCGCCTTTCTTGGCACCACCAGGTTACATCCCTGTCTTCAGATGTCTCCTCCCTTATTTTATTCACCCCTCATCCTCCCCACCCCCTTGTGGCAGATCATATCTGGGCCCATTGCAGCTGCATGAATCCTTGCACTTCCTTCTAAACTGCAGCAGAAAGGCAGAAGGGTAGTGTTGATCTGTCTGTCACTGGCTTAGATCCCTGTGTGAACATGTGACCCGGTAAGGTGGCCACTGGTGATGGGAAGAAGTCATACTTTCAGAACTGCACCTTTCTAAATCCAAAGTTGGCCCCGCGTCAAAGTGAAGAGTCTTCCACAAATTGCTGTGGCTCGGGTTTGGCGCCCTTCTCCATCCTGCTGCAAAGCTAAACATTTATCACGGCTCTCGGATGCTGTGGATGCCTGACCCTCAACAAAATGCCGCTTAAGGATCAGATGGTGATGACATGAAGATTCAATGCTGTCATTTTGACATGGAGAACTGACTATTTGATCTTGTTTTAAGGTTTGGAGGAGGGCAGACACCGCCCTAGCCCGTTTTCGCTGATGTGAATAAAGTCTCACTAAGCATTTATCAGCCTCGGCCTCACACCTGACTCTGCAGAGCTTGGGTTCTTTCCTGCAAACACACCCCACGATGGCCTGCATGGAAAGCCAGCCAGGGGCTGCGCCCCCCGACAGTGCTCAGTCGAGCATCTGGAGCCAGTGACTTCCTTTCTGAACACCTAAGAGCCAACAAATTAAACATCTCCTGCCCATGTTTAATGGGAACGATCTCTTCCGTGTTCTAAGAAGACAATGAGATTAGAGCCTGAGCCCAAAGTCGGGAAGTTCAAAAGAAAAAGAAAATGGCAGCCGGGCGGTGGTGGTGCAAGCCTTTAATCCCAGCACTCGGGAGGCAGAGGCAGGTGGATCTCTGTGAGTTCAAGACCAGCCTGGTCTACAAGAGCTAGTTCCAGGACAGGCTCCAAAACCACAGAGAAACCCTGTCTCGAAAAACCAAAAAAAAAAAGAAAAAGAAAATGGCAAATAGGATGTTTATTTATTTTGAGACAAGTGCCTCTGGGTCCCAGGATAAGGGACTACTGCGCTTGGAAAAAAAATCCAAAAAGGCAGGTGGACAATCAGCAATGGAGCAGGCGGTGGAAACCAACCGGAGAGATGTTTTTAAGAAGGAGGAAATCACAGAGGTAGAAAGTGGTCTTCAGTGTTGATCACCAGCACTAAAACAGCTTTCCTAAAGAAAAGAGACAGTAGGCATGGGGAGGCAGGGGACTTGACTTGACTTCTAAGGGCTGATGACAGTGGAGAAGGAGACACACGGAATGGACCCTAACACTTACTGCAGTGACTGACCCAGTGTCGTCAGCTTGTCTGGGCGTGAGAGTTGGAAATCCTGCATTTTGGGAAACCCCTTAGTCCTGGGAAAGCGAGTGTTCTTAGCGAAGAATCGCCATTGGTGGAAAGGTCCCTGGACAGTCCTATGGCAATGAGGAACTTCTGCAGGTAGAGGGGCTGTTCGGACTGGGGCTGGGTGGGGTGGGGGAGTCAGGAGATGGAGTCTGTGTCTGATCTCAGAACAAGCTCACTAACCTCCTTACATTTTTTAAGACCAAAAGGAATGGGTTAGGTAGTTGTAGCCCTGTGATGCTGGTTCCTGCACCCATTTCTTCACTCTGACATTCATTTGAGGACCTTTAATGAATACTTCATATGCCCCGAGGAACCATACAACTCAGAACATTTTCTTCATTAGGTTACTTTATTGGCTTTTTTACCTTTATGTTTTTTATTAGCATGTATTAATCATATGTAATAGTAGGTTTCACTATGAAATTTTCATACATGTATATAATGTATACTTAATAATATCAGCCCTGAAATTAGCTTCTTTTGCCTCCTTTCCACTGATTCTTTACTCTTCCTAACCTTTCTACATGTGTGTGTGTGTGTGTGTGTGTGTGTGTGTGTGTGTGTGTGTGTGTGTGAGAGAGAGAGAGAGAGAGAGAGAGAGAAGAGTTTCTTCAGGGTTGCTTACAGGAGCCAGGGCACTTAACCAGGTAGCTACACCACTGAGAAAAATGTCTTTTCTGCCCTCAATAATTAAATAATTAACTCCCTACAGATCCTCAGGAGAGCAGGAGCCTTGAGAGCTTCCCTTCCTCCATGGCTGGGTGTGGACTGTTCATCGTCTCAGAGCTGCTGTTAGCTCTGTGATGTAACCCCACATCATGGGTGGCAGAGAGGGACCCACAATGCTAATCCTTCCTCTGGCTCCATGGTGTGGGCCCCAGATCCAATCAGAAATTGGCTGGTGATCCCCATAACGATCTTGTCACTACTGAATCAGTGGCACATCTTGTCTGAATGGTCACTATAGCATTGCAGAGAACAGCTAATGATTCTCCCTGGTGGCCTGAACCTTCCGTCAATTCGAGGGCTCTCCAGCAGAGCGGATGCTTCGGGTCCAGTTCCGGATGGATCTTTCTACATTCGCCAATGAAAACATGGGTGTCTTCAGGAATAAGGTCTGACCGTCTGGTTCTGGGGCAGCCAACCTCACTGTCACTTGCTCATTTTGCTTCAAGGGCTTCAGGGGTCTCCCTGACAACACCTTGTCTGGAGGTAGCCCATCCAGCACTCCGTCAGGTTACGTCAAAGTTCACTTCAGTGGGCCCTCAGTCCACATCGGCTGAACTTTCCATGCTGGTTTTGAATTTCCAGCCACTTTATTGACTGTGACTGGGGGCCCCGAAGAGGGTCCCAGCAGCTCATTTTCCCTGTAATTATTCTGTTAACTCCTCACAGCTGAGGCCGACTGACAGCTGAAACACCAGTCATCCCAGGGGCACTCCAAGGACCTTGGTCTTATTTTCATCTCCCTACAGAAGATCTTTTCAGGGACGGAGAAGGCTTCTGGACAGACCTGCCTTGCATATCCTCTGTGATCGCCGGACACAACCAGAACCCACCAGGTGTTGACCAAACTCAGACAGCTGTCCTTTCTCTCCCCTGCCCACCAGCTCCTGGCCGGCACTAACACCCCCTCTTCAAACTGACTTCATGTGCTGCATGGTGCAATGAGGGAAGTCCGAGTTCTGCCTTCTGTGTCCATTGCTGAGGAGCCAGTAAGAGCAGCGCTGGTCTTCTACATGTGATGTTACACTTCCAGCAGTGGAGAAGACCGTGTACAGAAGGTGGGACCACTTCCAAAGAGGAGACGGAGTCTGGTTCCTGCATTCGGAAGGACCAATGATGTCTTGGAAGCACGACTCTCTTTCTTTCTGAGGGAGCTGCGCTCTTCCATATCTCAGCACATTACAGTCCTAAGCGTCTGACTGAGCTGGGCGGAGCAGGCACAGGTGCTGAGTTGGTTCCTGGTGCGGTGTTTGTGTAATGGGATGTGGGGTGGACAGGCTGCTAGGCAGAGCATGGGAAGACCAACTTTGGGTTCTGCTTGGGAGACAAAGTGCTGCAGACGATGGAGGTGGGGACGGGGGCTCTGAATGGAGCTTTTACCTAGAGAGAAAGCTTGTCTGTATCTTCCTCACGATATTCAGCCCCCCAGATCCTCTGTCCTTGGAGTCCATTTGCTCCGCAGCTGTGTGGTTTTGTAGACAGTACGGCCACCCACATCAAGTCACTCCCATCTCGGCTGTCTCCCATCCTGATCTTTAAAAAGCGTTTAACCGGTCTGGGAAGCAGCTGAGATGAAGCGATTGTCCAGGACACACACAGCCCTGCACGAAATCCCCAGCACCAGATAAAGCACTCAGCATGGCTGTGCCTGTCAGTAATGTCTTCACTTGGGCTGCAGAGAAAAGTTCAAGGGCGTCCTCAGCTACAGAGTGAGTCTAGGTCAAGCTGGGCTGGATGCTGACTAGAGAAAGTGACGGCTGAGTGAGAGAGTGCCAGCTTCTCATTTTCTCTGTCCTGTGAATGCACAGGAGCAGAAGGTATAAAGGTGCCCAACCAGCAACTCACCAGTGAGTGTCTTGGTTCTGACGTACAGTAGGAAGGGGACTGGCCAAGACACCTGTCTTCACGGGAGAGGACAGTGGCGTCATCATGGCTAGAGCTCAGGGCACTGCCCGAAATTAATGGCTGGCTGGAATAATGTCCCAGGACGCAGTAAGGGCCATTAAGCCCAGCCAGTTATTAATCCCCAGTAAGAGCTTGATGCTAAGGTCATTAGAGCTGGCATCAGGTGAAAAATGCCCAGAAAAATCCACAGCACATCAGGTGTTCCCGGAGAATGAGTCCTCAGAGACCCGGAGCTGCGGCTCACCTTCTACCACCCCACACAGGGGGTAAGCAAGGTGCCTGGGAGCTTGCGGGAGGCAGGTGGCCAGCAGGCTGTCCAGAGGAACATGTGTGTGTACATACGTGTGCGACTCATTATGTTTCTGCCGTCTCCTTGCACTCTGTCACTTTGCAAGCATTTCCTATGGCCCTAGAACCCTTCAGGGGGCCCCGGATGGTGTTAGAGAATTTGGACTAATCCTTCTATCACATTCCTGGCCCCTTTCTCAACATAAAACATCCCATAAAGTGCACACACGCACACACACACACGGGACAGGGGAGCATGACAACTTCTATCATGGCTAACTCCTTCACACAGTGGTGACAGGAACAATTCCTACTTGAGGAAGCAAGCTAAGAAATCAAGGTCTGATTTTTGTCACAGCTGGAGGAGCAAGAGCAGGCAGAATTCTCTCCTGTGACCCAGCGATGCCTCGGGAGCGTTTCTTAAGAGGCCAGGCCAAGCCGAATTAGAGCTGACACCTAAAATACCCGGTGATGTCCTTGCACACAGTTGCAGCCAGCAGCCCCGTGGCTTCCCTTCTTAAAACGCTGATTTATTCGGCAGGGGGAAAGGTGCCTCAGAATGTGATGCCCATTAGCTCAGTAATGACACTGGCCTTGCGCTGGGGGAGGGAGCCTGTTGGTCTGGAGCAAACAGATATATTAAATGGCTTCAGGTGTTTCAAGACACTCTGGCCTTGCAATCTGATGTTTTCCTGTAATTACCAGGCTGTTATTAGCTGTCAATCTCGGTCCAGGAGCCTTGGTGAAAGCCACACTGATTATTTAATGTGAGTCTCCAGGAAAATGTGACTCTCTCAAGAAGACAGGCCCACCTACTATTCTCTGGGGCCACAGGGCTTCAGCAGTCGCTCTCAGTCAGCTGCTCTCTTCACCCATAACTTCCGGTATTGTTCCCACCCCTTGCCAGGCTCCATGGCAGAAGGCGGGAACGAGCCATGTCTAAAAATCAGGTTTTTAATGTTGCTGGCTTCCAACTTACTTCTTGTACTTCTCAGATGAGTATTACTGGGCAAGATGCTTAGCCTTTCAAGGCCCATTCTTCATCCATAACACGAACACGGGGAAGCCCATCTCCAAGGGGAAGCGTGCCGTCTCAATTCACAATGCACCTGCCCCTACTCGTCCCCTGATTCTGGGCTCATTCTTGATATTTGTCCTGTAGCCTACAGTTCATTTATTCCTGTTGGGTCTGTCTCCTCCACCTCCTCCCTCCCCATCTCATAATGCCTCCTGCCTTCATAAGTCCCCCGCACCTCACGTTTGTGTCAGTGGTACTCTTAGCTCTGAGTTGATGGCATCTCTCATTCCGCCTCAACTAGAAGTTCCCGGAGTCATCTTCAACACGCAACTCAAGTTCTGTCTGCTGAGCCTTCTGAGGGATTCCCGTTGAGCTCTGTGCTGCGGCCCAGCATCTGCAGCTCGCTCTTGGTCTGTCCCCCAGCGTTCTTCTGTACAGCCACTCCACTGCCCTCTCCCGCTGCTGTCTGTCTGATGTGTATTGCGTTGGCTGTTCTTGCTCTCTGTGTGGCTCTTATTTAAGCCCTTCAGGAGTAGCCTCGCATGCTAAAAAAATCCTTCCTGCTTTCCCATTTCACCAGTCACCTGTCCCATCTGTCACTTTCTCCCATGACCCAGATTTTACTTTATTTTTATAAACTGGCGTGTCACTCTAAAGTATTCCTAATTATTGGTTTGTGTGCCTTTGTGTTTTGTCTGTCCCATATTCTGGGATGTAAAAGGAGAGGCACGATCTTACAGTTTCTCTAGCACCGCATGTTCAGCAGAGGTGGTCAACAAAAGCATGTAGACACTTACTTGGGGCGTGGCCTGAAGAATGCCCGTGGGTGTGCTTGCTGTGTTTGAGTGTCACCGGTCGGCAGGTGACCAGTCCCAGGTGACTTGAGAAGCTGATCTTATTTTCTCAAGTGCAACATTGGAGTTCAGTACATGTTTCATAACCGTAAACAGCACTGAATTAACTTCAAGGGGAGGCCTGGGAAAGCCCATAATTTCTTTTTAATTTAATTGCATTTTAATGAGCTTTTAACAGTCTTATTAAGATATAATTTGTATGCCATAAAATTTACCCATTTTGTTTTATTACCATTTTAATATGGGGGTCTCCTGTAGCCCAGGCTGGCCTCACACTCACTATGTATCCAGAGATGGCTTTGAACCTTTGATCCTGTCCCCACCTCTTAAGTGCTGGGGAGTGACAAATTCACTGGTTTTAAATTCAAGTTAGGTGGCTCCACCATGACCCAATTTTAGAATAGTCCCATCATCATTCTGAAAAGAAACCATTTAAAGCCCTGCCCATTCCCTGTCTACCCCTATTGGACTATTGGGCCACCTTTAATCCTCAGTTTGCCGTTTTGTCTTTAGCTGTTTGTTGTCAAGGGGATTCCCGTCTGCGGTCACACGCTCTACAGTGTACCTGTTTTTCCGTTCACTGGTTTATTTGAGTTCTATCTGTTATTTATTATAAGTCATGTGACAAGTATGCAAATATGAGCCTTTATGTTCTTGGGGAACCTAGGAATGGCATTGCTGCAGCATATGATAATCTTGTTTAATATCTTAAAGTTTGCCAGACTGCACTCCCAAGCTGCCGTACATGGGGATTCCATTCTCTGCATCATTGCCAGGGTCTCCTGATGATGGCCATTCCAATGTGTGAGAGAAAATGCTTGTGTTTTCAGGGTTCTAAGGAAAAATGGAGTTGACGTTTTTTATAGGATTATTTTGCCATATTTTGAGTTTCTGACTCTATGTATTGCACCATGCCTTCCACACTAAACAAGTCAGCAAAAGTAGAAGACTACTGAACTCTGGGTCAACATTCAGTTGACTTCTGGTATGTGTTGAGCCACGTGTGCTGGGTGATCTTAATGTCAGCTTGGCTGGGCTAAGAGCCCCTGAGGAGATCAGGGAGGCATACCAGGGTGTCTATGAGGATGCTTCCAGGGAGGTTATCTGAATGGAAAAGACGTGCTCTGAATCCGAGTGGTGCCATCCCCTGCCTGGGGTCCCGAGGAGATAATACAGTCCTGCTAAGTTTCTTCATGGTCCTTACCACAAGCTTGGATGACTGAAAGTTCTCATTCTTCATCCTGGTGCTTGGCACGCAGCTTAGAGCAGGTGTTCAGGAGATATTTGAGGTCATTTATTGCTGTCTTGGTTTCTTGTGTCCTTGGTAAGCCATAAATGGTTTTCTTTTGTTTCCCATGAGTGTGCACAGTGACTTGAGGGGCAGGTCACATCCTAGAGACTACTTCTTGACTGGAATTCAGGCACAGTGGTTGGTAGTTTACATGGGTTCACCTGCTATTTTCATGTAACTCCATGATGCAACCTCCTTCATACACACATGCAATTGCTCCCTGGAGGGCAGGCCACATAAAGACCCACGTGCTCATTTGAATAATCAGAAGGCTGCTTTTCAGCCTAAGGTGATCTTGAGTGTTGCTGGGCAAGTCTGATCCATAAACCTGGCTTGATTGATCTGCTAGCTTTGCAAGAAACCTAGGACAAAGGTGAGCATGCTCGCAGGCCTGGGGAGGTAACTGAGCTGATGGCCATGAGAACTGAGAGTACCATGGCTGAGTAGAGAGTGGGGAAATGCTGGTGGGCATCCTGTAGCCACGGTACATCCTCCAGGCCAGGCAGCAACTTGTTTTGTTAATGCAATGAAAGTTTCTTCTTCTCCCTCTCATTTGCTCAACACACCGCTCTTAGGCACTGGCTATTTATGTAATGGAATCTCTTGGGTAGCTACCCAGGACAATACTGCCTTCACCTCCTGGCTATTCCCTGCTCAGACATGGGAGGAGTGTACCACATAATGACACAGACTCCTGGCAAGAAGAGAGGGCCATGTCTCATTTGGTCACATGACCAGAACAGTGAACATGCAGTACTGAGCTGGAGGGAACCCAGCGTGGGTGACAGGCATGGGTACCAACCCTAGGCCCATCATTGTTGGCAGAATTAGATGAAGAGTTGGATATGGTCACATCTGCCTGCAATCTCAGAACTCAGGAGGCAGAGGACAGAGGGCCACCTTGGGGTCTAGGCCAGCCTGGGATACATGGTGAGACTCTGTCTCAAGACCCAACAGAAGAAGAGAGGAAGGGAAGACAAAAGGATGTAGATGAGGGAGAGGAGGCAAGTAGGAAGAGAGAGAGAAGGGGGAGGAGGAGAAAGAAGAGAAGAGGCAAAAAGGGAGGAAAAGGAGCAGAAGCCTGTGCAAGAGAGGGAACAAAAATGGCACCAGAAATTAGAAATCTTGGAGAAATTTAGAAACTTAAAGAACCAAGGTGAAAGCGACAGTATAGATGCTGAGAGACCAGGGAGGTGGGAGCGGGGCCTCAGCAGAAGAGGCTAGGAGTCAGGAGGCCTGCCGTGGGAACAAGGTCCCGCCACGTGCCACAGTCATCTCCAGTGGTCAAAGAGGCTGCCATGAAGCCTCACTCACGTAGGTAGGTACAAAATCAACTGGGACCTTCAAACATAGCCTAGACAAATAAGATTTGGTGCGAAGAAGGATCCTGCTTATATTTTAAGCTTCATTTGCTAGTAAAATTTATTTCCCAACCACACATTGAAATGAAGTGCTAGAGCCGGGCGGTGGTGGAGCACACCTTTAACCGCAGCCCTTGGGAGGCAGAGGCAGGTGAATCTCTGTGAGTTTGAGGCCAGCCTGGGCTACAGAGGGAGTTCTAGGATAACTAGTGCTGTTACACAGAGAAACCCTGTCTCAAAATAAACAAACAAGCAAAAAAAGGAATGAAGTATTACATTCGAGAAGTTATTGTTGGAGGGGACTGAGCGCCACCTTCCTCACTAGACAGGGGAGTTATCGTTGGAGGAGACTCAGAGCTATCCTCCTCACTTAGTATGACAGGGAGACTGCTTCCTCCAAACCCACGTCTCCTTCCATGAGGCATCCAGTGGATGTGGTTTTTGGCCCCACACCACATCTCCAGTTTTTGTGTCTTTAGGGTGAGCCACAGGCCCCCTGACGGACCTGAGCAGACACCCCTTGGACACTTAGGGAGAAAGACATCCTTAACTCTTTGCTCTTCCGATGCCCCCATCTACCAGGCCTAGTGAATTTGAAACATAGATGTTGGCAGAGGGAAAGGATGGAGGTCCATACCCAGGTCTCCAAGAAGTCTTCTTTTTGACTCTGTGACCAGGAAGCTCATCTCGAGCTATTGCCCCTTTTGGGTAATCTCTTTGGGACAACCTGTAGCCTAACCATGTTTTTTCTATGAGGGAGACAGGGCCCTTGTTCTGTTGACACTATAGCACAAGGCTAGAGGTCAGGTCCTCACGTCTCTCTGAAGGACGGTTCTGGCCACAGCTCTCAAACTCGGCTATCTTCTAGGACTTTACCCCCTTATCCACCAATGGAAGTCTGTGTTTCTAAAGGAATCCTTCATAGTCCTTCTCGCTGATCTGCATTAACTTCCTGCCCTGGGCCACCGCCTACTTCTCTAAACAGGCCCTGTCCTTGCATCTGTCCCGAGACCATCCCATCCAGAGCACACTGCCTGGGTTGCTAGGTCTGTCACACCCTCCACCTTCCTACCACTTCAGACCCTGTGCCAAGGTCACCTGCCCAGCAGAGCTTTGGGTCATAAAGATTGCTTGGGTTAAAACCCAATGGGTTGCCAGCTTTTCCCATTCTTTTTAATTTTTTAATTCTTTTTAATTGTTTTTATTGAGCTATACATTTTCCCCAATCCTCTTCCTTTCCCCCTCTCCTCTTCTATCCCCCCTTCATGTTCCACACACCCAATTTACTCAGGAGACCTTGCCTTCTTCTCCTTCTTAAGTGGATTCATATATGTCTCTTCTAGGTTCCTCTTTGTTGTCTAAGTTCTCTGGGGTTGTGGACTGTAGGCTGGTTATCTTTTGCTTTATGTTTAATATTCACTTAGGAGTGAGTACATACTATGTCTTTTTCAGTCTGGGTTACCTCACTCAGGAAGTTTTTTTCTAGTTCTGTCCATTCCATTTGCTTGCAAACTTCAAGAAGTCATTATTTTTTTTTTACTACTGATTAGTATTCCGCTGCATAAATGTACCGCATTTCTCTTATGCATTCTTTGGTTAAAACAACTCTAAGATACCATCTTATGCCTGTCAGAATGCCAAGATAAAAAAACACGGATGACAACTTATGCTGGAGAGGATGTGGGGTAAAGGGAACACTCCTGCATTGCTTGTAGGAGTGTAAGCTGGTACAGCTGCTTTGGAAATCAGTATGGCTATTTATCAGAAAATTAGGAATCAATCTACCTCAAGACCCAGCAATACTACTTTTGGGTATGTACCCAAAGGATGCTCGCTCAACCAGACATAGCAGCATTATATGTAATAGCCAGAACCTGGCTTACCAGTTTTTGACCTTGGGGAAATTATTCAGTTTCCCTATTTCTTAGTTTCCTCATCTATCAGGTGGTGCAGGGTGTATGGTTTCAGGGAGTGAACTCTGCTTGCTCCTCTGCTTCCAGCACTTCCCACTCTGCCATTTCTTCCCCAGTTACAGCCATGCACATGCCCCCTCCTCGGGAGGGATGGTGATCTTTTTTTATCTTCATGTCTATACTGCTTCACAAAGTGGTCGAATTACAGAGCAGAGCCAATAAAGGTAGGCTGAATGAATGGACATGAATTTCAGAGGCATCCCAAAGTGGATTTCATCTTTCTATTCTTTATTGTTCGGAGAACTATGACTTTTTAAACATTTTTGATCCTGCTTAAATTCTTACCAGACAATGCTAAGACCCCTTTAACATTCTGGCGCCTTGAAAAGGCTTTGATAGTGTGGGTGCAGCTATGAATCCCTAGACTGAGGATTCCCACAGTCCTTGGGGATTTTGCTTGGGTGTCAAAGGCGAAGGACTTAGAGAGTCGCCGTGGCCAGGTCAAGCAGAACAGGGGTGGGTCCTTCACCTTTTTGCTTATTCCTGGATGAACCTGAGGTTTCAGAAGAGAGCCAGAGAGGGGTGCAGTCATTTGAGGCTTCAAGGACTGCATGTCCTTCAGCGCTGGCGGAGAGGGAGGTGCAGCGCAGGGCACTGTCAGCTTCAGAGCTTGACAGCTGCCTTCCCCTTGGCCTGGCCCCACTCACTTTCAGCTGCACTCAGGCCTGCTGTGGAGTTTACTTAAAAAATAAGGCTTAGGATGGACATCGGAGGTATAGGTCATTGTTTCATCAGACACAGTTTGTGTTTGTGTGTGTGTGCGCGCACGCGTGTGTGCCTGTGTGTGCATGCACACACTTTCCTATGCCACCCCAGGTGCCATTCTTCAAATGCCTTTTACCTCCCTCATCCCTTTCACAGAGAAACTATCTCACTGCCCTGGCATTCACTAAGCAGGCTAGCCCGGGCAGCCAGGGAGCCACCCTTCTTTGTTTCTCCAATGGTTGGATTACGATGTGAGCCACCATGCTTGGCTTCTATTACTTGCATTCTGGGATCAAGCTCAGGTCTTCACACCGATGATGTGACAAACCCTTTACTGACCAAGTCATCTCTTCCAGCCCTGAGAAGACATTGTCATTGCTGAAATCGTGGCAGTCTCCCGGCCCTCTGCTCTGCAGTTATTCCTCTTCCTTCTGGACTTTGCTCTTTGGACAGCATGCACAGAGGTGCTTACCACAGTCCCCTGCAAGCTGAGCTTACCTCCGGTCTCCACAGATCAGCCTCTCTTCCCTCCCCATAGAAAGGCACCAACTCCGTACAGTTGCTCCAGCCAGAGCTCAAGGTTAGGTCATGCTCGGTCCTGCCTCTGTTTCTCCACCCCAGCCCAGTCTTTGTCCTTTAGCCCCAGCTCTCCCAGCTCTGTCCACTCACCTCTGTTCTGTCTGCTGGCTTCTTGCCCTCACTCCCTGAGTTCACTGAACTTCACTCTAGCGCCTGCTTATTGGCCAACATCTCTTGCTGGATGCTAGACAATTTGAGGATTTTATTTGTTTATTCATTTTAAAATGTCGTTTGAGAGACAGTTTCCTGTATTCTAACTCACTATGTATTTAAAATGAACTTTAACGTCTACTATTCTGCCTCCAGCTCCCAAGTGCTGGAGTTATAGACACGGTCACCACACGTCCTTTATGCCGTCCCCCCAACACACACAGAGCCCTGGAGACGTTATTTCATCCACAGAGCTTGGCGCAGTGCCTGACACACAATATGGACGCAATATATCGTCACCCATATCAATCTCTGGCTTCCAGCAGCTGGAAAGGCTAATAGCAAAGTAACCTTCACCCCTGTTCCCAGGCACGTGCCCTCTGAGAAGGGTTCATGATCCCCATAGTCAAGAATAAAGGAGTCTGGGCACATCCAATCCATCTTTGGTGGGAAAGACAGCAGAGCATTGTGTGAGGGATCTGGGCACAGACCATGTATCCTTTGAGGTTAATTACCTTCTAGAACTGAGAAAGGACCCATGGGCAGCCCGTGCACAGGGAGCTCACTGTAGCGCTGGCTCCTGTCATTAGCCTTCATCACTCTCTAACACTTCTCCACTGCCATCCTGACCAGCCTCCTTTATGAACTGCTGGACACACACCCTATATCTAGGGTGTTTGGGACCTCATGACCCCAACACTCAGTTTGTTCCTGGGTTCTCTGCTTGCCCCACTCTTGATCCACTAGGAGCAGCCCTAGAGGGGTGGTGTAATGGGACCATGTTTCCACCACTGTACCCACACCCAAAACATTTCCATTCATTCAAACAAGTGCTTTCCAGTAGCTGCTATGTGCCAAGCACTGTTCTTCATGCTAGGGATGAAACAACTCAACCAAATAGATCCTCCCCAAAACTGAGCCTCTGCATGAACTGGGGAGATGGAGTGTGAGATCTGCCCTGGGGTTGATGGCCACCATCCTGTCTGTTCTGGTTTTACAAAGCCCTGCACGTGGCATCAATCCCAGGAACATGGAAAGGAGGCAACATTTCTCTTTCTCTGGGGAGACATTAAGGTTAGCTTGCAATGACCCCTCACAATGACACCCCTACAAGCCAACGCCAAGGCTGGGATGAAGCCCCTGAGGCAAATCAATCCCAGTTCCATGCAAAGGCAAACATGCCTGTACTTTCTAGAAAACAACCTCAAATCCTATTTTGGAGAGGCAGCAGGGTGACAAGAGACAGGATGCAGCCAGAGAGGGTTGGAGGTCACTTCCAGTGCTCACAGATGGGAGCTGGACAGACCTTCCCTGGCTGAGGTGCTGGGAGACTCTCCTTAAAGGCTGGTCCCAGAGTCCTTTGCTTTCTATGAAAATGTATCAAAGGTGGTATATCACATTTAAAATTAGCCATGCTTGGAACTGCGGAAGAGAGAGCAGCCCTGGGATATGAAGAAACATAGCCAATGTCACATAGTCGGGACCAAAGCTAAGTAAGACTGGGCTTTGTGTTCAAAAGACCAACCAGTGCCCTCCTCGCTGTGCAATGTTGCCTCCAAACAGAAAATGGGGGCACACGGTGTGTGTGTAGGGGGGGCGATGCCCTTTCCTGTAATCAGTTCTAGAAAAGTCTGAGTCTCCTACTAACCTGCTATGTCTATGTTTCCTCCCTGCTGAGAGCGGACAATCCCCTCACTCTGCCTGCAGGGTTAGAAAAGGACAGGCTGCAGGGAAGAGTGGGCTGAGGTGGGGCTGGGAGCTTTTGCTCAGTAGATGTGGCTGTGAGGCAGGAGACCCCCGCCTTCCCATCAGCCTCTTCTCACACACCCTTTCCCTCTCACCATCTTACCTTCTGGGTATCACAAGACCACTGGCTACAAATGTGCCCTGTGTGTCTGGGAATTCCAGATCAAAACTGCTCCTCTGTGACCCAATTTGAAAAGACCCAGGTACCCAGAGATAGCTATTTCTCACCTAAGTGCAAGAACCCAGTTCCTAATCCAAAGGGGACTGTATGGGGATCAGGTGATTAGCACTGGACCGGGACATGGAGTGAAGCTGAAGACTTTGGCGTCAGTGGAGGTTCCTAGGCACCATTCAGTATCTGTTGTGTTTGCAGAGGGCGAATGGAATTCATAGGGCCAGTGAGGGATATGAGAAGAGGCCCAGGGCCAGGGGTGACATGACCATTGGAGAAGACACAGGAAGGAGGGTCATGGCAGCTGGCCTTTGGAGATGGGAGGCATTCCTGGACAGATCCAGACAGTCAAGTCTTGGTTTGCTCCAGCATGGAACCCGGTGACCAGCGGTGTGCATGGGGCCCCTTTTGTGTAATCTTATCTTAGCCTGGGCATCCAGGCAGGACATCTGCTGTGTCTTCCTTGTAGAGATTCTGGGCCTCATATGGCACAGGCCTTTCTGAAACCCCTATAATCAGATGAGAAAATCAAGACGTCCCTAGGGTCTCATCTCCTAAAGGTCAGACCAGAGGAGGACCCACTTTCACAGACCAAATAATGATGCTACATCCCAGACAGCTCTCACTTAGGTGTGCATTTTATTGGCTGGGGGGGGGACAAAGCACCAACGATGGTGTAGCTCAGTCTGAAGGAAATGGCTGTATAGAAAAGGCATTGCTATTCTCATAGGAGGTCTGATTACATGGTTCCCAAATGTCCCCGAAGCCTCCTGACATGGGTGTGAGGCGCAGCCCTGTGAATTGTCAGCACACAGAAAGCTAGGATTTAGAGAGTGGCTTCTGCTGGGCGCTCTGTAAAATGTGTCCCGTGAGGAAGATTAGTATCAATCACAGGCTTATTGGAGAGAGAGATGGGGTCCAATGATAACCTGGCACCATCAACGAGAGTAATGGTCTAAGAAGCAAAAGCAATCAGAGAGGAGAATGGAATCTGCACAGAGACAGAAGTAGAAAGCCGGCGTCTAATGGATCACGCTGATGAACAGGCACTGTTAGCTGGCACAAAGGCAGGCGTGAGCGATGCCGCTCTGTGCACAATGCATGTGGCCAACACTGATCTTCAGGATGTCTCAGAAACAGACCTGCCACAGCCAGAAGCCCAGCCGCACACCGTGGTACTAAAATGCAATGAAGTCATTACCAACACGAGAAGACTTGCTGGTTCCAGAAGCTGCTTACAGGAGGGGGAGCTGACACTGTGTTCACAGAACCTCATGTGGAAACAATAAAAACACACGCCCCAGACTCAGCTGCTCTGGATTCCAGGGTTAGCGGGTCTCTAAGCAGAGATGGCGGAGACAGCTTGGACTATGTTCTGTTTTTGTTCTGATTTGAAGGGAATTTGGAAAATTTTCATACTCCTTCCCCTGAGAGGCTGCATTTAGTTCCCCTTGCCCAGACTTAAGGAGACCTGAGTGCCTCTGCCAGCCAACAGCAGGCCGTGGGAGTGTCACGTGTGACCTTGGAGCTGGTGAAATGTGCCTGTTGCCCCCTCCCTGTCTTGAGTTCCTCAACTTGGTGCCCCACAGTGAGGCTGTTAGAAAGCCCAGGTAACACAGAGGGCACTGGAGATCCCCCTCTCTTGCCCCCCCATTCACGCACGCGCACACGCGCGCGCACACACACACACACACACACACCTCCTCTGAAGCCCCTACTCTCAGCCAGCATGGGCATCAGCATCAAGTGAGACAGAAATGGAACAATATCTGGTATGCTGAGCTGTGGCAGCACCAGTTTGCAGGGTGTGAGAGACCCCGTGGAGGCCTGCCTCGCTGGGTCTCATCAGCTCTCAGAACTTGGAGTTCAAAACCTAGGATTCTTAGGGTTTTGTGTCATATTTGGGGTCATTTGAATGCTGCCTGAAGCAATGATCAGGCATAAACCAATTCCTCCCTCAAAACAAAACAAAAAAACAACAGGTCTACAACTGAAAGGAAGTTGAAAAAATAAGCTGGAACTGCCTCATGGTCATGAAACTGTACACACACTCCAGGGCTTCTCAGAACCACACTGAAGTCACTTTAAAATGACAGCAGGAGACTCCTCCAAACACACCCATCCTCAGTGGAAGCAGTGTTGTGGTGTATTATTTCAATCAGGCAAAGGTTGCATTTGTTTCTGCTGGGGAACGTGACTGTAACTGTGTAAAGCTGTGTCACTTTTGTTTATGCTGGGGAACGTGACTGTAACTGTGTAAAGCTGTGTCACTTTTGTTTGTGCTGGGGAACGTGACTGTAACTGTGTAAAGCTGTGTCACTTTTGTTTGTGCTGGGGAACGTGACTGTAACTGTGTAAAGCTGTGTCACTTTTGTTTATGCTGGGGAACGTGACTGTAACTGTGTAAAGCTGTGTCACTTTTGTTTATGCTGGGGAACGTGACTGTAACTGTGTAAAGCTGTGTCACTTTTGTTTATGCTGGGAACCGTGACTGTAACTGTGTAAAGATGTGTCACTTTTGTTTCTGCTGGGGAACATGACTGTAACTGTGTAAAGATGTGTCACTTTTGTTTCTGCTGGGGAACGTGACTGTAACTGTGTAAAGCTGTGTCACTTTTGTTTCTGCTGCATTTGTTTAATGATGTAAGGGTGTGTGTTTAATTATCTGAAGATGTGCTGCACTTGATTCTCCCTGCCTGCCTGGGGCACCTGATTGGTCTAATAAAAAGCTGAATAGCCAATAGCTAGGCAGGAGAAAGGGTAGGTGGGGTTGGAATGCAGAGAGCATAAATAGGAGAAGAAATCTAGGCTTGAAAGACGAAGACGGAGAGAACAAGGGAGTGGCTTGCCAGGCAGCCAGCAGAGGAGCAGAGAAAGTAAGATACACAGAAGTAAGTAAAGGTAAAAAGTCTCGAGGAAAAAGGTAGATAAAGAAAACTAGGTTAATTTAAATTAAAAGAGCTAGCCAGAAATGTACTTAAGCTAGGTCAAGCATTCAAAACTATTAAGTCTCTATTGCCATGATTTGGGAGCTGGTTGGTGGCCTAAAAGACAAGGCCTGGCACAGACAGGGCCACTGAAGACCATGCCCAGTCTACAGCTATTGTCATGCCTGCCACTTGCTCTTGTCTGGACTGGGAGTTGATCATCAGCAGAATTCAGGTATTTGGGCCAATTCCTTATGGCATAAACTCAGTCTCGAGGGGGGTTTCATGTGTGATATGGTCTAAATGTTTTGCTAAAGTTTGGTGCTGAGCAGTGTGTGTGAATATCCCTAGTCCAAGATCTTTCCATTCATGTAGATGGAACAATAAGAATTTGGAGAGAGGAAACGACACCAGACACCCCTACATCCCAATGACTAAGAGCTAAGCACCCCCGTTGGTGCGATAAAGCACCTCTTTGATGCCTAGGCTGGTCTAGGACCCGTGGGCCTGGTGATCTCCCTAGCTCAGCTTTCCAGAGTTGGATTCTGGTTGTATACTAACTACCACGCTTAGATCAACACCTAAAGCCCATGGACCAGGGCAGTAGGGATGTCAAAGGCAGCTTCTAGCACAAGAGAATGTACAACTTAAAGGTTTCGACTGCAGTCAGGACAGAGCTGTCAGGAAACCTTTTGCTCCTTAGACAATAAAGAACAAAGCACTTGGGCTGGATTTTCCACAGAATCGGGCCAATTGCAGATTCTGTGTGAATGTCCATTCCGCCAGCGTGGAGCTGGGTGGTGCTCCCGATGGTTTTCCCAAACCCCTCAGATGTGAAGATGTGGGCTTCCAGATGCCACACTTTGGAAGCTGCGTTCATTAGCGTGTGGAAAAAATGGAGACATAAGAACAAAGCTTACTCCTGTCCAGTGTCACCAAGCTCTTGTGTGACAGCAAAGCCAATGTCCCTGCTCTCCCCTCAGCTGGGTCCTGTGTGGAGAAAATCACAAGCTTCTTAAGTTCTGGGACACAGAGATGGGCCCTAATAAAAGGCATTGGGGATGTCCGGGTGGATCGGCCCTCGGCCTGTCACCAGAGGACGTAGTTTCTACGCAATGGAAGAGTTTAAGCAGGGGAGGCATGCTCCCTTCCCAGAAGTGCGGGGGAATTAATGTGGCTTCACTGTTTCCCTGGGGCTTTGAGGAAGCCATCTGCCCTGTTGGCAGGGCCAGGGCCACCCAAGTCCTCTCTGTCTGTGTTCCCGGCTCCCTGGTGAAATGCCGTATTCATCTGTTGAGTGATTTCTTTGCTGTCCTGTAAGGTCCGGTGGCTTTGCAGTCTCTTCTTCCTGGCAGCCAGTAAAAGCTGACATTAGAAAGTGTGAAGGAACTGAGAGTGGTCACCACACAGGTGGCGGGGAATAACCCACCACACCTGTGCTGGTGTTTACCAATCCTCAACACCTGTGGCAGGTGTTGACTATCAGAAGACAAGTCAAATGACTTTCAAAGATATTTGACACATGACAGATACAGGGCACCTTGATTAGTTAACTCGTGTGTGTGTGTGTGGCATGTGTTTATGCCCATATCACAGATTGCCTGTAGAGGTCAGATGATAGCTACAGGACACCTTGATTAGTTAACTCGTGTATGTGTGTATGTGTGTATGTGTTTATGCATTTACGCCCATATCACAGATTGCCTGTAGAGGTCATATGATAGCTCTTAGTAGTTGGTTCCTTCATTCCATCATAAAGAGTTTGGGTATTCAAGCTTGGTGGCAAGTGCCTTTACCAGATGAGCCATCTCGCAGTGGCAGCTGGTGGAGATGCGATATTAACAAAGGCCTGGCTCCATGGCTCCAGTGCACTTCTGGCTCACAGTGAGGCCTTTTATACTGGTTAAGATGAAAGACTCTGCAGTGGCAGAACAGCCTCCTGCCTCAGCTGAGCGCTTGGTGCAAGTGGCAAAGGCTCCAGTTCTCCAGGCTGCATAGTGTACACAGCATTGATGATTCTCAAAATCCGTGGCTTTGAGTTGCTGGGAGGCTCTGCACATGAATCCCACTGTGCGCTGGGCGTGGTGAGCACTCGGTGGCACTGGTACTTCCCAGACTCAGAACTCCTGTTAGGGTTTGTAACCGTTGATAGGACAGTGAATTATTGCTAAGGTGGCACCCAAGGCTGAAAACATAGAAAGATTTTGAGAGGAAAGGTGCACCGGACATTAGCTCTTTCCAGAACTGCCCTCTTTTCTGTGTTTTTAGCATTCATGAAGCTCTGAGCTGTACTTTGGATCTTGAATGTCCCCCACAAGTGCTAAATGCTTGTCCCAAGCTTATGGAGCTGCTCATAACTGGTGGCGATCTGAGGAACTGGGCCTACTGGTCTGGCACCATTATCGATTGCATTCTCTTGAGGAGAATTCTGGACATCTGACCCCTTCCTGTTCTCTTCCATTTTCAGCTGTCAGGAGATGGGCAGCTTCTGTTACATGTTCCGCCGCCATGGACTTTCTCACTACGGGCCCAAGAGCAGGACTCTGTGACCGCAAACCAACACCTTCAAAACTGTGAGCAATTTCTTTTTATCTTCTTAAGTCAATGATTTCAGTTATTTTATGATAACAGAAGAGCAGAAGGCGCGTGATAGAATCTCCTTCTTGTCTCAAGTAGCCTCAAGGAAGGGAATCTACGTTTGAAAGTAAAACTAGTATGTCTCGGGGATTTTCACGTTGTGTGTGTATATCTAGGACTAGGATTAAGGTTAGAAAAGAGTTTAGACGCTGAGTTAAGCCTTTCGCTTTACAATGAAGACTGCCATCAAGGCTGAGGGAGTTCTTGTCATGGTCTCTGTGGGTTAGCAAGCTACGCTCCATGCCCATGCTCTTCCCACAAGGCTGAAGGGCCTCTCTGTGCAGGGTCTTTGCAGCTCTGCACCCTGCAGAAATTGACTAAGTCTTCCATGATGGCCCCTCCCTTGTGCTATGTAAGGATAGCATGGGTTGAGCAATTTGCACAAGCAGCATCCTGGTTCTCTCAAAACCTCTGCACTTCCTTGGGTTGACAGTCCCTGGTGGTCTCTGACTTGGACTCAGTGGCAGGTCTGATGTACAGGGCAGGCATTTGTCCCTATGTCCTGGACCTTCTGACCAAATCCACATGCCTGTCCCACCTTCAGAGCCTCCAGAGGCCTTTGTGGTTTTACCCCGTAACCCACACTGATTGGAGAATAAGATTGTCATTTTCATAGTTCGTGGAAAGACTTTGTTCCACTCCACAGATGTTCTGATGCTAAAGGAAACAATAGTGGGCAGACTTCCTGCTATGTCAAGTGTTCCCCAATGCTTTCTTCCTGGAAAGAAGCTGGAGACTTGGTGTTGCCTCCTCTTAGTTTTTCCTAGTGATGGTTCAGACAATGCACACTTAGATGGGGCCCCTTGTTCCCTTTGTGTTTAACAATTGATTCTGTGACATTTCAGGAAGGCCCAGTGTGCCTCTCCCTCGCCCTGTAAGCACATCATATACCACTAGTGTGACTGCCTGCTCTTCATCTGTGTAGATTGTTCTGCCGTCCAGAAACAAAGGGCTTTAAAAGCAGGCTTGCTCAGTGTTTTTGAGACACCAGAACATTCCTTTCACCTGTTCAGAGAGGAAACTTATAAGAAACTGAAGAGTCTAATTTTACCATTGTGTTTCTTCTCCCTTCTGTGGCTGGAGGCCAGTTCAAAGGCCCTAGAACCGTACTATTTTCTCCACTGCGAAAGAATATGGGGGAGAACCGATGCGATTGCAAGGGACATGCACTCCCAATGAATACTGAGCGGAGTGGAAGAGCACACAGAAAGATCTAGTATTTAAATTCTGGGACAAAACCATCTGGGACAGGAAGCCTGGACTCTGTCTCTGAGGACATCAAGTGACCTTGGTAAAGCCACACATGACATTTTACGGGTGAGTGGGGGACAGTGGATGAGCAGTCATCACTGTGTGTGTTGTAGAATAGAGGTCACCTTGAAAAGTGTTGGTGTTACCCCTAACTCCAGCCTGTGAGGAGGGAGGAAGGAGGCTGAGCTTTGGTAAAGCTTATCTACATACCTTCAAGAACAAGGGACCATGCCTGGCTTGGGGGAGGCATCTTGTGAGCCCCTCTGTGGACCTGTCCCTAGGGCCCTCCAGCCCTCCTCTTTTCACCTTCCACACAGCTCACCAGCTGCCTGGAAACATCGTCTCTCAGCTTTCTGTGTGCTGTGCCCTCTGCCTAAGAAGTTCTCCCATCTGGCTAGCTCCCGGCTTGCCCTTGAAACCGTATGTTATGTCCTTAGAAAAACTTGGCGACGTTCTCCTTTACTCCAGAGTGAAATCAGTGCCCCTGCACTATATTCTTAAAGCACCTACCCCGTTAGTGATTTCCCACTGGACTCGGGGCTCCTGATGGGTGCCTGAGCCACCATGCATTCCAGAGGGAGCATCAATGGGACTCTCAGAGAGTTCCAGAGGAGGCCAGAGTTTGAAGTGGTGGACTCGGTGTAGTCAATTAACCTACAGCTCTCCGTCCAACTCTTTCCTGACTCACATAGTGTCAAGAACATCTCATCTCTTCTTTCACCATCAGCTCCTCTGCTCCTTGGCCCTTGGGCTGATTTACAATATACACGTTCTTGACTGTGTAAATGGTAAGCAATAGGTTACAGACTTCTCACTTCACAACCAGCAGAACCAATTCCTTATGCAAAGCATAAAAATCTGATTAACACAGTAAGTTAAAGGGCCTGATACTGATCCTGGCCAATAGAAAGTTCCAAGCAGATGTCTGAGCGCATAAAGGGTATGCATCTACACAAGCAAATGAGTTGACCTCAATGTACAAATCATACAGACTTGGCATTTGAGAAAAAACTTATCTGGCCCAGCAGATTTAGAGTTTAAACCTGGCTTTGCCATCATGCAGCAATGCAAGCCGAAGGAGGCCAGACAAATTGACAGACCTTAGTTTCCTAAGTGATAAACTCTACACTTTCTGTATTACAAATCACTGGGAGAAAATATCTGGTCGTTATACACAGGACTGTGTTTCCCAGAAGGCTCCAGGTAGCATCTGGCCAGATCCCAGAGACCTTTATATAAGGATATGTCAGGTCCCAGGATGCAAGAAAAGAGGGAACGAGGAAGCTGGAGTGTGCCTCAGAGTGCAACTCAGCCTTCCTCATGGTCTATTGCCCCATCTGTCAGAGATCTACCAGTCTGAGCTAGGAGTGGGCTTAGGAACTGCCAGTCCAGACAGTCAGGGACACATTCCTCTTCTACAACACCTTTGGAGAGGGCAGTCGTTCCTGTCACCAAATTCATTGCTTAGATTATTCTAAGCCTTTCATAGTGGTGGGGGACTCTTTCTCCTTACATCCTTTATTCATTACTTTAGAAAAAAATTGACATTAAATCTGGCGTTGCTTCCTGATAATTGCCTGTAAATCATCCGTGTGTGAAGTTCCACACGTTTATCCACCAGCATAAAGGTGCCGAGTTCCGCACCCCAAAAGCCTCCCTGACAGGAAACCTGTCATCTGGCCGACGGAACAGTAATAGATGTGCAAGCGAGAGATGCATAGTGGATCATGGGATTTAAAATCCAGCATCCACATCTGAGCCCCTGAAAAGGTTAGGGGATTATACGGCTGCAGCCGCATCAATTATGAAATAGAAGATGCTTGTCCTTGCCTTCCGTCTCAGAAGGAGGTAAACATTTTAGCGTGCTTTCTTCTGAGTGAGCTGAAGACTCTTGGTTTTATGAGTCATCCTGGGGTATTAAGTGAGAGAAGGGGACAGGGAAAAACAGCCCTGAGAATAACAAGTAATAGCCCTTTGCTTATGACTTCATCCACAATTTGCCTTGACAATTGATGGGAAATGAAGTGTGGTCAATTTCATTCACTGTACATCGTTCCCTATTGACTGACCTGCCAAATTGTTGATTGAATAATTAAAGTTCAGTCTAAAGAGACATGTTCACCGTCTTCTCCAAGACAAGTCTTGAGGGCATCCTAAAGAAGCCAGCCTGCTGCCAGGAGCTGGGACATTGTTTATCCTTTCACTTATGGGGTGAGTCACACTGTCAATGTAAATAACTCTAGCAGTTACTGTGGGGTGGATGGCAGCTGGGAGTGACAGCCCTCTAGAGGAGTATGACACAGCACTGGGCTTTAGGCGTGGCTTCTCCTGACCAAGAGGAAATTGTATTTAGATGCAGTGAGAAAACAGGTTGTCTAGCTGCCTGCAGCCTGCCTCTGTAGCTGCAGAAAAGGAACAAGGAGGATCACGGGTTCGAGGCCAGCTTGGACTACATCATGAGACCCATTTCCAACAAAGCACTCTTAAAACAAAAAGACTCAGTTAGCTATAGGTGAGGAGAGCTGGAGTGGGTAAGAAGCCAGCAGCCCTAACTGAACAGACAAAAGCAAAATCCCCAAGCTCCTGGACCCATGCCTGAAGCGCAGTGACTAGTCACGAAACAAGAACCCTGCCTCTTCCTTGGCATGCCAGCAAGCAGTGCCCTTCAGAAGGCTCTGGAAACAGACTTGGTTTCAACACAGGGACCTGGCACAGGTTCCCTGTGGCTGTGGGTTAGGCTGCTAGAGCTGGGGCTAGCTCTGGGTTTTCTCAGCATGGCAGTGGTGCAGGATGATTTTGCCCTGTGGCCTTGTGTGTACACATGGTCTCCTGCTGGCAGCCCCTCCCACCGCGGCCTAGGTACCTGTAAATACAAGATCGCTTTTTTGAAGGATTATTCTTAGCCCTCAGATGCTTCAAGTGCCCTTACTTCCTGGACGGCACAGCGATGCTGGGATGTCCACCGTGGATTCCACTCTCTTTACTGCTGTACTGTGAGATCCTTAGGAAAGAGGGCTCCCTTTTTATTTTCCCTGTATCCTTCCACTCCTCTACGGATCATCTGGAATACTCTCTGGGTCATCTAAAGCAATTGTGGACGTTTGTGAATAAACCATGTAGGCTTAAAATCCACTGTGAAACTCTGTACTCACGCATAACCGGAACGTCCGTTAAGACCCACGGAGGTCAGATTCTCCTATGTTTTGGACTTGCTCACCATGGCACGCAGCTAAGGAGGGCTGCCAGTTAGAACTGGCCTTTCCAGTCTTTGCTTGGAGGATAGGGAAACAGACAGACTATATATAGGCTCTATTGGGAGACATGAAGATCTCCTTGGGTCTTGCCCTCTTCCTCTATTGCCTGTTGTTCTAGGGGTCACTCAGACTCAAGCTTTCCTCCCAACTTCATTTCCAGTGCAAGAGCTGGCCTGAAATTCCCATGGATTCTACTCTTATCTCCTCAACCCTCCACTGAGGTTCTTCAAAGTCTGTTTTTCTACAGGCTTGGCATTAGTCAACAAGACACTGCTGACTACAAGTAGGTGGCCTAATTAACAGGAGACTCAAAACCTCTGCATAGGTAAAGCGTTTTCCTCCTTTCCTGCAGATATTTTATGCCTCCTGTGGTGGTTTAAGTATAATTAGCCCCCATAGGTCCAGAGGGAGGCACTATTAGGTGTGACCTGGTTGGAGTTAGTGTAGTTTTGTTGGACGGAGTGTGTCACCAGGGAATGGGCTTTGAGGTCTCTGAAACTCAAGCCAGCGCTTTCTGCTGCCTGAGGATTAAGATGCAGAGCTCTCAGCTCTTCCTCCAGCACCATGTCTGCCTGAAGCCAGCCCAAATTAAATATTTTCCTTTATAAGAGTTGCTGAGGTCATGGTATCCATTCACAGCAATAGAAACTCTAACTAAGAGACCTCTCATGACCTCGTAATTCAGTTCTGTCCAGTCAGATTTCCTGAAGTGTCTGGTTGCTGGGCTCAGTACATCATGGTAGCTAAGTGTCTGTCAGTAGAACCACCTGGTTTGAGTGGCAGCTTTGGTTTCTCAGTTGCTAACTGGGGCCTTAGGCCATCACTTGCTTCTTTTTTCTATTCTGTTAAACAGTGGTAAATAATCACGTCTGCAGAAAGTCCCCACCAGAGGGCGTTGGAGAGTTGATTCATAGGTTAAGTGCTTGCTTCCCAAGCTTGAGGACTGACTTAGGATGCTCAGAACCCATATAAATGCTAAATGGTTGTAGTGGTTTATGTTTAGTTCCAGCTTCAGAGGGCGAAGACGTGGGATCTGCAGAGGAGTTGCCCAGTGAGATTAGCCACTTTGGTGAGCTCTGGGTTTGATTGAGAGAAACTGAGGGTGGTTCACTTACCTGTGCACATGTACCAAGGTGCACATGCATGCACCGGCATACCCATGCATGCACACACATGAACACACACTCTTACCTATGCACACACCATATGCTCATACACATGAAGATATTTGTACACATATACACACATACACATGTACTCTCATATGTACACCTACATACACTCATATACAAGTACACACACATATTCACATATACATAAGTGAAAAATGGAAAAAGTCAGTGTGAAGATTAGTGTAAATAAAGTGCTTAAGTGACTACCTTGTGTGTAAGTCATACTTATTATATATGAGGCAAAATGTACTTCCCATCATCACTGTGTTATAAAATACAAAGATTACAGACAAGAGTGCAAGGGCCATCCCTGGGGATGAATGGAGGAATTAATCCCAAGACGTCTCAAGATTCCAAAATCCACAGATGCTTGTTATGTAAGATAGTAGAGATTTTGCGTAAGTTCTATTCCCATAATTCTAAGTAATTTTAAATTATCTCCAAGTAATACCTAAAGCAATGTAGATGATATACAAATGTCTTTACAAATATATTATATACAAATAACAGTAGATTGTCTAAGGAGTAGTTAAAAATTCACAGTGTTTTGCAGAAACCCGGGTTGAGTTCCCAGCACCCAGTTTAGGCAACTCCAGCTGCAAATAACTCAAGCTGTAGGGGTTCTGATGTCCTCTTCTGGCCTGTAGGCAATGACATTCATGCGAACACACACACAGACATACTACATACACACAATTTTAAAATTTTCTGTAAACCATCTGTATGTGTCCAGTACAGACTGAGTTTCCTCCAGAAATGTTTGTGCGGCACACTTGATTGAATCTGCAGATGCGGAGCTATCAGAGAGGGATGACTACATTTAGTATTATCTGCCACATATAGGAAATATAAAAATGATTTCATGTGCTAAGTGGAAATAAAATATTATGTTCATATACCAAATAAAATAAAAACAAGCTCAATTAGCCTAAGATAGAGTTATGCAAATTGAGAGGGAGATTGCACTCGAGATCTATACTTGCTAAAGTTTCCAACGCTCTAGAGTCAAGTACAGTCTGTCGTAAAAGGGAAGTAAGTCAGCCGCGTGCCCAGGGGACAGCAGTAATGGTGCCTCTGGCCCTGGCAGCAAAGGAACACTGTGTAACCTGAGGGCCTGCTGGTGTCGTCTCCACCAGTAACACTGTTTTTATGTTCCCAAATCACCAGTTTGAAAGTGTTGGGTGCCCTTGTACAAACCGAAAGGAACAAGGCTCATACACAAAGCAATGCATCTGTGTCTCTTAATTCTGTCCTATGCATCGTCCTCCTTACTGCAGCAGACCGTCATTGTCCTACTGATTGCCACTCAAAGATGACTGGCAGATCAGAGAAAAGGTCAAAGCTTGTTCCCAGTAGTACCATTCACCTGTCAGAAAGTTCTGTGGTCTTCTATCCCCTGCTTTTCAGAGGCTGTGAGCTGCAGCTCAGACTTGAGGGAAATTATCAAGCACTCCAATCAGCCAGGGAACCCGAGGAACAAGGGCTTTCTGCTTCTGCAGTCCTGAGATCGCCAGACTGTGATTGCTTGGAGGAGGGGCCCAGGAAATCCCGTGTGTGAGCTAATTAGAATGTTGTTTTTAATGTCTTTAAAGATAGGAGCTCCTGGGTGTGCAGTCCAGATGCCTAGGTATTCTAGACCCAAAGTCCAGATAATTGCCAGAATCTTCCAGCAGTGGAGACCACATGCCCTGCAGGTCGAAGCACACCATCTCAGCCTTCTGCTTTGAGGGAGGAGGGAAACACACTCCAACCTATGTTCTTATGCTTCTGTAGTAACAAGTAGCCTACATACTGAGCCAACAACGCAGCCCATTATGGGGCGCACGTGTGTGTGCGTGGGTGCGTGCTCAGGCACGTATATCTTTACAGTTAAGAAAACTTCAAATGTACAAACTCAAAGATTGGACTTCAGACTAAGCAAATCACCATTTCCCCAAGATGAGCAAATCCCCAACTGTATTTGTGTATAATTCAAAGGTATGTGTCTACTAGGTCAGTATTAAATGAAGTCTTGCCTTTTGAAGAATCAGGGCAATACTTGGAAAAGTCACAAGACAATGTCTGTGTTTAAAGGATTAAATTCCCTCTGTAAATTCCTTGTTTAATGATAAGCAATCCCTGGAGGCCAGATAAAACACGCCGTGAGGGAACCGTCTCTCGCTCGGCTCCAGTTCAAAGCTGGGAACGCTGCCTGGCTTCCAGAGCAATACCATATGGAATCCAAGAGGTGATTCTAACCTTTTATTCTCCTACCACATTGGAGCAAGAGTAAATTGAATTGCTGTCTGCAAAGAGCCAGCTGTGTGAGTTTACTTCCCTTTCATAGCCACTAGATCTGAGCAGTTAGGAGAAAATGTTGCATGGAAATGATTCTAAAATAATTTCCATTCCACGTGTGAAAACACCGCCTCCCTCCTGTAAGAGCCCGGCTGTTACTTATGCAAGGCAGAACTTTGAAATGCCGTCCCAGGTAGGTAATTCACACGACAGAGACTACTCCATATTCGGCAGTGTATAATTACAAAAGAGAGTTTCATCTTCACACATTTCTCATGCATTCGTCACGGAACTTTCTGCCTCTGGAATCCTGATGGATCGCTCTGTGAGCGTGCAGGGCTTCAATATGCGTCTCTGGGAACATTCCAGAACTCTAAACTTAAAAATCAAACTTGTAGTAATGAGCAGGATGCAATTGGAATGTCAAGAACCTGGGTTTGCAATTGTGCTCGCCTGGACAGAGGGTAGCTGATCTCTGTCCACTGTCCTTCTGCACAGCCAGGGGATCTACTGTAAAAAGTACACAGTCGTAATTATCATGAGGCTTCATTGAAAATGTCACTCACAGAGAGCTTGATGCTGGAGACAAATTCGTAGGCTCTAAATATAATTTGCATAGTAGCTGATTAATTTCATTTCTTTTAGTGTAAAATGGCAAGACGGCTTAGAATTCTCCGTGTGATACCTGCTGCAGGATTCAGAGGGTGGTAATTTAGCTGGCTGGGTCCTACTTATGAGGGGCCAGCCACTCGGCATCATACGTAGAAGAGCTCCAGGCCACATGGTAGTTCTTCCACACCTTAGTGCTGTCCGGCTGGGAACTTTACATGCAAGGTTAGGTGTTTGGGACCAAAGCTAGACTCCAAGCAGACAGTCCTCCCTCAGGTCCCCACATCGTCTTGTGTCCCTAAGCTTTGTGCCACTGTTTGCAATGACTGGACTTCCCAAGCAGTCTTCTATCTCGTCACCAAACTAGGAGCTCTCCCACAAACTCCAGGCACATCCTACAGCAAAGCCAACTTTATTGCTCAGTTTTTAAACATGATTTTCTAGTCACTTCCAAGGTTATGTCTCTTTGTGTTTCAGAGTGATCTATCATGAAGCAAACAAAAACCCCTTTCCTTTGTAATCTGTACTGAGTGAGCCTTGCCTTTTCCTTAGTCCTGTTCACCAGACTTCTCAGGCTGGAAGGGTGACAGGCAATCAGCCAGGCCTCCGTCTCTGGGTCTTTCCTTCTCTGGGTCGTGTGTGACATCCCTGGCACGGACCCCTTGAGAACGCCTAGAAGACAGGCCTCCTGCCAGAAGGTGCTGTTTTCCTCTGGCCGCTGCTGGCAGTCTTGTCTGATGAAGGGCTGTGATAGGAATTCGGCCTCACACCTTGGCAGCCTCTCTTCGCACTTGGAAGTCTGTGGAGACGTTAGTGCTGAGCAAGGGAAGAGAGAAAATATGCTTGCTGCCTCCATTCCCAGAATGGCGCTGCCACAGTGCTAGCCTGCCTCCAACTGTATACATCTGTTTCTGGAATTTCAGCCACCTGACCTTACCCCTGCCAGTCACATGGGGGGTGGGGTGCTTCCAAGCATATGTGAACACTGCTCAAAATCTTTTTACAACCCCGAAGCAATGGTCGATGGGTGGGAAAGCTACCACCTTTGCTCTTCCTTCCCCATAACCGGATTATTATCATAGCTGCCTTTTAGGCAATGATGTATTTGAAGTTCACGTGTTCGAACAACTCAGTTGGTATTAGCTGGGGAACGTTTTGGAGAGCAGGGACGGTGACTCCTTTGTGTGCCACTGAAAGGTTTGTGTGACAGCTGGTGCAGCATGGGCACCTCACACATAGCGTGAGGAATGAGATGGAATTTCTACCTTCTATGGGCCTACAGTCCCCAAACCGTGGCACGGAGGAGCCCCCGACGCAGAAGCCACCTGATGTGGTGTTGTAAGGGGAGCTGCTTGTTGGTTCCTGGCTGCTAAGCCCAGAAATTGTCACACAAAAACTATTATTTAAAACATTGGTACATTAGCTCTAGCTTCTTACTGGCTAATACTTATATCTTGATTTAACCCATCTCTACTAATCTGTGCATCACCACAAGGTCATGGCCTATCAGCAAAGTTTCAGCATGTCAGTTTCCAGCATAGCTTCTCTCTGACTCAGCCCTTCTTTCTCCCGGCATTCAGTTTAGTTTTCCCTGCCTAGCTCTGTTCCCCTCTAGCTCTGCTATAGGCCCAAAGCAGTTTCTTTATAACCAATGATATTCAAGGCATACAGAGGGGAATCCCACATCAACTTTGATGTGGGGAACTTTGACTGGTCTAGACAGGGTTACCAGACAGATTTGAGACCTGGCCCTAACAGTTAGCTGAGCCTCATGTCTCTGCAAGGCTGGGTGGGAGACAGTCATGCCTGTTGACTTTAAGGCCATACGCTTTCAAGGAGCACATGTCCAGTGGTCGCCCTAGTCCTCCACCCACCATATATTCAGTTCCTCCTGGGCTCTGTGCTTGTGCAGATAATGAAATGCTGAGCCAAGGAGAGCCCGCCCTTCCCTCACAGGGCCAACAGGCTTCCAGACGACACAGCATTTAGTAAACAACAGCAGTGGTGGCCAGCACTAACACTCAGAATGGAGTCTGTATGTGTACAGTCGGATTTTAATGAACATGATTCATAATTCTCTTGTGTTGAGAGATGGGGAAGAAAGACAGGAGCATAGTGGAGGGATAGGAGACAGAGAAGGGAAGAGGGAGTGGAGTAATTTTAATAGTATAGGTACCTTGTCCCTCAGTAAGACACATTGTGACCGGACTTTCTTTACCCTCACCTTCTGCCGATTCTGTGCTTCTCAGGGACTCTGAAGGTGAGACACGCGGTGGGGGGGGGACACAGCTTTACAGTCCATACGTTTACTTGCAAGCTGCCCTCTGAGTATGACGGGTCTCAGTCAGATCTGCACCAATCGTGGGTGATTCATAAACTTGCTGGTTTATTCTGAACACGTGGCCTTTCCTTAAAATTGACTTTAAAACTAACCACAGGGTTGAGGTAGCTGGCATTTGAAGTTCTAGCTTGGGTAGGAAGGGCATGTGTCCCATCGGCCACTTGCCTGGCATGAGACCACACATTTGACTGGGAGCAGGGTCAAGGTTCTAACAATCTCTAGAGTTTGGGCCCAAAGGCTAGTAGGAAACAAAGGGGACTTTGCTGGTAGCTGTCTCAAGTACAGTTTTCTTTAAACGCTGCACAAATGGCTACCATGGTCTTGAGGAGTTCTAGGTAGAATCAAATTCCCTCCCATCCATGGTCCCAAAGAGCACTGCAGTCTTATCCCGATCCCTAAAACTTAACACACAGGCCAAGGCTCTTGATGCAGATCTCCCACATCTCTCTCACTGACATGAGAGGAACTGAAGGAAAAGTTGTCTATCCCTTCAATCCCGCCAGCCTCCAAGCGGCTTTGGGGAAGCCTTGACCCACCCTAGGTCATGTCACTCTGAATTTACTTGCGTAGGTTGGGCCTCAGAAATTCTCACCTTCATGAATAGAGCAGCAAAGTCATTTTGGAAAGGGAGCCAGTGACCAAATTAATTATTTTATGGAGCTGTCGGATTTGATTAAGTTGTTAGACTACATTTTAAAACTCATTAACAGGGTCTATCAAGCCATTTTGTAAGTGGATTTTTTTTTTTTTTGGTAATGTCTTTATATTTACTGTCCTGGAAGGCTTTGGTGTCAATCAAAATAGATGACAATGCTAAATCACTGGCGTCGGAACATAATTCAGCACTGGGTGAATTCTGCTGTCTCCATGAAATATGACCTTGCAAGAGAGCCTGATTTGCCTGCTCTCTTTTCTGATAAGAAAAGTATATTTATAACCACACTGGCTGTGTATGTATTTCACAGTGTGTATTCCACACCGAGTTACTTTAATCATAAGGAGATTCTCTCTGATAGCAGGCATGGGTTAAAGGAGAAATTTAAAAATAGTTCCTTTCTCCAACTCTTTTTTGACCAAAGCTACCTCAAATAGTTTCTAAGCCAGTAAGCTTCCAGGGGAGGGAAAGTTCCAATCGAGAACAGAGCGGGGATCGGTGTTCCTGAGACCGCTGGAAGACAAAAAGAGGAGACGGTGGAATAGATATGTGCAAAGAGCGTCTTCTCGAACCAAAAGTTAAAACATGGCACAGTAGAGAATCAAGTGCTTAGCCACGAGGGAAAAGGACCCTGATGGAATCTGGCTTTACAAGTTTCTATAACCTTTAACAAATTCCTTAAGTGGAAATCTCAGAGATTTGCCAGGTAAGTCGTTACCACCATCAGTGCTAGAAATACAAGAAACATATAAATAGGATCCAACCCTCCTGTGACCAAAGATTAGTGTAGCAACAGTCCATATATCTCACAAATTAATTAGAGAAAGCTGCAGAGAATTGTAATTCAGAAGCAGGGGACAGGTGGCACTGGGGAGTGGGTCCCGAGAAGGCAGTGTAAATTAGGCGGATAAAGTGTTCATAGCAACCATCGCCAGAGCTCTTGGTCTGTTTCTAAATCTTGTGCGAAGGTAGGGCAGTGAAAAAAAAAACTTGAGTATGGCCATGCCTTCGGGTCTTAAGTTGGCCAGACGGACAGATAAAGATGTCACAACAGCATCACAGAGGCAGGTACTGTGCTACGAAAGTGGCAAGGAGCAGCTAGCGTTCACGAGGGGCATCATGGGAGCGTGATACTGGAGGGCGTGGCATGGGGCTGACGGGAACTGTGAAAGACTGAGGTGTCTAATTCCTGGGGGTGGATAAAGAGGGAGATGTGTTAATGCCAGTGCATAGCAAAGCCAGGAAGCAGGATCTCTGGGAGGTTACAATAATACAAGTGGCTCAGAGGTTAGCGATACCCAGAGAAGGCACGCTCGCTTCCAAGCACCCACGGTTAGACAGCGGGAGCACTGTGAGGCGAACACGTGGAAGATTTCTTAGGTGGGGACAGCAAACAAGAGAAAGATGTCAAGAGTTTTATTTTGTTGCTTACAAAAGAGGATGAGAGGGCCAGATCTGCACGCCAGAAGGATGACTTGGCTGCTGGAGAGTCAGTGGGCAGATATTTAGAGTGGGACAGGCCCAGGAAGGCTCTTCAACATTAATGCTAAAATGCCAGTAGGAATGAGACAGCAGGACCAGAGGCAGAGATAGCTTAGGCAAAGGTGAGAGGCACAGTGATTTATTTTAAAAACATTGTCATTTTAACTCCAGATGTTGGATAGAGTACCAGGGAAGAAAGGCACAGATGAGATATCCTTACTGTGACTTTGAGGCCACCTGCACAGGGCACACAGGGGAGATTGGGGTTGTGAAGTACCCCTGGATATCCCCAAGGAAACTGGCCCTGACATTTCGGGTCCCCTTCCCTACACCGAACCCTAGAGAAAACTGAATGTTTTATTATCTCTTCATGAAAATCCATGCTGGCCATTCTTGTTGTTAGAGAGCAATAATTCTGCCCACAGGCTATAGAGTAAGAATGCCAAGTGTTAGCCAAGCGTTAGCCAAGGGTTAGCCAAGGGTTAGCCGAGGGTTAAGGGGACTTGCACTGTGTGATGCGGGGCAGGGGAGGACGAGAAGAGGAGACTGAAGCCAAAGCCCCAGCTAAAGGCGTCCAGCAGGCAGCTAGGTCTGCCACCCAGGCGACCGTGAGCTGGTTTGGACTCTTGCTAGAGAAGATGTGAACATGAATGCGGATGAAATGAAAACAATGTTCCTAGGAGAAAGATGGGACTGCCAGAGAAGACAGCTGGGAAATGCGGAGCTGAACGTGGACATGGGAAGGGGGCTGTTATGGGGAGGGAAGAGCCGTTCCAGGCAATGCTCAGTGGGGATGTGTTCAAATAACCCAAGGTCCTAGCTTGCAAATCTAGGCGTTTGCTGTTTTAGCATTGTGGTTATGGTTGTTCTCACCCCTCCCCTGAATTCCCCTGTCATTTACATATGGCCTCAGACACAGGCCCTTGGAAGAATTTTTAATTTGTGTCCCAGAAGTCGACAACCTGTTTTCTATGAGTGAAATCCTTTTCACAGGGTTGGAGAGATGGCTTTGTGGGTAAGGAAGGCACTTGCTGTATAAGTCTAAGACCTGAGCCACAAGCAGGAGAACTTGAGTTCAAATCCCCAGGACCCCTTTAAAGTAGGACATGTAATGTGAGCATTTGTCATGCCAGCATTTCTAAAGAAAAATAGGGATAGCAGATCCCACCCAGGAAACCTGAGGGCCGGCATGTCTGGTATCCAGAACAGCAAACAAGACAAAGTGGAGGTTGAGGACTGGCATCTGAAGCTGTCCTTCAACTTCAACAAACATACCATGTCATGCACGTACTTGAAACACACACACGCACACACACGCACACACATGCACATACATACACACACACACACACAGACACACACGCACACACGCACACGCACGCACACGCACGCACACACACGCACGCACACGCACGCACACACGCACGCACGCACACACTTCAGGAGCCACCTTCCACGGGCTGTGTTGTCTGGTTCATCTCTGGACTGCCTCTCCAGGCTCTCACTTGACCCTCCTCCCTGTTGTCCTGGAGGCTGACTTTCACTGACAGATCCGGTGTCTGCTGGCCATCTGGCTTTCAAATGGCTGGGACCAAGGGGCACACTGACTAGAGCTGCGAAGCAAGAGTGGAGTGGGAAGGGTTTCCCTTGCTTCATCCCTCTCCCTCGTCAGGGCATAGCTCTTCTCTGGGAGCACTGTCTGGACCAAGGCTGTTTTAAAGCTACTCACTGATGACTGTTCTTATCTAAGAAATATTTACATGACCCTGGACGGTATCTAGACATATAAAGGATGTATGTACATCTACTGATGATAAATCATAAAGGAGCTTATTTTAAAACAGCTCTTTGGCATAGGTACAATTTTCCATTTACTAAAATGAAAGCAAATTTGCATAGTGATCAGATAGATTTGCTTATTTATTTTTATATAAAGAACCAATTCTTGGCTGAATATTTTATCTTGAATATAGCTCATATTTGATGTTTTTCAGAGTGGATCAATATTTTGATTTTATAATCATCAATGCTGAGAATGTTGTGTCGTATAGAGAGATAGGACACAGTAGACGAGTGTTCGGAGCCATTTCAAGAAATTCTGTTCTAATCCCAAGCCAAAATTTACTGAACATTTTTTTTCATGAAACTCAGTTCAGCAACTCAAACATCAATTTTAAAAATCAAATATTCGAATACAATACAATCCAAAAACACAGATTTGGTACACGCTAAGAAGTGAGAGTTGGGAACTTTAAACATCTTTGTGTTCTGTGCTTAAGCCATTATGCTTCTGTGAGAGCAGAGAACTTAGTGTGTCCAGTGAGACGCTGAAGCCAATGACAGGCAGGAGTCTGAAACTTGGACAGTGTGTGTTGGTGTTGTGGGGTGTGACACGGTGGTCAGTGCGTATGCATGGCTGCTGCGATGCTGTGTGTCGGTGTCGTGGGGTGTGACACGGTGATCAGTATAAATGCATGGTGTGCGTTCACACTCCTGGCTGCTGGGATGCTATGGAGCACCCTAAAGGAGAGCCTCACCAGAAGCCCCTGGTAATCATCATGCATTGCACTCTGAATTTATTTTTGGTCTTTGAGTCTTCAGAAACCTTCTTCTGTTGCCATTTTCTTCATAACGTTCACATTCAGTCACGTGACTTTTGGGACCGTGACCCATAGTTTAACCAGCTGAGGTCTAGATAATAACCTTGTGTGGGTGGCCCTGTGCCATTGCTACTCTTTGCCCCTTCCAGTCCTAAAGAGGGTAAGAGCTCCCGGCTATTTATAAACTGAAAAGCGGCAGTATGACTTGGCTTCTTTCTCTGAGTTCTGAGAGCGGGCGCTTGTGCCCAGCAGCCCCTTTATTAAACTCTCTAATCATCTAAATTGAGTGTGCTGTCAGGTTGGTTCACTGCCAGGAAGAGATTAGTCCACACAACAGTTTGTTGCCCGTGACCCATTTTCCGCCGACTGTCACTGATGAGGAGTGGGGCTGAGGGGCCTGGGGACGCAGGAGCAGGGTATCTCGGCCAAGGCACAGGCCGCTTTGTTCTGGAGTCGGCTATCTGCAGGGAACCTGGGACCCCGCACCGCATCCTCACCTTCAGCATCTCTCCTCATCTTGGACGAGAGCAACAGTGACAGCAGGATGCTGAGGTCCTGGATGCTTTCCTTATAGACAGATGACGGGACAGAACCTCACGTGTCTGGATTCCTAGGTAACTGTTATATGATCAATTCTGTGGTGTAGGAGCCCCACATACCTACCTGTCATTCCGTGAGCAATGCCTGAGCTGCAAGGGTGATATTCCTACGCTATTTCGGGCTCCATAGAGAGAAGCTACAGTGTCAGGAGAAAGAATGTTCACAGCGCAAGAGCGAGAAGACAAGGGGCTCCTGGAAATACAGCCTTCCGCCAGCTTCTCCACACAGAAACCATGAAAGGGGATGGAAAATAAGTCTGAAAACAAATGATAAAACTTCAGGAGAGCTTTGATATATTTTTAAGGTTTTTTTTGAAGCAATTGAGATATCTGGGATGAAGGAGAAGAGGACTTGGGATCTGAGCGGTAGAGGACCAGAGTTCATAGATCATGAACTGTCACGTTCTGAAGGCAAGGGGTGAACTTCCTCAGAGGAGAGAGCTGTGTCTACCTTGGGATCTGAGTGGTAGAGGACCAGAGTTCATAGATCATGAGTTGTCACGTTCTGAAGGCAAGGGGTGAACTTCCTCAGAGGAGAGAGCTGTGTCTACCGCTGTGGCAGAAACTGGGCTACTTTCTGCTGCACTGAGGCCACAGGTGAGTTCAGAGAAGAAGAGGAGGAAGCAGAAGGAAGAGGGAAGAGATCAAAGGAAGATTCACAAGAGCAGCTATTTTGTGAGCATGCTAGACCACACTAGGCACAAAGGGCAACCCGGCCATGCCTCAAGCAAAATCTTACCCTGTGAATTCCCGGGCCAGGGGAATGCACATCACTGGTCATATGTCATCTATGCAAAAGTACCCAAAGACAAAAGAAAAGGGGTTAAAATGAGTCAACTGACTCCAGTCTTCCATAAGATAGCACCAAGGCGAGAAGGAGGATGTGAGGAAAGGTTTTGTCATGAGCTTGATAGAGAAATAAAACCAGATGCACTCATGGCCTGGCGGAAAGAAGTCTGTCAGGGTTGGAAGAAGGTGTGGTAGGACAGCAGTGCTGGCTGATCCACCACAGAGACGCTGTGCCAGGACGAGAATAGGAGCAATGAGCACACGAGAGCCAGGGTCATAGGCAAGAACAGGTAGTGTGGAGCCCATAGGAGGTTGAATGAAAGCAAACAAAACAGGCTTCAGAAGAACCCAGAACGGGCGGATGAGGCTCTCATTGGGCTCCTTACAGAAGGAAAAGTCTCTGGGGCAGGCGGGTAAATGGATCAGGTCGATTGTCTAGGGGAAAGAGAAGAATGACAACATCAAAGCCCAAACATGCCTCATGATTTTGCACTGACACTAAACATTTGATGCAAGGCTGGAGGGTCAGCAGCTGTGAAAGCACTCGCTGCTCCTGCAAGGGACTTGCCTTTGGTTCCCAGCACCTCTGATTGACTGTAACTCTGGCTCCAGAGGGTCTGACTCCTCTGCCTCCATGGACACGTGACTCATGTGCACATACCCCTACACAGACACAAATAAAAAGAATACAAGCGTGTATAACGACAACAACAAAAACTAGACAGAGGCCTACAAGAACCTTAAGGACATAGGACCTAAGAATTGTATTTATATTAAAATTTTTCTTCAGCACTGCAAACAAGACACATTTGAATGGTTTCTATGGTGGTTTGAATAAGGATGGACCCCCACAGGCTCATATATCTGAAGGCTTAGTTGCCAGGGAGTCAGTTTTTGACAGGAATAGAAGGATTAAGAGATGTGACCTTGTTGGAGGAAGCATGTCACGGAGGGTGGGTTTTGAGTTTTCAGCATCTCACGCCAAGCCCAGTGTGTGTGTGTCTGTGTGTGGATGAGGGTGTAGAACTCTGATTGTGTCTCCAGCACCAGGTCTACCTGCACACCTCCATGCTCCCCACCATGATGATGGACTAAACCTCTGAAACTGGTAAGCCAGCCCAAATTAAATGCTCTCTTTTATAAGAATTGCCTCTGTCATGGTGTCTCTTCACAGCAATAGAACCGTGATGAAGACAGTTTCTTTTTGTTGGAGCTAATAATGGACAAAATTCAGTCAACCTAAACTTGGGCAAAGTTTGAAGGAAATGATACATTTAGTAATTCTAGGAAAACTAGAGGAAGCATGGGTAAGAGAATAGATGCAGCACGCGATGTCAACATGGTAAGCACTAGAGGAATCACGTGGGAGGGGAACCCCTGGGCAGACCTTTGACTCAGCTAGTAGAGGACCTCCCGTTGTGGGCAGTACCATTCCCTGGACTACACCTATAAAGTATTCAGGGGTTACCATTAGCCCTTCAGAGCTTCAAACTTCTAAACATTCTCCCCAGTTCAGGGACATGGCTGCTGGGATTGTCTCTTTCCCTCCTAGATGGCTGGAAAGACACATGCGCTGTAAAGAGTAACGTGAAAATTAAACCCTGGCCATTTACATTCCATGATTAATGACCATATTTCTAGAAGATCAAGGCAAAAAGCATGAAATGAGAGAAATGAATGTTAATGATGTAATTCATGATGCAGACTGTAACAGCCGTGTACTATGTGTCCATCAAGAAGGGAGTGTCATGATTGACAGAGCAGGGGCTGAGAAGAACATTTAAAAAGAAAAAAAAGTAGACTAGTGAAAATACCCCTAATTTTAACAGCAATATTTCATGTTTACCTACTTAACGTGAACAACCCAATGGCCTTTGTTATGTTCATAGAGTTGTGTATCCATAGGTAGAACGAATTTTAGGACATTTTCCCTTACGTTCCCCCCTCAATTGTAGGTCCCCACCTACGTTTCCATGGGTCTGTGCCCAGTCC